>NW_027040817.1:3120000-4320000 GCF_037179485.1 Ochlerotatus camptorhynchus
TATAACAGCTCGACAATCTTAAAAAAAAATATATCACATAATAAAGGAGTAACTCAAAGACTTCTTAGTCTCTTTAAAAAATGTTTATGTACTTTTAGCTGCCTAGTTACGGGTAATTGTTCATGTAAATATTATTTAAAACAGCTAGGCAAATTGGAAGATAACACTTGTCGCCAGAGAGTGACAACTCGGAATATTTACGATGTAACTGTGCAGTATTTTTTCATAAAAGGAGATTTTTTCAATTAGGGTTTAACGCAACTGACTCCTCCCAACAAGGCAATGAAGTTCATTTCTTCTATAATACCTTACTGGGTTAATGCCTTTAGTCAGCTAGTAGAAATCACTTAAACAAATACGACACCCTCATGTGACATACATTAAACCGAGGCCTGCCGCAATAGATCAAATAACTGGTCACAGTGAAAATGTAGGTTGGTTGATTGGTTGGTTGGTTGTCTTTAAAAAGGAGATTGTGAAAATGTACAGCAAGGTTTGAAAACGTTGAGCAGGCCAGATCTAGATTAACAATGCATATATATACTCCCGATCATAAGTTTGGGGTAACCCCTAGTGATCCTATGTAGGTACAGGGATTCGAGAAAGTATTATCAGACAATGTGATTTGTTTTGTTTACAAAAGCTACCAACACTTTTTTATCCTCTGTTCGGGACAAAAGGACTAATGTCTTTTTTGATTGTTGCTACACTACACTGATGTAGTGTAAGCAGTAATAAGCACGAGTCATTGACAGCTCATCATCATTTTGTTTGTAAACAAAGGTGCAACCGATAGCTACACCCTGATTTTTTCGGTGTTCGGCGGTGTAACACCGATGTAGCTACACTGCAAAAACGAAAATGACATAAGATGCGTTCCTTTGATTACAAAACAATCCTGTTCCTCTAGTTTGAAATAGTTCGGATTAGACTTCACTGCAAGATCTTAATGCCACTGACACATACGAGCGTCAATTTTGACATAAAATTTAGTCACAATATACGCAAAATTCAGCTCAATCAAACGTATTTTCGAACTGTTCAGTCTCAGAGCACTTAATTTTACATTAAATGTTTGTTTACGTCTTATTCTTTATGTCAAAGATGTATTCCTTCACGTATAAGATTAGGCATTTCTAAGTTTGTGGCATTAAGATCTACCACCGAAGCCTAGTCCGAACTACTTCAAACTAGGGGAACTGCCAGTAACCCACCACGAAAAGGTAATCTACCAGGCGTTACTGGACGCGGAGCAAAATGTTTCAGCTTTGAGCGTGACTAAATCGTTGTCTACCTTGTCTACCCTACGAGTTTGTTTGTTGACGTTGTTTGCATTATATTTTGCCTTAATAGTATATGAAGTGCATTGCCAAGTTATGCTCTAACCGCGGTCGTGGAAGTGCAACAAAGTGTAACAATGTAAGTTTTTTTCGGTTTGCAAAAAACGCTGAACTCTGTAAAAAATGGCTAGAGTTTTGCTGACTACCGTCGGATTTTTCCCTAGAGGATTTTATGCAGTAGGGTTATTGATTCTGGTTGGACCTATCCAAAAACTGATGATGGTTGGACCTATTTTTTCAATCGCTAGCTTAGTCAATCTTCACTATTTTTTTTTTTATTTTCAAAGATCACTTTACTATCATAAAAAACATTTTTTCTTCAATTTGCATGGGTTTTTTATTGAAAAAACTTCAAAACAATTGAGTTTCAATGTGTTTTCAAAACAGTTCACTTTCCACGCATTAGCTCGTCATCATGCCTTATTTTCAAACATACAAAAAAGGAATATTTTTTACATTTTTTTATTATCATGCAGTAAAATACTACTTACGCCATTTATCCATTGGTTTCACTAAAATGTTTGAATAATTGACGAAATTCGAATAGATAAATATGATCATGGTTGGACCTACGCATGATGATGGTTGGACCTATGTGTTTCCTAAGACGGCCGCTAGGTGCGCTTCGGTTTGTCTACATCCTTCATGCGCAGCTGATTTGAAATTCGATTTCGTTTTGGCCGAGTGATCAGTTTCTTCGATTGAAAAAATGGCTAAAGAACAGAGTTATACGGTCGAAAATCTTCAAGAGGCTGTTCTTTTAGTAAGAAATAAATCGCTTACCGCCTATCAGGTACAGAAAAGGTACAATATTCCGAAAACGACACTTCACGCAAAAATTAAGGGAAGCCATGGCAAGAAATATGGAAGGGAAATAGTGTTGAGTGTTGATTTGGAGAACCAGCTAGGGGATTGGGTTTGTATGTGTGCTGCTTATGGCAGTCCCAATACGACCAAAAAGATCTTGGAAGCTGCTAAAGACCTTGCGTCACTAGTTGGGCGTAAATTTAAAGGAGGAATTCCATCGTCAGGTTGGCTGAAAGGGTAACCACCGATTTCCGAACTACCATGAAAGCGCCGAAAGAATCTGTTAATATGAATTTACATTGAGCACTTCTCATACACCTTCTGTGAGTGAATTAACTTGAAATAAAATGTTAACAAACTAAAAATTGCTAACTGAAACTTATTTCCGAAAAAAAACTCCTAGGAGAAAAAAAACTATAAAACCGGAATTAAGTTCTGATATTCTGTCATTTAAAGCCCCTAAATCAAGATACATAGTCATTTAACGATCGTCACTCGTAGCCGGGTAGCCGAAGGGCTAGCTGAAGGGCTCGAGTACACAAGAAAATACATCAGACAGGCAGTTTGTTCAGAAACGTCGAACTGTTGAGTTCAACCTTTAATTCGCCCTTAACCGAAAACCCGTGTGTCGACGAGAATTTCTTTTTTCTCGAGCGCGCGTGCAGTGGAAAATGTTAATCTCGCCACTCAAGGATCACCTTCATTGCCGTTTGCCACCGTTTATCGGCAGTATCCACCATCCAGCAGGGAAAATTTTGTTTCGCCGCAGTACACAGCAACAGCAGCGATTGTAACAACAGTGGTTGTAGCAACAAATCAACCCGAGATTGCTGGGTTGGAGGCTTCAGGAGGTAAATTGGTTTCCCCATCCCCATCGCTGAGTGGAAAGCTGTTTCAGCAACGTAAAGCAATCGTAAGTACAGTGATGAAAGTGAGTAGCAGAACTAGAGAAAGAAAGTTCTGGATTGTGGTATCGTCATTTTGCGGAGATAGTGACATTTCGGCTCGCGGTTGCCGATAAAAATCGAAAAGGTCTTTCCGTCTTTGTGTGCGGTGGTGTAAAATAGGGTGATCTGAAACAATTATTCATTTATTTCGTATAGTCTTGTGAAAATTGTTTTATGGGATTGAATAACAATAGGTTTCTTTCTTCCGATTAAATAGAGGTAAAAGATCGGCGATTGGTCGAAACCAGTGTTATTCCAGAAATTTGGATGGATTTCAGCGGCAGAAAATCGACCGACGAAAAAGTTTTCTCTGGTGACCTCAGTTGAAGATAACAGAGGGCAAGTTTTGTTACTGAAGTGTGTGTCAGTTTCCTCGGGACTCGGCACATACAACGTAGAAGCAAGCTTAGCGCTGGTGACCAATAGGGTGAGTTGCTTATTTTCTTCATCATCATTTTGTTTTTTTTTTTACCTTTCAAAGTGAAACTATTTGAGGTGATACTATTGTTCAACTAGAGGAAAGCTTGATAAGCTTTTTTCTGCTTTCAATTTTTTAACACGCCTCATATACTATTGTTTATACCTTTTGGAAGCAGTATCGACTATTTTATTTTATTTTTTGCGAATCGGATTCTATTTGAACTACCATTTTTGATACATTTGATTGTTCTATTGGCTGAGTTTGATTGCATTATTCATTTGTTTAATATTCCTTGTTGAACACCTTTTGGTTTTGTTAGATAAATACACAATGAGCTCTGGTGTCTCGTAATGAACAATCAATGACTGGTTTATCCGTTTCAAGTATTTCTTTCGGGTAAATAAAATAAAAGATGAGGACAAAATGGCCTACCTTATTACTACACGCAAACCAAAAATCTATTACAATGAATGTTAGTTCCGTTTCCTATCATCCTCTGTTCATGAACATCGCAACGAATGTTAGAAATTGACCATGCAGGCGATGTAATGGTTTTTTGTCTTTTTTACTTCGTGTTCTATCTACGCTTTCGACTATACCAGTAACGACGAACATTGTAGAACATTGTAGAACGACGCACACACTTGCCTCGAATCTCTCCAGCAGAAAAAGCATACGAAGTCGAGTATGCGAGAAAATAAGCGCTTCATGTTTGCTTTTAGGCTATCCATATTCAGAAGCATGGAGAGAGCAGTGGAGAAAGCAGAGGTCTGATAATCGCAACGTTCGTGGTTCTTCGAGTCCAGTCGGCAATCTGATTCCTATTTTTTTCGACATAACTAATTTACCTCACTAATACACTCTACATTTTTCGGTCTCCAATTTTCTTGCATTGGACCGCAGCTAGGTATATCGCATCCTCGGTTCATGCGGTCTCCACTAACATCCTCTGATGATGAATCCCACATAATTGTAAGAGAATCTTACATCCCCCGGTTGCGTGTATGACTGGCCCAGTAATATTTACCGAGATTAAACTCCTGTTCCAGACGGGCAACTTTGAGAAAGCAACGCTTGAAATTTCAGAGAAGGATCTTTCGTTTGAGCATATTGTCAAAATTGTCAATCCTATCACGTACCTTTAACCTTAAAATTTGGTACATTCGATTCATTAGGCAATCTGCTAGTAAATTAAGGTCTACGGCCATACCTTTCAAACACATAACTATATCCGGATTGAAGCTTTTTGTAGCATCTTTGGCTGCTGCGCTAGAATCGTAAGTAAAGTCGTACCTTTGATGACGTTTAAACGAGTGGTGCTTTGGTTCAGCCGTAAACATTATTCTGGTGGCTTGAATGTGCAAGTTCTGACCCAGCTTCAAATATTCGTCAGAACTTTTTCCGCTTATATCCGAAGTGAAGCGAATGGTTTGTGAATTCTGAGCTGTGCATAATTTGTGAATCACAAATGAATGGTGGAATGGACCAGACCTCCTCGGCTTCACAACAGGTTAAGCAAACGCTAACCATATTGCTACCTGCAATAAGATAAAAATAGTTAGAGGTGTTTAAAGAAAGTGCAAAAGAACTATTTTGCTATTCACTACATATAACTGCGTAAATTCATTACCATGAAAATAACGGAAAGTTAGTATGGCGGAGCATTTGACGGCGATGGCCACTCTCAGGCTACGGCACTAGAAGAAGTGAAAGACAACTGGTTCGTTGCATTGATTTTGTAGAGTCTTCCCAGATCGTTCGACGGATTGATTGGAACTCATTGTGGTATTGGAAGTCGGATGGATGCAGCAAGTGAAGTCGGTGAGGGCAGCCCTTAGTATGCACCTTTAGAATTGATAAAACGATCCATAAAATATTGAAAAACGTTCCTTAAAAATCATTCAAATGATCCATAAAACACTGGAGAAAATCCCTAAAAAAGAAAGAAAGGAAGAATGGATTAGTTGAAATCCCTTTTGGAAAATGGAACGTGGGAACTGATTCACCTACTTGAGGGACGTACGCCTGTCGGTGGCCGCTGGGTTTTCAAGTTGAAAACGAAACACAGCTGGTGAGGTAGTCAAGCACAAAGCACCCAGAATTACAGGGAAAAATACACTGAAATTTTCACACCGGTTACCACACACACAAACACATACACAAACACACACAACGCTTATTCTTCTGTTAATGGACAAGGTACTAGCTGCTGGAACAAGCAAATGGATGCCGATCTTCAAAGTATCGGGTTCAAGCAAAGCACAACCGATACCTGTATGTACACTTGCGAAGATACTCGTAAGTTTGCAACTGCTCTGAATGTTCGGTTTATAAAACACTTTTTGATCAGAAGAAAGCAGATTCCGTTTCATTAAAAAGCAACCAAGTGCCATAAGGAATGTGAATCAATTTGATTTTTTAGATTTACTTTCAAGGCAAAAAACAATCCCACTGACATTGTATGAATGACAGTGTTCAATTATATGTATCAATTAAGTGGTGTTGCTTAATTTTGAAGAATTAAGTGTTGAAGGCTTCAAAAGATCCTGTTGACCAATGAATACTTCAAATAGTATATCCTAACTAAAGCTAACCAAGACACCATTATGGAATGCTCTTCGGCAGGGGAACTATGCCATTAGCGCGAAGCATTTTTAAACCACTGATGCTGGCGCCAACTAGTATTGTGTTTACTATTTGTTCATCATTTGATTCAATAGAATCAGATCCGCCATTACCACAAAAAAGGGTAAGTGTGTCAGTTTTTTATCTAAGTGGTCCTTCAATTGATCCTGTCTTGTTGAGGTGGTAATCTCGGTTCATTGTGTGATCTCATTCTTGCTGGATAAAATTATAAGCATGGATTACCGTTATATCTAATTCATATCTCATACCACATCGAAGCTAAACATTAGTTTCAGATGAATCTAAGAAATTAGAATATACATTTCAAGTTAGAAAAATAAATTTCAGAGAAGGATCTTTCGTTTTAGCTTATTGTCAAAACTGTCAACCCTATCACGTAAATACGTAACTTAACATATGATACTTTCGATTCATTAGGCAATCTGCGAGTACATGAAGTAGTTCTTACGTGAAGAAAAGGATGGATGAAGGTCTAAGGCCACACATTTCAAACACATAACTATATCCGGATTGAAGCTTTTTGGCATCTTTGGCTGCTGCGCTAGAATCGTAAGTAAAGTCGTACCTTTGATGACGTTTAAACGAGTGGTGCTTTGGTTCAGCCGTAAACATTATTCTGGTGGCTTGAATGTGCAAGTTCTGACCAACCCTTCAAATATTCGTCAGAACTTTTTCCGGTTATATCCGAAGTGAAGCGAATGGTTTGTGAATTCTGAGCTGTGCATAATTTGTGAATCACAAATGAATGGTGGAATGGACCAGACCTCCTCGGCTTCACAACAGGTTGAGCAAACGCCAGCCATATTGCTACCTGCAATTAGATAAAAATAATTAGAGGAGTTTAAATAAAGTGCAAAAGAACTACTTTGCTATTCACTACATATAACTGCGTAAATTCATTACCATGAAAATAACGGAAAGTTAGTATGGCGGAGCATTTGACGGCGATGGCCACTCTCAGGCTACGGCACTAGAAGAAGAAGTGAAAGACAACTGGTTCGTTGCATTGATTTTGTAGAGTCTTCCCAAATCGTTCGACGGATTGATTGGAACTCATTGTGGTATTGGAAGTCGGATGGATGCAGCAAGTGAAGTCGGTGAGGGCAGCCCTTAGTATGCACCTTTAGAATTGATAAAACGATCCATAAAATATTGAAAAACGTTCCTTAAAAATCATTCAAATGATCCATAAAACACTGGAGAAAATCCCTAAAAAAGAAAGAAAGGAAGAATGGATTAGTTGAAATCCCTTTTGGAAAATGGAACGTGGGAACTGATTCACCTACTTGAGGGACGTACGCCTGTCGGTTGCCGCTGGGTTTTCAAGTTGAAAACGGAACACAGCTGGTGAGGTAGTCAAGCACAAGGCACCCAGAATTACAGGAAAAACTACACTGAAGTTTTCACACCGGTTACCACACACACAAACACATACACAAATACACACACACACACAACGCTTCTTCTTCTGTTAATGGAAAAGGAGAGCTACGGGCTGATGCAGTCTGCTAGCTGCTGGAAAAAGCAAATGGATGCCGATCTTCAAAGTATCGGGTTCAAGCAAAGCACAACCGATACCTGTATGTACACTTGCGAAGATACTCGTAAGTTTGCAACTGCTCTGAATGTTCGGTTTATAAAACACTTTTTGATCAGAAGAAAGCAGATTCCGTTTCATTAAAAAGCAACCAAGTGCCATAAGGAATGTGAATCAATTTAATTTTTTAGATTTACTTTCAAGGCAAAAAACAATCCCACTGTCATTGTATGAATGACAGTGTTCAATTATATGTATCAATTAAGTGGTGTTGCTTAATTTTGAAGAATTAAGTGTTGAAGGCTTCAAAAGATCCTGTTGACCAATGAATACTTCAAATAGTATATCCTAACTAAAGCTAACCAAGACACCATTATGGAATGCTCTTCGGCAGGGGAACTATGCCATTAGCGCGAAGCATTTTTAAACCACTGATGCTGGCGCCAACTAGTATTGTGTTTACTATTTGTTCATCATTTGATTCAATAGAATCAGATCCGCCATTACCACAAAAAAGGGTAAGTGTGTCAGTTTTTTATCTAAGTGGTCCTTCAATTGACCCTGTCTTGTTGAGGTGGTAATCTCGGTTCATTGTGTGATCTCATTCTTGCTGGATAAAATTATAAGCATGGATTACCGTTATATCTAATTCATATCTCATACCACATCGAAGCTAAACATTAGTTTCAGATGAATCGAAGAAACTAGAATATACATTTCAAGTTAGAAAAATAAATTTCAGAGAAGGATCTTTCGTTTTAGCTTATTGTCAAAACTGTCAACCCTATCACGTAAATACGTAACTTAAAATATGATACATTCGATTCATTAGGCAATCTGCGAGTACATGAAGTAGTTCTTACGTGAAGAAAAGGATGGATGAAGGTCTAAGGCCACACCTTTCAAACACATAACTATATCCGGATTGAAGCTTTTTGGCATCTTTGGCTGCTGCGCTAGAATCGTAAGTAAAGTCGTACCTTTGATGACGTTTAAACGAGTGGTGCTTTGGTTCAGCCGTAAACATTATTCTGGTGGCTTGAATGTGCAAGTTCTGACCCAGCTTCAAATATTCGTCAGAACTTTTTCCGCTTATATCCGGAGTGAAGCGAATGGTTCGTGAATTCTGAGCTGTGCATAATTTGTGAATCACAAATGAATGGTGGAATGGACCAGACCTCCTCGGCTTCACAACAGGTTGAGCAAACGCTAACCATATTGCTACCTGCAATTAGATAAAAATAGTTAGAGGTGTTTAAAGAAAGTGCAAAAGAACTATTTTGCTATTCACTACATATAACTGCGTAAATTCATTACCATGAAAATAACGGAAAGTTAGTATGGCGGAGCATTTGACGGCGATGGCCACTCTCAGGCTACGGCACTAGAAGGAGAAGTGAAAGACAACTGGTTCGTTGCATTGATTTTGTAGAGTCTTCCCAAATCGTTCGACGGATTGATTGGAACTCATTGTGGTATTGGAAGTCGGATGGATGCAGCAAGTGAAGTCGGTGAGGGCAGCCATGAGTACGTACACCTTTGGAATTGATAAAACGATCCGTAAAATATTGAAAAACGTTTCTTAAAAAACATTCAAATAATCCATAAAACACTGGAGAAAATCCCTAAAAAAGAAAGAAAGGAAGAATGGATTAGTTGAAATCCCTTTTGGAAAATGGAACGTGGGAACTGATTCACCTACTTGAGGGACGTACGCCTGTCGGTTGCCGCTGGGTTTTCAAGTTGAAAACGGAACACAGCTGGTGAGGTAGTCAAGCACAAAGCACCCAGAATTACAGGGAAAAATACACTGAAATTTTCACACCGGTTACCACACACACAAACACATACACAAACACACACACACACAACGCTTCTTCTTCTGTTAATGGAAAAGGAGAGCTACGGGCTGATGCAGTCTGCTAGCTGCTGGAAAAAGCGAATGGATGCCGATCTTCAAAGTATCGGGTTCAAACAAAGCACAGCCGATACCTGTATGTACACTTGCGAAGATACTCGTAAGTTTGCAACTGCTCTGAATGTTCGGTTTATAAAACACTTTTTGATCAGAAGAAAACAGATTCCGTTTCATTAAAAAGCAACCAAGTGCCATAAGGAATGTGAATCAATTTGATTTTTTAGATTTACTTTCAAGGCAAAAAACAATCCCACTGTCATTGTATGAATGACAGTGTTCAATTATATGTATCAATTAAGTGGTGTTGCTTAATTTTGAAGAATTAAGTGTTGAAGGCTTCAAAAGATCCTGTTGACCAATGAATACTTCAAATAGTATATCCTAACTAAAGCTAACCAAGACACCATTATGGAATGCTCTTCGGCAGGGGAACTATGCCATTAGCGCGAAGCATTTTTAAACCACTGATGCTGGCGCCAACTAGTATTGTGTTTACTATTTGTTCATCATTTGATTCAATAGAATCAGATCCGCCATTACCACAAAAAAGGGTAAGTGTGTCAGTTTTTTATCTAAGTGGTCCTTCAATTGACCCTGTCTTGTTGAGGTGGTAATCTCGGTTCATTGTGTGATCTCATTCTTGCTGGATAAAATTATAAGCATGGATTACCGTTATATCTAATTCATATCTCATACCACATCGAAGCTAAACATTAGTTTCAGATGAATCGAAGAAACTAGAATATACATTTCAAGTTAGAAAAATAAATTTCAGAGAAGGATCTTTCGTTTTAGCTTATTGTCAAAACTGTCAACCCTATCACGTAAATACGTAACTTAAAATATGATACATTCGATTCATTAGGCAATCTGCGAGTACATGAAGTAGTTCTTACGTGAAGAAAAGGATGGATGAAGGTCTAAGGCCACACCTTTCAAACACATAACTATATCCGGATTGAAGCTTTTTGGCATCTTTGGCTGCTGCGCTAGAATCGTAAGTAAAGTCGTACCTTTGATGACGTTTAAACGAGTGGTGCTTTGGTTCAGCCGTAAACATTATTCTGGTGGCTTGAATGTGCAAGTTCTGACCCAGCTTCAAATATTCGTCAGAACTTTTTCCGCTTATATCCGAAGTGAAGCGAATGGTTTGTGAATTCTGAGCTGTGCATAATTTGTGAATCACAAATGAATGGTGGAATGGACCAGACCTCCTCGGCTTCACAACAGGTTGAGCAAACGCTAACCATATTGCTACCTGCAATTAGATAAAAATACTTTGGTTCAGCCGTAAACGGCACTAGAAGAAGAAGTGAAAGACAACTGGTTCGTTGCATTGATGTTGAAGAGTCTTCCCAGGTCGTTCGACAGATTGTTGGAACTCATTGTGGTATTGGAAGTCGGATGGATGCAGCAAGTGAAGTCGGTGAGGGCAGCCCTTAGTATGCACCTTTAGAATTGATAAAACGATCCATAAAATATTGAAAAACGTTCCTTAAAAATCATTCAAATGATCCATAAAACACTGGAGAAAATCCCTAAAAAAGAAAGAAAGGAAGAATGGATTAGTTGAAATCCCTTTTGGAAAATGGAACGTGGGAACTGATTCACCTACTTGAGGGACGTACGCCTGTCGGTTGCCGCTGGGTTTTCAAGTTGAAAACGGAACACAGCTGGTGAGGTAGTCAAGCACAAAGCACCCAGAATTACAGGGAAAAATACACTGAAATTGTCACACCGGTTACCACACACACAAACACATACACAAACACACACACACACACAACGCTTCTTCTTCTGTTAATGGAAAAGGAGAGCTACGGGCTGATGCAGTCTGCTAGCTGCTGGAAAAAGCGAATGGATGCCGATCTTCAAAGTATCGGGTTCAAGCAAAGCACAGCCGATACCTGTATGTACACTTGCGAAGATACTCGTAAGTTTGCAACTGCTCTGAATGTTCGGTTTATAAAACACTTTTTGATCAGAAGAAAGCAGATTCCGTTTCATTAAAAAGCAACCAAGTGCCATAAGGAATGTGAATCAATTTGATTTTTTAGATTTACTTTCAAGGCAAAAAACAATCCCACTGACATTGTATGAATGACAGTGTTCAATTATATGTATCAATTAAGTGGTGTTGCTTAATTTTGAAGAATTAAGTGTTGAAGGCTTCAAAAGATCCTGTTGACCAATGAATACTTCAAATAGTATATCCTAACTAAAGCTAACCAAGACACCATTATGGAATGCTCTTCGGCAGGGGAACTATGCCATTAGCGCGAAGCATTTTTAAACCACTGATGCTGGCGCCAACTAGTATTGTGTTTACTATTTGTTCATCATTTGATTCAATAGAATCAGATCCGCCATTACCACAAAAAAGGGTAAGTGTGTCAGTTTTTTATCTAAGTGGTCCTTCAATTGATCCTGTCTTGTTGAGGTGGTAATCTCGGTTCATTGTGTGATCTCATTCTTGCTGGATAAAATTATAAGCATGGATTACCGTTATATCTAATTCATATCTCATACCACATCGAAGCTAAACATTAGTTTCAGATGAATCTAAGAAATTAGAATATACATTTCAAGTTAGAAAAATAAATTTCAGAGAAGGATCTTTCGTTTTAGCTTATTGTCAAAACTGTCAACCCTATCACGTAAATACGTAACTTAACATATGATACTTTCGATTCATTAGGCAATCTGCGAGTACATGAAGTAGTTCTTACGTGAAGAAAAGGATGGATGAAGGTCTAAGGCCACACATTTCAAACACATAACTATATCCGGATTGAAGCTTTTTGGCATCTTTGGCTGCTGCGCTAGAATCGTAAGTAAAGTCGTACCTTTGATGACGTTTAAACGAGTGGTGCTTTGGTTCAGCCGTAAACATTATTCTGGTGGCTTGAATGTGCAAGTTCTGACCAACCCTTCAAATATTCGTCAGAACTTTTTCCGGTTATATCCGAAGTGAAGCGAATGGTTTGTGAATTCTGAGCTGTGCATAATTTGTGAATCACAAATGAATGGTGGAATGGACCAGACCTCCTCGGCTTCACAACAGGTTGAGCAAACGCCAGCCATATTGCTACCTGCAATTAGATAAAAATAATTAGAGGAGTTTAAAGAAAGTGCAAAAGAACTACTTTGCTATTCACTACATATAACTGCGTAAATTCATTACCATGAAAATAACGGAAAGTTAGTATGGCGGAGCATTTGACGGCGATGGCCACTCTCAGGCTACGGCACTAGAAGAAGAAGTGAAAGACAACTGGTTCGTTGCATTGATTTTGTAGAGTCTTCCCAAATCGTTCGACGGATTGATTGGAACTCATTGTGGTATTGGAAGTCGGATGGATGCAGCAAGTGAAGTCGGTGAGGGCAGCCCTTAGTATGCACCTTTAGAATTGATAAAACGATCCATAAAATATTGAAAAACGTTCCTTAAAAATCATTCAAATGATCCATAAAACACTGGAGAAAATCCCTAAAAAAGAAAGAAAGGAAGAATGGATTAGTTGAAATCCCTTTTGGAAAATGGAACGTGGGAACTGATTCACCTACTTGAGGGACGTACGCCTGTCGGTTGCCGCTGGGTTTTGAAGTTGAAAACGGAACACAGCTGGTGAGGTAGTCAAGCACAAAGCACCCAGAATTACAGGGAAAAATACACTGAAATTGTCACACCGGTTACCACACACACAAACACATACACAAACACACACACACACACAACGCTTCTTCTTCTGTTAATGGAAAAGGAGAGCTACGGGCTGATGCAGTCTGCTAGCTGCTGGAAAAAGCGAATGGATGCCGATCTTCAAAGTATCGGGTTCAAGCAAAGCACAGCCGATACCTGTATGTACACTTGCGAAGATACTCGTAAGTTTGCAACTGCTCTGAATGTTCGGTTTATAAAACACTTTTTGATCAGAAGAAAGCAGATTCCGTTTCATTAAAAAGCAACCAAGTGCCATAAGGAATGTGAATCAATTTGATTTTTTAGATTTACTTTCAAGGCAAAAAACAATCCCACTGTCATTGTATGAATGACAGTGTTCAATTATATGTATCAATTAAGTGGTGTTGCTTAATTTTGAAGAATTAAGTGTTGAAGGTTTCAAAAGATCCTGTTGACCAATGAATACTTCAAATAGTATATCCTAACTAAAGCTAACCAAGACACCATTATGGAATGCTCTTCGGCAGGGGAACTATGCCATTAGCGCGAAGCATTTTTAAACCACTGATGCTGGCGCCAACTAGTATTGTGTTTACTATTTGTTCATCATTTGATTCAATAGAATCAGATCCGCCATTACCACAAAAAAGGGTAAGTGTGTCAGTTTTTTATCTAAGTGGTCCTTCAATTGACCCTGTCTTGTTGAGGTGGTAATCTCGGTTCATTGTGTGATCTCATTCTTGCTGGATAAAATTATAAGCATGGATTACCGTTATATCTAAATCATATCTCATACCACATCGAAGCTAAACATTAGTTTCAGATGAATCTAAGAAATTAGAATATACATTTCAAGTTAGAAAAATAAATTTCAGAGAAGGATCTTTCGTTTTAGCTTATTGTCAAAACTGTCAACCCTATCACGTAAATACGTAACTTAAAATATGATACATTCGATTCATTAGGCAATCTGCGAGTACATGAAGTAGTTCTTACGTGAAGAAAAGGATGGATGAAGGTCTAAGGCCACACCTTTCAAACACATAACTATATCCGGATTGAAGCTTTTTGGCATCTTTGGCTGCTGCGCTAGAATCGTAAGTAAAGTCGTACCTTTGATGACGTTTAAACGAGTGGTGCTTTGGTTCAGCCGTAAACATTATTCTGGTGGCTTGAATGTGCAAGTTCTGACCCAGCTTCAAATATTCGTCAGAACTTTTTCCGCTTATATCCGAAGTGAAGCGAATGGTTTGTGAATTCTGAGCTGTGCATAATTTGTGAATCACAAATGAATGGTGGAATGGACCAGACCTCCTCGGCTTCACAACAGGTTGAGCAAACGCCAGCCATATTGCTACCTGCAATTAGATAAAAATAATTAGAGGTGTTTAAAGAAAGTGCAAAAGAACTACTTTGCTATTCATTACATATAACTGCGTAAATTCATTACCATGAAAATAACGGAAAATGTTAGTATGGTGGAGCATTTGACGGCGATGGCCACTAGACTGATGCAAATTTTGACATTTTCGCTCCACACTGCTCAAACGGTTCCAAATCGGGTCCTGATTAGTCTCCCAAAATTTGAACTCATTTGAAAAGAAACTGACTTCGCACAAACCATTTGAAGTTTATATGGAAATTACTACGGGAAAACCAAATGTTTTTTTCATATCCATCTAACAATTTACCATATAGCTCTGCTTTAAAAAATGATAACTAGGCTCATAGAAAATTTTCTCAGCTACAACTTTGACCTGAACCACTTTTCAATATAATGTTAGCATCAAAAGTTATCAATAATTTAAACCACTAATGTCTTACGATTGTGCTCAATCAACTGTTCAGCAGGCAACATTGGTGTTTCTGGTGCTTGGAATAGAGCACAAAAATCATGGCTACTATGTCACACTGCAAGATACAGTGTTGCTCACAAAACAGCTGCTTGATCATGCCATAAGATTATCAATCTCTTAAACAATTAATAACTATTTTATTTGACGTTTGGCTCAACAACTACATTCTGCTAAGTTGAAGCTGAGAAAATTTTCCATAAGTATAGCTTTTGAATTTTTGAACAGTGCCATATGGAAAAAGGTAAGAAGACAATGAACAAAAAGTTTGGATTTCCCATAGTAATTTCCATATAAACTTCAAATGGTTTGTGCCAAGTCAGTTTCTTTTCAAATGAGTTCAAATTTTGGGAGACTAATCAGGACCCGGTTTGGAACCATTTGAGCACTGTGGAGCGAAAATGTCAAAATTTGCATCAGTCTAATGGCCACTCTCAGGCTATGGTTAATGGCGCTATAGGAAGAAGTGGAAGACAACTGGTTCTTTGCATTGATGTTGTAGAGTCTTCCCAGATCGTTCGACGGATTGATTGGAACTCATTGTGGTATTGGTATTCCAAAATTGTAAACATAGCTCTTAAGAAAACAATTGTAAAACGGTCTACACTGATTGACGACAAATAAATAAAAAGAAGTCGGATGGATGCAGCAAGTGAAGTCGGTGAGGGCAGCCATGAGTACGTACACCTTTGGAATTGATAAAACGATCCGTAAAATATTGAAAAACGTTTCTTAAAAAACATTCAAATAATCCATAAAACACTGGAGAAAATCCCTAAAAAAGAAAGAAAGGAAGAATGGATTAGTTGAAATCCCTTTTGGAAAATGGAACGTGGGAACTGATTCACCTACTTGAGGGACGTACGCCTGTCGGTTGCCGCTGGGTTTTCAAGTTGAAAACGGAACACAGCTGGTGAGGTAGTCAAGCACAAAGCACCCAGAATTACAGGGAAAAATACACTGAAATTTTCACACCGGTTACCACACACACAAACACATACACAAACACACACAACGCTTATTCTTCTGTTAATGGACAAGGTACTAGCTGCTGGAACAAGCAAATGGATGCCGATCTTCAAAGTATCGGGTTCAAGCAAAGCACAACCGATACCTGTATGTACACTTGCGAAGATACTTGTAAGTTTGCAACTGCTCTGAATGTTCGGTTTATAAAACACTTTTTGATCAGAAGAAAGCAGATTCCGTTTCAATAAATAGCAACCAAGTGCCATAAGGAATGTGAATCAATTTGATTTTTTAGATTTACTTTCAAGGCAAAAAACAATCCCACTGTCATTGTATGAATGACAGTGTTCAATTATATGTATCAATTAAGTGGTGTTGCTTAATTTTGAAGAATTAAGTGTTGAAGGCTTCAAAAGATCCTGTTGACCAATGAATACTTCAAATAGTATATCCTAACTAAAGCTAACCAAGACACCATTATGGAATGCTCTTCGGCAGGGGAACTATGCCATTAGCGCGAAGCATTTTTAAACCACTGATGCTGGCGCCAACTAGTATTGTGTTTACTATTTGTTCATCATTTGATTCAATAGAATCAGATTCGCCATTACCACAAAAAAGGGTAAGTGTGTCAGTTTTTTATCTAAGTGGTCCTTCAATTGACCCTGTCTTGTTGAGGTGGTAATCTCGGTTCATTGTGTGATCTCATTCTTGCTGGATAAAATTATAAGCATGGATTACCGTTATATCTAAATCATATCTCATACCACATCGAAGCTAAACATTAGTTTCAGATGAATCTAAGAAATTAGAATATACATTTCAAGTTAGAAAAATAAATTTCAGAGAAGGATCTTTCGTTTTAGCTTATTGTCAAAACTGTCAACCCTATCACGTAAATACGTAACTTAACATATGATACTTTCGATTCATTAGGCAATCTGCGAGTACATGAAGTAGTTCTTACGTGAAGAAAAGGATGGATGAAGGTCTAAGGCCACACATTTCAAACACATAACTATATCCGGATTGAAGCTTTTTGGCATCTTTGGCTGCTGCGCTAGAATCGTAAGTAAAGTCGTACCTTTGATGACGTTTAAACGAGTGGTGCTTTGGTTCAGCCGTAAACATTATTCTGGTGGCTTTAATGTGCAAGTTCTGAACCAGCTTCAAATATTCGTCAGAACTTTTTTCCGCTTATAACCGAAGTGAAGCGAGTGGTTTGTGAATTCTGAGCTGTGCATAATTTGTGAAGCACAAATGAATGGTGGAATGGACCAGACCTCAACAGGTTGAGAAAACACTTTCCGCTATCTGCAATTGGTTAAAAATAAATAGGAGTGCAAAAAAACTATTTTGTTATACACTAAAGAGAACTTCGTAAATTGATTACCATCCAAATGGCAGACAATGTTTGTTTGGTGGAACATTTAGAAGCCGGCCTCTCTCCTACCTCGGTTAGTGGTGCTAAGGGGAAGAAGTGAAGGACGGCTGGTTCGTTCTATTGATGTGTTATCCAGTTTTCCCAGGTCGTTCGAGGGTGGCGAGTTTTCTGGTGGAGGTTTGAATAATTTTCGCAGGTAATGGAATTGATCAGCAGATGTCGGGATGGTATTTGCCAAAGTAAAACGGGTTGGCTGAACGGAAAAACCGTTATCTTAGATGATGCGATGTATGCTGGCTGAGTTGAGTGTGGAGCAAAAGTACTGGAGCGAGGTGATCAACACTGTGAACTACTTGCAGAATCGCTGCCCATCGTCGTTGGTTGACCGTACCCCGTACGAAATGTGGAACAGGAAGAAGCCTTTCGGCAGGGAAGCACACATCCGAAGGAAAAACGGATGGCTCTGTCTGGATACGTAGCCCGAAAAGTTTAATTTTGTTGGCTATGCGGATGGTTGAAAAACGTATCGTTTCTTGGATGTGCAGACGGGCTATGTCACGATCAACACAGATGCATTTTTGGAGATGTATAGCGTGAAAGCAGCCATTCGTGAGGTTCCAGTTGCCGGACCTCCATCTGCAGGAAGTTTTTTCGACGTGCCGCTGGCGATGCCTTCGGATGAATGGGACCAGCAAGTTGATTTTGAAGAACAAACCAAAAGCAGGCTGTTCGGGGAGATATTTTAAGCAGCGACGGTATCCGCAGAAGAAGTGGAACCAAATCACTTCAAAGAAGCACTGATCTGTGAAAGAAAGGAATAATGCATGAGTTGAAATCCCATTCGGAAAAGGAACGTGGGAACTGATTAACCTATCCGAGGGACGTAAGCCTAGATTTTAACCTTAATAGAACTTTTTGATTAATAAAAAATTGCATGTTTGGTAAGCAATTTTAGACATTTGTTAGAAACAAAGATTTTTTTTTTAAATATCGTCCTATTTACCCGAAATTTCATAATATTCATTTTTCGTTCGTATTTCTATAGATTTTCTTATCGAGATAACTAAAAAAAAAATCCATTTTGTCTTAGGTTGTATTTGCGGCGTTGGGATTGTTAGTCGTAGAGCACCACACGTGAAGCTGCCATCTTCGATTTATTATTTATATCGAAGAAAAAAAAACGCAAAATTCGCAGTAGAAAATTTTGGTTACGTGGCGTTTTCGCATGGAGTTGATTTTCATCAAGGAGGAGTTGTACGATCAACTGGATGCCGCCTGGCTGGCAAAGGATGGAAAAGCTCGTGCAATCATCGTACTCGCATTGGAAAACAGTCAGCTTGCGCACGTAATGAAAACTCAGAGGGCAAAGGAAATGTGGGAAGCTTTGCAGAGTTTTCACCACCGATCCTCATTGGTGAACAAAATTTATGTGCTGCGGCAATTTTTACGCTTGCAGCTAGGAAAGTGGAAACATGGCGGATCACATTGCAAGTTATCGTAACGTTTAGAAGCAATGGGTGATTCGTTGAACGTGCCGTGTCTAACGATGGCTTGATTGTCACCCTAGAAAGCAGGAGATGATGAATTGGATTTAAAGTACGTCAAGGGAAAGATCTTGGATGAGTGGAGGAGACGGAACGATCATGCGACCTACCAAAATACAGCTTTGAAAGTGGATGGTGCAAAAAATTATGGAATGCGAGAAATTGCAAGATGGAGGGCATTTTCGTAAGGATTGCCGGAAGCTTGCGGAGGATCGTAAGGAGAAGTAGCGGAAGGATAGAGACCAGAAAGTAAAGCTGTTGAAAGAAGACAAGGAAAAAGAAGAGTTTTGCTTCACCAGTGGAATTCAGATTGGTGGTGCTGCGTGGTATATGGATTCAGGAGCCACGTCTCATATGGCGAGCGATATTTCGGATTTCAAGGCAACAGCTTCAAGTGTTTGTGCGTCAATCACGCTGGCGGATGGAATCAAAGTTTCATCGAGCGGATCTGGTGATGCACGGTTGACTACCTTCGATGGAACAGGAAACCCTCGGAGGTTTCTGGTCAAAGGAGTTCTGCATGTGTGCTAAAGGGAAATCTGCTTTCGATCAGCAAGATAACGGACGCAGGTTGCGTGGTAATTTTCGACATGGCTGGCTGCAAAGTGGTCAACAATGATGATGTCATCGCTGTTGGTGAACGAAAAGCTTGTTTGTACCAACTGAAGGAACACGGGAAGACTATGTAGGCTACCGTTCAACATCAAGACAACTGTCAGCACATGTGGCACCGCAAGTTTGGCCATCGCGAAAATGGAGGTATCGAACGCATCGTACGAGAGTAATTGGGAACGAGTCTCAACCTAGTTGATTGGGAATTCGATCGGTTTGCAAAGTCGGTTGCGAAGGTAAAATGAGCAGAGTGCCATTCCTGGTGCACACCGAGGAAATTGTTTTAAAATTACCATGATCTACGATTTCTCTCGTTTCACCACAATGTACCTTTTGAAGCAGAAAAGCGAAGCAGAAGAAAAGATCAAGGAGTTTGTAAATTTCGTGCACAACGAGTTTGGAAAGAAGCCCAAGATTATTCGAGCGAACAACTTTGGAGAGTACTCGGGCCAGTCTCTATAGCGTATTTTGAAGGACAACGGAATCATTCTCCTACAAATGGTACCATACAGTCCTCAACAGAACGGGGTTGCTGAGAGGAAGAACCGGAGTTTGACAGAAATGATGCGCTGTCTGCTATTCGAGGCTGGAATGGACAAGAGGTACCGAGACGAGGTCTTGGTACAAGCGGAATTCCAGCAAGGAAGAGCAGACCCATTTCTGTACAGGAAAGTTGTTGACGCAAAGCGGATTTATGTCATGATTTACGTCGATGATATTCTCGTCGCTGTGAAGATGGAAAGCATGTTGCAGGAGTTCACCGTGAGTTGAAAAAGCGCTTAGAAATAACCGAACTGGGCGATCTTCACAGTTTGCTGGATATGGACATAGCTGCTGAAAAAGGAGGGTACTTGCCTTAAGGGTAATATTGAGAATCTTGTCGGAAACTATGGCCTTTTAGATACGAAGCCAGTGAAAACGCCCATGGATCCAGGACGCGATGGATGCGGAAAGCAGCAAACCTCTTGAAGATGGCAACGATTACCGATGTTTGGTGGGTGCTCTTTTCTACGTTTTTGTGAAAGTAAATTCTCCTACATAAGCGGGTTGGTCAGCAACCAAAAGAGTTTTTAAGTGCCTACACACAACGAGTGATTTGAAGTTGATATTTGACGGACATAAACACCGCTTGCTGGGGTTTGATGCTGACTTGGTGGGTGATTCAACAACACGCAAGTCTACGAGTGGTTACGTTTTTCTGTATGGAGGTGGTGCAAACAAACATGCGTTTCATTATTGTCAGTGGAAGCTGAATATATTGCGATGTCGGCGAAGGACAAAACAGTGATGATTCTCTGCTTGAACGTCAAGCAGTACAGTTCGGTCTTTGCTCGCTCTGTCGAGTTGTTCGATTAACCTATAGTTTGTTACAAATGTTCGCAGATATACTGCACGTCGCGTCGTCAGTAGTGTCGGTCGCATCGCGTGATGGGAAGACAGCGCTCCCGGAGCAGACTTCGTGACCAAGCGGAGAAGAAAAAGTAAAGGGTTGTGTCCTAGACACGACCGCAGTATGACGTAGAACCACACAAAATTGATGTTTTTCATGCATTTTTGACTATTATACTTTATCTTAAAATTTTCAAGTATTTCAATGTTTCGGTTCTGGTTGACTCAAAACATTTTACACATTTTTCTTGACAAATATCCATGTGAAATTCCACATGATTTTCATTTGACCACACATAAACAGAATCCACTCAGAAGTACACATGAAATTTACACGCAAATGAATAGTATGTGTGGTCACGCATGGTTTTTATATGCACATATATTAAGTATGTGGCCGACACATAGATATTGATTTGTTGATCACGTTGCAACAACTCATGTGTGGGACACATAAAAACAATATTTGAAATTTTGTTAGTGTTCAATGTTGGTTCAAGTATTTTTCCTGGAATGTAATAAATTATGAAAGTTCAAATGTATGGTCCTAAACAAGCCGTTACATATTTTGGTGCAGACACTTGCAGGCATGGAAAATCATTTGCATTCATTTCATACATTCATTTACATTCATTTGCCTCTAACTTTTTTCTGCAACAACATTCCGCAAAATTATGTATAGAGCTTTTGTAGGGTTTGTTATAAGCTACAAGCTTGTTTCACAACTCAAATCTGTATCTCTTATGCATCACGAACTAGATCGGACAGAACTTGTTACTGTTTTTCAGTGAATGTAAAATACATTCACTGAAAAACAGTAGTAGCTTCTGTTCGCTCTGCTTCGTCATGCATAAGAGATACGATTTGTCTTGCTGACAAAAGTTGTAGTTAATAACAAAACCTACAAAAGCTCCTTACATCATTTTGCGGAATGCTGTTGACGAAAAAAGTTAGAGGCAAATGAATGTAAATAAATGCACGAAATGAATGCAAATGATTTTCCATGCCTGGACACTGGTAACTATTTGAATTTCCATTATATGCAATTATGTTTTAAAATCAACTCTTTTAATTTTATTTGTGACCCTTAAAAGGGCCGTTTGATGTTGTCGTCCCTTCTAGGATGGTATGTTTAAAATTTATTTCCCGGAAAAAAGGGATCGTCAAAGTCTGTCTCGCTTTCGGGTTATTTTTTGTTGTGGGGGGGGGGGGGTTTAGGAGAGGTATTTTAGGGGCGGGGGTAGGAGAGGTATTTGAGGGGGAGGGGGTTAGGAGAGGTATTTGAGGGGGTGGTTAGGAGAGGTATATGAGAGGGGGGCGGGGGTAGGAAGGGTTTGATGGTGGAGAGAAGGGTAGGAGAGGTTTGATGGGGGGGGGGGGTAGGAGAGGTTGTTTAGGGGGGGGGGGCGAGAGGTTGTTGAGGGGGGGGCCGAGAGATTGTTGTGAAGGGCGGAGGGGGTTTACATTAATGCTTTTCCTCATTGTGGTCACGCCGTGATCCACCTTAAGCTAAAGCTAAAGATTTAAGAATGGCCTTCCCGGTATCCCGATTGTTCCGGTATCAACAAACAGTTACTATTTAAATATTCTAACAGCTGGCCTTTTACAACAAGTTCTAAAATTTTCTCTAATGTGTGCAACATGTTGATGGGACGAAACTCTTCAGCTTTAATCGTCTCAGCAACTTTTTGTATAGGAACAACTAAAGATTCTTTCCAAATATGCGGCACGTGCCCAGATTGCAATGATTGATTTATAAGGTCCCGCAGAGTGTGTCGAATGACATGAAAGCAATCTTGAATAACTCTAGCATTAACATTATCTACTCCAGCCGTTTTTCCTAATGAAAAGCAAATATTTTTAAGTTCATCTAATGTAATTGGGTGAAAACCATTAAATCTACAATTACTATTAATCGGCTGTTTTATTTCGTCCGGTTCATTGATCAGTTCAATAGATTGATTGATCAGTGAAACGCTCTCGACGAAATAGTCATTAAACTTAGAAGCAATTACTGGTTCGGTAATTATGGTAATTATGGTCCGCAATTTACAATTACTAGGCTTCATCAAAGATTTAAAAAATTTCCATAACTCTTTGCTGTTGTTTTGATGCTGATCAATTTTCCTCTGAATATATTCACATCGAGTTTTCTTAATCGATTGTGAATATTTATTACGCACGACCGTGTACCTATTCCAATGATTATCACTATTAGATCTACAAAACTTTTTGTACCATTTGTCCCTCTTACGTTTAAGACGCAAAAGATCCAAATTGTACCAGCTGTTCAAGTTTTTCAAAGAAACAAACTTTTGTTCAACTAATTTATTGGTACAAGTTTTCAAAATGTTAGTAAGAACAGCTGCATCTTCATCTAAAGTTCCGGTAACTAATGGAAAATCCACGCTTCTCTCAACAAGATTCGAAACAGCTTGCTTCGAATATTTCCTCCAGCGCTTCAATTTTACAAAATTATCGTTATCGTTAACACTGTCTAAGACATTAATTACTAAAGTTTCATGATCGGTTATTTTCAAATCAGCTTGAGTAACTGAACTGACAGAATCAAAATTAGAATAAACATGGTCAATCAAAGTTCTACTGTGCCGGGAAATACGCGTACATTCACTTACTAATTGTTTTAAATTAAAGAAATCAGCTAATTGCTTCAGATGGATCGAATTGCTAGTATCATGCCAATTAATGTTAAAATCACCCGCAAGTATATTTATTTACTAGAATCTAAAAATGTCTCGAACCAGTTCTCTAAAATTTCAATAAAACGCTGATTACTTGAACTGGGAGAATGATACAAAACACCATAATTACCCATCTTCATGCCACGTTCAACTGTAATGCCTAAGAACCAATTGCCATCAATAGCTTCGTTTTGGCGAATATTGAATTGAACTGATTCTTTGACATAAATAGCAACACCGCCAGTGTGCCTCAAATGTGACAAACAAGCAGCAGTTTTATATCCCGGAATGCTATACTGATTAAAAGATTCAATTTCTACAATATGTGTTTCTGCTAACAAAGTCCGATGGTGACATCGGTGATTTCGGCGACGCCGTCGAAACCGAGAATTCTGCCGGCCCGAGTGCGGTGAAAATCAAGCTTCCTCCACTGGTGGTGAAGCAAGTACCACTCAACACGCTGATTGGCGATCTCTCATCGCTGGGCGTTGCAGCTGAGTTTAAGCTCGGCAGGATCGGCACCAAGGTGATGCTGCGAACAAAAGCGGAGTACGAAGTGGCCGTGAAATATTTGAAGGATTCCAAGGCGGAATTCTTCACGCACGACATCCCCGGTGAGAAGCCCTTCAAGGTAGTCATCAGGGGTCTCCCAAACTTCGACCCCAAGATGGTCGAAGCTGAAATCAACCGGTACAAGCTAGCCCCAATCGCTGTATTCCGAATGACAAGGAGAGACGAAAACGTGAAGACGTACCCGGATTGCCTCTTTGGACACGGTACCCGCAACTGCGCTCAAGAACACGCCACTTCCAACTGCCCTGTGGATGGAGCCGTGGCGTTAAAATGCGCCAACTGTGGTGGTGCACATCAAGGTTCCGACAGACAGTGCTCCAAACGCGAGGACTTCAAACGCATCCGAAAACAGGTGGCAACTAACAACCAACCAGGACGCAAGAAGGGCAAAGTCCCGGCATTTCGGACGGAGGATTATCCGCCTCTTCGTGCTCCTCAGCAAAGGCAAGCGAATTCACGGGTGCATCCCGCTCAAGCAACTTCCGGTGATTCTGCTGGCCAAATCTCCCCCCTGGATTCTGAAGACAACCAACAGCGCAAAACAACAACCCCGACCTTTTCTCAGCGGATGAACTGATGGAAATTTTCGTCAACATGTCCGGTGCTCTTCGTAAGTGCCGCAATAAGCCCGAACAGATCCATGTGCTCGGTAAGTTCATCATCCAGTATGGCGTCTAAACCGCTAACTATCGTCACCTGGAATGCTTGCTCTGTAAGAGCAAAAAAGATTGAGCTTGCCGACTTCCTCCGCAAGCACAGCATCGACGTGGGCCTTCTAACCGATACCCATCTAAAGTCCGGCGACAGCTTCTGGTTGTCTGACCACAACATTATCCGGCTTGATCGCACCAGCTCCAGGGGGGGGGGGGTGTTGCGGTCGTCGTCAAGAAAGGAATAAAATACCACACTCTGTCCAATATCCGCACCTCTATCATCGAGGCCCTTGGTATGGAGGTGGAGTCGTCGACTGGATACGTCCAGTTCATCGCCGTCTACTGCCCTCGACAGTGTGCCGCTAGCAGTGGACTAGCGGCTAAATTTAAGAAGGACCTGTCCACCATCACCCGTACCGGTTCCCGCTTCGTAGTTGGAGGAGATCTGAATGCTCGCCATGAGGCCTGGCGGAACTACCAGCAGAGCCAGAACGGTCGTCTCCTGTTCGACCACTCACAGCATGGGCTGTACTCCGTTTGGTTTTCGGATGAACCAACATTCATCTCACCGGCGGGCAACCCATCGACGCTAGACCTGTTTCTGACAAATATCGGCTTGTCCAAGCCGGTAGCCTTGAACGAACTCAGCTCCGACCACCAACCGGTGGTGGCTGAACTGGGCTACGACGTGGCTCCTGCGTCAAGCCTGCACAAGGACTACCATCGCGTAAACTGGGCCCAGTTTGGACGCGTGGTAGACAGGCACATCATCGACAACCCGCCGCTTGACACCGTGGAGGACATCAACCGAGCGTTGGAGGGACTACACCAAGCCATAACCGTGGCTGACGAGGCGTGCGTCCGACGAGTTCCTGTGAGGGGTAAGTTTATTGCCATTGATTCCCACACCCAACTTTTGATTCGCCTGAGAAATGTTCGTAGACGCCAGTTTCAGAGGACTGGAGATCTGGGCAAAAAACGTGAAATGGCTGATCTGAACAGACAGATTGCTTCCAGAATGGACTCACTCCGAAATGAAAGTTTCGGGCGTGTTGTCCAGAATCTGGACGACTGCTCCAGACCATTCTGGAAGGTAGCCAAGGTCCTGAAAACTCATCCCAAACCCATTCCACCTCTCAGAGTCGAAAATGATGACGATCGGCTTTTAATCACCCCACAGGAGAAAGCAAATGCGACCGGCAAGCATGTCGCTTCATCGCATTTGCTTGGCTCGAATATCCAAAGTCCGCTCGAAGATCCGGTTACGCAATGCGTTCAACACCTTGATGCCTCCCCTTGTGTCGTGCCTCCGGCGGATATGATTACAGTACAACAGATTTGCTCAGCGCTGAAATGCACCAAGAACATCAAGGATCCCGGGTTTGACGGTATATTCAACTTGATCTTGAAGAGACTCAGCATCAAAGTGCAGTCTCTTCTAACCGCTATCTTCAACAGATGTTTGGAACTGCACTACTTTCCAAGCATCTGGAAAATAGCAAAAATCATACCAATCCACAAGCCCGGTAAGGATCCAACATTGCCTTCAAGCTACAGACCAATCAGCCTCCTTTCAGCGCTGAGCAAATTGTTCGAGAAACTCATTCTCAATCGTTTGCACAAGTTTGTCGAGGAAAACAACATTCTCCTTCCGGAACAGTTTGGATTCAGAAAGGGGCACTCCACCAATCATCAGCTAGTACAGGTGATGAATAACATCCGAAGTAACAAAGCTGTATCCAAGTCCACAGCCATGGCCTTGTTAGACGTTGAAAAAGCGTTTGACAATGTTTGGCATGATGGACTTGTGTACAAGCTTTGTAACTTCAACTTTCCTTTACATCTGGTTAAAATCACCCGTAATTACCTCCAGCAAAGGTCGTTTAAGGTATCGTTGAATGGTTGTCTTTCAGACACGTTTTCCATCCCAGCAGGAGTCCCGCAAGGCAGTCTGCTGGGCCCCTTGCTTTACAGCATTTACACTTCCGACATTCCTCCCCTCGGTGAGGGTTGCGTGTTTTTCCTGTTCGCAGATGATACCGCAATAGCCGTCAAAGGAAGGATGCCTCGCGAAATAACGAACAAACTTCAACGATGCCTTAACGCCTTTGTTGATTATGCCACCACGTGGAAAATCAAAATCAATGCCTCCAAAACACAAGCGATCATGTTCCTCCATCGGCAATCGCCCAAACTGAAACCGGCTCCATCTTGTACTGTAATCATGGATGGCACAAGGGTTGAGTGGTCTGCCGAAGTAACCTATCTCGGGATGTTGTTCGATGAAAACCCCCTCTTCCGTTCGCATGTAGAGAAAACTGTAGTCAAGTGTTCTACCTTGGTTAGGTCTCTGTATCCGCTGATTTGCCGTAGATCTCGCCTCTCAAGGGTGAACAAACTGGCCGTCTACAAAAAAATCATAGCACCTGCGATCCTCTACGCAGCTCCGGTGTGGGAATCATGTGCACAGACTCACAGGAACAAAATTCAGGTCGCTCAGAATAGAGTGCTGAGGATGGTACTTGATCGTCCTTTAGACACTAGAATAACAAATTTACATGAAGAGGCAGGCATTGCCAAAATAGATTCAAGAATTAACGAAATTAAGAATAAATTTGCACAAAAATGTAATTTATCAGAACATGCTTTGATAAGCAATTTGTATATAGTAGATTAGGTCTATATAGTAGTTGTAGGTTAGTTATAGTTGTAAATAAAAGTTATAAGTAGTCTTCTTTTTCAACCAACAATCCGAGATGTGTTTTAATGTCCTATATGAATACTGCTTTTCTTTTGTTAAAAATCTTCAATTAATTTTTTCCACAACAAAAGTAAACCGGGGAAATCACTCTATCTCTAACCCCAACCGTCAGATTGGCCTGAAATTTTTTCTACAAGTAAGAGTCATTACCAACTGCCTTCTGTGAAAATTTCAGCTTGATGAGTTGTGCCGTTAATTTTTAAAAATAGTGATAGGTTTATTACACAAAAAAGTATAAATTTTCCACAACAAACGTAAAATGGGAAAATCACTCTATCTCAAACAACAAACATCAGATTGGCCTAAAATTTTTTCTACAAGTAGAAGTCATTACCATCTGCCTTCAGAGAAAATTTCAGCTTGATGAGTTGTGCCGTTAATTTTTAAAAAATAGTGATAGGTTTATTACACAAAAAAGTATAATTATTCCACAACAAACGTAAAACGGGGAAATCACTCTATCTCAAACAACAAACATCAGATTGGCCTGAAATTTTTTCTACAAGTAGAAGTCATTACCATCTGCCTTCACGTTGAACGTTACTAAGAACAACCAACAATCCGAGATGTTTTTTAATGTCCTATATGAATACTGCTTTTCTTTTGTTAAAAATCTTCAATTAATGTTTTCCACAACAAAAGTAAACCGGGGAAATCACTCTATCTCTAACAACAAACATCAGATTGGCCTGAAATTTTTTCTACAAGTAGAAGTCATTACCATCTGCCTTCAGGGAAAATTTCAGCTTGATGAGTTGTGCCGTTAATTTTCAAAAAATAGTGATAGGTTTATTACACAAAAAAGTATAATTATTCCACAACAAACGTAAAACAGGGAAATCACTCTATCTCAAACAACAAGCATTAGATTGTCCTGAAATTTTTTCTACAAGTAGAAGTCACTACCAACTGCCTTCTGTGAAAATTTCAGCTTGATAAGTTGTGCCGTTAATTTAAAAAAATCGTAATAGATTTATTACACAAGAGTAAAACAGGCAAATCGCTCTATCTCTAACCCCAACCTTCAGATTGGCCTAAAATTGTTTCTACAAGTAGAAATTATTGCAAACTCAACCATTATGGCGTAGTCACTACAAAGCGCACAAAAAAAAAAAAAAAGTTTAGATTCCCTAACACAGACATCAGATTTCAGGTGCTATTGCCGTGTCTCATGGGGAAACTTTGAGCCAGGCTTCCCCTTTTTAATAAGGTAGTTTCTACGCCGATTTTTTTTTTTCGATTCTAAACCCGATCACCCCGTTTGCAAGCAGGTTGGACGTTACTAAGAACAACCAACAATCCGAGATGTTTTTTAATGTCCTATATGAATACTGCTTTTCTTTTGTTAAAAACCTTCAATTAATGTTTTCCACAACAAAAGTAAACCGGGGAAATCACTCTATCTCTAACCCCAACCGTCAGTTTGGCCTGAAATTTTTTCTACAAGTAGAAGTCATTACCATCTGCCTTCAGAAAAAATTTCAGCTTGATGAGTTGTGCCGTTAATTTTTAAAAAATTGTGATAGGTTTATTACACAAAAAAGTATAATTATTCCACAACAAACGTAAAACGGGGAAATCACTCTATCTCAAACAACAAACATCAGATTGGCCTGAAATTTTTTCTACAAGTAGAAGTCATTACCAACTGTCTTCTATGAAAATTTCAGCTTGATGAGTTGTGCCGTTAATTTTTAAAAAGTAGTTATAGGTTTATTACACAAAAAAGTATAATTATTCCACAACAAACGTAAAACGGGGAAATCACTCTATCTCAAACAACAAACATCAGATTGGCCTGAAATTTTTTCTACAAGTAGAAGTCATTACCATCTGCCTTCAGAGAAAATTTCAGCTTGATGAGTTGTGCCGTTAATTTTTAAAAAATTGTTATAGGTTTATTACACAAAAAAGTATAATTATTCCACAACAAACGTAAAACGGGGAAATCACTCTATCTCAAACAACAAACATCAGATTGGCCTGAAATTTTTTCTACAAGTAGAAGTCATTACCATCTGCCTTCAGAGAAAATTTCAGCTTGATGAGTTGCGCCGTTAATTTTTAAAAAATAGTGATAGGTTTATTACACAAAAAAGTATAATTATTCCACAACAAACGTAAAACGGGGAAATCACTCTATCTCAAACAACAAACATCAGATTGGCCTGAAATTTTTTCTACAAGTAGAAGTCATTACCATCTGCCTTCAGAGAAAATTTCAGATTGATGAGTTGCGTCGTTAATTTTTAAAAAATAGTGATAGGTTTATTACGCAAAAAAGTATAATTATTCCACAACAAACGTAAAACGGGGAAATCACTCTATCTCAAACAACAAACATCAGATTGGCCTGAAATTTTTTCTACAAGTAGAAGTCATTACCAACTGTCTTCTGTGAAAATTTCAGCTTGATGAGTTGTGCCGTTAATTTTTAAAAAATAGTGATAGGTTTATTACACAAAAAAGTATAATTATTCCACAACAAACGTAAAACAGGGAAATCACTCTATCTCAAACAACAAGCATTAGATTGTCCTGAAATTTTTTCTACAAGTAGAAGTCACTACCAACTGCCTTCTGTGAAAATTTCAGCTTGATAAGTTGTGCCGTTAATTTAAAAAAATCGTAATAGATTTATTACACAAGAGTAAAACAGGCAAATCGCTCTATCTCTAACCCCAACCTTCAGATTGGCCTAAAATTGTTTCTACAAGTAGAAATTATTGCAAACTCAACCATTATGGCGTAGTCACTACAAAGCGCACAAAAAAAAAAAAAAAGTTTAGATTCCCTAACACAGACATCAGATTTCAGGTGCTATTGCCGTGTCTCATGGGGAAACTTTGAGCCAGGCTTCCCCTTTTTAATAAGGTAGTTTCTACGCCGATTTTTTTTTTTCGATTCTAAACCCGATCACCCCGTTTGCAAGCAGGTTGGACGTTACTAAGAACAACCAACAATCCGAGATGTTTTTTAATGTCCTATATGAATACTGCTTTTCTTTTGTTAAAAACCTTCAATTAATGTTTTCCACAACAAAAGTAAACCGGGGAAATCACTCTATCTCTAACCCCAACCGTCAGTTTGGCCTGAAATTTTTTCTACAAGTAGAAGTCATTACCATCTGCCTTCAAAAAAAATTTCAGCTTGATGAGTTGTGCCGTTAATTTTTAAAAAATTGTGATAGGTTTATTACACAAAAAAGTATAATTATTCCACAACAAACGTAAAACGGGGAAATCACTCTATCTCAAACAACAAACATCAGATTGGCCTGAAATTTTTTCTACAAGTAGAAGTCATTACCAACTGTCTTCTATGAAAATTTCAGCTTGATGAGTTGTGCCGTTAATTTTTAAAAAGTAGTTATAGGTTTATTACACAAAAAAGTATAATTATTCCACAACAAACGTAAAACGGGGAAATCACTCTATCTCAAACAACAAACATCAGATTGGCCTGAAATTTTTTCTACAAGTAGAAGTCATTACCATCTGCCTTCAGAGAAAATTTCAGCTTGATGAGTTGTGCCGTTAATTTTTAAAAAATAGTGATAGGTTTATTACACAAAAAAGTATAAATTTTCCACAACAAACGTAAAACGGGGAAATCACTCTATCTCAAACAACAAACATCAGATTGGCCTGAAATTTTTTCTACAAGTAGAAGTCATTACCATCTGCCTTCAAAGACAATTTCAGCTTGATGAGTTGTGCCGTTAATTTTTAAAAAATAGTGATAGGTTTATTACACAAAAAAGTATAATTATTCCACAACAAACGTAAAACGGGGAAATCACTCTATCTCAAACAACAAACATCAGCTTGGCCTGAAATTTTTTCTACAAGTAGAAGTCATAACCAACTGCCTTCTGTGAAAATTTCAGCTTGATGAGTTGTGCCGTTAATTTTTAAAAAATAGTGATAGGTTTATTACACAAAAAAGTATAATTATTCCACAACAAACGTAAAACGGGGAAATCACTCTATCTCAAACAACAAACATCAGCTTGGCCTGAAATTTTTTCTACAAGTAGAAGTCATTACCAACTGCCTACTGTAAAAATTTCAGCTTGATGAGTTGTGCCGTTAATTTTTAAAAAATAGTGATAGGTTTATTACACAAAAAAGTATAATTATTCCACAACAAACGTAAAACGGGGAAATCACTCTATCTCAAACAACAAACATCAGATTGGCCTGAAATTTTTTCTACAAGTAGAAGTCATTACCATCTGCCTTCAGAGAAAATTTCAGCTTGATGAGTTGTGCCGTTAATTTTTTTAAAAAAGTGATAAGTTTATTACACAACAAAGTATAATTATTCCACAACAAACGTAAAACGGGGAAATCACTCTATCTCAAACAACAAACATCAGATTGACCTGAATTTTTTTCTACAAGTAGAAGTCATTACCAGCTGCCTTCTGTGAAAATTTCAGCTTGATGAGTTGTGCCGTTAATTTTAAAAAAAATAGTGATAGGTTTATTACACAAAAAAGTATAATTATTCCACAACAAACGTAAAACGGGGAAATCACTCTATCTCAAACAACAAACATCAGATTGGCCTGAATTTTTTTCTACAAGTAGAAGTCATTACCAACTACCTTCTGTGAAAATTTCAGCTTGATGAGTTGTGCCGTTAATTTTTAAAAAATAGTGATAGGTTTATTACACAAAAAAGTATAATTATTCCACAACAAACGTAAAACGGGGAAATCACTCTATCTCAAACAACAAACATCAGATTGGCCTGAAATTTTTTCTACAAGTAGAAGTCATTACCATCTGCCTTCAGAGAAAATTTCAGCTTGATGAGTTGTGCCGTTAATTTTTAAAAAATAGTGATAGGTTTATTACACAAAAAAGTATAAATTTTCCACAACAAACGTAAAACGGGGAAATCACTCTATCTCAAACAACAAACATCAGATTGGCCTGAAATTATTTCTACAAGTAGAAGTCATTACCATCTGCCTTCAGAGAAAATTTCAGCTTGATGAGTTGCGCCGTTAATTTTTAAAAAATAGTGAAAGGTTTATTACACAAAAAAGTATAATTATTCCACAACAAACGTAAAACGGGGAAATCACTCTATCTCAAACAACAAACATCAGATTGGCCTGAAATTTTTTCTACAAGTAGAAGTCATTACCATCTGCCTTCAGAGAAAATTTCAGCTTGATGAGTTGTGCCGTTAATTTTTTAAAAATAGTGATAGGTTTATTACACAAAAAAGTATAATTATTCCACAACAAACGTAAAACGGGGAAATCACTCTATCTCAAACAACAAACATCAGATTGGCCTGAAATTTTTTCTACAAGTAGAAGTCATTACCAACTGCCTTCTGTGAAAATTTCAGCTTGATGAGTTGTGCCGTTAATTTTTAAAAAATAGTGATAGGTTTATTACACAAAAAAGTATAATTATTCCACAACAAACGTAAAACGGGGAAATCACTCTATCTCAAACAACAAACATCAGATTGGCCTGAATTTTTTTCTACAAGTAGAAGTCATTACCATCTGCCTTCAGAGAAAATTTCAGCTTGATGAGTTGTGCCGTTAATTTTTAAAAAATAGTGATAGATTTATTACACAAAAAAGTATAAATTTTCCACAACAAACGTAAAACGGGGAAATGACTCTATCTCAAACAACAAACATCAGATTGGCCTGAAATTTTTTCTACAAGTAGAAGTCATTACCATCTGCCTTCAGAGACAATTTCAGCTTGATGAGTTGTGCCGTTAATTTTTTAAAAATAGTGATAGGTTTATTACACAAAAAAGTATAAATTTTCCACAACAAACGTAAAACGGGGAAATCACTCTATCTCAAACAACAAACATCAGATTGGCCTGAAATTTTTTCTACAAGTAGAAGTCATTACCAACTGCCTTCTGTGAAAATTTCGGCTTGATAAGTTGCGCCGTTTATTTAAAAAAAAATCGTAATAGATTTATTACACAAGAGTAAAACAGGCAAATCGCTCTATCTCTAACCCCAACCTTCAGATTGGCCTGAAATTGTTTCTACAAGTAGAAATTATTGCAAACTCAACCATTATGGAGTAGACACTACAAAGCGCAAAAAAAAAAAAAAAAAAAAAAAAAAAAAAAAAAAAAAAAAAAAAAAACAGATTCCCTAACACAGACATCAGATTTCAGGTGCTAAGACTCATTGCCGTGTCTCATGGGGAAACTTTGAGCCAGGCTTCCCCTTTTTAATAAGTTAGTTTCCACGCCGATTTTTTTTCGATTCTAAACCCGATCACCCCGTTTGCAAGCAGGTTGAACGTTACTAAGAACAACCAACAATCCGAGATGTTTTTAATGTCCTATATGAATACTGCTTTTCATTTGTTAAAAATCTTCAATTAATGTTTTCCACAACAAAAGTAAACCGGGGAAATCACTCTATCTCTAACCCCAACCGTCAGATTGGCCTGAAATTTTTTTTCTACAAGTAGAAGTCATTACCAACTGCCTACTGTAAAAATTTCAGCTTGATGAGTTGTGCCGTTAATTTTTAAAAAATAGTGATAGGTTTATTACACAAAAAAGTATAATTATTCCACAACAAACGTAAAACGGGGAAATCACTCTATCTCAAACAACAAACATCAGATTGGCCTGAAATTTTTTCTACAAGTAGAAGTCATTACCATCTGCCTTCAGAGAAAATTTCAGCTTGATGAGTTGTGCCGTTAATTTTTTTAAAAAAGTGATAAGTTTATTACACAACAAAGTATAATTATTCCACAACAAACGTAAAACGGGGAAATCACTCTATCTCAAACAACAAACATCAGATTGACCTGAATTTTTTTCTACAAGTAGAAGTCATTACCAACTGCCTTCTGTGAAAATTTCAGCTTGATGAGTTGTGCCGTTAATTTTTAAAAAATAGTGATAGGTTTATTACACAAAAAAGTATAATTATTCCACAACAAACGTAAAACGGGGAAATCACTCTATCTCAAACAACAAACATCAGATTGGCCTGAATTTTTTTCTACAAGTAGAAGTCATTACCAACTACCTTCTGTGAAAATTTCAGCTTGATGAGTTGTGCCGTTAATTTTTAAAAAATAGTGATAGGTTTATTACACAAAAAAGTATAATTATTCCACAACAAACGTAAAACGGGGAAATCACTCTATCTCAAACAACAAACATCAGATTGGCCTGAAATTTTTTCTACAAGTAGAAGTCATTACCAACTGCCTTCAGAGAAAATTTCAGCTTGATGAGCTGTGCCGTTAATTTTAAAAAATAGTGATAGGTTTATTACACAAAAAGTATAATTATTCCACAACAAACGTAAAACGGGGAAATCACTCTATCTCAAACAACAAACATCAGATTGGCCTGAAATTTTTTCTACAAGTAGAAGTCATTACCATCTGCCTTCAGAGAAAATTTCAGCTTGATGAGTTGTGCCGTTAATTTTTAAAAAATAGTGATAGGTTTATTACACAAAAAAGTATAAATTTTCCACAACAAACGTAAAACGGGGAAATCACTCTATCTCAAACAACAAACATCAGATTGGCCTGAAATTATTTCTACAAGTAGAAGTCATTACCATCTGCCTTCAGAGAAAATTTCAGCTTGATGAGTTGCGCCGTTAATTTTTAAAAAATAGTGAAAGGTTTATTACACAAAAAAGTATAATTATTCCACAACAAACGTAAAACGGGGAAATCACTCTATCTCAAACAACAAATATCAGATTGGCCTGAATTTTTTTCTACAAGTAGAAGTCATTACCATCTGCCTTCAGAAAAAATTTCAGCTTGATGAGTTGTGCCGTTAATTTTTAAAAAATAGTGATAGGTTTATTACACAAAAAAGTATAAATTTTCCACAACAAACGTAAAACGGGGAAATCACTCTATCTCAAACAACAAACATCAGATTGGCCTGAAATTTTTTCTACAAGTAGAAGTCATTACCAACTGCCTTCTGTGAAAATTTCAGCTTGATGAGTTGTGCCGTTAATTTTTAAAAAATAGTGATAGGTTTATTACACAAAAAAGTATAATTATTCCACAACAAACGTAAAACGGGGAAATCACTCTATCTCAAACAACAAACATCAGATTGGCCTGAAATTTTTTCTACAAGTAGAAGTCATTACCATCTGCCTTCAGAGAAAATTTCAGCTTGATGAGTTGTGCCGTTAATTTTTTAAAAATAGTGATAGGTTTATTACACAAAAAAGTATAATTATTCCACACCAAACGTAAAACGGGAAAATCACTCTATCTCAAACAACAAACATCAGATTGGCCTGAAATTTTTTCTACAAGTAGAAGTCATTACCAACTGCCTTCAGAGAAAATTTCAGCTTGATGAGTTGTGCCGTTAATTTTTAAAAAATAGTGATAGGTTTATTACACAAAAAAGTATAATTATTCCACAACAAACGTAAAACGGGGAAATCACTCTATCTCAAACAACAAACATCAGATTGGCCTGAAATTTTTTCTACAAGTAGAAGTCATTACCATCTGCCTTCAGAGAAAATTTCAGCTTGATGAGTTGCGCCGTTAATTTTTAAAAAATAGTGATAGGTTTATTACACAAAAAAGTATAAATTTTCCACAACAAACGTAAAACGGGGAAATCACTCTATCTCAAACAACAAACATCAGATTGGCCTGAATTTTTTTCTACAAGTAGAAGTCATTACCATCTGCCTTCAGAGAAAATTTCAGCTTGATGAGTTGTGCCGTTATTTTTTAAAAAATATTGATAGGTTTATTACACAAAAAAGTATAATTATTCCACAACAAACGTAAAACGGGGAAATCACTCTATCTCAAACAACAAACATCAGATTGGCCTGAAATTTTTTCTACAAGTAGAAGTCATTACCATCTGCCTTCAGAAAAAATTTCAGCTTGATGAGTTGTGCCGTTATTTTTAAAAAAATATTGATAGGTTTATTACACAAAAAAGTATAAATTTTCTACAACAAACGTAAAACGGGGAAATCGCTCTATCTCAAACAACAAACATCAGATTGGCCTGAAATTTTTTCTACAAGTAGAAGTCATTACCATCTGCCTTCAGAGAAAATTTCAGCTTGATGAGTTGTGCCGTTAATTTTTAAAAAATTGTTATAGGTTTATTACACAAAAAAGTATAATTATTCCACAACAAACGTAAAACGGGGAAATCACTCTATCTCAAACAACAAACATCAGATTGGCCTGAAATTTTTTCTACAAGTAGAAGTCATTACCATCTGCCTTCAGAGAAAATTTCAGCTTGATGAGTTGCGCCGTTAATTTTTAAAAAATAGTGATAGGTTTATTACACAAAAAAGTATAATTATTCCACAACAAACGTAAAACGGGGAAATCACTCTATCTCAAACAACAAACATCAGATTGGCCTGAAATTTTTTCTACAAGTAGAAGTCATTACCATCTGCCTTCAGAGAAAATTTCAGATTGATGAGTTGCGTCGTTAATTTTTAAAAAATAGTGATAGGTTTATTACACAAAAAAGTATAATTATTCCACAACAAACGTAAAACGGGGAAATCACTCTATCTCAAACAACAAACATCAGATTGGCCTGAAATTTTTTCTACAAGTAGAAGTCATTACCATCTGCCTTCAGAGAAAATTTCAGCTTGATGAGTTGTGCCGTTATTTTTTAAAAAATAGTGATAGGTTTATTACACAAAAAAGTATAATTATTCCACAACAAACGTAAAACGGGGAAATCACTCTATCTCAAACAACAAACATCAGATTGGCCTGAAATTTTTTCTACAAGTAGAAGTCATTACCAACTGCCTACTGTAAAAATGTCAGCTTGATGAGTTGTGCCGTGAATTTTTAAAAAATAGTGATAGGTTTATTACACAAAAAAGTATAATTATTCCACAACAAACGTAAAACGGGGAAATCACTCTATCTCAAACAACAAACATCAGATTGGCCTGAAATTTTTTCTACAAGTAGAAGTCATTACCATCTGCCTTCAGAGAAAATTTCAGCTTGATGAGTTGTGCCGTTAATTTTTAAAAAATAGTGATAGGTTTATTACACAAAAAAGTATAATTATTCCACAACAAACGTAAAACGGGGAAATCACTCTATCTCAAACAACAAACATCAGATTGGCCTGAAATTTTTTCTACAAGTAGAAGTCATTGCCATCTGCCTTCAGAGAAAATTTCAGCTTGATGAGTTGTGCCGTTATTTTTTTTAAAAATATTGATAGGTTTATTACACAAAAAAGTATAATTATTCCACAACAAACGTAAAACGGGGAAATCACTCTATCTCAAACAACAAACATCAGATTGGCCTGAAATTTTTTCTACAAGTAGAAGTCATTACCATCTGCCTTCAGAGAAAATTTCAGCTTGATGAGTTGTGCCGTTATTTTTACAAAAAATATTGATAGGTTTATTACACAAAAAAGTATAAATTTTCCACAACAAACGTAAAACGGGGAAATCGCTCTATCTCAAACAACAAACATCAGATTGGCCTGAAATTTTTTCTACAAGTAGAAGTCATTACCATCTGCCTTCAGAGAAAATTTCAGCTTGATGAGTTGTGCCGTTATTTTTTTAAAAAATATTGATAGGTTTATTACACAAAAAAGTATAATTATTCCACAACAAACGTAAAACGGGGAAATCACTCTATCTCAAACAACAAACATCAGATTGGCCTGAAATTTTTTCTACAAGTAGAAGTCATTACCATCTGCCTTCAGAGAAAATTTCAGCTTGATGAGTTGTGCCGTTAATTTTTAAAAAATAGTGATAGGTTTATTACACAAAAAAGTATAATTATTCCACAACAAACGTAAAACGGGGAAATCACTCTATCTCAAACAACAAACATCAGATTGGCCTGAAATTTTTTCTACAAGTAGAAGTCATTACCATCTGCCTTCAGAGAAAATTTCAGCTTGATGAGTTGTGCCGTTATTTTTTAAAAAATATTGATAGGTTTATTACACAAAAAAGTATAATTATTCCACAACAAACGTAAAACGGGGAAATCACTCTATCTCAAACAACAAACATCAGATTGGCCTGAAATTTTTTCTACAAGTAGAAGTCATTACCAACTGCCTGCTGTAAAAATTTCAGCTTGATGAGTTGCACCGTTGTTTTAAAATAATAGTGATAAGTTTATTACACAAAAAAGTATAATTATTCCACAACAAACGTAAAACGGGGAAATCACTCTATCTCAAACAACAAACATCAGATTGGCCTGAAATTTTTTCTACAAGTAGAAGTCATTACCATCTGCCTTCAGAGAAAATTTCAGCTTGATGAGTTGTGCCGTTAATTTTTAAAAAATAGTGATAGGTTTATTACACAAAAAAGTATAAATTTTCCACAACAAACGTAAAACGGGGAAATCACTCTATCTCAAACAACAAACATCAGATTGGCCTGAAATTATTTCTACAAGTAGAAGTCATTACCATCTGCCTTCAGAGAAAATTTCAGCTTGATGAGTTGCGCCGTTAATTTTTAAAAAATAGTGAAAGGTTTATTACACAAAAAAGTATAATTATTCCACAACAAACGTAAAACGGGGAAATCACTCTATCTCAAACAACAAACATCAGATTGGCCTGAAATTTTTTCTACAAGTAGAAGTCATTACCATCTGCCTTCAGAGAAAATTTCAGCTTGATGAGTTGTGCCGTTAATTTTTTAAAAATAGTGATAGGTTTATTACACAAAAAAGTATAATTATTCCACAACAAACGTAAAACGGGGAAATCACTCTATCTCAAACAACAAACATCAGATTGGCCTGAAATTTTTTCTACAAGTAGAAGTCATTACCAACTGCCTTCTGTAAAAATTTCAGCTTGATGAGTTGTGCCGTTAATTTTTAAAAAATAGTGATAGGTTTATTACACAAAAAAGTATAATTATTCCACAACAAACGTAAAACGGGGAAATCACTCTATCTCAAACAACAAACATCAGATTGGCCTGAATTTTTTTCTACAAGTAGAAGTCATTACCATCTGCCTTCAGAGAAAATTTCAGCTTGATGAGTTGTGCCGTTAATTTTTAAAAAATAGTGATAGATTTATTACACAAAAAAGTATAAATTTTCCACAACAAACGTAAAACGGGGAAATGACTCTATCTCAAACAACAAACATCAGATTGGCCTGAAATTTTTTCTACAAGTAGAAGTCATTACCATCTGCCTTCAGAGACAATTTCAGCTTGATGAGTTGTGCCGTTAATTTTTTAAAAATAGTGATAGGTTTATTACACAAAAAAGTATAAATTTTCCACAACAAACGTAAAACGGGGAAATCACTCTATCTCAAACAACAAACATCAGATTGGCCTGAAATTTTTTCTACAAGTAGAAGTCATTACCAACTGCCTTCTGTGAAAATTTCGGCTTGATAAGTTGCGCCGTTTATTTAAAAAAAAATCGTAATAGATTTATTACACAAGAGTAAAACAGGCAAATCGCTCTATCTCTAACCCCAACCTTCAGATTGGCCTGAAATTGTTTCTACAAGTAGAAATTATTGCAAACTCAACCATTATGGAGTAGACACTACAAAGCGCAAAAAAAAAAAAAAAAAAAAAAAAAAAAAAAAAAAAAAAAAAAAAAAAACAGATTCCCTAACACAGACATCAGATTTCAGGTGCTAAGACTCATTGCCGTGTCTCATGGGGAAACTTTGAGCCAGGCTTCCCCTTTTTAATAAGTTAGTTTCCACGCCGATTTTTTTTCGATTCTAAACCCGATCACCCCGTTTGCAAGCAGGTTGAACGTTACTAAGAACAACCAACAATCCGAGATGTTTTTAATGTCCTATATGAATACTGCTTTTCATTTGTTAAAAATCTTCAATTAATGTTTTCCACAACAAAAGTAAACCGGGGAAATCACTCTATCTCTAACCCCAACCGTCAGATTGGCCTGAAATTTTTTTTCTACAAGTAGAAGTCATTACCAACTGCCTACTGTAAAAATTTCAGCTTGATGAGTTGTGCCGTTAATTTTTAAAAAATAGTGATAGGTTTATTACACAAAAAAGTATAATTATTCCACAACAAACGTAAAACGGGGAAATCACTCTATCTCAAACAACAAACATCAGATTGGCCTGAAATTTTTTCTACAAGTAGAAGTCATTACCATCTGCCTTCAGAGAAAATTTCAGCTTGATGAGTTGTGCCGTTAATTTTTTTAAAAAAGTGATAAGTTTATTACACAACAAAGTATAATTATTCCACAACAAACGTAAAACGGGGAAATCACTCTATCTCAAACAACAAACATCAGATTGACCTGAATTTTTTTCTACAAGTAGAAGTCATTACCAACTGCCTTCTGTGAAAATTTCAGCTTGATGAGTTGTGCCGTTAATTTTTAAAAAATAGTGATAGGTTTATTACACAAAAAAGTATAATTATTCCACAACAAACGTAAAACGGGGAAATCACTCTATCTCAAACAACAAACATCAGATTGGCCTGAATTTTTTTCTACAAGTAGAAGTCATTACCAACTACCTTCTGTGAAAATTTCAGCTTGATGAGTTGTGCCGTTAATTTTTAAAAAATAGTGATAGGTTTATTACACAAAAAAGTATAATTATTCCACAACAAACGTAAAACGGGGAAATCACTCTATCTCAAACAACAAACATCAGATTGGCCTGAAATTTTTTCTACAAGTAGAAGTCATTACCAACTGCCTTCAGAGAAAATTTCAGCTTGATGAGCTGTGCCGTTAATTTTAAAAAATAGTGATAGGTTTATTACACAAAAAGTATAATTATTCCACAACAAACGTAAAACGGGGAAATCACTCTATCTCAAACAACAAACATCAGATTGGCCTGAAATTTTTTCTACAAGTAGAAGTCATTACCATCTGCCTTCAGAGAAAATTTCAGCTTGATGAGTTGTGCCGTTAATTTTTAAAAAATAGTGATAGGTTTATTACACAAAAAAGTATAAATTTTCCACAACAAACGTAAAACGGGGAAATCACTCTATCTCAAACAACAAACATCAGATTGGCCTGAAATTATTTCTACAAGTAGAAGTCATTACCATCTGCCTTCAGAGAAAATTTCAGCTTGATGAGTTGCGCCGTTAATTTTTAAAAAATAGTGAAAGGTTTATTACACAAAAAAGTATAATTATTCCACAACAAACGTAAAACGGGGAAATCACTCTATCTCAAACAACAAATATCAGATTGGCCTGAATTTTTTTCTACAAGTAGAAGTCATTACCATCTGCCTTCAGAAAAAATTTCAGCTTGATGAGTTGTGCCGTTAATTTTAAAAAAATAGTGATAGGTTTATTACACAAAAAAGTATAAATTTTCCACAACAAACGTAAAACGGGGAAATCACTCTATCTCAAACAACAAACATCAGATTGGCCTGAAATTTTTTCTACAAGTAGAAGTCATTACCAACTGCCTTCTGTGAAAATTTCAGCTTGATGAGTTGTGCCGTTAATTTTTAAAAAATAGTGATAGGTTTATTACACAAAAAAGTATAATTATTCCACAACAAACGTAAAACGGGGAAATCACTCTATCTCAAACAACAAACATCAGATTGGCCTGAAATTTTTTCTACAAGTAGAAGTCATTACCATCTGCCTTCAGAGAAAATTTCAGCTTGATGAGTTGTGCCGTTAATTTTTTAAAAATAGTGATAGGTTTATTACACAAAAAAGTATAATTATTCCACACCAAACGTAAAACGGGAAAATCACTCTATCTCAAACAACAAACATCAGATTGGCCTGAAATTTTTTCTACAAGTAGAAGTCATTACCAACTGCCTTCAGAGAAAATTTCAGCTTGATGAGTTGTGCCGTTAATTTTTAAAAAATAGTGATAGGTTTATTACACAAAAAAGTATAATTATTCCACAACAAACGTAAAACGGGGAAATCACTCTATCTCAAACAACAAACATCAGATTGGCCTGAAATTTTTTCTACAAGTAGAAGTCATTACCATCTGCCTTCAGAGAAAATTTCAGCTTGATGAGTTGCGCCGTTAATTTTTAAAAAATAGTGATAGGTTTATTACACAAAAAAGTATAAATTTTCCACAACAAACGTAAAACGGGGAAATCACTCTATCTCAAACAACAAACATCAGATTGGCCTGAATTTTTTTCTACAAGTAGAAGTCATTACCATCTGCCTTCAGAGAAAATTTCAGCTTGATGAGTTGTGCCGTTATTTTTTAAAAAATATTGATAGGTTTATTACACAAAAAAGTATAATTATTCCACAACAAACGTAAAACGGGGAAATCACTCTATCTCAAACAACAAACATCAGATTGGCCTGAAATTTTTTCTACAAGTAGAAGTCATTACCATCTGCCTTCAGAAAAAATTTCAGCTTGATGAGTTGTGCCGTTATTTTTAAAAAAATATTGATAGGTTTATTACACAAAAAAGTATAAATTTTCTACAACAAACGTAAAACGGGGAAATCGCTCTATCTCAAACAACAAACATCAGATTGGCCTGAAATTTTTTCTACAAGTAGAAGTCATTACCATCTGCCTTCAGAGAAAATTTCAGCTTGATGAGTTGTGCCGTTAATTTTTAAAAAATTGTTATAGGTTTATTACACAAAAAAAGTATAATTATTCCACAACAAACGTAAAACGGGGAAATCACTCTATCTCAAACAACAAACATCAGATTGGCCTGAAATTTTTTCTACAAGTAGAAGTCATTACCATCTGCCTTCAGAGAAAATTTCAGCTTGATGAGTTGCGCCGTTAATTTTTAAAAAATAGTGATAGGTTTATTACACAAAAAAGTATAATTATTCCACAACAAACGTAAAACGGGGAAATCACTCTATCTCAAACAACAAACATCAGATTGGCCTGAAATTTTTTCTACAAGTAGAAGTCATTACCATCTGCCTTCAGAGAAAATTTCAGATTGATGAGTTGCGTCGTTAATTTTTAAAAAATAGTGATAGGTTTATTACACAAAAAAGTATAATTATTCCACAACAAACGTAAAACGGGGAAATCACTCTATCTCAAACAACAAACATCAGATTGGCCTGAAATTTTTTCTACAAGTAGAAGTCATTACCATCTGCCTTCAGAGAAAATTTCAGCTTGATGAGTTGTGCCGTTATTTTTTAAAAAATAGTGATAGGTTTATTACACAAAAAAGTATAATTATTCCACAACAAACGTAAAACGGGGAAATCACTCTATCTCAAACAACAAACATCAGATTGGCCTGAAATTTTTTCTACAAGTAGAAGTCATTACCAACTGCCTACTGTAAAAATGTCAGCTTGATGAGTTGTGCCGTGAATTTTTAAAAAATAGTGATAGGTTTATTACACAAAAAAGTATAATTATTCCACAACAAACGTAAAACGGGGAAATCACTCTATCTCAAACAACAAACATCAGATTGGCCTGAAATTTTTTCTACAAGTAGAAGTCATTACCATCTGCCTTCAGAGAAAATTTCAGCTTGATGAGTTGTGCCGTTAATTTTTAAAAAATAGTGATAGGTTTATTACACAAAAAAGTATAATTATTCCACAACAAACGTAAAACGGGGAAATCACTCTATCTCAAACAACAAACATCAGATTGGCCTGAAATTTTTTCTACAAGTAGAAGTCATTGCCATCTGCCTTCAGAGAAAATTTCAGCTTGATGAGTTGTGCCGTTATTTTTTTTAAAAATATTGATAGGTTTATTACACAAAAAAGTATAATTATTCCACAACAAACGTAAAACGGGGAAATCACTCTATCTCAAACAACAAACATCAGATTGGCCTGAAATTTTTTCTACAAGTAGAAGTCATTACCATCTGCCTTCAGAGAAAATTTCAGCTTGATGAGTTGTGCCGTTATTTTTACAAAAAATATTGATAGGTTTATTACACAAAAAAGTATAAATTTTCCACAACAAACGTAAAACGGGGAAATCGCTCTATCTCAAACAACAAACATCAGATTGGCCTGAAATTTTTTCTACAAGTAGAAGTCATTACCATCTGCCTTCAGAGAAAATTTCAGCTTGATGAGTTGTGCCGTTATTTTTTTAAAAAATATTGATAGGTTTATTACACAAAAAAGTATAATTATTCCACAACAAACGTAAAACGGGGAAATCACTCTATCTCAAACAACAAACATCAGATTGGCCTGAAATTTTTTCTACAAGTAGAAGTCATTACCATCTGCCTTCAGAGAAAATTTCAGCTTGATGAGTTGTGCCGTTAATTTTTAAAAAATAGTGATAGGTTTATTACACAAAAAAGTATAATTATTCCACAACAAACGTAAAACGGGGAAATCACTCTATCTCAAACAACAAACATCAGATTGGCCTGAAATTTTTTCTACAAGTAGAAGTCATTACCATCTGCCTTCAGAGAAAATTTCAGCTTGATGAGTTGTGCCGTTATTTTTTAAAAAATATTGATAGGTTTATTACACAAAAAAGTATAATTATTCCACAACAAACGTAAAACGGGGAAATCACTCTATCTCAAACAACAAACATCAGATTGGCCTGAAATTTTTTCTACAAGTAGAAGTCATTACCATCTGCCTTCAGAGAAAATTTCAGCTTGATGAGTTGTGCCGTTAATTTTTAAAAAATAGTGACAGGTTTATTACACAAAAAAGTATAATTATTCCACAACAAACGTAAAACGGGGAAATCACTCTATCTCAAACAACAAACATCAGATAGGCCTGAAATTTTTTCTACAAGAAGAAGTCATTACCAACTGCCTGCTGTAAAAATTTCAGCTTGATGAGTTGCACCGTTGTTTTAAAATAATAGTGATAAGTTTATTACACAAAAAAGTATAATTATTCCACAACAAACGTAAAACGGGGAAATCACTCTATCTCAAACAACAAGCATTAGATTGTCCTGAAATTTTTTCTACAAGTAGAAGTCATTACCAACTACCTTCTGTGAAAATTTCAGCTTGATGAGTTGTGCCGTTAATTTTTAAAAAATAGTGATAGGTTTATTACACAAAAAAGTATAATTATTCCACAACAAACGTAAAACGGGGAAATCACTCTATCTCAAACAACAAACATCAGATTGGCCTGAAATTTTTTCTACAAGTAGAAGTCATTACCATCTGCCTTCAGAGAAAATTTCAGCTTGATGAGTTGTGCCGTTAATTTTTAAAAAATAGTGATAGGTTTATTACACAAAAAAGTATAAATTTTCCACAACAAACGTAAAACGGGGAAATCACTCTATCTCAAACAACAAACATCAGATTGGCCTGAAATTATTTCTACAAGTAGAAGTCATTACCATCTGCCTTCAGAGAAAATTTCAGCTTGATGAGTTGCGCCGTTAATTTTTAAAAAATAGTGAAAGGTTTATTACACAAAAAAGTATAATTATTCCACAACAAACGTAAAACGGGGAAATCACTCTATCTCAAACAACAAACATCAGATTGGCCTGAAATTTTTTCTACAAGTAGAAGTCATTACCAACTGTCTTCTGTGAAAATTTCAGCTTGATGAGTTGTGCCGTTAATTTTTAAAAAATAGTGATAGGTTTATTACACAAAAAAGTATAATTATTCCACAACAAACGTAAAACAGGGAAATCACTCTATCTCAAACAACAAGCATTAGATTGTCCTGAAATTTTTTCTACAAGTAGAAGTCACTACCAACTGCCTTCTGTGAAAATTTCAGCTTGATAAGTTGTGCCGTTAATTTAAAAAAATCGTAATAGATTTATTACACAAGAGTAAAACAGGCAAATCGCTCTATCTCTAACCCCAACCTTCAGATTGGCCTAAAATTGTTTCTACAAGTAGAAATTATTGCAAACTCAACCATTATGGAGTAGTCACTACAAAGCGCACAAAAAAAAAAAAAAAGTTTAGATTCCCTAACACAGACATCAGATTTCAGGTGCTATTGCCGTGTCTCATGGGGAAACTTTGAGCCAGGCTTCCCCTTTTTAATAAGGTAGTTTCTACGCCGATTTTTTTTTTTCGATTCTAAACCCGATCACCCCGTTTGCAAGCAGGTTGGACGTTACTAAGAACAACCAACAATCCGAGATGTTTTTTAATGTCCTATATGAATACTGCTTTTCTTTTGTTAAAAACCTTCAATTAATGTTTTCCACAACAAAAGTAAACCGGGGAAATCACTCTATCTCTAACCCCAACCGTCAGTTTGGCCTGAAATTTTTTCTACAAGTAGAAGTCATTACCATCTGCCTTCAGAAAAAATTTCAGCTTGATGAGTTGTGCCGTTAATTTTTAAAAAATTGTGATAGGTTTATTACACAAAAAAGTATAATTATTCCACAACAAACGTAAAACGGGGAAATCACTCTATCTCAAACAACAAACATCAGATTGGCCTGAAATTTTTTCTACAAGTAGAAGTCATTACCAACTGTCTTCTATGAAAATTTCAGCTTGATGAGTTGTGCCGTTAATTTTTAAAAAGTAGTTATAGGTTTATTACACAAAAAAGTATAATTATTCCACAACAAACGTAAAACGGGGAAATCACTCTATCTCAAACAACAAACATCAGATTGGCCTGAAATTTTTTCTACAAGTAGAAGTCATTACCATCTGCCTTCAGAGAAAATTTCAGCTTGATGAGTTGTGCCGTTAATTTTTAAAAAATAGTGATAGGTTTATTACACAAAAAAGTATAAATTTTCCACAACAAACGTAAAACGGGGAAATCACTCTATCTCAAACAACAAACATCAGATTGGCCTGAAATTTTTTCTACAAGTAGAAGTCATTACCATCTGCCTTCAAAGACAATTTCAGCTTGATGAGTTGTGCCGTTAATTTTTAAAAAATAGTGATAGGTTTATTACACAAAAAAGTATAATTATTCCACAACAAACGTAAAACGGGGAAATCACTCTATCTCAAACAACAAACATCAGCTTGGCCTGAAATTTTTTCTACAAGTAGAAGTCATAACCAACTGCCTTCTGTGAAAATTTCAGCTTGATGAGTTGTGCCGTTAATTTTTAAAAAATAGTGATAGGTTTATTACACAAAAAAGTATAATTATTCCACAACAAACGTAAAACGGGGAAATCACTCTATCTCAAACAACAAACATCAGCTTGGCCTGAAATTTTTTCTACAAGTAGAAGTCATTACCAACTGCCTACTGTAAAAATTTCAGCTTGATGAGTTGTGCCGTTAATTTTTAAAAAATAGTGATAGGTTTATTACACAAAAAAGTATAATTATTCCACAACAAACGTAAAACGGGGAAATCACTCTATCTCAAACAACAAACATCAGATTGGCCTGAAATTTTTTCTACAAGTAGAAGTCATTACCATCTGCCTTCAGAGAAAATTTCAGCTTGATGAGTTGTGCCGTTAATTTTTTTAAAAAAGTGATAAGTTTATTACACAACAAAGTATAATTATTCCACAACAAACGTAAAACGGGGAAATCACTCTATCTCAAACAACAAACATCAGATTGACCTGAATTTTTTTCTACAAGTAGAAGTCATTACCAGCTGCCTTCTGTGAAAATTTCAGCTTGATGAGTTGTGCCGTTAATTTTTAAAAAATAGTGATAGGTTTATTACACAAAAAAGTATAATTATTCCACAACAAACGTAAAACGGGGAAATCACTCTATCTCAAACAACAAACATCAGATTGGCCTGAATTTTTTTCTACAAGTAGAAGTCATTACCAACTACCTTCTGTGAAAATTTCAGCTTGATGAGTTGTGCCGTTAATTTTTAAAAAATAGTGATAGGTTTATTACACAAAAAAGTATAATTATTCCACAACAAACGTAAAACGGGGAAATCACTCTATCTCAAACAACAAACATCAGATTGGCCTGAAATTTTTTCTACAAGTAGAAGTCATTACCATCTGCCTTCAGAGAAAATTTCAGCTTGATGAGTTGTGCCGTTAATTTTTAAAAAATAGTGATAGGTTTATTACACAAAAAAGTATAAATTTTCCACAACAAACGTAAAACGGGGAAATCACTCTATCTCAAACAACAAACATCAGATTGGCCTGAAATTATTTCTACAAGTAGAAGTCATTACCATCTGCCTTCAGAGAAAATTTCAGCTTGATGAGTTGCGCCGTTAATTTTTAAAAAATAGTGAAAGGTTTATTACACAAAAAAGTATAATTATTCCACAACAAACGTAAAACGGGGAAATCACTCTATCTCAAACAACAAACATCAGATTGGCCTGAAATTTTTTCTACAAGTAGAAGTCATTACCATCTGCCTTCAGAGAAAATTTCAGCTTGATGAGTTGTGCCGTTAATTTTTTTAAAAATAGTGATAGGTTTATTACACAAAAAAGTATAATTATTCCACAACAAACGTAAAACGGGGAAATCACTCTATCTCAAACAACAAACATCAGATTGGCCTGAAATTTTTTCTACAAGTAGAAGTCATTACCAACTGCCTTCTGTGAAAATTTCAGCTTGATGAGTTGTGCCGTTAATTTTTAAAAAATAGTGATAGGTTTATTACACAAAAAAGTATAATTATTCCACAACAAACGTAAAACGGGGAAATCACTCTATCTCAAACAACAAACATCAGATTGGCCTGAATTTTTTTCTACAAGTAGAAGTCATTACCATCTGCCTTCAGAGAAAATTTCAGCTTGATGAGTTGTGCCGTTAATTTTTAAAAAATAGTGATAGATTTATTACACAAAAAAGTATAAATTTTCCACAACAAACGTAAAACGGGGAAATGACTCTATCTCAAACAACAAACATCAGATTGGCCTGAAATTTTTTCTACAAGTAGAAGTCATTACCATCTGCCTTCAGAGACAATTTCAGCTTGATGAGTTGTGCCGTTAATTTTTTAAAAATAGTGATAGGTTTATTACACAAAAAAGTATAAATTTTCCACAACAAACGTAAAACGGGGAAATCACTCTATCTCAAACAACAAACATCAGATTGGCCTGAAATTTTTTCTACAAGTAGAAGTCATTACCAACTGCCTTCTGTGAAAATTTCGGCTTGATAAGTTGCGCCGTTTATTTAAAAAAAAATCGTAATAGATTTATTACACAAGAGTAAAACAGGCAAATCGCTCTATCTCTAACCCCAACCTTCAGATTGGCCTGAAATTGTTTCTACAAGTAGAAATTATTGCAAACTCAACCATTATGGAGTAGACACTACAAAGCGCAAAAAAAAAAAAAAAAAAAAAAAAAAAAAAAAAAAAAAAAAAAAACAGATTCCCTAACACAGACATCAGATTTCAGGTGCTAAGACTCATTGCCGTGTCTCATGGGGAAACTTTGAGCCAGGCTTCCCCTTTTTAATAAGTTAGTTTCCACGCCGATTTTTTTTCGATTCTAAACCCGATCACCCCGTTTGCAAGCAGGTTGAACGTTACTAAGAACAACCAACAATCCGAGATGTTTTTAATGTCCTATATGAATACTGCTTTTCATTTGTTAAAAATCTTCAATTAATGTTTTCCACAACAAAAGTAAACCGGGGAAATCACTCTATCTCTAACCCCAACCGTCAGATTGGCCTGAAATTTTTTTTCTACAAGTAGAAGTCATTACCAACTGCCTACTGTAAAAATTTCAGCTTGATGAGTTGTGCCGTTAATTTTTAAAAAATAGTGATAGGTTTATTACACAAAAAAGTATAATTATTCCACAACAAACGTAAAACGGGGAAATCACTCTATCTCAAACAACAAACATCAGATTGGCCTGAAATTTTTTCTACAAGTAGAAGTCATTACCATCTGCCTTCAGAGAAAATTTCAGCTTGATGAGTTGTGCCGTTAATTTTTTTAAAAAAGTGATAAGTTTATTACACAACAAAGTATAATTATTCCACAACAAACGTAAAACGGGGAAATCACTCTATCTCAAACAACAAACATCAGATTGACCTGAATTTTTTTCTACAAGTAGAAGTCATTACCAACTGCCTTCTGTGAAAATTTCAGCTTGATGAGTTGTGCCGTTAATTTTTAAAAAATAGTGATAGGTTTATTACACAAAAAAGTATAATTATTCCACAACAAACGTAAAACGGGGAAATCACTCTATCTCAAACAACAAACATCAGATTGGCCTGAAATTATTTCTACAAGTAGAAGTCATTACCATCTGCCTTCAGAGAAAATTTCAGCTTGATGAGTTGCGCCGTTAATTTTTAAAAAATAGTGAAAGGTTTATTACACAAAAAAGTATAATTATTCCACAACAAACGTAAAACGGGGAAATCACTCTATCTCAAACAACAAATATCAGATTGGCCTGAATTTTTTTCTACAAGTAGAAGTCATTACCATCTGCCTTCAGAAAAAATTTCAGCTTGATGAGTTGTGCCGTTAATTTTTAAAAAATAGTGATAGGTTTATTACACAAAAAAGTATAAATTTTCCACAACAAACGTAAAACGGGGAAATCACTCTATCTCAAACAACAAACATCAGATTGGCCTGAAATTTTTTCTACAAGTAGAAGTCATTACCAACTGCCTTCTGTGAAAATTTCAGCTTGATGAGTTGTGCCGTTAATTTTTAAAAAATAGTGATAGGTTTATTACACAAAAAAGTATAATTATTCCACAACAAACGTAAAACGGGGAAATCACTCTATCTCAAACAACAAACATCAGATTGGCCTGAAATTTTTTCTACAAGTAGAAGTCATTACCATCTGCCTTCAGAGAAAATTTCAGCTTGATGAGTTGTGCCGTTAATTTTTTAAAAATAGTGATAGGTTTATTACACAAAAAAGTATAATTATTCCACACCAAACGTAAAACGGGAAAATCACTCTATCTCAAACAACAAACATCAGATTGGCCTGAAATTTTTTCTACAAGTAGAAGTCATTACCAACTGCCTTCAGAGAAAATTTCAGCTTGATGAGTTGTGCCGTTAATTTTTAAAAAATAGTGATAGGTTTATTACACAAAAAAGTATAATTATTCCACAACAAACGTAAAACGGGGAAATCACTCTATCTCAAACAACAAACATCAGATTGGCCTGAAATTTTTTCTACAAGTAGAAGTCATTACCATCTGCCTTCAGAGAAAATTTCAGCTTGATGAGTTGCGCCGTTAATTTTTAAAAAATAGTGATAGGTTTATTACACAAAAAAGTATAAATTTTCCACAACAAACGTAAAACGGGGAAATCACTCTATCTCAAACAACAAACATCAGATTGGCCTGAAATTTTTTCTACAAGTAGAAGTCATTACCATCTGCCTTCAGAGAAAATTTCAGCTTGATGAGTTGTGCCGTTATTTTTTAAAAAATATTGATAGGTTTATTACACAAAAAAGTATAATTATTCCACAACAAACGTAAAACGGGGAAATCACTCTATCTCAAACAACAAACATCAGATTGGCCTGAAATTTTTTCTACAAGTAGAAGTCATTACCATCTGCCTTCAGAAAAAATTTCAGCTTGATGAGTTGTGCCGTTATTTTTAAAAAAATATTGATAGGTTTATTACACAAAAAAGTATAAATTTTCTACAACAAACGTAAAACGGGGAAATCGCTCTATCTCAAACAACAAACATCAGATTGGCCTGAAATTTTTTCTACAAGTAGAAGTCATTACCATCTGCCTTCAGAGAAAATTTCAGCTTGATGAGTTGTGCCGTTAATTTTTAAAAAATTGTTATAGGTTTATTACACAAAAAAGTATAATTATTCCACAACAAACGTAAAACGGGGAAATCACTCTATCTCAAACAACAAACATCAGATTGGCCTGAAATTTTTTCTACAAGTAGAAGTCATTACCATCTGCCTTCAGAGAAAATTTCAGCTTGATGAGTTGCGCCGTTAATTTTTAAAAAATAGTGATAGGTTTATTACACAAAAAAGTATAATTATTCCACAACAAACGTAAAACGGGGAAATCACTCTATCTCAAACAACAAACATCAGATTGGCCTGAAATTTTTTCTACAAGTAGAAGTCATTACCATCTGCCTTCAGAGAAAATTTCAGATTGATGAGTTGCGTCGTTAATTTTTAAAAAATAGTGATAGGTTTATTACACAAAAAAGTATAATTATTCCACAACAAACGTAAAACGGGGAAATCACTCTATCTCAAACAACAAACATCAGATTGGCCTGAAATTTTTTCTACAAGTAGAAGTCATTACCATCTGCCTTCAGAGAAAATTTCAGCTTGATGAGTTGTGCCGTTAATTTTTAAAAAATAGTGATAGGTTTATTACACAAAAAAGTATAATTATTCCACAACAAACGTAAAACGGGGAAATCACTCTATCTCAAACAACAAACATCAGATTGGCCTGAAATTTTTTCTACAAGAAGAAGTCATTGCCATCTGCCTTCAGAGAAAATTTCAGCTTGATGAGTTGTGCCGTTATTTTTTTTAAAAATATTGATAGGTTTATTACACAAAAAAGTATAATTATTCCACAACAAACGTAAAACGGGGAAATCACTCTATCTCAAACAACAAACATCAGATTGGCCTGAAATTTTTTCTACAAGTAGAAGTCATTACCATCTGCCTTCAGAGAAAATTTCAGCTTGATGAGTTGTGCCGTTATTTTTACAAAAAATATTGATAGGTTTATTACACAAAAAAGTATAAATTTTCCACAACAAACGTAAAACGGGGAAATCGCTCTATCTCAAACAACAAACATCAGATTGGCCTGAAATTTTTTCTACAAGTAGAAGTCATTACCATCTGCCTTCAGAGAAAATTTCAGCTTGATGAGTTGTGCCGTTAATTTTTAAAAAATAGTGATAGGTTTATTACACAAAAAAGTATAATTATTCCACAACAAACGTAAAACGGGGAAATCACTCTATCTCAAACAACAAACATCAGATTGGCCTGAAATTTTTTCTACAAGTAGAAGTCATTACCAACTGCCTACTGTAAAAATGTCAGCTTGATGAGTTGTGCCGTGAATTTTTAAAAAATAGTGATAGGTTTATTACACAAAAAAGTATAATTATTCCACAACAAACGTAAAACGGGGAAATCACTCTATCTCAAACAACAAACATCAGATTGGCCTGAAATTTTTTCTACAAGTAGAAGTCATTACCATCTGCCTTCAGAGAAAATTTCAGCTTGATGAGTTGTGCCGTTAATTTTTAAAAAATAGTGATAGGTTTATTACACAAAAAAGTATAATTATTCCACAACAAACGTAAAACGGGGAAATCATTCTATCTCAAACAACAAACATCAGATTGGCCTGAAATTTTTTCTACAAGTAGAAGTCATTACCATCTGCCTTCAGAGAAAATTTCAGCTTGATGAGTTGTGCCGTTAATTTTTAAAAAATAGTGATAGGTTTATTACACAAAAAAGTATAATTATTCCACAACAAACGTAAAACGGGGAAATCACTCTATCTCAAACAACAAACATCAGATTGGCCTGAAATTTTTTCTACAAGTAGAAGTCATTACCAACTGCCTACTGTAAAAATGTCAGCTTGATGAGTTGTGCCGTGAATTTTTAAAAAATAGTGATAGGTTTATTACACAAAAAAGTATAATTATTCCACAACAAACGTAAAACGGGGAAATCACTCTATCTCAAACAACAAACATCAGATTGGCCTGAAATTTTTTCTACAAGTAGAAGTCATTACCATCTGCCTTCAGAGAAAATTTCAGCTTGATGAGTTGTGCCGTTAATTTTTAAAAAATAGTGATAGGTTTATTACACAAAAAAGTATAATTATTCCACAACAAACGTAAAACGGGGAAATCACTCTATCTCAAACAACAAACATCAGATTGGCCTGAAATTTTTTCTACAAGTAGAAGTCATTGCCATCTGCCTTCAGAGAAAATTTCAGCTTGATGAGTTGTGCCGTTATTTTTTTTAAAAATATTGATAGGTTTATTACACAAAAAAGTATAATTATTCCACAACAAACGTAAAACGGGGAAATCACTCTATCTCAAACAACAAACATCAGATTGGCCTGAAATTTTTTCTACAAGTAGAAGTCATTACCATCTGCCTTCAGAGAAAATTTCAGCTTGATGAGTTGTGCCGTTATTTTTACAAAAAATATTGATAGGTTTATTACACAAAAAAGTATAAATTTTCCACAACAAACGTAAAACGGGGAAATCGCTCTATCTCAAACAACAAACATCAGATTGGCCTGAAATTTTTTCTACAAGTAGAAGTCATTACCATCTGCCTTCAGAGAAAATTTCAGCTTGATGAGTTGTGCCGTTAATTTTTAAAAAATAGTGATAGGTTTATTACACAAAAAAGTATAATTATTCCACAACAAACGTAAAACGGGGAAATCACTCTATCTCAAACAACAAACATCAGATTGGCCTGAAATTGTTTCTACAAGTAGAAGTCATTACCATCTGCCTTCAGAGAAAATTTCAGCTTGATGAGTTGTGCCGTTATTTTTTTAAAAATATTGATAGGTTTATTACACAAAAAAGTATAATTATTCCACAACAAACGTAAAACGGGGAAATCACTCTATCTCAAACAACAAACATCAGATTGGCCTGAAATTTTTTCTACAAGTAAAAGTCATTACCATCTGCCTTCAGAGAAAATTTCAGCTTGATGAGTTGTGCCGTTATTTTTAAAAAAAAATATTGATAGGTTTATTACACAAAAAAGTATAAATTTTCCACAACAAACGTAAAACGGGGAAATCGCTCTATCTCAAACAACAAACATCAGATTGGCCTGAAATTTTTTCTACAAGTAGAAGTCATTACCATCTGCCTTCAGAGAAAATTTCAGCTTGATGAGTTGTGCCGTTAATTTTTAAAAAGTAGTTATAGGTTTATTACACAAAAAAGTATAATTATTCCACAACAAACGTAAAACGGGGAAATCACTCTATCTCAAACAACAAACATCAGATTGGCCTGAAATTTTTTCTACAAGTAGAAGTCATTACCATCTGCCTTCAGAGAAAATTTCAGCTTGATGAGTTGTGCCGTTATTTTTTAAAAAATAGTGATAGGTTTATTACACAAAAAAGTATAATTATTCCACAACAAACGTAAAACGGGGAAATCACTCTATCTCAAACAACAAACATCAGATTGGCCTGAAATTTTTTCTACAAGTAGAAGTCATTACCAACTGCCTACTGTAAAAATGTCAGCTTGATGAGTTGTGCCGTTAATTTTTAAAAAATATTGATAGGTTTATTACACAAAAAAGTATAATTATTCCACAACAAACGTAAAACGGGGAAATCACTCTATATCAAACAACAAACATCAGATTGGCCTGAAATTTTTTCTACAAGTAGAAGTCATTACCAACTGCCTGCTGTAAAAATTTCAGCTTGATGAGTTGTGCCGTTAATTTAAAAAAAATAGTGATAGGTTTATTACACAAAAAAGTATAATTATTCCACAACAAACGTAAAACGGGGAAATCACTCTATCTCAAACAACAAACATCAGATTGGCCTGAAATTTTTTCTACAAGTAGAAGTCATTACCATCTGCCTTCAGAGAAAATTTCAGCTTGATGAGTTGTGCCGTTATTTTTTTAAAAAATATTGATAGGTTTATTACACAAAAAAGTATAATTATTCCACAACAAACGTAAAACGGGGAAATCACTCTATCTCAAACAACAAACATCAGATTGGCCTGAAATTTTTTCTACAAGTAGAAGTCATTACCATCTGCCTTCAGAGAAAATTTCAGCTTGATGAGTTGTGCCGTTATTTTTTAAAAAATATTGATAGGTTTATTACACAAAAAAGTATAATTATTCCACAACAAACGTAAAACGGGGAAATCACTCTATCTCAAACAACAAACATCAGATTGGCCTGAAATTTTTTCTACAAGTAGAAGTCATTACCATCTGCCTTCAGAGAAAATTTCAGCTTGATGAGTTGTGCCGTTAATTTTTAAAAAATAGTGATAGGTTTATTACACAAAAAAGTATAAATTTTCCACAACAAACGTAAAACGGGGAAATCACTCTATCTCAAACAACAAACATCAGATTGGCCTGAAATTATTTCTACAAGTAGAAGTCATTACCATCTGCCTTCAGAGAAAATTTCAGCTTGATGAGTTGCGCCGTTAATTTTTAAAAAATAGTGAAAGGTTTATTACACAAAAAAGTATAATTATTCCACAACAAACGTAAAACGGGGAAATCACTCTATCTCAAACAACAAATATCAGATTGGCCTGAATTTTTTTCTACAAGTAGAAGTCATTACCATCTGCCTTCAGAGAAAATTTCAGCTTGATGAGTTGCGCCGTTAATTTTTAAAAAATAGTGAAAGGTTTATTACACAAAAAAGTATAATTATTCCACAACAAACGTAAAACGGGGAAATCACTCTATCTCAAACAACAAATATCAGATTGGCCTGAATTTTTTTCTACAAGTAGAAGTCATTACCATCTGCCTTCAGAGAAAATTTCAGCTTGATGAGTTGTGCCGTTATTTTTTAAAAAATATTGATAGGTTTATTACACAAAAAAGTATAATTATTCCACAACAAACGTAAAACGGGGAAATCACTCTATCTCAAACAACAAACATCAGATTGGCCTGAAATTTTTTCTACAAGTAGAAGTCATTACCATCTGCCTTCAGAGAAAATTTCAGCTTGATGAGTTGTGCCGTTAATTTTTAAAAAATAGTGATAGGTTTATTACACAAAAAAGTATAAATTTTCCACAACAAACGTAAAACGGGGAAATCACTCTATCTCAAACAACAAACATCAGATTGGCCTGAAATTATTTCTACAAGTAGAAGTCATTACCATCTGCCTTCAGAGAAAATTTCAGCTTGATGAGTTGCGCCGTTAATTTTTAAAAAATAGTGAAAGGTTTATTACACAAAAAAGTATAATTATTCCACAACAAACGTAAAACGGGGAAATCACTCTATCTCAAACAACAAATATCAGATTGGCCTGAATTTTTTTCTACAAGTAGAAGTCATTACCATCTGCCTTCAGAAAAAATTTCAGCTTGATGAGTTGTGCCGTTAATTTTTAAAAAATAGTGATAGGTTTATTACACAAAAAAGTATAAATTTTCCACAACAAACGTAAAACGGGGAAATCACTCTATCTCAAACAACAAACATCAGATTGGCCTGAAATTTTTTCTACAAGTAGAAGTCATTACCAACTGCCTTCTGTGAAAATTTCAGCTTGATGAGTTGTGCCGTTAATTTTTAAAAAATAGTGATAGGTTTATTACACAAAAAAGTATAATTATTCCACAACAAACGTAAAACGGGGAAATCACTCTATCTCAAACAACAAACATCAGATTGGCCTGAAATTTTTTCTACAAGTAGAAGTCATTACCATCTGCCTTCAGAGAAAATTTCAGCTTGATGAGTTGTGCCGTTAATTTTTAAAAAATAGTGATAGGTTTATTACACAAAAAAGTATAAATTTTCCACAACAAACGTAAAACGGGGAAATCACTCTATCTCAAACAACAAACATCAGATTGGCCTGAAATTATTTCTACAAGTAGAAGTCATTACCATCTGCCTTCAGAGAAAATTTCAGCTTGATGAGTTGCGCCGTTAATTTTTAAAAAATAGTGAAAGGTTTATTACACAAAAAAGTATAATTATTCCACAACAAACGTAAAACGGGGAAATCACTCTATCTCAAACAACAAATATCAGATTGGCCTGAATTTTTTTCTACAAGTAGAAGTCATTACCATCTGCCTTCAGAAAAAATTTCAGCTTGATGAGTTGTGCCGTTAATTTTTAAAAAATAGTGATAGGTTTATTACACAAAAAAGTATAAATTTTCCACAACAAACGTAAAACGGGGAAATCACTCTATCTCAAACAACAAACATCAGATTGGCCTGAAATTTTTTCTACAAGTAGAAGTCATTACCAACTGCCTTCTGTGAAAATTTCAGCTTGATGAGTTGTGCCGTTAATTTTTAAAAAATAGTGATAGGTTTATTACACAAAAAAGTATAATTATTCCACAACAAACGTAAAACGGGGAAATCACTCTATCTCAAACAACAAACATCAGATTGGCCTGAAATTTTTTCTACAAGTAGAAGTCATTACCATCTGCCTTCAGAGAAAATTTCAGCTTGATGAGTTGTGCCGTTAATTTTTTAAAAATAGTGATAGGTTTATTACACAAAAAAGTATAATTATTCCACACCAAACGTAAAACGGGAAAATCACTCTATCTCAAACAACAAACATCAGATTGGCCTGAAATTTTTTCTACAAGTAGAAGTCATTACCAACTGCCTTCAGAGAAAATTTCAGCTTGATGAGTTGTGCCGTTAATTTTTAAAAAATAGTGATAGGTTTATTACACAAAAAAGTATAATTATTCCACAACAAACGTAAAACGGGGAAATCACTCTATCTCAAACAACAAACATCAGATTGGCCTGAAATTTTTTCTACAAGTAGAAGTCATTACCATCTGCCTTCAGAGAAAATTTCAGCTTGATGAGTTGCGCCGTTAATTTTTAAAAAATAGTGATAGGTTTATTACACAAAAAAGTATAAATTTTCCACAACAAACGTAAAACGGGGAAATCACTCTATCTCAAACAACAAACATCAGATTGGCCTGAAATTTTTTCTACAAGTAGAAGTCATTACCATCTGCCTTCAGAGAAAATTTCAGCTTGATGAGTTGTGCCGTTATTTTTTAAAAAATATTGATAGGTTTATTACACAAAAAAGTATAATTATTCCACAACAAACGTAAAACGGGGAAATCACTCTATCTCAAACAACAAACATCAGATTGGCCTGAAATTTTTTCTACAAGTAGAAGTCATTACCATCTGCCTTCAGAAAAAATTTCAGCTTGATGAGTTGTGCCGTTATTTTTAAAAAAATATTGATAGGTTTATTACACAAAAAAGTATAAATTTTCTACAACAAACGTAAAACGGGGAAATCGCTCTATCTCAAACAACAAACATCAGATTGGCCTGAAATTTTTTCTACAAGTAGAAGTCATTACCATCTGCCTTCAGAGAAAATTTCAGCTTGATGAGTTGTGCCGTTAATTTTTAAAAAATTGTTATAGGTTTATTACACAAAAAAGTATAATTATTCCACAACAAACGTAAAACGGGGAAATCACTCTATCTCAAACAACAAACATCAGATTGGCCTGAAATTTTTTCTACAAGTAGAAGTCATTACCATCTGCCTTCAGAGTAAATTTCTGCTTGATGAGTTGCGCCGTTAATTTTTAAAAAATAGTGATAGGTTTATTACACAAAAAAGTATAATTATTCCACAACAAACGTAAAACGGGGAAATCACTCTATCTCAAACAACAAACATCAGATTGGCCTGAAATTTTTTCTACAAGTAGAAGTCATTACCATCTGCCTTCAGAGAAAATTTCAGATTGATGAGTTGCGTCGTTAATTTTTAAAAAATAGTGATAGGTTTATTACACAAAAAAGTATAATTATTCCACAACAAACGTAAAACGGGGAAATCACTCTATCTCAAACAACAAACATCAGATTGGCCTGAAATTTTTTCTACAAGTAGAAGTCATTACCATCTGCCTTCAGAGAAAATTTCAGCTTGATGAGTTGTGCCGTTAATTTTTAAAAAATAGTGATAGGTTTATTACACAAAAAAGTATAATTATTCCACAACAAACGTAAAACGGGGAAATCACTCTATCTCAAACAACAAACATCAGATTGGCCTGAAATTTTTTCTACAAGTAGAAGTCATTGCCATCTGCCTTCAGAGAAAATTTCAGCTTGATGAGTTGTGCCGTTATTTTTTTTAAAAATATTGATAGGTTTATTACACAAAAAAGTATAATTATTCCACAACAAACGTAAAACGGGGAAATCACTCTATCTCAAACAACAAACATCAGATTGGCCTGAAATTTTTTCTACAAGTAGAAGTCATTACCATCTGCCTTCAGAGAAAATTTCAGCTTGATGAGTTGTGCCGTTATTTTTACAAAAAATATTGATAGGTTTATTACACAAAAAAGTATAAATTTTCCACAACAAACGTAAAACGGGGAAATCGCTCTATCTCAAACAACAAACATCAGATTGGCCTGAAATTTTTTCTACAAGTAGAAGTCATTACCATCTGCCTTCAGAGAAAATTTCAGCTTGATGAGTTGTGCCGTTAATTTTTAAAAAATAGTGATAGGTTTATTACACAAAAAAGTATAATTATTCCACAACAAACGTAAAACGGGGAAATCACTCTATCTCAAACAACAAACATCAGATTGGCCTGAAATTTTTTCTACAAGTAGAAGTCATTACCAACTGCCTACTGTAAAAATGTCAGCTTGATGAGTTGTGCCGTGAATTTTTAAAAAATAGTGATAGGTTTATTACACAAAAAAGTATAATTATTCCACAACAAACGTAAAACGGGGAAATCACTCTATCTCAAACAACAAACATCAGATTGGCCTGAAATTTTTTCTACAAGTAGAAGTCATTACCATCTGCCTTCAGAGAAAATTTCAGCTTGATGAGTTGTGCCGTTAATTTTTAAAAAATAGTGATAGGTTTATTACACAAAAAAGTATAATTATTCCACAACAAACGTAAAACGGGGAAATCACTCTATCTCAAACAACAAACATCAGATTGGCCTGAAATTTTTTCTACAAGTAGAAGTCATTACCATCTGCCTTCAGAGAAAATTTCAGCTTGATGAGTTGTGCCGTTAATTTTTAAAAAATAGTGATAGGTTTATTACACAAAAAAGTATAATTATTCCACAACAAACGTAAAACGGGGAAATCACTCTATCTCAAACAACAAACATCAGATTGGCCTGAAATTTTTTCTACAAGTAGAAGTCATTACCATCTGCCTACTGTAAAAATGTCAGCTTGATGAGTTGTGCCGTGAATTTTTAAAAAATAGTGATAGGTTTATTACACAAAAAAGTATAATTATTCCACAACAAACGTAAAACGGGGAAATCACTCTATCTCAAACAACAAACATCAGATTGGCCTGAAATTTTTTCTACAAGTAGAAGTCATTACCATCTGCCTTCAGAGAAAATTTCAGCTTGATGAGTTGTGCCGTTAATTTTAAAAAAATAGTGATAGGTTTATTACACAAAAAAGTATAATTATTCCACAACAAACGTAAAACGGGGAAATCACTCTATCTCAAACAACAAACATCAGATTGGCCTGAAATTTTTTCTACAAGTAGAAGTCATTGCCATCTGCCTTCAGAGAAAATTTCAGCTTGATGAGTTGTGCCGTTATTTTTTTTAAAAATATTGATAGGTTTATTACACAAAAAAGTATAATTATTCCACAACAAACGTAAAACGGGGAAATCACTCTATCTCAAACAACAAACATCAGATTGGCCTGAAATTTTTTCTACAAGTAGAAGTCATTACCATCTGCCTTCAGAGAAAATTTCAGCTTGATGAGTTGTGCCGTTATTTTTTAAAAAATAGTGATAGGTTTATTACACAAAAAAGTATAATTATTCCACAACAAACGTAAAACGGGGAAATCACTCTATCTCAAACAACAAACATCAGATTGGCCTGAAATTTTTTCTACAAGTAGAAGTCATTACCAACTGCCTACTGTAAAAATGTCAGCTTGATGAGTTGTGCCGTTAATTTTTAAAAAATATTGATAGGTTTATTACACAAAAAAGTATAATTATTCCACAACAAACGTAAAACGGGGAAATCACTCTATATCAAACAACAAACATCAGATTGGCCTGAAATTTTTTCTACAAGTAGAAGTCATTACCAACTGCCTGCTGTAAAAATTTCAGCTTGATGAGTTGTGCCGTTAATTTAAAAAAAATAGTGATAGGTTTATTACACAAAAAAGTATAATTATTCCACAACAAACGTAAAACGGGGAAATCACTCTATCTCAAACAACAAACATCAGATTGGCCTGAAATTTTTTCTACAAGTAGAAGTCATTACCATCTGCCTTCAGAGAAAATTTCAGCTTGATGAGTTGTGCCGTTATTTTTTTAAAAAATATTGATAGGTTTATTACACAAAAAAGTATAATTATTCCACAACAAACGTAAAACGGGGAAATCACTCTATCTCAAACAACAAACATCAGATTGGCCTGAAATTTTTTCTACAAGTAGAAGTCATTACCATCTGCGTTCAGAGAAAATTTCAGCTTGATGAGTTGTGCCGTTAATTTTTAAAAAATAGTGATAGGTTTATTACACAAAAAAGTATAATTATTCCACAACAAACGTAAAACGGGGAAATCACTCTATCTCAAACAACAAACATCAGATTGGCCTGAAATTTTTTCTACAAGTAGAAGTCATTACCATCTGCCTTCAGAGAAAATTTCAGCTTGATGAGTTGTGCCGTTATTTTTTAAAAAATATTGATAGGTTTATTACACAAAAAAGTATAATTATTCCACAACAAACGTAAAACGGGGAAATCACTCTATCTCAAACAACAAACATCAGATTGGCCTGAAATTTTTTCTACAAGTAGAAGTCATTACCATCTGCCTTCAGAGAAAATTTCAGCTTGATGAGTTGTGCCGTTAATTTTTAAAAAATAGTGATAGGTTTATTACACAAAAAAGTATAATTATTCCACAACAAACGTAAAACGGGGAAATCACTCTATCTCAAACAACAAACATCAGATTGGCCTGAAATTTTTTCTACAAGTAGAAGTCATTACCATCTGCCTTCAGAGAAAATTTCAGCTTGATGAGTTGCGCCGTTAATTTTTAAAAAATAGTGATAGGTTTATTACACAAAAAAGTATAATTATTCCACAACAAACGTAAAACGGGGAAATCACTCTATCTCAAACAACAAACATCAGATTGGCCTGAAATTTTTTCTACAAGTAGAAGTCATTACCAACTGCCTGCTGTAAAAATTTCAGCTTGATGAGTTGTGCCGTTATTTTTTAAAAAATATTGATAGGTTTATTACACAAAAAAGTATAATTATTCCACAACAAACGTAAAACGGGGAAATCACTCTATCTCAAACAACAAACATCAGATTGGCCTGAATTTTTTTCTACAAGTAGAAGTCATTACCATCTGCCTTCAGAGAAAATTTCAGCTTGATGAGTTGCGCCGTTAATTTTTAAAAAATAGTGATAGGTTTATTACACAAAAAAGTATAATTATTCCACAACAAACGTAAAACGGGGAAATCACTCTATCTCAAACAACAAACATCAGATTGGCCTGAATTTTTTTCTACAAGTAGAAGTCATTACCATCTGCCTTCAGAGAAAATTTCAGCTTGATGAGTTGCGCCGTTAATTTTTAAAAAATAGTGATAGGTTTATTACACAAAAAAGTATAATTATTCCACAACAAACGTAAAACGGGGAAATCACTCTATCTCAAACAACAAACATCAGATTGGCCTGAAATTTTTTCTACAAGAAGAAGTCATTACCAACTGCCTGCTGTAAAAATTTCAGCTTGATGAGTTGCACCGTTGTTTTAAAATAATAGTGATAAGTTTATTACACAAAAAAGTATAATTATTCCACAACAAACGTAAAACGGGGAAATCACTCTATCTCAAACAACAAACATCAGATTGGCCTGAAATTTTTTCTACAAGTAGAAGTCATTACCATCTGCCTTCAGAGAAAATTTCAGCTTGATGAGTTGCGCCGTTAATTTTTAAAAAATAGTGATAGGTTTATTACACAAAAAAGTATAATTATTCCACAACAAACGTAAAACGGGGAAATCACTCTATCTCAAACAACAAACATCAGATTGGCCTGAAATTTTTTCTACAAGTAGAAGTCATTACCATCTGCCTTCAGAGAAAATTTCAGCTTGATGAGTTGCGCCGTTAATTTTTAAAAAATAGTGATAGGTTTATTACACAAAAAAGTATAATTATTCCACAACAAACGTAAAACGGGGAAATCACTCTATCTCAAACAACAAACATCAGATTGGCCTGAAATTTTTTCTACAATTAGAAGTCATTAGCATCTGCCTTCAGAGAAAATTTCAGCTTGATGAGTTGTGCCGTTATTTTTTAAAAAATATTGATAGGTTTATTACACAAAAAAGTATAAATTTTCCACAACAAACGTAAAACGGGGAAATCACTCTATCTCAAACAACAAACATCAGATTGGCCTGAATTTTTTTCTACAAGTAGAAGTCATTACCAACTGCCTTCTGTGAAAATTTCAGCTTGATAAACTGTGCCGTTAATTTTTAAAAAATAGTGATAGGTTTATTACACAAAAAAGTATAATTATTCCACAACAAACGTAAAACGGGGAAATCACTCTATCTCAAACAACAAACATCAGATTGGCCTGAAATTTTTTCTACAAGTAGAAGTCATTACCAACTGCCTTCTGTGAAAATTTCGGCTTGATAAGTTGCGCCGTTTATTTAAAAAAATCGTAATAGATTTATTACACAAGAGTAAAACAGGCAAATCGCTCTATCTCTAACCCCAACCTTCAGATTGGCCTGAAATTGTTTCTACAAGTAGAAATTATTGCAAACTCAACCATTATGGAGTAGTCACTACAAAGCGCAAAAAAAAAAAAAAAAAAAAAAAAAAAAAAAAAAAAAAAAAGTTCAGATTCCCTAACACAGACATCAGATTTCAGGTGCTAAGACTCATTGCCGTGTCTCATGGGGAAACTTTGAGCCAGGCTTCCCCTTTTTAATAAGTTAGTTTCCACGCCGATTTTTTTTTCGATTCTAAACCCGATCACCCCGTTTGCAAGCAGGTTGAACGTTACTAAGAACAACCAACAATCCGAGATGTTTTTAATGTCCTATATGAATACTGCTTTTCTTTTGTTAAAAATCTTCAATTAATGTTTTCCACAACAAAAGTAAACCGGGGAAATCACTCTATCTCTAACCCCAACCGTCAGATTGGCCTGAAATTTTTTCTACAAGTAGAAGTCATTACCAACTGCCTACTGTAAAAATTTCAGCTTGATGAGTTGTGCCGTTAATTTTTAAAAAATAGTGATAGGTTTATTACACAAAAAAGTATAATTATTCCACAACAAACGTAAAACGGGGAAATCACTCTATCTCAAACAACAAACATCAGATTGGCCTGAAATTTTTTCTACAAGTAGAAGTCATTACCAACTGCCTGCTGTAAAAATTTCAGCTTGATGAGTTGTGCCGTTAATTTAAAAAAAATAGTGATAGGTTTATTACACAAAAAAGTATAATTATTCCACAACAAACGTAAAACGGGGAAATCACTCTATCTCAAACAACAAACATCAGATTGGCCTGAAATTTTTTCTACAAGTAGAAGTCATTACCATCTGCCTTCAGAGAAAATTTCAGCTTGATGAGTTGTGCCGTTATTTTTTAAAAAAATATTGATAGGTTTATTACACAAAAAGTATAATTATTCCACAACAAACGTAAAACGGGGAAATCACTCTATCTCAAACAACAAACATCAGATTGGCCTGAATTTTTTTCTACAAGTAGAAGTCATTACCATCTGCCTTCAGAGAAAATTTCAGCTTGATGAGTTGCGCCGTTAATTTTTAAAAAATAGTGATAGGTTTATTACACAAAAAAGTATAATTATTCCACAACAAACGTAAAACGGGGAAATCACTCTATCTCAAACAACAAACATCAGATTGGCCTGAAATTTTTTCTACAAGTAGAAGTCATTACCATCTGCCTTCAGAGAAAATTTCAGCTTGATGAGTTGTGCCGTTATTTTTTAAAAAAAATATTGATAGGTTTATTACACAAAAAGTATAATTATTCCACAACAAACGTAAAACGGGGAAATCACTCTATCTCAAACAACAAACATCAGATTGGCCTGAAATTTTTTCTACAAGTAGAAGTCATTACCAACTGCCTGCTGTAAAAATTTCAGCTTGATGAGTTGCGCCGTTGTTTTAAAATAATAGTGATAAGTTTATTACACAAAAAAGTATAATTATTCCACAACAAACGTAAAACGGGGAAATCACTCTATCTCAAACAACAAACATCAGATTGGCCTGAATTTTTTTCTACAAGTAGAAGTCATTACCATCTGCCTTCAGAGAAAATTTCAGCTTGATGAGTTGTGCCGTTAATTTTTAAAAAATAGTGATAGGTTTATTACACAAAAAAGTATAAATTTTCCACAACAAACGTAAAACGGGGAAATCACTCTATCTCAAACAACAAACATCAGATTGGCCTGAATTTTTTTCTACAAGTAGAAGTCATTACCATCTGCCTTCAGAGAAAATTTCAGCTTGATGAGTTGCGCCGTTAATTTTTAAAAAATAGTGATAGGTTTATTACACAAAAAAGTATAAATTTTCCACAACAAACGTAAAACGGGGAAATCACTCTATCTCAAACAACAAACATCAGATTGGCCTGAAATTTTTTCTACAAGTAGAAGTCATTACCAACTGCCTACTGTAAAAATTTCAGCTTGATGAGTTGTGCCGTTAATTTTTAAAAAATAGTGATAGGTTTATTACACAAAAAAGTATAAATTTTCCACAACAAACGTAAAACGGGGAAATCACTCTATCTCAAACAACAAACATCAGATTGGCCTGAATTTTTTTCTACAAGTAGAAGTCATTACCATCTGCCTTCAGAGAAAATTTCAGCTTGATGAGTTGCGCCGTTAATTTTTAAAAAATAGTGATAGGTTTATTACACAAAAAAGTATAATTATTCCACAACAAACGTAAAACGGGGAAATCACTCTATCTCAAACAACAAACATCAGATTGGCCTGAAATTTTTTCTACAAGAAGAAGTCATTACCAACTGCCTGCTGTAAAAATTTCAGCTTGATGAGTTGCGCCGTTGTTTTAAAATAATAGTGATAAGTTTATTACACAAAAAAGTATAATTATTCCACAACAAACGTAAAACGGGGAAATCACTCTATCTCAAACAACAAACATCAGATTGGCCTGAAATTTTTTCTACAAGTAGAAGTCATTACCATCTGCCTTCAGAGAAAATTTCAGCTTGATGAGTTGTGCCGTTATTTTTTTTTAAAAATATTGATAGGTTTATTACACAAAAAGTATAATTATTCCACAACAAACGTAAAACGGGGAAATCACTCTATCTCAAACAACAAACATCAGATTGGCCTGAATTTTTTTCTACAAGTAGAAGTCATTACCATCTGCCTTCAGAGAAAATTTCAGCTTGATGAGTTGTGCCGTTATTTTAAAAAAAAATATTGATAGGTTTATTACACAAAAAGTATAATTATTCCACAACAAACGTAAAACGGGGAAATCACTCTATCTCATTACCATCTGCCTTCAGAGAAAATTTCAGCTTGATGAGTTGCGCCGTTAATTTTTAAAAAATAGTGATAGGTTTATTACACAAAAAAGTATAATTATTCCACAACAAACGTAAAACGGGGAAATCACTCTATCTCAAACAACAAACATCAGATTGGCCTGAATTTTTTTCTACAAGTAGAAGTCATTACCATCTGCCTTCAGAGAAAATTTCAGCTTGATGAGTTGCGCCGTTAATTTTTAAAAAATAGTGATAGGTTTATTACACAAAAAAGTATAATTATTCCACAACAAACGTAAAACGGGGAAATCACTCTATCTCAAACAACAAACATCAGATTGGCCTGAAATTTTTTCTACAAGAAGAAGTCATTACCATCTGCCTGCTGTAAAAATTTCAGCTTGATGAGTTGCACCGTTGTTTTAAAATAATAGTGATAAGTTTATTACACAAAAAAGTATAATTATTCCACAACAAACGTAAAACGGGGAAATCACTCTATCTCAAACAACAAACATCAGATTGGCCTGAAATTTTTTCTACAAGTAGAAGTCATTACCATCTGCCTTCAGAGAAAATTTCAGCTTGATGAGTTGTGCCGTTATTTTTTTTTAAAAATATTGATAGGTTTATTACACAAAAAGTATAATTATTCCACAACAAACGTAAAACGGGGAAATCACTCTATCTCAAACAACAAACATCAGATTGGCCTGAATTTTTTTCTACAAGTAGAAGTCATTACCATCTGCCTTCAGAGAAAATTTCAGCTTGATGAGTTGTGCCGTTATTTTTAAAAAAAATATTGATAGGTTTATTACACAAAAAGTATAATTATTCCACAACAAACGTAAAACGGGGAAATCACTCTATCTCAAACAACAAACATCAGATTGGCCTGAAATTTTTTCTACAAGTAGAAGTCATTACCAACTGCCTACTGTAAAAATTTCAGCTTGATGAGTTGTGCCGTTAATTTTTAAAAAATAGTGATAGGTTTATTACACAAAAAAGTATAATTATTCCACAACAAACGTAAAACGGGGAAATCACTCTATCTCAAACAACAAACATCAGATTGGCCTGAAATTTTTTCTACAAGTAGAAGTCATTACCAACTGCCTACTGTAAAAATTTCAGCTTGATGAGTTGTGCCGTTAATTTTAAAAAAATAGTGATAGGTTTATTACACAAAAAAGTATAATTATTCCACAACAAACGTAAAACGGGGAAATCACTCTATCTCAAACAACAAACATCAGATTGGCCTGAAATTTTTTCTACAAGTAGAAGTCATTACCATCTGCCTTCAGAGAAAATTTCAGCTTGATGAGTTGTGCCGTTATTTTTAAAAAAAATATTGATAGGTTTATTACACAAAAAGTATAATTATTCCACAACAAACGTAAAACGGGGAAATCACTCTATCTCAAACAACAAACATCAGATTGGCCTGAATTTTTTTCTACAAGTAGAAGTCATTACCATCTGCCTTCAGAGAAAATTTCAGCTTGATGAGTTGTGCCGTTATTTTTAAAAAAAATATTGATAGGTTTATTACACAAAAAGTATAATTATTCCACAACAAACGTAAAACGGGGAAATCACTCTATCTCAAACAACAAACATCAGATTGGCCTGAATTTTTTTCTACAAGTAGAAGTCATTACCATCTGCCTTCAGAGAAAATTTCAGCTTGATGAGTTGTGCCGTTATTTTTTAAAAAAATATTGATAGGTTTATTACACAAAAAGTATAATTATTCCACAACAAACGTAAAACGGGGAAATCACTCTATCTCAAACAACAAACATCAGATTGGCCTGAATTTTTTTCTACAAGTAGAAGTCATTACCATCTGCCTTCAGAGAAAATTTCAGCTTGATGAGTTGCGCCGTTAATTTTTAAAAAATAGTGATAGGTTTATTACACAAAAAAGTATAATTATTCCACAACAAACGTAAAACGGGGAAATCACTCTATCTCAAACAACAAACATCAGATTGGCCTGAAATTTTTTCTACAAGTAGAAGTCATTACCATCTGCCTTCAGAGAAAATTTCAGCTTGATGAGTTGTGCCGTTATTTTTTAAAAAAAATATTGATAGGTTTATTACACAAAAAGTATAATTATTCCACAACAAACGTAAAACGGGGAAATCACTCTATCTCAAACAACAAACATCAGATTGGCCTGAAATTTTTTCTACAAGTAGAAGTCATTACCAACTGCCTGCTGTAAAAATTTCAGCTTGATGAGTTGCGCCGTTGTTTTAAAATAATAGTGATAAGTTTATTACACAAAAAAGTATAATTATTCCACAACAAACGTAAAACGGGGAAATCACTCTATCTCAAACAACAAACATCAGATTGGCCTGAATTTTTTTCTACAAGTAGAAGTCATTACCATCTGCCTTCAGAGAAAATTTCAGCTTGATGAGTTGTGCCGTTAATTTTTAAAAAATAGTGATAGGTTTATTACACAAAAAAGTATAAATTTTCCACAACAAACGTAAAACGGGGAAATCACTCTATCTCAAACAACAAACATCAGATTGGCCTGAATTTTTTTCTACAAGTAGAAGTCATTACCATCTGCCTTCAGAGAAAATTTCAGCTTGATGAGTTGCGCCGTTAATTTTTAAAAAATAGTGATAGGTTTATTACACAAAAAAGTATAAATTTTCCACAACAAACGTAAAACGGGGAAATCACTCTATCTCAAACAACAAACATCAGATTGGCCTGAAATTTTTTCTACAAGTAGAAGTCATTACCAACTGCCTACTGTAAAAATTTCAGCTTGATGAGTTGTGCCGTTAATTTTTAAAAAATAGTGATAGGTTTATTACACAAAAAAGTATAAATTTTCCACAACAAACGTAAAACGGGGAAATCACTCTATCTCAAACAACAAACATCAGATTGGCCTGAATTTTTTTCTACAAGTAGAAGTCATTACCATCTGCCTTCAGAGAAAATTTCAGCTTGATGAGTTGCGCCGTTAATTTTTAAAAAATAGTGATAGGTTTATTACACAAAAAAGTATAATTATTCCACAACAAACGTAAAACGGGGAAATCACTCTATCTCAAACAACAAACATCAGATTGGCCTGAAATTTTTTCTACAAGAAGAAGTCATTACCAACTGCCTGCTGTAAAAATTTCAGCTTGATGAGTTGCGCCGTTGTTTTAAAATAATAGTGATAAGTTTATTACACAAAAAAGTATAATTATTCCACAACAAACGTAAAACGGGGAAATCACTCTATCTCAAACAACAAACATCAGATTGGCCTGAAATTTTTTCTACAAGTAGAAGTCATTACCATCTGCCTTCAGAGAAAATTTCAGCTTGATGAGTTGTGCCGTTATTTTTTTTTAAAAATATTGATAGGTTTATTACACAAAAAGTATAATTATTCCACAACAAACGTAAAACGGGGAAATCACTCTATCTCAAACAACAAACATCAGATTGGCCTGAATTTTTTTCTACAAGTAGAAGTCATTACCATCTGCCTTCAGAGAAAATTTCAGCTTGATGAGTTGTGCCGTTATTTTTAAAAAAAATATTGATAGGTTTATTACACAAAAAGTATAATTATTCCACAACAAACGTAAAACGGGGAAATCACTCTATCTCAAACAACAAACATCAGATTGGCCTGAATTTTTTTCTACAAGTAGAAGTCATTACCATCTGCCTTCAGAGAAAATTTCAGCTTGATGAGTTGCGCCGTTAATTTTTAAAAAATAGTGATAGGTTTATTACACAAAAAAGTATAATTATTCCACAACAAACGTAAAACGGGGAAATCACTCTATCTCAAACAACAAACATCAGATTGGCCTGAATTTTTTTCTACAAGTAGAAGTCATTACCATCTGCCTTCAGAGAAAATTTCAGCTTGATGAGTTGCGCCGTTAATTTTTAAAAAATAGTGATAGGTTTATTACACAAAAAAGTATAATTATTCCACAACAAACGTAAAACGGGGAAATCACTCTATCTCAAACAACAAACATCAGATTGGCCTGAAATTTTTTCTACAAGAAGAAGTCATTACCATCTGCCTGCTGTAAAAATTTCAGCTTGATGAGTTGCACCGTTGTTTTAAAATAATAGTGATAAGTTTATTACACAAAAAAGTATAATTATTCCACAACAAACGTAAAACGGGGAAATCACTCTATCTCAAACAACAAACATCAGATTGGCCTGAAATTTTTTCTACAAGTAGAAGTCATTACCATCTGCCTTCAGAGAAAATTTCAGCTTGATGAGTTGTGCCGTTATTTTTTTTTAAAAATATTGATAGGTTTATTACACAAAAAGTATAATTATTCCACAACAAACGTAAAACGGGGAAATCACTCTATCTCAAACAACAAACATCAGATTGGCCTGAATTTTTTTCTACAAGTAGAAGTCATTACCATCTGCCTTCAGAGAAAATTTCAGCTTGATGAGTTGTGCCGTTATTTTTAAAAAAAATATTGATAGGTTTATTACACAAAAAGTATAATTATTCCACAACAAACGTAAAACGGGGAAATCACTCTATCTCAAACAACAAACATCAGATTGGCCTGAAATTTTTTCTACAAGTAGAAGTCATTACCAACTGCCTACTGTAAAAATTTCAGCTTGATGAGTTGTGCCGTTAATTTTTAAAAAATAGTGATAGGTTTATTACACAAAAAAGTATAATTATTCCACAACAAACGTAAAACGGGGAAATCACTCTATCTCAAACAACAAACATCAGATTGGCCTGAAATTTTTTCTACAAGTAGAAGTCATTACCAACTGCCTACTGTAAAAATTTCAGCTTGATGAGTTGTGCCGTTAATTTTTAAAAAATAGTGATAGGTTTATTACACAAAAAAGTATAATTATTCCACAACAAACGTAAAACGGGGAAATCACTCTATCTCAAACAACAAACATCAGATTGGCCTGAAATTTTTTCTACAAGTAGAAGTCATTACCATCTGCCTTCAGAGAAAATTTCAGCTTGATGAGTTGTGCCGTTATTTTTAAAAAAAATATTGATAGGTTTATTACACAAAAAGTATAATTATTCCACAACAAACGTAAAACGGGGAAATCACTCTATCTCAAACAACAAACATCAGATTGGCCTGAATTTTTTTCTACAAGTAGAAGTCATTACCATCTGCCTTCAGAGAAAATTTCAGCTTGATGAGTTGTGCCGTTATTTTTAAAAAAAATATTGATAGGTTTATTACACAAAAAGTATAATTATTCCACAACAAACGTAAAACGGGGAAATCACTCTATCTCAAACAACAAACATCAGATTGGCCTGAAATTTTTTCTACAAGTAGAAGTCATTACCATCTGCCTTCAGAGAAAATTTCAGCTTGATGAGTTGCGCCGTTAATTTTTAAAAAATAGTGATAGGTTTATTACACAAAAAAGTATAATTATTCCACAACAAACGTAAAACGGGGAAATCACTCTATCTCAAACAACAAACATCAGATTGGCCTGAAATTTTTTCTACAAGTAGAAGTCATTACCATCTGCCTTCAGAGAAAATTTCAGCTTGATGAGTTGCGCCGTTAATTTTTAAAAAATAGTGATAGGTTTATTACACAAAAAAGTATAATTATTCCACAACAAACGTAAAACGGGGAAATCACTCTATCTCAAACAACAAACATCAGATTGGCCTGAAATTTTTTCTACAATTAGAAGTCATTAGCATCTGCCTTCAGAGAAAATTTCAGCTTGATGAGTTGTGCCGTTATTTTTTAAAAAATATTGATAGGTTTATTACACAAAAAAGTATAAATTTTCCACAACAAACGTAAAACGGGGAAATCACTCTATCTCAAACAACAAACATCAGATTGGCCTGAATTTTTTTCTACAAGTAGAAGTCATTACCAACTGCCTTCTGTGAAAATTTCAGCTTGATAAACTGTGCCGTTAATTTTTAAAAAATAGTGATAGGTTTATTACACAAAAAAGTATAATTATTCCACAACAAACGTAAAACGGGGAAATCACTCTATCTCAAACAACAAACATCAGATTGGCCTGAAATTTTTTCTACAAGTAGAAGTCATTACCAACTGCCTTCTGTGAAAATTTCGGCTTGATAAGTTGCGCCGTTTATTTAAAAAAATCGTAATAGATTTATTACACAAGAGTAAAACAGGCAAATCGCTCTATCTCTAACCCCAACCTTCAGATTGGCCTGAAATTGTTTCTACAAGTAGAAATTATTGCAAACTCAACCATTATGGAGTAGTCACTACAAAGCGCAAAAAAAAAAAAAAAAAAAAAAAAAAAAAAAAAAAAAAAAAAGTTCAGATTCCCTAACACAGACATCAGATTTCAGGTGCTAAGACTCATTGCCGTGTCTCATGGGGAAACTTTGAGCCAGGCTTCCCCTTTTTAATAAGTTAGTTTCCACGCCGATTTTTTTTTCGATTCTAAACCCGATCACCCCGTTTGCAAGCAGGTTGAACGTTACTAAGAACAACCAACAATCCGAGATGTTTTTAATGTCCTATATGAATACTGCTTTTCTTTTGTTAAAAATCTTCAATTAATGTTTTCCACAACAAAAGTAAACCGGGGAAATCACTCTATCTCTAACCCCAACCGTCAGATTGGCCTGAAATTTTTTCTACAAGTAGAAGTCATTACCAACTGCCTACTGTAAAAATTTCAGCTTGATGAGTTGTGCCGTTAATTTTTAAAAAATAGTGATAGGTTTATTACACAAAAAAGTATAATTATTCCACAACAAACGTAAAACGGGGAAATCACTCTATCTCAAACAACAAACATCAGATTGGCCTGAAATTTTTTCTACAAGTAGAAGTCATTACCAACTGCCTGCTGTAAAAATTTCAGCTTGATGAGTTGTGCCGTTAATTTAAAAAAAATAGTGATAGGTTTATTACACAAAAAAGTATAATTATTCCACAACAAACGTAAAACGGGGAAATCACTCTATCTCAAACAACAAACATCAGATTGGCCTGAAATTTTTTCTACAAGTAGAAGTCATTACCATCTGCCTTCAGAGAAAATTTCAGCTTGATGAGTTGTGCCGTTATTTTTTAAAAAAATATTGATAGGTTTATTACACAAAAAGTATAATTATTCCACAACAAACGTAAAACGGGGAAATCACTCTATCTCAAACAACAAACATCAGATTGGCCTGAATTTTTTTCTACAAGTAGAAGTCATTACCATCTGCCTTCAGAGAAAATTTCAGCTTGATGAGTTGCGCCGTTAATTTTTAAAAAATAGTGATAGGTTTATTACACAAAAAAGTATAATTATTCCACAACAAACGTAAAACGGGGAAATCACTCTATCTCAAACAACAAACATCAGATTGGCCTGAAATTTTTTCTACAAGTAGAAGTCATTACCATCTGCCTTCAGAGAAAATTTCAGCTTGATGAGTTGTGCCGTTATTTTTTAAAAAAAATATTGATAGGTTTATTACACAAAAAGTATAATTATTCCACAACAAACGTAAAACGGGGAAATCACTCTATCTCAAACAACAAACATCAGATTGGCCTGAAATTTTTTCTACAAGTAGAAGTCATTACCAACTGCCTGCTGTAAAAATTTCAGCTTGATGAGTTGCGCCGTTGTTTTAAAATAATAGTGATAAGTTTATTACACAAAAAAGTATAATTATTCCACAACAAACGTAAAACGGGGAAATCACTCTATCTCAAACAACAAACATCAGATTGGCCTGAATTTTTTTCTACAAGTAGAAGTCATTACCATCTGCCTTCAGAGAAAATTTCAGCTTGATGAGTTGTGCCGTTAATTTTTAAAAAATAGTGATAGGTTTATTACACAAAAAAGTATAAATTTTCCACAACAAACGTAAAACGGGGAAATCACTCTATCTCAAACAACAAACATCAGATTGGCCTGAATTTTTTTCTACAAGTAGAAGTCATTACCATCTGCCTTCAGAGAAAATTTCAGCTTGATGAGTTGCGCCGTTAATTTTTAAAAAATAGTGATAGGTTTATTACACAAAAAAGTATAAATTTTCCACAACAAACGTAAAACGGGGAAATCACTCTATCTCAAACAACAAACATCAGATTGGCCTGAAATTTTTTCTACAAGTAGAAGTCATTACCAACTGCCTACTGTAAAAATTTCAGCTTGATGAGTTGTGCCGTTAATTTTTAAAAAATAGTGATAGGTTTATTACACAAAAAAGTATAAATTTTCCACAACAAACGTAAAACGGGGAAATCACTCTATCTCAAACAACAAACATCAGATTGGCCTGAATTTTTTTCTACAAGTAGAAGTCATTACCATCTGCCTTCAGAGAAAATTTCAGCTTGATGAGTTGCGCCGTTAATTTTTAAAAAATAGTGATAGGTTTATTACACAAAAAAGTATAAATTTTCCACAACAAACGTAAAACGGGGAAATCACTCTATCTCAAACAACAAACATCAGATTGGCCTGAATTTTTTTCTACAAGTAGAAGTCATTACCATCTGCCTTCAGAGAAAATTTCAGCTTGATGAGTTGCGCCGTTAATTTTTAAAAAATAGTGATAGGTTTATTACACAAAAAAGTATAATTATTCCACAACAAACGTAAAACGGGGAAATCACTCTATCTCAAACAACAAACATCAGATTGGCCTGAAATTTTTTCTACAAGAAGAAGTCATTACCAACTGCCTGCTGTAAAAATTTCAGCTTGATGAGTTGCGCCGTTGTTTTAAAATAATAGTGATAAGTTTATTACACAAAAAAGTATAATTATTCCACAACAAACGTAAAACGGGGAAATCACTCTATCTCAAACAACAAACATCAGATTGGCCTGAAATTTTTTCTACAAGTAGAAGTCATTACCATCTGCCTTCAGAGAAAATTTCAGCTTGATGAGTTGTGCCGTTATTTTTTTTTTAAAATATTGATAGGTTTATTACACAAAAAGTATAATTATTCCACAACAAACGTAAAACGGGGAAATCACTCTATCTCAAACAACAAACATCAGATTGGCCTGAATTTTTTTCTACAAGTAGAAGTCATTACCATCTGCCTTCAGAGAAAATTTCAGCTTGATGAGTTGTGCCGTTATTTTTAAAAAAAATATTGATAGGTTTATTACACAAAAAGTATAATTATTCCACAACAAACGTAAAACGGGGAAATCACTCTATCTCAAACAACAAACATCAGATTGGCCTGAATTTTTTTCTACAAGTAGAAGTCATTACCATCTGCCTTCAGAGAAAATTTCAGCTTGATGAGTTGCGCCGTTAATTTTTAAAAAATAGTGATAGGTTTATTACACAAAAAAGTATAATTATTCCACAACAAACGTAAAACGGGGAAATCACTCTATCTCAAACAACAAACATCAGATTGGCCTGAAATTTTTTCTACAAGTAGAAGTCATTACCATCTGCCTTCAGAGAAAATTTCAGCTTGATGAGTTGTGCCGTTATTTTTTTTTAAAAATATTGATAGGTTTATTACACAAAAAGTATAATTATTCCACAACAAACGTAAAACGGGGAAATCACTCTATCTCAAACAACAAACATCAGATTGGCCTGAATTTTTTTCTACAAGTAGAAGTCATTACCATCTGCCTTCAGAGAAAATTTCAGCTTGATGAGTTGTGCCGTTATTTTAAAAAAAAATATTGATAGGTTTATTACACAAAAAGTATAATTATTCCACAACAAACGTAAAACGGGGAAATCACTCTATCTCAAACAACAAACATCAGATTGGCCTGAAATTTTTTCTACAAGTAGAAGTCATTACCAACTGCCTACTGTAAAAATTTCAGCTTGATGAGTTGTGCCGTTAATTTTTAAAAAATAGTGATAGGTTTATTACACAAAAAAGTATAATTATTCCACAACAAACGTAAAACGGGGAAATCACTCTATCTCAAACAACAAACATCAGATTGGCCTGAAATTTTTTCTACAAGTAGAAGTCATTACCAACTGCCTACTGTAAAAATTTCAGCTTGATGAGTTGTGCCGTTAATTTTTAAAAAATAGTGATAGGTTTATTACACAAAAAAGTATAATTATTCCACAACAAACGTAAAACGGGGAAATCACTCTATCTCAAACAACAAACATCAGATTGGCCTGAAATTTTTTCTACAAGTAGAAGTCATTACCATCTGCCTTCAGAGAAAATTTCAGCTTGATGAGTTGTGCCGTTATTTTTAAAAAAAATATTGATAGGTTTATTACACAAAAAGTATAATTATTCCACAACAAACGTAAAACGGGGAAATCACTCTATCTCAAACAACAAACATCAGATTGGCCTGAAATTTTTTCTACAAGTAGAAGTCATTACCATCTACCTTCAGAGAAAATTTCAGCTTGATGAGTTGTGCCGTTATTTTTTAAAAAATATTGATAGGTTTATTACACAAAAAAGTATAAATTTTCCACAACAAACGTAAAACGGGGAAATCACTCTATCTCAAACAACAAACATCAGATTGGCCTGAAATTTTTTCTACAAGTAGAAGTCATTACCATCTGGTTTCAGAGAAAATTTCAGCTTGATGAGTTGTGCCGTTAATTTAAAAAAAATAGTGATAGGTTTATTACACAAAAAAGTATAATTATTCCACAACAAACGTAAAACGGGGAAATCACTCTATCTCAAACAACAAACATTAGATTGGCCTGAAATTTTTTCTACAAGTAGAAGTCATTACCAACTGCCTGCTGTAAAAATTTCAGCTTGATGAGTTGTGCCGTTATTTTTTAAAAAAATATTGATAGGTTTATTACACAAAAAAGTATAAATTTTCCACAACAAACGTAAAACGGGGAAATCACTCTATCTCAAACAAAAAACATCAGATTGGCCTGAAATTTTTTCTACAAGTAGAAGTCATTACCATCTGCCTTCAGAGAAAATTTCAGCTTGATGAGTTGTGCCGTTAATTTTTAAAAAATAGTGATAGGTTTATTACACAAAAAAGTATAATTATTCCACAACAAACGTAAAACGGGGAAATCACTCTATCTCAAACAACAAACATTAGATTGGCCTGAAATTTTTTCTACAAGTAGAAGTCATTACCAACTGCCTGCTGTAAAAATTTCAGCTTGATGAGTTGTGCCGTTATTTTTTAAAAAAATATTGATAGGTTTATTACACAAAAAAGTATAAATTTTCCACAACAAACGTAAAACGGGGAAATCACTCTATCTCAAACAAAAAACATCAGATTGGCCTGAAATTTTTTCTACAAGTAGAAGTCATTACCATCTGCCTTCAGAGAAAATTTCAGCTTGATGAGTTGTGCCGTTAATTTTTAAAAAATAGTGATAGGTTTATTACACAAAAAAGTATAATTATTCCACAACAAACGTAAAACGGGGAAATCACTCTATCTCAAACAACAAACATCAGATTGGCCTGAAATTTTTTCTACAAGTAGAAGTCATTACCATCTGCCTTCAAAGAAAATTTCAGCTTGATGAGCTGTGCCGTTATTTTTTAAAAAATATTGATAGGTTTATTACACAAAAAAGTATAAATTTTCCACAACAAACGTAAAACGGGGAAATCACTCTATCTCAAACAACAAACATCAGATTGGCCTGAATTTTTTTCTACAAGTAGAAGTCATTACCATCTGCCTTCAGAGAAAATTTCAGCTTGATGAGTTGTGCCGTTAATTTTTAAAAAATAGTGATAGGTTTATTACACAAAAAAGTATAATTATTCCACAACAAACGTAAAACGGGGAAATCACTCTATCTCAAACAACAAACATTAGATTGGCCTGAAATTTTTTCTACAAGTAGAAGTCATTACCAACTGCCTGCTGTAAAAATTTCAGCTTGATGAGTTGTGCCGTTATTTTTTAAAAAAATATTGATAGGTTTATTACACAAAAAAGTATAAATTTTCCACAACAAACGTAAAACGGGGAAATCACTCTATCTCAAACAAAAAACATCAGATTGGCCTGAAATTTTTTCTACAAGTAGAAGTCATTACCATCTGCCTTCAGAGAAAATTTCAGCTTGATGAGTTGTGCCGTTAATTTTTAAAAAATAGTGATAGGTTTATTACACAAAAAAGTATAATTATTCCACAACAAACGTAAAACGGGGAAATCACTCTATCTCAAACAACAAACATCAGATTGGCCTGAAATTTTTTCTACAAGTAGAAGTCATTACCATCTGCCTTCAGAGAAAATTTCAGCTTGATGAGTTGCGCCGTTAATTTTTAAAAAATAGTGATAGGTTTATTACACAAAAAAGTATAATTATTCCACAACAAACGTAAAACGGGGAAATCACTCTATCTCAAACAACAAACATCAGATTGGCCTGAAATTTTTTCTACAAGTAGAAGTCATTACCATCTGCCTTCAGAGAAAATTTCAGCTTGATGAGTTGTGCCGTTATTTTTAAAAAAAATATTGATAGGTTTATTACACAAAAAGTATAATTATTCCACAACAAACGTAAAACGGGGAAATCACTCTATCTCAAACAACAAACATCAGATTGGCCTGAAATTTTTTCTACAAGTAGAAGTCATTACCATCTACCTTCAGAGAAAATTTCAGCTTGATGAGTTGTGCCGTTATTTTTTAAAAAATATTGATAGGTTTATTACACAAAAAAGTATAAATTTTCCACAACAAACGTAAAACGGGGAAATCACTCTATCTCAAACAACAAACATCAGATTGGCCTGAAATTTTTTCTACAAGTAGAAGTCATTACCATCTGGTTTCAGAGAAAATTTCAGCTTGATGAGTTGTGCCGTTAATTTAAAAAAAATAGTGATAGGTTTATTACACAAAAAAGTATAATTATTCCACAACAAACGTAAAACGGGGAAATCACTCTATCTCAAACAACAAACATTAGATTGGCCTGAAATTTTTTCTACAAGTAGAAGTCATTACCAACTGCCTGCTGTAAAAATTTCAGCTTGATGAGTTGTGCCGTTATTTTTTAAAAAAATATTGATAGGTTTATTACACAAAAAAGTATAAATTTTCCACAACAAACGTAAAACGGGGAAATCACTCTATCTCAAACAAAAAACATCAGATTGGCCTGAAATTTTTTCTACAAGTAGAAGTCATTACCATCTGCCTTCAGAGAAAATTTCAGCTTGATGAGTTGTGCCGTTAATTTTTAAAAAATAGTGATAGGTTTATTACACAAAAAAGTATAATTATTCCACAACAAACGTAAAACGGGGAAATCACTCTATCTCAAACAACAAACATTAGATTGGCCTGAAATTTTTTCTACAAGTAGAAGTCATTACCAACTGCCTGCTGTAAAAATTTCAGCTTGATGAGTTGTGCCGTTATTTTTTAAAAAAATATTGATAGGTTTATTACACAAAAAAGTATAAATTTTCCACAACAAACGTAAAACGGGGAAATCACTCTATCTCAAACAAAAAACATCAGATTGGCCTGAAATTTTTTCTACAAGTAGAAGTCATTACCATCTGCCTTCAGAGAAAATTTCAGCTTGATGAGTTGTGCCGTTAATTTTTAAAAAATAGTGATAGGTTTATTACACAAAAAAGTATAATTATTCCACAACAAACGTAAAACGGGGAAATCACTCTATCTCAAACAACAAACATCAGATTGGCCTGAAATTTTTTCTACAAGTAGAAGTCATTACCATCTGCCTTCAAAGAAAATTTCAGCTTGATGAGCTGTGCCGTTATTTTTTAAAAAATATTGATAGGTTTATTACACAAAAAAGTATAATTATTCCACAACAAACGTAAAACGGGGAAATCACTCTATCTCAAACAACAAACATCAGATTGGCCTGAAATTTTTTCTACAAGTAGAAGTCATTACCATCTGCCTTCAGAGAAAATTTCAGCTTGATGAGTTGCGCCGTTAATTTTTAAAAAATAGTGATAGGTTTATTACACAAAAAAGTATAATTATTCCACAACAAACGTAAAACGGGGAAATCACTCTATCTCAAACAACAAACATCAGATTGGCCTGAAATTTTTTCTACAAGTAGAAGTCATTACCAACTGCCTACTGTAAAAATTTCAGCTTGATGAGTTGTGCCGTTAATTTTTAAAAAATAGTGATAGGTTTATTACACAAAAAAGTATAATTATTCCACAACAAACGTAAAACGGGGAAATCACTCTATCTCAAACAACAAACATTAGATTGGCCTGAAATTTTTTCTACAAGTAGAAGTCATTACCAACTGCCTGCTGTAAAAATTTCAGCTTGATGAGTTGTGCCGTTATTTTTTAAAAAAATATTGATAGGTTTATTACACAAAAAAGTATAAATTTTCCACAACAAACGTAAAACGGGGAAATCACTCTATCTCAAACAAAAAACATCAGATTGGCCTGAAATTTTTTCTACAAGTAGAAGTCATTACCATCTGCCTTCAGAGAAAATTTCAGCTTGATGAGTTGTGCCGTTAATTTTTAAAAAATAGTGATAGGTTTATTACACAAAAAAGTATAATTATTCCACAACAAACGTAAAACGGGGAAATCACTCTATCTCAAACAACAAACATTAGATTGGCCTGAAATTTTTTCTACAAGTAGAAGTCATTACCAACTGCCTGCTGTAAAAATTTCAGCTTGATGAGTTGTGCCGTTATTTTTTAAAAAAATATTGATAGGTTTATTACACAAAAAAGTATAAATTTTCCACAACAAACGTAAAACGGGGAAATCACTCTATCTCAAACAAAAAACATCAGATTGGCCTGAAATTTTTTCTACAAGTAGAAGTCATTACCATCTGCCTTCAGAGAAAATTTCAGCTTGATGAGTTGTGCCGTTAATTTTTAAAAAATAGTGATAGGTTTATTACACAAAAAAGTATAATTATTCCACAACAAACGTAAAACGGGGAAATCACTCTATCTCAAACAACAAACATCAGATTGGCCTGAAATTTTTTCTACAAGTAGAAGTCATTACCATCTGCCTTCAAAGAAAATTTCAGCTTGATGAGCTGTGCCGTTATTTTTTAAAAAATATTGATAGGTTTATTACACAAAAAAGTATAATTATTCCACAACAAACGTAAAACGGGGAAATCACTCTATCTCAAACAACAAACATCAGATTGGCCTGAAATTTTTTCTACAAGTAGAAGTCATTACCATCTGCCTTCAGAGAAAATTTCAGCTTGATGAGTTGTGCCGTTAATTTTTAAAAAATAGTGATAGGTTTATTACACAAAAAAGTATAATTATTCCACAACAAACGTAAAACGGGGAAATCACTCTATCTCAAACAACAAACATCAGATTGGCCTGAAATTTTTTCTACAAGTAGAAGTCATTACCAACTGCCTACTGTAAAAATTTCAGCTTGATGAGTTGTGCCGTTAATTTTTAAAAAATAGTGATAGGTTTATTACACAAAAAAGTATAATTATTCCACAACAAACGTAAAACGGGGAAATCACTCTATCTCAAACAACAAACATTAGATTGGCCTGAAATTTTTTCTACAAGTAGAAGTCATTACCAACTGCCTGCTGTAAAAATTTCAGCTTGATGAGTTGTGCCGTTATTTTTTAAAAAAATATTGATAGGTTTATTACACAAAAAAGTATAAATTTTCCACAACAAACGTAAAACGGGGAAATCACTCTATCTCAAACAACAAACATTAGATTGGCCTGAAATTTTTTCTACAAGTAGAAGTCATTACCAACTGCCTGCTGTAAAAATTTCAGCTTGATGAGTTGTGCCGTTATTTTTTAAAAAAATATTGATAGGTTTATTACACAAAAAAGTATAAATTTTCCACAACAAACGTAAAACGGGGAAATCACTCTATCTCAAACAAAAAACATCAGATTGGCCTGAAATTTTTTCTACAAGTAGAAGTCATTACCATCTGCCTTCAGAGAAAATTTCAGCTTGATGAGTTGTGCCGTTAATTTTTAAAAAATAGTGATAGGTTTATTACACAAAAAAGTATAATTATTCCACAACAAACGTAAAACGGGGAAATCACTCTATCTCAAACAACAAACATTAGATTGGCCTGAAATTTTTTCTACAAGTAGAAGTCATTACCAACTGCCTGCTGTAAAAATTTCAGCTTGATGAGTTGTGCCGTTATTTTTTAAAAAAATATTGATAGGTTTATTACACAAAAAAGTATAAATTTTCCACAACAAACGTAAAACGGGGAAATCACTCTATCTCAAACAAAAAACATCAGATTGGCCTGAAATTTTTTCTACAAGTAGAAGTCATTACCATCTGCCTTCAGAGAAAATTTCAGCTTGATGAGTTGTGCCGTTAATTTTTAAAAAATAGTGATAGGTTTATTACACAAAAAAGTATAATTATTCCACAACAAACGTAAAACGGGGAAATCACTCTATCTCAAACAACAAACATCAGATTGGCCTGAAATTTTTTCTACAAGTAGAAGTCATTACCATCTGCCTTCAGAGAAAATTTCAGCTTGATGAGTTGCGCCGTTAATTTTTAAAAAATAGTGATAGGTTTATTACACAAAAAAGTATAATTATTCCACAACAAACGTAAAACGGGGAAATCACTCTATCTCAAACAACAAACATCAGATTGGCCTGAAATTTTTTCTACAAGTAGAAGTCATTACCAACTGCCTGCTGTAAAAATTTCAGCTTGATGAGTTGCGCCGTTGTTTTAAAATAATAGTGATAAGTTTATTACACAAAAAAGTATAATTATTCCACAACAAACGTAAAACGGGGAAATCACTCTATCTCAAACAACAAACATCAGATTGGCCTGAATTTTTTTCTACAAGTAGAAGTCATTACCATCTGCCTTCAGAGAAAATTTCAGCTTGATGAGTTGCGCCGTTAATTTTTAAAAAATAGTGATAGGTTTATTACACAAAAAAGTATAATTATTCCACAACAAACGTAAAACGGGGAAATCACTCTATCTCAAACAACAAACATCAGATTGGCCTGAAATTTTTTCTACAAGTAGAAGTCATTACCATCTGCCTTCAGAGAAAATTTCAGCTTGATGAGTTGTGCCGTTATTTTTTAAAAAAATATTGATAGGTTTATTACACAAAAAGTATAATTATTCCACAACAAACGTAAAACGGGGAAATCACTCTATCTCAAACAACAAACATCAGATTGGCCTGAATTTTTTTCTACAAGTAGAAGTCATTACCATCTGCCTTCAGAGAAAATTTCAGCTTGATGAGTTGCGCCGTTAATTTTTAAAAAATAGTGATAGGTTTATTACACAAAAAAGTATAATTATTCCACAACAAACGTAAAACGGGGAAATCACTCTATCTCAAACAACAAACATCAGATTGGCCTGAAATTTTTTCTACAAGTAGAAGTCATTACCAACTGCCTGCTGTAAAAATTTCAGCTTGATGAGTTGCGCCGTTGTTTTAAAATAATAGTGATAAGTTTATTACACAAAAAAGTATAATTATTCCACAACAAACGTAAAACGGGGAAATCACTCTATCTCAAACAACAAACATCAGATTGGCCTGAATTTTTTTCTACAAGTAGAAGTCATTACCATCTGCCTTCAGAGAAAATTTCAGCTTGATGAGTTGCGCCGTTAATTTTTAAAAAATAGTGATAGGTTTATTACACAAAAAAGTATAATTATTCCACAACAAACGTAAAACGGGGAAATCACTCTATCTCAAACAACAAACATCAGATTGGCCTGAAATTTTTTCTACAAGTAGAAGTCATTACCATCTGCCTTCAGAGAAAATTTCAGCTTGATGAGTTGCGCCGTTAATTTTTAAAAAATAGTGATAGGTTTATTACACAAAAAAGTATAATTATTCCACAACAAACGTAAAACGGGGAAATCACTCTATCTCAAACAACAAACATCAGATTGGCCTGAAATTTTTTCTACAAGTAGAAGTCATTACCAACTGCCTTCTGTGAAAATTTCGGCTTGATAAGTTGCGCCGTTTATTTAAAAAAATCGTAATAGATTTATTACACAAGAGTAAAACAGGCAAATCGCTCTATCTCTAACCCCAACCTTCAGATTGGCCTGAAATTGTTTCTACAAGTAGAAATTATTGCAAACTCAACCATTATGGAGTAGTCACTACAAAGCGCAAAAAAAAAAAAAAAAAAAAAGTTCAGATTCCCTAACACAGACATCAGATTTCAGGTGCTAAGACTCATTGCCGTGTCTCATGGGGAAACTTTGAGCCAGGCTTCCCCTTTTTAATAAGTTAGTTTCCACGCCGATTTTTTTTTCGATTCTAAACCCGATCACCCCGTTTGCAAGCAGGTTGAACGTTACTAAGAACAACCAACAATCCGAGATGTTTTTAATGTCCTATATGAATACTGCTTTTCTTTTGTTAAAAATCTTCAATTAATGTTTTCCACAACAAAAGTAAACCGGGGAAATCACTCTATCTCTAACCCCAACCGTCAGATTGGCCTGAAATTTTTTCTACAAGTAGAAGTCATTACCAACTGCCTACTGTAAAAATTTCAGCTTGATGAGTTGTGCCGTTAATTTTTAAAAAATAGTGATAGGTTTATTACACAAAAAAGTATAATTATTCCACAACAAACGTAAAACGGGGAAATCACTCTATCTCAAACAACAAACATCAGATTGGCCTGAAATTTTTTCTACAAGTAGAAGTCATTACCAACTGCCTGCTGTAAAAATTTCAGCTTGATGAGTTGCGCCGTTGTTTTAAAATAATAGTGATTAGTTTATTACACAAAAAAGTATAATTATTCCACAACAAACGTAAAACGGGGAAATCACTCTATCTCAAACAACAAACATCAGATTGGCCTAAAATTTTTTCTACAAGTAGAAGTCATTACCATCTGCCTTCAGAGAAAATTTCAGCTTGATGAGTTGTGCCGTTAATTTTTAAAAAATAGTGATAGGTTTATTACACAAAAAAGTATAATTATTCCACAACAAACGTAAAACGGGGAAATCACTCTATCTCAAACAACAAACATCAGATTGGCCTGAAATTTTTTCTACAAGTAGAAGTCATTACCATCTGCCTTCAGAGAAAATTTCAGCTTGATGAGTTGCGCCGTTAATTTTTAAAAAATAGTGATAGGTTTATTACACAAAAAAATATAATTATTCCACAACAAACGTAAAACGGGGAAATCACTCTATCTCAAACAACAAACATCAGATTGGCCTGAAATTTTTTCTACAAGTAGAAGTCATTACCAACTGCCTGCTGTAAAAATTTCAGCTTGATGAGTTGCGCCGTTGTTTTAAAATAATAGTGATAAGTTTATTACACAAAAAAGTATAATTATTCCACAACAAACGTAAAACGGGGAAATCACTCTATCTCAAACAACAAACATCAGATTGGCCTGAATTTTTTTCTACAAGTAGAAGTCATTACCAACTGCCTGCTGTAAAAATTTCAGCTTGATGAGTTGCGCCGTTGTTTTAAAATAATAGTGATAAGTTTATTACACAAAAAAGTATAATTATTCCACAACAAACGTAAAACGGGGAAATCACTCTATCTCAAACAACAAACATCAGATTGGCCTGAAATTTTTTCTACAAGTAGAAGTCATTACCATCTGCCTTCAGAGAAAATTTCAGCTTGATGAGTTGTGCCGTTATTTTTTAAAAAAATATTGATAGGTTTATTACACAAAAAGTATAATTATTCCACAACAAACGTAAAACGGGGAAATCACTCTATCTCAAACAACAAACATCAGATTGGCCTGAAATTTTTTCTACAAGTAGAAGTCATTACCATCTGCCTTCAGAGAAAATTTCAGCTTGATGAGTTGCGCCGTTAATTTTAAAAAAATAGTGATAGGTTTATTACACAAAAAAGTATAATTATTCCACAACAAACGTAAAACGGGGAAATCACTCTATCTCAAACAACAAACATCAGATTGGCCTGAAATTTTTTCTACAAGTAGAAGTCATTACCATCTGCCTTCAGAGAAAATTTCAGCTTGATGAGTTGCGCCGTTAATTTTTAAAAAATAGTGATAGGTTTATTACACAAAAAAGTATAATTATTCCACAACAAACGTAAAACGGGGAAATCACTCTATCTCAAACAACAAACATCAGATTGGCCTGAAATTTTTTCTACAAGTAGAAGTCATTACCATCTGCCTTCAGAGAAAATTTCAGCTTGATGAGTTGCGCCGTTAATTTTAAAAAAATAGTGATAAGTTTATTACACAAAAAAGTATAATTATTCCACAACAAACGTAAAACGGGGAAATCACTCTATCTCAAACAACAAACATCAGATTGGCCTGAAATTTTTTCTACAAGTAGAAGTCATTACCATCTGCCTTCAGAGAAAATTTCAGCTTGATGAGTTGCGCCGTTAATTTTAAAAAAATAGTGATAGGTTTATTACACAAAAAAGTATAATTATTCCACAACAAACGTAAAACGGGGAAATCACTCTATCTCAAACAACAAACATCAGATTGGCCTGAAATTTTTTCTACAAGTAGAAGTCATTACCATCTGCCTTCAGAGAAAATTTCAGCTTGATGAGTTGCGCCGTTAATTTTTAAAAAATAGTGATAGGTTTATTACACAAAAAAGTATAATTATTCCACAACAAACGTAAAACGGGGAAATCACTCTATCTCAAACAACAAACATCAGATTGGCCTGAAATTTTTTCTACAAGTAGAAGTCATTACCATCTGCCTTCAGAGAAAATTTCAGCTTGATGAGTTGCGCCGTTAATTTTTAAAAAATAGTGATAGGTTTATTACACAAAAAAGTATAATTATTCCACAACAAACGTAAAACGGGGAAATCACTTTATCTCAAACAACAAACATCAGATTGGCCTGAAATTTTTTCTACAAGTAGAAGTCATTACCAACTGCCTGCTGTAAAAATTTCAGCTTGATGAGTTGCGCCGTTGTTTTAAAATAATAGTGATAAGTTTATTACACAAAAAAGTATAATTATTCCACAACAAACGTAAAACGGGGAAATCACTCTATCTCAAACAACAAACATCAGATTGGCCTGAAATTTTTTCTACAAGTAGAAGTCATTACCAACTGCCTGCTGTAAAAATTTCAGCTTGATGAGTTGTGCCGTTATTTTTTAAAAAATATTGATAGGTTTATTACACAAAAAAGTATAAATTTTCCACAACAAACGTAAAACGGGGAAATCACTCTATCTCAAACAACAAACATCAGATTGGCCTGAAATTTTTTCTACAAGTAGAAGTCATTACCAACTGCCTTCTGTGAAAATTTCAGCTTGATAAACTGTGCCGTTAATTTTTAAAAAATAGTGATAGGTTTATTACACAAAAAAGTATAATTATTCCACAACAAACGTAAAACGGGGAAATCACTCTATCTCAAATAACAAACATCAGATTGGCCTGAAATTTTTTCTACAAGTAGAAGTCATTACCAACTGCCTGCTGTAAAAATTTCAGCTTGATGAGTTGTGCCGTTATTTTTTAAAAAATATTGCTAGGTTTATTACACAAAAAAGTATAAATTTTCCACAACAAACGTAAAACGGGGAAATCACTCTATCTCAAACAACAAACATCAGATTGGCCTGAAATTTTTTCTACAAGTAGAAGTCATTACCATCTGCCTTCAGAGAAAATTTCAGCTTGATGAGTTGCGCCGTTAATTTTTAAAAAATAGTGATAGGTTTATTACACAAAAAAGTATAATTATTCCACAACAAACGTAAAACGGGGAAATCACTCTATCTCAAACAACAAACATCAGATTGGCCTGAAATTTTTTCTACAAGTAGAAGTCATTACCATCTGCCTTCAGAGAAAATTTCAGCTTGATGAGTTGCGCCGTTAATTTTTTAAAAATAGTGATAGGTTTATTACACAAAAAAGTATAATTATTCCACAACAAACGTAAAACGGGGAAATCACTTTATCTCAAACAACAAACATCAGATTGGCCTGAAATTTTTTCTACAAGTAGAAGTCATTACCAACTGCCTGCTGTAAAAATTTCAGCTTGATGAGTTGCGCCGTTGTTTTAAAATAATAGTGATAAGTTTATTACACAAAAAAGTATAATTATTCCACAACAAACGTAAAACGGGGAAATCACTCTATCTCAAACAACAAACATCAGATTGGTCTGAAATTTTTTCTACAAGTAGAAGTCATTACCATCTGCTTTCAGAGAAAATTTCAGCTTGATGAGTTGCGCCGTTAATTTTTAAAAAATAGTGATAGGTTTATTACACAAAAAAGTATAATTATTGCACAACAAACGTAAAACGGGGAAATCACTCTATCTCAAACAACAAACATCAGATTGGCCTGAAATTTTTTCTACAAGTAGAAGTCATTACCAACTGCCTTCTGTGAAAATTTCGGCTTGATAAGTTGCGCCGTTTATTTAAAAAAATCGTAATAGATTTATTACACAAGAGTAAAACAGGCAAATCGCTCTATCTCTAACCCCAACCTTCAGATTGGCCTGAAATTGTTTCTACAAGTAGAAATTATTGCAAACTCAACCATTATGGAGTAGTCACTACAAAGCGCAAAAAAAAAAAAAAAAAAAAAAAAAAAAAAAAAAAAAAAAAAAAAAAAAAAAAAAATTCAGATTCCCTAACACAGACATCAGATTTCAGGTGCTAAGACTCATTGCCGTGTCTCATGGGGAAACTTTGAGCCAGGCTTCCCCTTTTTAATAAGTTAGTTTCCACGCCGATTTTTTTTTCGATTCTAAACCCGATCACCCCGTTTGCAAGCAGGTTGAACGTTACTAAGAACAACCAACAATCCGAGATGTTTTTAATGTCCTATATGAATACTGCTTTTCTTTTGTTAAAAATCTTCAATTAATGTTTTCCACAACAAAAGTAAACCGGGGAAATCACTCTATCTCTAACCCCAACCGTCAGATTGGCCTGAAATTTTTTCTACAAGTAGAAGTCATTACCAACTGCCTACTGTAAAAATTTCAGCTTGATGAGTTGTGCCGTTAATTTTTAAAAAATAGTGATAGGTTTATTACACAAAAAAGTATAATTATTCCACAACAAACGTAAAACGGGGAAATCACTCTATCTCAAACAACAAACATCAGATTGGCCTGAAATTTTTTCTACAAGTAGAAGTCATTACCATCTGCCTTCAGAGAAAATTTCAGCTTGATGAGTTGTGCCGTTAATTTTTAAAAAATAGTGATAGGTTTATTACACAAAAAAGTATAATTATTCCACAACAAACGTTAAACGGGGAAATCACTCTATCTCAAACAACAAACATCAGATTGGCCTGAAATTTTTTCTACAAGTAGAAGTCATTACCAACTGCCTGCTGTAAAAATTTCAGCTTGATGAGTTGCGCCGTTGTTTTAAAATAATAGTGATAAGTTTATTACACAAAAAAGTATAATTATTCCACAACAAACGTAAAACGGGGAAATCACTCTATCTCAAACAACAAACATCAGATTGGCCTGAAATTTTTTCTACAAGTAGAAGTCATAACCAACTGCCTGCTGTAAAAATTTCAGCTTGATGAGTTGTGCCGTTATTTTTTAAAAAATATTGATAGGTTTATTACACAAAAAAGTATAAATTATTCCACAACAAACGTAAAACGGGGAAATCACTCTATCTCAAACAACAAACATCAGATTGGCCTGAAATTTTTTCTACAAGTAGAAGTCATTACCATCTGCCTTCAGAGAAAATTTCAGCTTGATGAGTTGTGCCGTTAATTTTTAAAAAATAGTGATAGGTTTATTACACAAAAAAGTATAATTATTCCACAACAAACGTAAAACGGGGAAATCACTCTATCTCAAACAACAAACATCAGATTGGCCTGAAATTTTTTCTACAAGTAGAAGTCATTACCATCTGCCTTCAGAGAAAATTTCAGCTTGATGAGTTGTGCCGTTAATTTTTAAAAAATATTGATAGGTTTATTACACAAAAAAGTATAAATTTTCCACAACAAACGTAAAACGGGGAAATCACTCTATCTCAAACAACAAACATCAGATTGGCCTGAATTTTTTTCTACAAGTAGAAGTCATTACCAACTGCCTTCTGTGAAAATTTCAGCTTGATAAACTGTGCCGTTAATTTTTAAAAAATAGTGATAGGTTTATTACACAAAAAAGTATAATTATTCCACAACAAACGTAAAACGGGGAAATCACTCTATCTCAAACAACAAACATCAGATTGGCCTGAAATTTTTTCTACAAGTAGAAGTCATTACCAACTGCCTGCTGTAAAAATTTCAGCTTGATGAGTTGCGCCGTTGTTTTAAAATAATAGTGATAAGTTTATTACACAAAAAAGTATAATTATTCCACAACAAACGTAAAACGGGGAAATCACTCTATCTCAAACAACAAACATCAGATTGGCCTGAAATTTTTTCTACAAGTAGAAGTCATTACCATCTGCCTTCAGAGAAAATTTCAGCTTGATGAGTTGTGCCGTTAATTTTTAAAAAATAGTGATATGTTTATTACACAAAAAAGTATAATTATTCCACAACAAACGTAAAACGGGGAAATCACTCTATCTCAAACAACAAACATCAGATTGGCCTGAAATTTTTTCTACAAGTAGAAGTCATTACCATCTGCCTTCAGAGAAAATTTCAGCTTGATGAGTTGCGCCGTTAATTTTTAAAAAATAGTGATAGGTTTATTACACAAAAAAGTATAATTATTCCACAACAAACGTAAAACGGGGAAATCACTCTATCTCAAACAACAAACATCAGATTGGCCTGAAATTTTTTCTACAAGTAGAAGTCATTACCAACTGCCTACTGTAAAAATTTCAGCTTGATGAGTTGTGCCGTTAATTTTTAAAAAATAGTGATAGGTTTATTACACAAAAAAGTATAATTATTCCACAACAAACGTAAAACGGGGAAATCACTCTATCTCAAACAACAAACATCAGATTGGCCTGAAATTTTTTCTACAAGTAGAAGTCATTACCATCTGCCTTCAGAGAAAATTTCAGCTTGATGAGTTGTGCCGTTAATTTTTAAAAAATAGTGATAGGTTTATTACACAAAAAAGTATAATTATTCCACAACAAACGTAAAACGGGGAAATCACTCTATCTCAAACAACAAACATCAGATTGGCCTGAAATTTTTTCTACAAGTAGAAGTCATTACCATCTGCCTTCAGAGAAAATTTCAGCTTGATGAGTTGCGCCGTTAATTTTTAAAAAATAGTGATAGGTTTATTACACAAAAAAGTATAATTATTCCACAACAAACGTAAAACGGGGAAATCACTCTATCTCAAACAACAAACATCAGATTGGCCTGAAATTTTTTCTACAAGTAGAAGTCATTACCAACTGCCTTCTGTGAAAATTTCGGCTTGATAAGTTGCGCCGTTTATTTAAAAAAAATCGTAATAGATTTATTACACAAGAGTAAAACAGGCAAATCGCTCTATCTCTAACCCCAACCTTCAGATTGGCCTGAAATTGTTTCTACAAGTAGAAATTATTGCAAACTCAACCATTATGGAGTAGTCACTACAAAGCGCACAAAAAAAAAAAAAAAAAAAAAAAAAAAAAAAAAAAAAAATCAGATTCCCTAACACAGACATCAGATTTCAGGTGCTAATACTCATTGCCGTGTCTCATGGGGAAACTTTGAGCCAGGCTTCCCCTTTTTAATAAGTTAGTTTCCACGCCGATTTTTTTTTTCGATTCTAAACCCGATCACCCCGTTTGCAAGCAGGTTGAACGTTACTAAGAACAACCAACAATCCGAGATGTTTTTAATGTCCTATATGAATACTGCTTTTCTTTTGTTAAAAATCTTCAATTAATGTTTTCCACAACAAAAGTAAACCGGGGAAATCACTCTATCTCTAACCCCAACCGTCAGATTGGCCTGAAATTTTTTCTACAAGTAGAAGTCATTACCAACTGCCTACTGTAAAAATTTCAGCTTGATGAGTTGTGCCGTTAATTTTTAAAAAATAGTGATAGGTTTATTACACAAAAAAGTATAATTATTCCACAACAAACGTAAAACGGGGAAATCACTCTATCTCAAACAACAAACATCAGATTGGCCTGAAATTTTTTCTACAAGTAGAAGTCATTACCATCTGCCTTCAGAGAAAATTTCAGCTTGATGAGTTGTGCCGTTAATTTTTAAAAAATAGTGATAGGTTTATTACACAAAAAAGTATAATTATTCCACAACAAACGTAAAACGGGGAAATCACTCTATCTCAAACAACAAACATCAGATTGGCCTGAAATTTTTTCTACAAGTAGAAGTCATTACCATCTGCCTTCAGAGAAAATTTCAGCTTGATGAGTTGTGCCGTTATTTTTTAAAAAATATTGATAGGTTTATTACACAAAAAAGTATAAATTTTCCACAACAAACGTAAAACGGGGAAATCACTCTATCTCAAACAACAAACATCAGATTGGCCTGAATTTTTTTCTACAAGTAGAAGTCATTACCATCTGCCTTCAGAGAAAATTTCAGCTTGATGAGTTGTGCCGTTAATTTTTAAAAAATAGTGATAGGTTTATTACACAAAAAAGTATAATTATTCCACAACAAACGTAAAACGGGGAAATCACTCTATCTCAAACAACAAACATCAGATTGGCCTGAAATTTTTTCTACAAGTAGAAGTCATTACCAACTGCCTGCTGTAAAAATTTCAGCTTGATGAGTTGCGCCGTTGTTTTAAAATAATAGTGATAAGTTTATTACACAAAAAAGTATAATTATTCCACAACAAACGTAAAACGGGGAAATCACTCTATCTCAAACAACAAACATCAGATTGGCCTGAAATTTTTTCTACAAGTAGAAGTCATTACCAACTGCCTGCTGTAAAAATTTCAGCTTGATGAGTTGTGCCGTTATTTTTTAAAAAATATTGATAGGTTTATTACACAAAAAAGTATAAATTTTCCACAACAAACGTAAAACGGGGAAATCACTCTATCTCAAACAACAAACATCAGATTGGCCTGAAATTTTTTCTACAAGTAGAAGTCATTACCATCTGCCTTCAGAGAAAATTTCAGCTTGATGAGTTGTGCCGTTAATTTTTTAAAAATAGTGATAGGTTTATTACACAAAAAAGTATAATTATTCCACAACAAACGTAAAACGGGGCAATCACTCTATCTCAAACAACAAACATCAGATTGGCCTGAAATTTTTTCTACAAGTAGAAGTCATTACCATCTGCCTTCAGAGAAAATTTCAGCTTGATGAGTTGTGCCGTTAATTTTTAAAAAATATTGATAGGTTTATTACACAAAAAAGTATAAATTTTCCACAACAAACGTAAAACGGGGAAATCACTCTATCTCAAACAACAAACATCAGATTGGCCTGAATTTTTTTCTACAAGTAGAAGTCATTACCAACTGCCTTCTGTGAAAATTTCAGCTTGATAAACTGTGCCGTTAATTTTTAAAAAATAGTGATAGGTTTATTACACAAAAAAGTATAATTATTCCACAACAAACGTAAAACGGGGAAATCACTCTATCTCAAACAACAAACATCAGATTGGCCTGAAATTTTTTCTACAAGTAGAAGTCATTACCAACTGCCTTCTGTGAAAATTTCGGCTTGATAAGTTGCGCCGTTTATTTAAAAAAATCGTATTAGATTTATTACACAAGAGTAAAACAGGCAAATCGCTCTATCTCTAACCCCAACCTTCAGATTGGCCTGAAATTGTTTCTACAAGTAGAAATTATTGCAAACTCAACCATTATGGAGTAGTCACTACAAAACGCAAAAAAAAAAAAAAAAAAAAAAAAAAAGTTCAGATTCCCTAACACAGACATCAGATTTCAGGTCCTAAGACTCATTGCCGTGTCTCATGGGGAAACTTTGAGCCAGGCTTCCCCTTTTTAATAAGTTAGTTTCCACGCCGATTTTTTTTTCGATTCTAAACCCGATCACCCCGTTTGCAAGCAGGTTGAACGTTACTAAGAACAACCAACAATCCGAGATGTTTTTAATGTCCTATATGAATACTGCTTTTCTTTTGTTAAAAATCTTCAATTAATGTTTTCCACAACAAAAAAGTATAATTATTCCACAACAAACGTAAAACGGGGAAATCACTCTATCTCAAACAACAAACATCAGATTGGCCTGAAATTTTTTCTACAAGTAGAAGTCATTACCAACTGCCTGCTGTAAAAATTTCAGCTTGATGAGTTGCGCCGTTGTTTTAAAATAATAGTGATAAGTTTATTACACAAAAAAGTATAATTATTCCACAACAAACGTAAAACGGGGAAATCACTCTATCTCAAACAACAAACATCAGATTGGCCTGAAATTTTTTCTACAAGTAGAAGTCATTACCATCTGCCTTCAGAGAAAATTTCAGCTTGATGAGTTGTGCCGTTAATTTTTAAAAAATAGTGATAGGTTTATTACACAAAAAAGTATAATTATTCCACAACAAACGTAAAACGGGGAAATCACTCTATCTCAAACAACAAACATCAGATTGGCCTGAAATTTTTTCTACAAGTAGAAGTCATTACCATCTGCCTTCAGAGAAAATTTCAGCTTGATGAGTTGCGCCGTTAATTTTTAAAAAATAGTGATAGGTTTATTACACAAAAAAGTATAATTATTCCACAACAAACGTAAAACGGGGAAATCACTCTATCTCAAACAACAAACATCAGATTGGCCTGAAATTTTTTCTACAAGTAGAAGTCATTACCAACTGCCTGCTGTAAAAATTTCAGCTTGATGAGTTGCGCCGTTGTTTTAAAATAATAGTGATAAGTTTATTACACAAAAAAGTATAATTATTCCACAACAAACGTAAAACGGGGAAATCACTCTATCTCAAACAACAAACATCAGATTGGCCTGAATTTTTTTCTACAAGTAGAAGTCATTACCATCTGCCTTCAGAGAAAATTTCAGCTTGATGAGTTGCGCCGTTAATTTTTAAAAAATAGTGATAGGTTTATTACACAAAAAAGTATAATTATTCCACAACAAACGTAAAACGGGGAAATCACTCTATCTCAAACAACAAACATCAGATTGGCCTGAAATTTTTTCTACAAGTAGAAGTCATTACCAACTGCCTGCTGTAAAAATTTCAGCTTGATGAGTTGCGCCGTTGTTTTAAAATAATAGTGATAAGTTTATTACACAAAAAAGTATAAATTTTCCACAACAAACGTAAAACGGGGAAATCACTCTATCTCAAACAACAAACATCAGATTGGCCTGAAATTTTTTCTACAAGTAGAAGTCATTACCATCTGCCTTCAGAGAAAATTTCAGCTTGATAAACTGTGCCGTTAATTTTTAAAAAATAGTGATAGGTTTATTACACAAAAAAGTATAATTATTCCACAACAAACGTAAAACGGGGAAATCACTCTATCTCAAACAACAAACATCAGATTGGCCTGAAATTTTTTCTACAAGTAGAAGTCATTACCAACTGCCTTCTGTGAAAATTTCGGCTTGATAAGTTGCGCCGTTTATTTAAAAAAATCGTAATAGATTTATTACACAAGAGTAAAACAGGCAAATCGCTCTATCTCTAACCCCAACCTTCAGATTGGCCTGAAATTGTTTCTACAAGTAGAAATTATTGCAAACTCAACCATTATGGAGTAGTCACTACAAAGCGCAAAAAAAAAAAAAAAAAAAAAAAAAAAAAAAAAAAAAAAAAAAAAAAAAAAAAAAAAAAAAATTCAGATTCCCTAACACAGACATCAGATTTCAGGTGCTAAGACTCATTGCCGTGTCTCATGGGGAAACTTTGAGCCAGGCTTCCCCTTTTTAATAAGTTAGTTTCAACGCCGATTTTTTTTTTTCGATTCTAAACCCGATCACCCCGTTTGCAAGCAGGTTGAACGTTACTAAGAACAACCAACAATCCGAGATGTTTTTAATGTCCTATATGAATACTGCTTTTCTTTTGTTAAAAATCTTCAATTAATGTTTTCCACAACAAAAGTAAACCGGGGAAATCACTCTATCTCTAACCCCAACCGTCAGATTGGCCTGAAATTTTTTCTACAAGTAGAAGTCATTACCAACTGCCTACTGTAAAAATTTCAGCTTGATGAGTTGTGCCGTTAATTTTAAAAAAATAGTGATAGGTTTATTACACAAAAAAGTATAATTATTCCACAACAAACGTAAAACGGGGAAATCACTCTATCTCAAACAACAAACATCAGATTGGCCTGAAATTTTTTCTACAAGTAGAAGTCATTACCATCTGCCTTCAGAGAAAATTTCAGCTTGATGAGTTGTGCCGTTAATTTTTAAAAAATAGTGATAGGTTTATTACACAAAAAAGTATAATTATTCCACAACAAACGTAAAACGGGGAAATCACTCTATCTCAAACAACAAACATCAGATTGGCCTGAAATTATTTCTACAAGTAGAAGTCATTACCATCTGCCTTCAGAGAAAATTTCAGCTTGATGAGTTGCGCCGTTAATTTTTAAAAAATAGTGATAGGTTTATTACACAAAAAAGTATAATTATTCCACAACAAACGTAAAACGGGGAAATCACTCTATCTCAAACAACAAACATCAGATTGGCCTGAAATTTTTTCTACAAGTAGAAGTCATTACCATCTGCCTTCAGAGAAAATTTCAGCTTGATGAGTTGTGCCGTTATTTTTAAAAAAATATTGATAGGTTTATTACACAAAAAAGTATAAATTTTCCACAACAAACGTAAAACGGGGAAATCACTCTATCTCAAACAACAAACATCAGATTGGCCTGAATTTTTTTCTACAAGTAGAAGTCATTACCATCTGCCTTCAGAGAAAATTTCAGCTTGATGAGTTGTGCCGTTAATTTTTAAAAAATAGTGATAGGTTTATTACACAAAAAAGTATAATTATTCCACAACAAACGTAAAACGGGGAAATCACTCTATCTCAAACAACAAACATCAGATTGGCCTGAATTTTTTTCTACAAGTAGAAATCATTACCAACTGCCTGCTGTAAAAATTTCAGCTTGATGAGTTGCGCCGTTGTTTTAAAATAATAGTGATAAGTTTATTACACAAAAAAGTATAATTATTCCACAACAAACGCAAAACGGGGAAATCACTCTATCTCAAACAACAAACATCAGATTGGCCTGAAATTTTTTCTACAAGTAGAAGTCATTACCATCTGCCTTCAGAGAAAATTTCAGCTTGATGAGTTGCGCCGTTAATTTTTAAAAAATAGTGATAGGTTTATTACACAAAAAAGTATAATTATTCCACAACAAACGTAAAACGGGGAAATCACTCTATCTCAAACAACAAACATCAGATTGGCCTGAAATTTTTTCTACAAGTAGAAGTCATTACCATCTGCCTTCAGAGAAAATTTCAGCTTGATGAGTTGTGCCGTTAATTTTTAAAAAATAGTGAAGGGTTTATTACACAAAAAAGTATAATTATTCCACAACAAACGTAAAACGGGGAAATCACTCTATCTCAAACAACAAACATCAGATTGGCCTGAAATTTTTTCTACAAGTAGAAGTCATTACCATCTGCCTTCAGAGAAAATTTCAGCTTGATGAGTTGCGCCGTTAATTTTTAAAAAATAGTGATAGGTTTATTACACAAAAAAGTATAATTATTCCACAACAAACGTAAAACGGGGAAATCACTCTATCTCAAACAACAAACATCAGATTGGCCTGAATTTTTTTCTACAAGTAGAAGTCATTACCATCTGCCTGCTGTAAAAATTTCAGCTTGATGAGTTGCGCCGTTGTTTTAAAATAATAGTGATAAGTTTATTACACAAAAAAGTATAATTATTCCACAACAAACGTAAAACGGGGAAATCACTCTATCTCAAACAACAAACATCAGATTGGCCTGAATTTTTTTCTACAAGTAGAAGTCATTACCATCTGCCTTCAGAGAAAATTTCAGCTTGATGAGTTGCGCCGTTAATTTTTAAAAAATAGTGATAGGTTTATTACACAAAAAAGTATAAATTTTCCACAACAAACGTAAAACGGGGAAATCACTCTATCTCAAACAACAAACATCAGATTGGCCTGAATTTTTTTCTACAAGTAGAAGTCATTACCATCTGCCTTCAGAGAAAATTTCGGCTTGATAAGTTGCGCCGTTAATTTTTAAAAAATAGTGATAGGTTTATTACACAAAAAAGTATAATTATTCCACAACAAACGTAAAACGGGGAAATCACTCTATCTCAAACAACAAACATCAGATTGGCCTGAAATTTTTTCTACAAGTAGAAGTCATTACCAACTGCCTGCTGTAAAAATTTCAGCTTGATGAGTTGCGCCGTTAATTTTTAAAAAATAGTGATAGGTTTATTACACAAAAAAGTATAATTATTCCACAACAAACGTAAAACGGGGAAATCACTCTATCTCAAACAACAAACATCAGATTGGCCTGAAATTTTTTCTACAAGTAGAAGTCATTACCAACTGCCTGCTGTAAAAATTTCAGCTTGATGAGTTGCGCCGTTGTTTTAAAATAATAGTGATAAGTTTATTACACAAAAAAGTATAAATTTTCCACAACAAACGTAAAACGGGGAAATCACTCTATCTCAAACAACAAACATCAGATTGGCCTGAATTTTTTTCTACAAGTAGAAGTCATTACCATCTGCCTTCAGAGAAAATTTCGGCTTGATAAGTTGCGCCGTTAATTTTTAAAAAATAGTGATAGGTTTATTACACAAAAAAGTATAATTATTCCACAACAAACGTAAAACGGGGAAATCACTCTATCTCAAACAACAAACATCAGATTGGCCTGAAATTTTTTCTACAAGTAGAAGTCATTACCAACTGCCTGCTGTAAAAATTTCAGCTTGATGAGTTGCGCCGTTAATTTTTAAAAAATAGTGATAGGTTTATTACACAAAAAAGTATAATTATTCCACAACAAACGTAAAACGGGGAAATCACTCTATCTCAAACAACAAACATCAGATTGGCCTGAAATTTTTTCTACAAGTAGAAGTCATTACCAACTGCCTGCTGTAAAAATTTCAGCTTGATGAGTTGCGCCGTTGTTTTAAAATAATAGTGATAAGTTTATTACACAAAAAAGTATAAATTTTCCACAACAAACGTAAAACGGGGAAATCACTCTATCTCAAACAACAAACATCAGATTGGCCTGAAATTTTTTCTACAAGTAGAAGTCATTACCATCTGCCTTCAGAGAAAATTTCAGCTTGATGAGTTGCGCCGTTAATTTTTAAAAAATAGTGATAGGTTTATTACACAAAAAAGTATAATTATTCCACAACAAACGTAAAACGGGGAAATCACTCTATCTCAAACAACAAACATCAGATTGGCCTGAAATTTTTTCTACAAGTAGAAGTCATTACCATCTGCCTTCAGAGAAAATTTCAGCTTGATGAGTTGCGCCGTTAATTTTTAAAAAATAGTGATAGGTTTATTACACAAAAAAGTATAATTATTCCACAACAAACGTAAAACGGGGAAATCACTCTATCTCAAACAACAAACATCAGATTGGCCTGAAATTTTTTCTACAAGTAGAAGTCATTACCAACTGCCTTCTGTGAAAATTTCGGCTTGATAAGTTGCGCCGTTTATTTAAAAAAATCGTAATAGATTTATTACACAAGAGTAAAACAGGCAAATCGCTCTATCTCTAACCCCAACCTTCAGATTGGCCTGAAATTGTTTCTACAAGTAGAAATTATTGCAAACTCAACCATTATGGAGTAGTCACTACAAAGCACAAAAAAAAAAAAAAAAAAAAAAAAAAATCAGATTCCCTAACACAGACATCAGATTTCAGGTGCTAAGACTCATTGCCGTGTCTCATGGGGAAACTTTGAGCCAGGCTTCCCCTTTTTAATAAGTTAGTTTCCGCGCCGATTTTTTTTTTCGATTCTAAACCCGATCACCCCGTTTGCAAGCAGGTTGAACGTTACTAAGAACAACCAACAATCCGAGATGTTTTTAATGTCCTATATGAATACTGCTTTTCTTTTGTTAAAAATCTTCAATTAATGTTTTCCACAACAAAAGTAAACCGGGGAAATCACTCTATCTCTAACCCCAACCGTCAGATTGGCCTGAAATTTTTTCTACAAGTAGAAGTCATTACCAACTGCCTACTGTAAAAATTTCAGCTTGATGAGTTGTGCCGTTAATTTTTAAAAAATAGTGATAGGTTTATTACACAAAAAAGTATAATTATTCCACAACAAACGTAAAACGGGGAAATCACTCTATCTCAAACAACAAACATCAGATTGGCCTGAAATTTTTTCTACAAGTAGAAGTCATTACCATCTGCCTTCAGAGAAAATTTCAGCTTGATGAGTTGTGCCGTTAATTTTTAAAAAATAGTGATAGGTTTATTACACAAAAAAGTATAATTATTCCACAACAAACGTAAAACGGGGAAATCACTCTATCTCAAACAACAAACATCAGATTGGCCTGAAATTTTTTCTACAAGTAGAAGTCATTACCATCTGCCTTCAGAGAAAATTTCAGCTTGATGAGTTGCGCCGTTAATTTTTAAAAAATAGTGATAGGTTTATTACACAAAAAAGTATAATTATTCCACAACAAACGTAAAACGGGGAAATCACTCTATCTCAAACAACAAACATCAGATTGGCCTGAAATTTTTTCTACAAGTAGAAGTCATTACCATCTGCCTTCAGAGAAAATTTCAGCTTGATGAGTTGTGCCGTTATTTTTTAAAAAATATTGATAGGTTTATTACACAAAAAAGTATAAATTTTCCACAACAAACGTAAAACGGGGAAATCACTCTATCTCAAACAACAAACATCAGATTGGCCTGAATTTTTTTCTACAAGTAGAAGTCATTACCATCTGCCTTCAGAGAAAATTTCAGCTTGATGAGTTGTGCCGTTAATTTTTAAAAAATAGTGATAGGTTTATTACACAAAAAAGTATAATTATTCCACAACAAACGTAAAACGGGGAAATCACTCTATCTCAAACAACAAACATCAGATTGGCCTGAAATTTTTTCTACAAGTAGAAGTCATTACCAACTGCCTGCTGTAAAAATTTCAGCTTGATGAGTTGCGCCGTTGTTTTAAAATAATAGTGATAAGTTTATTACACAAAAAAGTATAATTATTCCACAACAAACGTAAAACGGGGAAATCACTCTATCTCAAACAACAAACATCAGATTGGCCTGAAATTTTTTCTACAAGTAGAAGTCATTACCAACTGCCTGCTGTAAAAATTTCAGCTTGATGAGTTGTGCCGTTATTTTTTAAAAAATATTGATAGGTTTATTACACAAAAAAGTATAAATTTTCCACAACAAACGTAAAACGGGGAAATCACTCTATCTCAAACAACAAACATCAGATTGGCCTGAAATTTTTTCTACAAGTAGAAGTCATTACCATCTGCCTTCAGAGAAAATTTCAGCTTGATGAGTTGTGCCGTTAATTTTTAAAAAATAGTGATAGGTTTATTACACAAAAAAGTGTAATTATTCCACAACAAACGTAAAACGGGGCAATCACTCTATCTCAAACAACAAACATCAGATTGGCCTGAAATTTTTTCTACAAGTAGAAGTCATTACCATCTGCCTTCAGAGAAAATTTCAGCTTGATGAGTTGTGCCGTTAATTTTTAAAAAATATTGATAGGTTTATTACACAAAAAAGTATAAATTTTCCACAACAAACGTAAAACGGGGAAATCACTCTATCTCAAACAACAAACATCAGATTGGCCTGAATTTTTTTCTACAAGTAGAAGTCATTACCAACTGCCTTCTGTGAAAATTTCAGCTTGATAAACTGTGCCGTTAATTTTTAAAAAATAGTGATAGGTTTATTACACAAAAAAGTATAATTATTCCACAACAAACGTAAAACGGGGAAATCACTCTATCTCAAACAACAAACATCAGATTGGCCTGAAATTTTTTCTACAAGTAGAAGTCATTACCAACTGCCTTCTGTGAAAATTTCGGCTGGATAAGTTGCGCCGTTTATTTAAAAAAATCGTTATAGATTTATTACACAAGAGTAAAACAGGCAAATCGCTCTATCTCTAACCCCAACCTTCAGATTGGCCTGAAATTGTTTCTACAAGTAGAAATTATTGCAAACTCAACCATTATGGAGTAGTCACTACAAAACGCAAAAAAAAAAAAAAAAAAAAAAAAAAAGTTCAGATTCCCTAACACAGACATCAGATTTCAGGTCCTAAGACTCATTGCCGTGTCTCATGGGGAAACTTTGAGCCAGGCTTCCCCTTTTTAATAAGTTAGTTTCCACGCCGATTTTTTTTTTCGATTCTAAACCCGATCACCCCGTTTGCAAGCAGGTTGAACGTTACTAAGAACAACCAACAATCCGAGATGTTTTTAATGTCCTATATGAATACTGCTTTTCTTTTGTTAAAAATCTTCAATTAATGTTTTCCACAACAAAAAAGTATAATTATTCCACAACAAACGTAAAACGGGGAAATCACTCTATCTCAAACAACAAACATCAGATTGGCCTGAAATTTTTTCTACAAGTAGAAGTCATTACCAACTGCCTGCTGTAAAAATTTCAGCTTGATGAGTTGCGCCGTTGTTTAAAAATAATAGTGATAAGTTTATTACACAAAAAAGTATAATTATTCCACAACAAACGTAAAACGGGGAAATCACTCTATCTCAAACAACAAACATCAGATTGGCCTGAAATTTTTTCTACAAGTAGAAGTCATTACCATCTGCCTTCAGAGAAAATTTCAGCTTGATGAGTTGTGCCGTTAATTTTTAAAAAATAGTGATAGGTTTATTACACAAAAAAGTATAATTATTCCACAACAAACGTAAAACGGGGAAATCACTCTATCTCAAACAACAAACATCAGATTGGCCTGAAATTTTTTCTACAAGTAGAAGTCATTACCATCTGCCTTCAGAGAAAATTTCTGCTTGATGAGTTGCGCCGTTAATTTAAAAAAAATAGTGATAGGTTTATTACACAAAAAAGTATAATTATTCCACAACAAACGTAAAACGGGGAAATCACTCTATCTCAAACAACAAACATCAGATTGGCCTGAAATTTTTTCTACAAGTAGAAGTCATTACCAACTGCCTGCTGTAAAAATTTCAGCTTGATGAGTTGCGCCGTTGTTTTAAAATAATAGTGATAAGTTTATTACACAAAAAAGTATAATTATTCCACAACAAACGTAAAACGGGGAAATCACTCTATCTCAAACAACAAACATCAGATTGGCCTGAATTTTTTTCTACAAGTAGAAGTCATTACCATCTGCCTTCAGAGAAAATTTCAGCTTGATGAGTTGCGCCGTTAATTTTTAAAAAATAGTGATAGGTTTATTACACAAAAAAGTATAAATTTTCCACAACAAACGTAAAACGGGGAAATCACTCTATCTCAAACAACAAACATCAGATTGGCCTGAATTTTTTTCTACAAGTAGAAGTCATTACCATCTGCCTTCAGAGAAAATTTCGGCTTGATAAGTTGCGCCGTTAATTTTTAAAAAATAGTGATAGGTTTATTACACAAAAAAGTATAATTATTCCACAACAAACGTAAAACGGGGAAATCACTCTATCTCAAACAACAAACATCAGATTGGCCTGAAATTTTTTCTACAAGTAGAAGTCATTACCAACTGCCTGCTGTAAAAATTTCAGCTTGATGAGTTGCGCCGTTAATTTTTAAAAAATAGTGATAGGTTTATTACACAAAAAAGTATAATTATTCCACAACAAACGTAAAACGGGGAAATCACTCTATCTCAAACAACAAACATCAGATTGGCCTGAAATTTTTTCTACAAGTAGAAGTCATTACCATCTGCCTTCAGAGAAAATTTCAGCTTGATAAACTGTGCCGTTAATTTTTAAAAAATAGTGATAGGTTTATTACACAAAAAAGTATAATTATTCCACAACAAACGTAAAACGGGGAAATCACTCTATCTCAAACAACAAACATCAGATTGGCCTGAAATTTTTTCTACAAGTAGAAGTCATTACCAACTGCTTTCTGTGAAAATTTCGGCTTGATAAGTTGCGCCGTTTATTTAAAAAAATCGTAATAGATTTATTACACAAGAGTAAAACAGGCAAATCGCTCTATCTCTAACCCCAACCTTCAGATTGGCCTGAAATTGTTTCTACAAGTAGAAATTATTGCAAACTCAACCATTATGGAGTAGTCACTACAAAGCGCACAAAAAAAAAAAAAAAAAAAAAAAAAAAAAAAAAAATTCAGATTCCCTAACACAGACATCAGATTTCAGGTGCTAAGACTCATTGCCGTGTCTCATGGGGAAACTTTGAGCCAGGCTTCCCCTTTTTAATAAGTTAGTTTCAACGCCGATTTTTTTTTTTCGATTCTAAACCCGATCACCCCGTTTGCAAGCAGGTTGAACGTTACTAAGAACAACCAACAATCCGAGATGTTTTTAATGTCCTATATGAATACTGCTTTTCTTTTGTTAAAAATCTTCAATTAATGTTTTCCACAACAAAAGTAAACCGGGGAAATCACTCTATCTCTAACCCCAACCGTCAGATTGGCCTGAAATTTTTTCTACAAGTAGAAGTCATTACCAACTGCCTACTGTAAAAATTTCAGCTTGATGAGTTGTGCCGTTAATTTTTAAAAAATAGTTATAGGTTTATTACACAAAAAAGTATAATTATTCCACAACAAACGTAAAACGGGGAAATCACTCTATCTCAAACAACAAACATCAGATTGGCCTGAAATTTTTTCTACAAGTAGAAGTCATTACCATCTGCCTTCAGAGAAAATTTCAGCTTGATGAGTTGTGCCGTTAATTTTTAAAAAATAGTGATAGGTTTATTACACAAAAAAGTATAATTATTCCACAACAAACGTAAAACGGGGAAATCACTCTATCTCAAACAACAAACATCAGATTGGCCTGAAATTTTTTCTACAAGTAGAAGTCATTACCATCTGCCTTCAGAGAAAATTTCAGCTTGATGAGTTGCGCCGTTAATTTTTAAAAAATAGTGATAGGTTTATTACACAAAAAAGTATAATTATTCCACAACAAACGTAAAACGGGGAAATCACTCTATCTCAAACAACAAACATCAGATTGGCCTGAAATTTTTTCTACAAGTAGAAGTCATTACCATCTGCCTTCAGAGAAAATTTCAGCTTGATGAGTTGTGCCGTTATTTTTAAAAAAATATTGATAGGTTTATTACACAAAAAAGTATAAATTTTCCACAACAAACGTAAAACGGGGAAATCACTCTATCTCAAACAACAAACATCAGATTGGCCTGAATTTTTTTCTACAAGTAGAAGTCATTACCATCTGCCTTCAGAGAAAATTTCAGCTTGATGAGTTGTGCCGTTAATTTTTAAAAAATAGTGATAGGTTTATTACACAAAAAAGTATAATTATTCCACAACAAACGTAAAACGGGGAAATCACTCTATCTCAAACAACAAACATCAGATTGGCCTGAAATTTTTTCTACAAGTAGAAGTCATTACCAACTGCCTGCTGTAAAAATTTCAGCTTGATGAGTTGCGCCGTTGTTTTAAAATAATAGTGATAAGTTTATTACACAAAAAAGTATAATTATTCCACAACAAACGCAAAACGGGGAAATCACTCTATCTCAAACAACAAACATCAGATTGGCCTGAAATTTTTTCTACAAGTAGAAGTCATTACCATCTGCCTTCAGAGAAAATTTCAGCTTGATGAGTTGCGCCGTTAATTTTTAAAAAATAGTGATAGGTTTATTACACAAAAAAGTATAATTATTCCACAACAAACGTAAAACGGGGAAATCACTCTATCTCAAACAACAAACATCAGATTGGCCTGAAATTTTTTCTACAAGTAGAAGTCATTACCATCTGCCTTCAGAGAAAATTTCAGCTTGATGAGTTGTGCCGTTAATTTTTAAAAAATAGTGAAGGGTTTATTACACAAAAATGTATAATGATTCCACAACAAACGTAAAACGGGGAAATCACTCTATCTCAAACAACAAACATCAGATTGGCCTGAAATTTTTTCTACAAGTAGAAGTCATTACCATCTGCCTTCAGAGAAAATTTCAGCTTGATGAGTTGCGCCGTTAATTTTTAAAAAATAGTGATAGGTTTATTACACAAAAAAGTATAATTATTCCACAACAAACGTAAAACGGGGAAATCACTCTATCTCAAACAACAAACATCAGATTGGCCTGAAATTTTTTCTACAAGTAGAAGTCATTACCAACTGCCTGCTGTAAAAATTTCAGCTTGATGAGTTGCGCCGTTGTTTTAAAATAATAGTGATAAGTTTATTACACAAAAAAGTATAATTATTCCACAACAAACGTAAAACGGGGAAATCACTCTATCTCAAACAACAAACATCAGATTGGCCTGAATTTTTTTCTACATGTAGAAGTCATTACCATCTTCCTTCAGAGAAAATTTCAGCTTGATGAGTTGCGCCGTTAATTTTTAAAAAATAGTGATAGGTTTATTACACAAAAAAGTATAAATTTTCCACAACAAACGTAAAACGGGGAAATCACTCTATCTCAAACAACAAACATCAGATTGGCCTGAATTTTTTTCTACAAGTAGAAGTCATTACCATCTGCCTTCAGAGAAAATTTCGGCTTGATAAGTTGCGCCGTTAATTTTTAAAAAATAGTGATAGGTTTATTACACAAAAAAGTATAATTATTCCACAACAAACGTAAAACGGGGAAATCACTCTATCTCAAACAACAAACATCAGATTGGCCTGAAATTTTTTCTACAAGTAGAAGTCATTACCAACTGCCTGCTGTAAAAATTTCAGCTTGATGAGTTGCGCCGTTAATTTTTAAAATAATAGTGATAAGTTTATTACACAAAAAAGTATAATTATTCCACAACAAACGTAAAACGGGGAAATCACTCTATCTCAAACAACAAACATCAGATTGGCCTGAATTTTTTTCTACAAGTAGAAGTCATTACCATCTGCCTTCAGAGAAAATTTCAGCTTGATGAGTTGCGCCGTTAATTTTTAAAAAATAGTGATAGGTTTATTACACAAAAAAGTATAAATTTTCCACAACAAACGTAAAACGGGGAAATCACTCTATCTCAAACAACAAACATCAGATTGGCCTGAATTTTTTTCTACAAGTAGAAGTCATTACCATCTGCCTTCAGAGAAAATTTCGGCTTGATAAGTTGCGCCGTTAATTTTTAAAAAATAGTGATAGGTTTATTACACAAAAAAGTATAATTATTCCACAACAAACGTAAAACGGGGAAATCACTCTATCTCAAACAACAAACATCAGATTGGCCTGAAATTTTTTCTACAAGTAGAAGTCATTACCAACTGCCTGCTGTAAAAATTTCAGCTTGATGAGTTGCGCCGTTGTTTTAAAATAATAGTGATAAGTTTATTACACAAAAAAGTATAATTATTCCACAACAAACGTAAAACGGGGAAATCACTCTATCTCAAACAACAAACATCAGATTGGCCTGAAATTTTTTCTACAAGTAGAAGTCATTACCAACTGCCTGCTGTAAAAATTTCAGCTTGATGAGTTGCGCCGTTAATTTTTAAAAAATAGTGATAGGTTTATTACACAAAAAAGTATAATTATTCCACAACAAACGTAAAACGGGGAAATCACTCTATCTCAAACAACAAACATCAGATTGGCCTGAATTTTTTTCTACAAGTAGAAGTCATTACCATCTGCCTTCAGAGAAAATTTCGGCTTGATAAGTTGCGCCGTTAATTTTTAAAAAATAGTGATAGGTTTATTACACAAAAAAGTATAATTATTCCACAACAAACGTAAAACGGGGAAATCACTCTATCTCAAACAACAAACATCAGATTGGCCTGAAATTTTTTCTACAAGTAGAAGTCATTACCAACTGCCTGCTGTAAAAATTTCGGCTTGATAAGTTGCGCCGTTAATTTTTAAAAAATAGTGATAGGTTTATTACACAAAAAAGTATAATTATTCCACAACAAACGTAAAACGGGGAAATCACTCTATCTCAAACAACAAACATCAGATTGGCCTGAAATTTTTTCTACAAGTAGAAGTCATTACCAACTGCCTGCTGTAAAAATTTCAGCTTGATGAGTTGTGCCGTTAATTTTTAAAAAATAGTGATAGGTTTATTACACAAAAAAGTATAATTATTCCACAACAAACGTAAAACGGGGAAATCACTCTATCTCAAACAACAAACATCAGATTGGCCTGAATTTTTTTCTACAAGTAGAAGTCATTACCATCTGCCTTCAGAGAAAATTTCAGCTTGATGAGTTGCGCCGTTAATTTTTAAAAAATAGTGATAGGTTTATTACACAAAAAAGTATAAATTTTCCACAACAAACGTAAAACGGGGAAATCACTCTATCTCAAACAACAAACATCAGATTGGCCTGAATTTTTTTCTACAAGTAGAAGTCATTACCATCTGCCTTCAGAGAAAATTTCGGCTTGATAAGTTGCGCCGTTAATTTTTAAAAAATAGTGATAGGTTTATTACACAAAAAAGTATAATTATTCCACAACAAACGTAAAACGGGGAAATCACTCTATCTCAAACAACAAACATCAGATTGGCCTGAAATTTTTTCTACAAGTAGAAGTCATTACCAACTGCCTTCTGTGAAAATTTCGGCTGGATAAGTTGCGCCGTTTATTTAAAAAAATCGTTATAGATTTATTACACAAGAGTAAAACAGGCAAATCGCTCTATCTCTAACCCCAACCTTCAGATTGGCCTGAAATTGTTTCTACAAGTAGAAATTATTGCAAACTCAACCATTATGGAGTAGTCACTACAAAACGCAAAAAAAAAAAAAAAAAAAAAAAAAAAAAGTTCAGATTCCCTAACACAGACATCAGATTTCAGGTGCTAAGACTCATTGCCGTGTCTCATGGGGAAACTTTGAGCCAGGCTTCCCCTTTTTAATAAGTTAGTTTCCACGCCGATTTTTTTTTCGATTCTAAACCCGATCACCCCGTTTGCAAGCAGGTTGAACGTTACTAAGAACAACCAACAATCCGAGATGTTTTTAATGTCCTATATGAATACTGCTTTTCTTTTGTTAAAAATCTTCAATTAATGTTTTCCACAACAAAAAAGTATAATTATTCCACAACAAACGTAAAACGGGGAAATCACTCTATCTCAAACAACAAACATCAGATTGGCCTGAAATTTTTTCTACAAGTAGAAGTCATTACCAACTGCCTGCTGTAAAAATTTCAGCTTGATGAGTTGCGCCGTTGTTTAAAAATAATAGTGATAAGTTTATTACACAAAAAAGTATAATTATTCCACAACAAACGTAAAACGGGGAAATCACTCTATCTCAAACAACAAACATCAGATTGGCCTGAAATTTTTTCTACAAGTAGAAGTCATTACCATCTGCCTTCAGAGAAAATTTCAGCTTGATGAGTTGTGCCGTTAATTTTTAAAAAATAGTGATAGGTTTATTACACAAAAAAGTATAATTATTCCACAACAAACGTAAAACGGGGAAATCACTCTATCTCAAACAACAAACATCAGATTGGCCTGAAATTTTTTCTACAAGTAGAAGTCATTACCATCTGCCTTCAGAGAAAATTTCAGCTTGATGAGTTGCGCCGTTAATTTTTAAAAAATAGTGATAGGTTTATTACACAAAAAAGTATAATTATTCCACAACAAACGTAAAACGGGGAAATCACTCTATCTCAAACAACAAACATCAGATTGGCCTGAAATTTTTTCTACAAGTAGAAGTCATTACCAACTGCCTGCTGTAAAAATTTCAGCTTGATGAGTTGCGCCGTTGTTTTAAAATAATAGTGATAAGTTTATTACACAAAAAAGTATAATTATTCCACAACAAACGTAAAACGGGGAAATCACTCTATCTCAAACAACAAACATCAGATTGGCCTGAATTTTTTTCTACAAGTAGAAGTCATTACCATCTGCCTTCAGAGAAAATTTCAGCTTGATGAGTTGCGCCGTTAATTTTTAAAAAATAGTGATAGGTTTATTACACAAAAAAGTATAAATTTTCCACAACAAACGTAAAACGGGGAAATCACTCTATCTCAAACAACAAACATCAGATTGGCCTGAATTTTTTTCTACAAGTAGAAGTCATTACCATCTGCCTTCAGAGAAAATTTCGGCTTGATAAGTTGCGCCGTTAATTTTTAAAAAATAGTGATAGGTTTATTACACAAAAAAGTATAATTATTCCACAACAAACGTAAAACGGGGAAATCACTCTATCTCAAACAACAAACATCAGATTGGCCTGAAATTTTTTCTACAAGTAGAAGTCATTACCAACTGCCTGCTGTAAAAATTTCAGCTTGATGAGTTGCGCCGTTGTTTTAAAATAATAGTGATAAGTTTATTACACAAAAAAGTATAATTATTCCACAACAAACGTAAAACGGGGAAATCACTCTATCTCAAACAACAAACATCAGATTGGCCTGAAATTTTTTCTACAAGTAGAAGTCATTACCAACTGCCTGCTGTAAAAATTTCAGCTTGATGAGTTGCGCCGTTAATTTTTAAAAAATAGTGATAGGTTTATTACACAAAAAAGTATAATTATTCCACAACAAACGTAAAACGGGGAAATCACTCTATCTCAAACAACAAACATCAGATTGGCCTGAATTTTTTTCTACAAGTAGAAGTCATTACCATCTGCCTTCAGAGAAAATTTCGGCTTGATAAGTTGCGCCGTTAATTTTTAAAAAATAGTGATAGGTTTATTACACAAAAAAGTATAATTATTCCACAACAAACGTAAAACGGGGAAATCACTCTATCTCAAACAACAAACATCAGATTGGCCTGAAATTTTTTCTACAAGTAGAAGTCATTACCAACTGCCTGCTGTAAAAATTTCAGCTTGATGAGTTGCGCCGTTAATTTTTAAAAAATAGTGATAGGTTTATTACACAAAAAAGTATAATTATTCCACAACAAACGTAAAACGGGGAAATCACTCTATCTCAAACAACAAACATCAGATTGGCCTGAAATTTTTTCTACAAGTAGAAGTCATTACCAACTGCCTGCTGTAAAAATTTCAGCTTGATGAGTTGCGCCGTTGTTTTAAAATAATAGTGATAAGTTTATTACACAAAAAAGTATAATTATTCCACAACAAACGTAAAACGGGGAAATCACTCTATCTCAAACAACAAACATCAGATTGGCCTGAAATTTTTTCTACAAGTAGAAGTCATTACCAACTGCCTGCTGTAAAAATTTCAGCTTGATGAGTTGCGCCGTTGTTTTAAAATAATAGTGATAAGTTTATTACACAAAAAAGTATAATTATTCCACAACAAACGTAAAACGGGGAAATCACTCTATCTCAAACAACAAACATCAGATTGGCCTGAATTTTTTTCTACAAGTAGAAGTCATTACCATCTGCCTTCAGAGAAAATTTCGGCTTGATAAGTTGCGCCGTTAATTTTTAAAAAATAGTGATAGGTTTATTACACAAAAAAGTATAATTATTCCACAACAAACGTAAAACGGGGAAATCACTCTATCTCAAACAACAAACATCAGATTGGCCTGAAATTTTTTCTACAAGTAGAAGTCATTACCAACTGCCTGCTGTAAAAATTTCAGCTTGATGAGTTGCGCCGTTAATTTTTAAAAAATAGTGATAGGTTTATTACACAAAAAAGTATAATTATTCCACAACAAACGTAAAACGGGGAAATCACTCTATCTCAAACAACAAACATCAGATTGGCCTGAAATTTTTTCTACAAGTAGAAGTCATTACCAACTGCCTGCTGTAAAAATTTCAGCTTGATGAGTTGCGCCGTTGTTTTAAAATAATAGTGATAAGTTTATTACACAAAAAAGTATAATTATTCCACAACAAACGTAAAACGGGGAAATCACTCTATCTCAAACAACAAACATCAGATTGGCCTGAATTTTTTTCTACAAGTAGAAGTCATTACCATCTGCCTTCAGAGAAAATTTCAGCTTGATGAGTTGCGCCGTTAATTTTTAAAAAATAGTGATAGGTTTATTACACAAAAAAGTATAATTATTCCACAACAAACGTAAAACGGGGAAATCACTCTATCTCAAACAACAAACATCAGATTGGCCTGAAATTTTTTCTACAAGTAGAAGTCATTACCATCTGCCTTCAGAGAAAATTTCAGCATGATGAGTTGCGCCGTTAATTTTTAAAAAATAGTGATAGGTTTATTACACAAAAAAGTATAATTATTCCACAACAAACGTAAAACGGGGAAATCACTCTATCTCAAACAACAAACATCAGATTGGCCTGAAATTTTTTCTACAAGTAGAAGTCATTACCAACTGCCTTCTGTGAAAATTTCGGCTTGATAAGTTGCGCCGTTTATTTAAAAAAATCGTAATCGATTTATTACACAAGAGTAAAACAGGCAAATCGCTCTATCTCTAACCCCAACCTTCAGATTGGCCTGAAATTGTTTCTACAAGTAGAAATTATTGCAAACTCAACCATTATAGAGTAGTCACTACAAAGCGCAAAAAAAAAAAAAAAAAAAAAAAAAAAATCAGATTCCCTAACACAGACATCAGATTTCAGGTGCTAAGACTCATTGCCGTGTCTCATGGGGAAACTTTGAGCCAGGCTTCCCCTTTTTAATAAGTTAGTTTCCACGCCGATTTTTTTTTTTCGATTCTAAACCCGATCACCCCGTTTGCAAGCAGGTTGAACGTTACTAAGAACAACCAACAATCCGAGATGTTTTTAATGTCCTATATGAATACTGCTTTTCTTTTGTTAAAAATCTTCAATTAATGTTTTCCACAACAAAAGTAAACCGGGGAAATCACTCTATCTCTAACCCCAACCGTCAGATTGGCCTGAAATTTTTTCTACAAGTAGAAGTCATTACCAACTGCCTACTGTAAAAATTTCAGCTTGATGAGTTGTGCCGTTAATTTTTAAAAAATAGTGATAGGTTTATTACACAAAAAAGTATAATTATTCCACAACAAACGTAAAACGGGGAAATCACTCTATCTCAAACAACAAACATCAGATTGGCCTGAAATTTTTTCTACAAGTAGAAGTCATTACCAACTGCCTGCTGTAAAAATTTCAGCTTGATGAGTTGCGCCGTTGTTTTAAAATAATAGTGATAAGTTTATTACACAAAAAAGTATAATTATTCCACAACAAACGTAAAACGGGGAAATCACTCTATCTCAAACAACAAACATCAGATTGGCCTGAAATTTTTTCTACAAGTAGAAGTCATTACCATCTGCCTTCAGAGAAAATTTCAGCATGATGAGTTGCGCCGTTAATTTTTAAAAAATAGTGATAGGTTTATTACACAAAAAAGTATAATTATTCCACAACAAACGTAAAACGGGGAAATCACTCTATCTCAAACAACAAACATCAGATTGGCCTGAAATTTTTTCTACAAGTAGAAGTCATTACCAACTGCCTTCTGTGAAAATTTCGGCTTGATAAGTTGCGCCGTTTATTTAAAAAAATCGTAATCGATTTATTACACAAGAGTAAAACAGGCAAATCGCTCTATCTCTAACCCCAACCTTCAGATTGGCCTGAAATTGTTTCTACAAGTAGAAATTATTGCAAACTCAACCATTATGGAGTAGTCACTACAAAGCGCAAAAAAAAAAAAAAAAAAAAAAAAAATCAGATTCCCTAACACAGACATCAGATTTCAGGTGCTAAGACTCATTGCCGTGTCTCATGGGGAAACTTTGAGCCAGGCTTCCCCTTTTTAATAAGTTAGTTTCCACGCCGATTTTTTTTTTTCGATTCTAAACCCGATCACCCCGTTTGCAAGCAGGTTGAACGTTACTAAGAACAACCAACAATCCGAGATGTTTTTAATGTCCTATATGAATACTGCTTTTCTTTTGTTAAAAATCTTCAATTAATGTTTTCCACAACAAAAGTAAACCGGGGAAATCACTCTATCTCTAACCCCAACCGTCAGATTGGCCTGAAATTTTTTCTACAAGTAGAAGTCATTACCAACTGCCTACTGTAAAAATTTCAGCTTGATGAGTTGTGCCGTTAATTTTTAAAAAATAGTGATAGGTTTATTACACAAAAAAGTATAATTATTCCACAACAAACGTAAAACGGGGAAATCACTCTTTCTCAAACAACAAACATCAGATTGGCCTGAAATTTTTTCTACAAGTAGAAGTCATTACCATCTGCCTTCAGAGAAAATTTCAGCTTGATGAGTTGTGCCGTTAATTTAAAAAATAGTGATAAGTTTATTACACAAAAAAGTATAATTATTCCACAACAAACGTAAAACGGGGAAATCACTCTATCTCAAACAACAAACATCAGATTGGCCTGAAATTTTTTCTACAAGTAGAAGTCATTACCATCTGCCTTCAGAGAAAATTTCAGCTTGATGAGTTGCGCCGTTAATTTTTAAAAAATAGTGATAGGTTTATTACACAAAAAAGTATAATTATTCCACAACAAACGTAAAACGGGGAAATCACTCTATCTCAAACAACAAACATCAGATTGGCCTGAAATTTTTTCTACAAGTAGAAGTCATTACCATCTGCCTTCAGAGAAAATTTCAGCTTGATGAGTTGTGCCGTTATTTTTTAAAAAATATTGATAGGTTTATTACACAAAAAAGTATAAATTTTCCACAACAAACGTAAAACGGGGAAATCACTCTATCTCAAACAACAAACATCAGATTGGCCTGAATTTTTTTCTACAAGTAGAAGTCATTACCATCTGCCTTCAGAGAAAATTTCAGCTTGATGAGTTGTGCCGTTAATTTTTAAAAAATAGTGATAGGTTTATTACACAAAAAAGTATAATTATTCCACAACAAACGTAAAACGGGGAAATCACTCTATCTCAAACAACAAACATCAGATTGGCCTGAAATTTTTTCTACAAGTAGAAGTCATTACCAACTGCCTGCTGTAAAAATTTCAGCTTGATGAGTTGCGCCGTTGTTTTAAAATAATAGTGATAAGTTTATTACACAAAAAAGTATAATTATTCCACAACAAACGCAAAACGGGGAAATCACTCTATCTCAAACAACAAACATCAGATTGGCCTGAAATTTTTTCTACAAGTAGAAGTCATTACCATCTGCCTTCAGAGAAAATTTCAGCTTGATGAGTTGCGCCGTTAATTTTTAAAAAATAGTGATAGGTTTATTACACAAAAAAGTATAATTATTCCACAACAAACGTAAAACGGGGAAATCACTCTATCTCAAACAACAAACATCAGATTGGCCTGAAATTTTTTCTACAAGTAGAAGTCATTACCATCTGCCTTCAGAGAAAATTTCAGCATGATGAGTTGCGCCGTTAATTTTTAAAAAATAGTGATAGGTTTATTACACAAAAAAGTATAATTATTCCACAACAAACGTAAAACGGGGAAATCACTCTATCTCAAACAACAAACATCAGATTGGCCTGAAATTTTTTCTACAAGTAGAAGTCATTACCAACTGCCTTCTGTGAAAATTTCGGCTTGATAAGTTGCGCCGTTTATTTAAAAAAATCGTAATCGATTTATTACACAAGAGTAAAACAGGCAAATCGCTCTATCTCTAACCCCAACCTTCAGATTGGCCTGAAATTGTTTCTACAAGTAGAAATTATTGCAAACTCAACCATTATGGAGTAGTCACTACAAAGCGCAAAAAAAAAAAAAAAAAAAAAAAAAAAATCAGATTCCCTAACACAGACATCAGATTTCAGGTGCTAAGACTCATTGCCGTGTCTCATGGGGAAACTTTGAGCCAGGCTTCCCCTTTTTAATAAGTTAGTTTCCACGCCGATTTTTTTTTTTCGATTCTAAACCCGATCACCCCGTTTGCAAGCAGGTTGAACGTTACTAAGAACAACCAACAATCCGAGATGTTTTTAATGTCCTATATGAATACTGCTTTTCTTTTGTTAAAAATCTTCAATTAATGTTTTCCACAACAAAAGTAAACCGGGGAAATCACTCTATCTCTAACCCCAACCGTCAGATTGGCCTGAAATTTTTTCTACAAGTAGAAGTCATTACCAACTGCCTACTGTAAAAATTTCAGCTTGATGAGTTGTGCCGTTAATTTTTAAAAAATAGTGATAGGTTTATTACACAAAAAAGTATAATTATTCCACAACAAACGTAAAACGGGGAAATCACTCTATCTCAAACAACAAACATCAGATTGGCCTGAAATTTTTTCTACAAGTAGAAGTCATTACCAACTGCCTGCTGTAAAAATTTCAGCTTGATGAGTTGCGCCGTTGTTTTAAAATAATAGTGATAAGTTTATTACACAAAAAAGTATAATTATTCCACAACAAACGTAAAACGGGGAAATCACTCTATCTCAAACAACAAACATCAGATTGGCCTGAAATTTTTTCTACAAGTAGAAGTCATTACCATCTGCCTTCAGAGAAAATTTCAGCATGATGAGTTGCGCCGTTAATTTTTAAAAAATAGTGATAGGTTTATTACACAAAAAAGTATAATTATTCCACAACAAACGTAAAACGGGGAAATCACTCTATCTCAAACAACAAACATCAGATTGGCCTGAAATTTTTTCTACAAGTAGAAGTCATTACCAACTGCCTTCTGTGAAAATTTCGGCTTGATAAGTTGCGCCGTTTATTTAAAAAAATCGTAATCGATTTATTACACAAGAGTAAAACAGGCAAATCGCTCTATCTCTAACCCCAACCTTCAGATTGGCCTGAAATTGTTTCTACAAGTAGAAATTATTGCAAACTCAACCATTATGGAGTAGTCACTACAAAGCGCAAAAAAAAAAAAAAAAAAAAAAAAAAATCAGATTCCCTAACACAGACATCAGATTTCAGGTGCTAAGACTCATTGCCGTGTCTCATGGGGAAACTTTGAGCCAGGCTTCCCCTTTTTAATAAGTTAGTTTCCACGCCGATTTTTTTTTTTCGATTCTAAACCCGATCACCCCGTTTGCAAGCAGGTTGAACGTTACTAAGAACAACCAACAATCCGAGATGTTTTTAATGTCCTATATGAATACTGCTTTTCTTTTGTTAAAAATCTTCAATTAATGTTTTCCACAACAAAAGTAAACCGGGGAAATCACTCTATCTCTAACCCCAACCGTCAGATTGGCCTGAAATTTTTTCTACAAGTAGAAGTCATTACCAACTGCCTACTGTAAAAATTTCAGCTTGATGAGTTGTGCCGTTAATTTTTAAAAAATAGTGATAGGTTTATTACACAAAAAAGTATAATTATTCCACAACAAACGTAAAACGGGGAAATCACTCTTTCTCAAACAACAAACATCAGATTGGCCTGAAATTTTTTCTACAAGTAGAAGTCATTACCATCTGCCTTCAGAGAAAATTTCAGCTTGATGAGTTGTGCCGTTAATTTTTAAAAAATAGTGATAAGTTTATTACACAAAAAAGTATAATTATTCCACAACAAACGTAAAACGGGGAAATCACTCTATCTCAAACAACAAACATCAGATTGGCCTGAAATTTTTTCTACAAGTAGAAGTCATTACCATCTGCCTTCAGAGAAAATTTCAGCTTGATGAGTTGCGCCGTTAATTTTTAAAAAATAGTGATAGGTTTATTACACAAAAAAGTATAATTATTCCACAACAAACGTAAAACGGGGAAATCACTCTATCTCAAACAACAAACATCAGATTGGCCTGAAATTTTTTCTACAAGTAGAAGTCATTACCATCTGCCTTCAGAGAAAATTTCAGCTTGATGAGTTGTGCCGTTATTTTTTAAAAAATATTGATAGGTTTATTACACAAAAAAGTATAAATTTTCCACAACAAACGTAAAACGGGGAAATCACTCTATCTCAAACAACAAACATCAGATTGGCCTGAATTTTTTTCTACAAGTAGAAGTCATTACCATCTGCCTTCAGAGAAAATTTCAGCTTGATGAGTTGTGCCGTTAATTTTTAAAAAATAGTGATAGGTTTATTACACAAAAAAGTATAATTATTCCACAACAAACGTAAAACGGGGAAATCACTCTATCTCAAACAACAAACATCAGATTGGCCTGAAATTTTTTCTACAAGTAGAAGTCATTACCAACTGCCTGCTGTAAAAATTTCAGCTTGATGAGTTGCGCCGTTGTTTTAAAATAATAGTGATAAGTTTATTACACAAAAAAGTATAATTATTCCACAACAAACGCAAAACGGGGAAATCACTCTATCTCAAACAACAAACATCAGATTGGCCTGAAATTTTTTCTACAAGTAGAAGTCATTACCATCTGCCTTCAGAGAAAATTTCAGCTTGATGAGTTGCGCCGTTAATTTTTAAAAAATAGTGATAGGTTTATTACACAAAAAAGTATAATTATTCCACAACAAACGTAAAACGGGGAAATCACTCTATCTCAAACAACAAACATCAGATTGGCCTGAAATTTTTTCTACAAGTAGAAGTCATTACCATCTGCCTTCAGAGAAAATTTCAGCTTGATAAACTGTGCCGTTAATTTTTAAAAAATAGTGATAGGTTTATTACACAAAAAAGTATAATTATTCCACAACAAACGTAAAACGGGGAAATCACTCTATCTCAAACAACAAACATCAGATTGGCCTGAAATTTTTTCTACAAGTAGAAGTCATTACCAACTGCCTTCTGTGAAAATTTCGGCTTGATAAGTTGCGCCGTTTATTTAAAAAAATCGTTATAGATTTATTACACAAGAGTAAAACAGGCAAATCGCTCTATCTCTAACCCCAACCTTCAGATTGGCCTGAAATTGTTTCTACAAGTAGAAATTATTGCAAACTCAACCATTATGGAGTAGTCACTACAAAACGCAAAAAAAAAAAAAAAAAAAAAAAAAAGTTCAGATTCCCTAACACAGACATCAGATTTCAGGTGCTAAGACTCATTGCCGTGTCTCATGGGGAAACTTTGAGCCAGGCTTCCCCTTTTTAATAAGTTAGTTTCCACGCCGATTTTTTTTTCGATTCTAAACCCGATCACCCCGTTTGCAAGCAGGTTGAACGTTACTAAGAACAACCAACAATCCGAGATGTTTTTAATGTCCTATATGAATACTGCTTTTCTTTTGTTAAAAATCTTCAATTAATGTTTTCCACAACAAAAAAGTATAATTATTCCACAACAAACGTAAAACGGGGAAATCACTCTATCTCAAACAACAAACATCAGATTGGCCTGAAATTTTTTCTACAAGTAGAAGTCATTACCAACTGCCTGCTGTAAAAATTTCAGCTTGATGAGTTGCGCCGTTGTTTAAAAATAATAGTGATAAGTTTATTACACAAAAAAGTATAATTATTCCACAACAAACGTAAAACGGGGAAATCACTCTATCTCAAACAACAAACATCAGATTGGCCTGAAATTTTTTCTACAAGTAGAAGTCATTACCATCTGCCTTCAGAGAAAATTTCAGCTTGATGAGTTGTGCCGTTAATTTTTAAAAAATAGTGATAGGTTTATTACACAAAAAAGTATAATTATTCCACAACAAACGTAAAACGGGGAAATCACTCTATCTCAAACAACAAACATCAGATTGGCCTGAAATTTTTTCTACAAGTAGAAGTCATTACCATCTGCCTTCAGAGAAAATTTCAGCTTGATGAGTTGCGCCGTTAATTTTTAAAAAATAGTGATAGGTTTATTACACAAAAAAGTATAATTATTCCACAACAAACGTAAAACGGGGAAATCACTCTATCTCAAACAACAAACATCAGATTGGCCTGAAATTTTTTCTACAAGTAGAAGTCATTACCATCTGCCTTCTGTGAAAATTTCGGCTTGATAAGTTGCGCCGTTTATTTAAAAAAATCGTAATAGATTTATTACACAAGAGTAAAACAGGCAAATCGCTCTATCTCTAACCCCAACCTTCAGATTGGCCTGAAATTGTTTCTACAAGTAGAAATTATTGCAAACTCAACCATTATGGAGTAGTCACTACAAAGCGCAAAAAAAAAAAAAAAAAAAAAAAAAAAAAAAAAAAAAAAAAAAAAAATTCAGATTCCCTAACACAGACATCAGATTTCAGGTGCTAAGACTCATTGCCGTGTCTCATGGGGAAACTTTGAGCCAGGCTTCCCCTTTTTAATAAGTTAGTTTCCACGCCGATTTTTTTTTTCGATTCTAAACCCGATCACCCCGTTTGCAAGCAGGTTGAACGTTACTAAGAACAACCAACAATCCGAGATGTTTTTAATGTCCTATATGAATACTGCTTTTCTTTTGTTAAAAATCTTCAATTAATGTTTTCCACAACAAAAGTAAACCGGGGAAATCACTCTATCTCTAACCCCAACCGTCAGATTGGCCTGAAATTTTTTCTACAAGTAGAAGTCATTACCAACTGCCTACTGTAAAAATTTCAGCTTGATGAGTTGTGCCGTTAATTTTTAAAAAATAGTGATAGGTTTATTACACAAAAAAGTATAATTATTCCACAACAAACGTAAAACGGGGAAATCACTCTATCTCAAACAACAAACATCAGATTGGCCTGAAATTTTTTCTACAAGTAGAAGTCATTACCATCTGCCTTCAGAGAAAATTTCAGCTTGATGAGTTGTGCCGTTAATTTTTAAAAAATAGTGATAGGTTTATTACACAAAAAAGTATAATTATTCCACAACAAACGTTAAACGGGGAAATCACTCTATCTCAAACAACAAACATCAGATTGGCCTGAAATTTTTTCTACAAGTAGAAGTCATTACCATCTGCCTTCAGAGAAAATTTCAGCTTGATGAGTTGCGCCGTTAATTTTTAAAAAATAGTGATAGGTTTATTACACAAAAAAGTATAATTATTCCACAACAAACGTAAAACAAGGAAATCACTCTATCTCAAACAACAAACATCAGATTGGCCTGAAATTTTTTCTACAAGTAGAAGTCATTACCATCTGCCTTCAGAGAAAATTTCAGCTTGATGAGTTGTGCCGTTATTTTTTAAAAAATATTGATAGGTTTATTACACAAAAAAGTATAAATTTTCCACAACAAACGTAAAACGGGGAAATCACTCTATCTCAAACAACAAACATCAGATTGGCCTGAAATTTTTTCTACAAGTAGAAGTCATTACCAACTGCCTTCAGAGAAAATTTCAGCTTGATGAGTTGCGCCGTTAATTTTTAAAAAATAGTGATAGGTTTATTACACAAAAAAGTATAATTATTCCACAACAAACGTAAAACGGGGAAATCACTCTATCTCAAACAACAAACATCAGATTGGCCTGAAATTTTTTCTACAAGTAGAAGTCATTACCAACTGCCTTCTGTGAAAATTTCGGCTTGATAAGTTGCGCCGTTTATTTAAAAAAATCGTAATAGATTTATTACACAAGAGTAAAACAGGCAAATCGCTCTATCTCTAACCCCAACCTTCAGATTGGCCTGAAATTGTTTCTACAAGTAGAAATTATTGCAAACTCAACCATTATGGAGTAGTCACTACAAAGCACAAAAAAAAAAAAAAAAAAAAAAAAAAAAAAAAAAATCAGATTCCCTAACACAGACATCAGATTTCAGGTGCTAAGACTTATTGCCGTGTCTCATGGGGAAACTTTGAGCCAGGCTTCCCCTTTTTAATAAGTTAGTTTCCACGCCGATTTTTTTTTTCGATTCTAAACCCGATCACCCCGTTTGCAAGCAGGTTGAACGTTACTAAGAACAACCAACAATCCGAGATGTTTTTAATGTCCTATATGAATACTGCTTTTCTTTTGTTAAAAATCTTCAATTAATGTTTTCCACAACAAAAGTAAACCGGGGAAATCACTCTATCTCTAACCCCAACCGTCAGATTGGCCTGAAATTTTTTCTACAAGTAGAAGTCATTACCAACTGCCTACTGTAAAAATTTCAGCTTGATGAGTTGTGCCGTTAATTTTTAAAAAATAGTGATAGGTTTATTACACAAAAAAGTATAATTATTCCACAACAAACGTAAAACGGGGAAATCACTCTATCTCAAACAACAAACATCAGATTGGCCTGAAATTTTTTCTACAAGTAGAAGTCATTACCATCTGCCTTCAGAGAAAATTTCAGCTTGATGAGTTGTGCCGTTAATTTTTAAAAAATAGTGATAGGTTTATTACACAAAAAAGTATAATTATTCCACAACAAACGTAAAACGGGGAAATCACTCTATCTCAAACAACAAACATCAGATTGGCCTGAAATTTTTTCTACAAGTAGAAGTCATTACCATCTGCCTTCAGAGAAAATTTCAGCTTGATGAGTTGTGCCGTTATTTTTTAAAAAATATTGATAGGTTTATTACACAAAAAAGTATAAATTTTCCACAACAAACGTAAAACGGGGAAATCACTCTATCTCAAACAACAAACATCAGATTGGCCTGAATTTTTTTCTACAAGTAGAAGTCATTACCAACTGCCTTCAGAGAAAATTTCAGCTTGATGAGTTGTGCCGTTAATTTTTAAAAAATAGTGATAGGTTTATTACACAAAAAAGTATAATTATTCCACAACAAACGTAAAACGGGGAAATCACTCTATCTCAAACAACAAACATCAGATTGGCCTGAAATTTTTTCTACAAGTAGAAGTCATTACCATCTGCCTTCAGAGAAAATTTCAGCTTGATGAGTTGTGCCGTTATTTTTTAAAAAATATTGATAGGTTTATTACACAAAAAAGTATAAATTTTCCACAACAAACGTAAAACGGGGAAATCACTCTATCTCAAACAACAAACATCAGATTGGCCTGAATTTTTTTCTACAAGTAGAAGTCATTACCAACTGCCTACTGTAAAAATTTCAGCTTGATGAGTTGTGCCGTTAATTTTTAAAAAATAGTGATAGGTTTATTACACAAAAAAGTATAATTATTCCACAACAAACGTAAAACGGGGAAATCACTCTATCTCAAACAACAAACATCAGATTGGCCTGAAATTTTTTCTACAAGTAGAAGTCATTACCATCTGCCTTCAGAGAAAATTTCAGCTTGATGAGTTGCGCCGTTAATTTTTAAAAAATAGTGATAGGTTTATTACACAAAAAAGTATAATTATTCCACAACAAACGTAAAACAAGGAAATCACTCTATCTCAAACAACAAACATCAGATTGGCCTGAAATTTTTTCTACAAGTAGAAGTCATTACCATCTGCCTTCAGAGAAAATTTCAGCTTGATGAGTTGTGCCGTTATTTTTTAAAAAATATTGATAGGTTTATTACACAAAAAAGTATAAATTTTCCACAACAAACGTAAAACGGGGAAATCACTCTATCTCAAACAACAAACATCAGATTGGCCTGAATTTTTTTCTACAAGTAGAAGTCATTACCAACTGCCTTCAGAGAAAATTTCAGCTTGATGAGTTGTGCCGTTAATTTTTAAAAAATAGTGATAGGTTTATTACACAAAAAAGTATAATTATTCCACAACAAACGTAAAACGGGGAAATCACTCTATCTCAAACAACAAACATCAGATTGGCCTGAAATTTTTTCTACAAGTAGAAGTCATTACCATCTGCCTTCAGAGAAAATTTCAGCTTGATGAGTTGCGCCGTTAATTTTTAAAAAATAGTGATAGGTTTATTACACAAAAAAGTATAATTATTCCACAACAAACGTAAAACGGGGAAATCACTCTATCTCAAACAACAAACATCAGATTGGCCTGAAATTTTTTCTACAAGTAGAAGTCATTACCATCTGCCTTCAGAGAAAATTTCAGCTTGATGAGTTGTGCCGTTATTTTTTAAAAAATATTGATAGGTTTATTACACAAAAAAGTATAAATTTTCCACAACAAACGTAAAACGGGGAAATCACTCTATCTCAAACAACAAACATCAGATTGGCCTGAATTTTTTTCTACAAGTAGAAGTCATTACCAACTGCCTTCAGAGAAAATTTCAGCTTGATGAGTTGTGCCGTTAATTTTTAAAAAATAGTGATAGGTTTATTACACAAAAAAGTATAATTATTCCACAACAAACGTAAAACGGGGAAATCACTCTATCTCAAACAACAAACATCAGATTGGCCTGAAATTTTTTCTACAAGTAGAAGTCATTACCAACTGCCTGCTGTAAAAATTTCAGCTTGATGAGTTGTGCCGTTATTTTTTAAAAAATATTGATAGGTTTATTACACAAAAAAGTATAAATTTTCCACAACAAACGTAAAACGGGGAAATCACTCTATCTCAAACAACAAACATCAGATTGGCCTGAAATTTTTTCTACAAGTAGAAGTCATTACCATCTGCCTTCAGAGAAAATTTCAGCTTGATGAGTTGTGCCGTTAATTTTAAAAAAATAGTGATAGGTTTATTACACAAAAAAGTATAATTATTCCACAACAAACGTAAAACGGGGAAATCACTCTATCTCAAACAACAAACATCAGATTGGCCTGAAATTTTTTCTACAAGTAGAAGTCATTACCATCTGCCTTCAGAGAAAATTTCAGCTTGATGAGTTGTGCCGTTAATTTTTAAAAAATATTGATAGGTTTATTACACAAAAAAGTATAAATTTTCCACAACAAACGTAAAACGGGGAAATCACTCTATCTCAAACAACAAACATCAGATTGGCCTGAATTTTTTTCTACAAGTAGAAGTCATTACCAACTGCCTTCTGTGAAAATTTCAGCTTGATAAACTGTGCCGTTAATTTTTAAAAAAATAGTGATAGGTTTATTACACAAAAAAGTATAATTATTCCACAACAAACGTAAAACGGGGAAATCACTCTATCTCAAACAACAAACATCAGATTGGCCTGAAATTTTTTCTACAAGTAGAAGTCATTACCAACTGCCTTCTGTGAAAATTTCGGCTTGATAAGTTGCGCCGTTTATTTAAAAAAATCGTTATAGATTTATTACACAAGAGTAAAACAGGCAAATCGCTCTATCTCTAACCCCAACCTTCAGATTGGCCTGAAATTGTTTCTACAAGTAGAAATTATTGCACACTCAACCATTATGGAGTAGTCACTACAAAACGCAAAAAAAAAAAAAAAAAAAAAAAAAAAAAAAAAAAAAAAAGTTCAGATTCCCTAACACAGACATCAGATTTCAGGTGCTAAGACTCATTGCCGTGTCTCATGGGGAAACTTTGAGCCAGGCTTCCCCTTTTTAATAAGTTAGTTTCCACGCCGATTTTTTTTTTTCGATTCTAAACCCGATCACCCCGTTTGCAAGCAGGTTGAACGTTACTAAGAACAACCAACAATCCGAGATGTTTTTAATGTCCTATATGAATACTGCTTTTCTTTTGTTAAAAATCTTCAATTAATGTTTTCCACAACAAAAGTAAACCGGGGAAATCACTCTATCTCTAACCCCAACCGTCAGATTGGCCTGAAATTTTTTCTACAAGTAGAAGTCATTACCAACTGCCTACTGTAAAAATTTCAGCTTGATGAGTTGTGCCGTTAATTTTTAAAAAATAGTGATAGGTTTATTACACAAAAAAGTATAATTATTCCACAACAAACGTAAAACGGGGAAATCACTCTATCTCAAACAACAAACATCAGATTGGCCTGAAATTTTTTCTACAAGTAGAAGTCATTACCATCTGCCTTCAGAGAAAATTTCAGCTTGATGAGTTGTGCCGTTAATTTTTAAAAAATAGTGATAGGTTTATTACACAAAAAAGTATAATTATTCCACAACAAACGTAAAACGGGGAAATCACTCTATCTCAAACAACAAACATCAGATTGGCCTGAAATTTTTTCTACAAGTAGAAGTCATTACCATCTGCCTTCAGAGAAAATTTCAGCTTGATGAGTTGTGCCGTTATTTTTTAAAAAATATTGATAGGTTTATTACACAAAAAAGTATACATTTTCCACAACAAACGTAAAACGGGGAAATCACTCTATCTCAAACAACAAACATCAGATTGGCCTGAATTTTTTTCTACAAGTAGAAGTCATTACCAACTGCCTTCAGAGAAAATTTCAGCTTGATGAGTTGTGCCGTTAATTTTTAAAAAATAGTGATAGGTTTATTACACAAAAAAGTATAATTATTCCACAACAAACGTAAAACGGGGAAATCACTCTATCTCAAACAACAAACATCAGATTGGCCTGAAATTTTTTCTACAAGTAGAAGTCATTACCATCTGCCTTCAGAGAAAATTTCAGCTTGATGAGTTGTGCCGTTATTTTTTAAAAAATATTGATAGGTTTATTACACAAAAAAGTATAAATTTTCCACAACAAACGTAAAACGGGGAAATCACTCTATCTCAAACAACAAACATCAGATTGGCCTGAATTTTTTTCTACAAGTAGAAGTCATTACCAACTGCCTACTGTAAAAATTTCAGCTTGATGAGTTGTGCCGTTAATTTTTAAAAAATAGTGATAGGTTTATTACACAAAAAAGTATAATTATTCCACAACAAACGTAAAACGGGGAAATCACTCTATCTCAAACAACAAACATCAGATTGGCCTGAAATTTTTTCTACAAGTAGAAGTCATTACCATCTGCCTTCAGAGAAAATTTCAGCTTGATGAGTTGCGCCGTTAATTTTTAAAAAATAGTGATAGGTTTATTACACAAAAAAGTATAATTATTCCACAACAAACGTAAAACGGGGAAATCACTCTATCTCAAACAACAAACATCAGATTGGCCTGAAATTTTTTCTACAAGTAGAAGTCATTACCATCTGCCTTCAGAGAAAATTTCAGCTTGATGAGTTGCGCCGTTAATTTTTAAAAAATAGTGATAGGTTTATTACACAAAAAAGTATAATTATTCCACAACAAACGTAAAACGGGGAAATCACTCTATCTCAAACAACAAACATCAGATTGGCCTGAAATTTTTTCTACAAGTAGAAGTCATTACCATCTGCCTTCAGAGAAAATTTCAGCTTGATGAGTTGCGCCGTTAATTTTTAAAAAATAGTGATAGGTTTATTACACAAAAAAGTATAATTATTCCACAACAAACGTAAAACGGGGAAATCACTCTATCTCAAACAACAAACATCAGATTGGCCTGAATTTTTTTCTACAAGTAGAAGTCATTACCAACTGCCTTCAGAGAAAATTTCAGCTTGATGAGTTGTGCCGTTAATTTTTAAAAAATAGTGATAGGTTTATTACACAAAAAAGTATAATTATTCCACAACAAACGTAAAACGGGGAAATCACTCTATCTCAAACAACAAACATCAGATTGGCCTGAAATTTTTTCTACAAGTAGAAGTCATTACCAACTGCCTGCTGTAAAAATTTCAGCTTGATGAGTTGCGCCGTTGTTTTAAAATAATAGTGATAAGTTTATTACACAAAAAAGTATAATTATTCCACAACAAACGTAAAACGGGGAAATCACTCTATCTCAAACAACAAACATCAGATTGGCCTGAAATTTTTTCTACAAGTAGAAGTCATTACCAACTGCCTGCTGTAAAAATTTCAGCTTGATGAGTTGTGCCGTTATTTTTTAAAAAATATTGATAGGTTTATTACACAAAAAAGTATAAATTTTCCACAACAAACGTAAAACGGGGAAATCACTCTATCTCAAACAACAAACATCAGATTGGCCTGAAATTTTTTCTACAAGTAGAAGTCATTACCATCTGCCTTCAGAGAAAATTTCAGCTTGATGAGTTGTGCCGTTAATTTTAAAAAAATAGTGATAGGTTTATTACACAAAAAAGTATAATTATTCCACAACAAACGTAAAACGGGGAAATCACTCTATCTCAAACAACAAACATCAGATTGGCCTGAAATTTTTTCTACAAGTAGAAGTCATTACCATCTGCCTTCAGAGAAAATTTCAGCTTGATGAGTTGTGCCTTTAATTTTTAAAAAATATTGATAGGTTTATTACACAAAAAAGTATAAATTTTCCACAACAAACGTAAAACGGGGAAATCACTCTATCTCAAACAACAAACATCAGATTGGCCTGAATTTTTTTCTACAAGTAGAAGTCATTACCAACTGCCTTCTGTGAAAATTTCAGCTTGATAAACTGTGCCGTTAATTTTTAAAAAAATAGTGATAGGTTTATTACACAAAAAAGTATAATTATTCCACAACAAACGTAAAACGGGGAAATCACTCTATCTCAAACAACAAACATCAGATTGGCCTGAAATTTTTTCTACAAGTAGAAGTCATTACCAACTGCCTTCTGTGAAAATTTCGGCTTGATAAGTTGCGCCGTTTATTTAAAAAAATCGTTATAGATTTATTACACAAGAGTAAAACAGGCAAATCGCTCTATCTCTAACCCCAACCTTCAGATTGGCCTGAAATTGTTTCTACAAGTAGAAATTATTGCACACTCAACCATTATGGAGTAGTCACTACAAAACGCAAAAAAAAAAAAAAAAAAAAAAAAAAAAAAAAGTTCAGATTCCCTAACACAGACATCAGATTTCAGGTGCTAAGACTCATTGCCGTGTCTCATGGGGAAACTTTGAGCCAGGCTTCCCCTTTTTAATAAGTTAGTTTCCACGCCGATTTTTTTTTTTCGATTCTAAACCCGATCACCCCGTTTGCAAGCAGGTTGAACGTTACTAAGAACAACCAACAATCCGAGATGTTTTTAATGTCCTATATGAATACTGCTTTTCTTTTGTTAAAAATCTTCAATTAATGTTTTCCACAACAAAAGTAAACCGGGGAAATCACTCTATCTCTAACCCCAACCGTCAGATTGGCCTGAAATTTTTTCTACAAGTAGAAGTCATTACCAACTGCCTACTGTAAAAATTTCAGCTTGATGAGTTGTGCCGTTAATTTTTAAAAAATAGTGATAGGTTTATTACACAAAAAAGTATAATTATTCCACAACAAACGTAAAACGGGGAAATCACTCTATCTCAAACAACAAACATCAGATTGGCCTGAAATTTTTTCTACAAGTAGAAGTCATTACCATCTGCCTTCAGAGAAAATTTCAGCTTGATGAGTTGTGCCGTTAATTTTTAAAAAATAGTGATAGGTTTATTACACAAAAAAGTATAATTATTCCACAACAAACGTAAAACGGGGAAATCACTCTATCTCAAACAACAAACATCAGATTGGCCTGAAATTTTTTCTACAAGTAGAAGTCATTACCATCTGCCTTCAGAGAAAATTTCAGCTTGATGAGTTGTGCCGTTATTTTTTAAAAAATATTGATAGGTTTATTACACAAAAAAGTATAAATTTTCCACAACAAACGTAAAACGGGGAAATCACTCTATCTCAAACAACAAACATCAGATTGGCCTGAATTTTTTTCTACAAGTAGAAGTCATTACCAACTGCCTTCAGAGAAAATTTCAGCTTGATGAGTTGTGCCGTTAATTTTTAAAAAATAGTGATAGGTTTATTACACAAAAAAGTATAATTATTCCACAACAAACGTAAAACGGGGAAATCACTCTATCTCAAACAACAAACATCAGATTGGCCTGAAATTTTTTCTACAAGTAGAAGTCATTACCATCTGCCTTCAGAGAAAATTTCAGCTTGATGAGTTGTGCCGTTATTTTTTAAAAAATATTGATAGGTTTATTACACAAAAAAGTATAAATTTTCCACAACAAACGTAAAACGGGGAAATCACTCTATCTCAAACAACAAACATCAGATTGGCCTGAATTTTTTTCTACAAGTAGAAGTCATTACCAACTGCCTACTGTAAAAATTTCAGCTTGATGAGTTGTGCCGTTAATTTTTAAAAAATAGTGATAGGTTTATTACACAAAAAAGTATAATTATTCCACAACAAACGTAAAACGGGGAAATCACTCTATCTCAAACAACAAACATCAGATTGGCCTGAAATTTTTTCTACAAGTAGAAGTCATTACCATCTGCCTTCAGAGAAAATTTCAGCTTGATGAGTTGCGCCGTTAATTTTTAAAAAATAGTGATAGGTTTATTACACAAAAAAGTATAATTATTCCACAACAAACGTAAAACGGGGAAATCACTCTATCTCAAACAACAAACATCAGATTGGCCTGAAATTTTTTCTACAAGTAGAAGTCATTACCATCTGCCTTCAGAGAAAATTTCAGCTTGATGAGTTGTGCCGTTATTTTTTAAAAAATATTGATAGGTTTATTACACAAAAAAGTATAAATTTTCCACAACAAACGTAAAACGGGGAAATCACTCTATCTCAAACAACAAACATCAGATTGGCCTGAATTTTTTTCTACAAGTAGAAGTCATTACCAACTGCCTTCAGAGAAAATTTCAGCTTGATGAGTTGTGCCGTTAATTTTTAAAAAATAGTGATAGGTTTATTACACAAAAAAGTATAATTATTCCACAACAAACGTAAAACGGGGAAATCACTCTATCTCAAACAACAAACATCAGATTGGCCTGAAATTTTTTCTACAAGTAGAAGTCATTACCAACTGCCTGCTGTAAAAATTTCAGCTTGATGAGTTGCGCCGTTGTTTTAAAATAATAGTGATAAGTTTATTACACAAAAAAGTATAATTATTCCACAACAAACGTAAAACGGGGAAATCACTCTATCTCAAACAACAAACATCAGATTGGCCTGAAATTTTTTCTACAAGTAGAAGTCATTACCAACTGCCTGCTGTAAAAATTTCAGCTTGATGAGTTGTGCCGTTATTTTTTAAAAAATATTGATAGGTTTATTACACAAAAAAGTATAAATTTTCCACAACAAACGTAAAACGGGGAAATCACTCTATCTCAAACAACAAACATCAGATTGGCCTGAAATTTTTTCTACAAGTAGAAGTCATTACCATCTGCCTTCAGAGAAAATTTCAGCTTGATGAGTTGTGCCGTTAATTTTAAAAAAATAGTGATAGGTTTATTACACAAAAAAGTATAATTATTCCACAACAAACGTAAAACGGGGAAATCACTCTATCTCAAACAACAAACATCAGATTGGCCTGAAATTTTTTTCTACAAGTAGAAGTCATTACCAACTGCCTTCTGTGAAAATTTCGGCTTGATAAGTTGCGCCGTTTATTTAAAAAAATCGTAATAGATTTATTACACAAGAGTAAAACAGGCAAATCGCTCTATCTCTAACCCCAACCTTCAGATTGGCCTGAAATTGTTTCTACAAGTAGAAATTATTGCAAACTCAACCATTATGGAGTAGTCACTACAAAGCGCAAAAAAAAAAAAAAAAAAAAAAAAAAAAAAAGTTCAGATTCCCTAACACAGACATCAGATTTCAGGTGCTTAGACTCATTGCCGTGTCTCATGGGGAAACTTTGAGCCAGGCTTCCCCTTTTTAATAAGTTAGTTTCCACGCCGATTTTTTTTTTTCGATTCTAAACCCGATCACCCCGTTTGCAAGCAGGTTGAACGTTACTAAGAACAACCAACAATCCGAGATGTTTTTAATGTCCTATATGAATACTGCTTTTCTTTTGTTAAAAATCTTCAATTAATGTTTTCCACAACAAAAGTAAACCGGGGAAATCACTCTATCTCTAACCCCAACCGTCAGATTGGCCTGAAATTTTTTCTACAAGTAGAAGTCATTACCAACTGCCTACTGTAAAAATTTCAGCTTGATGAGTTGTGCCGTTAATTTTTAAAAAATAGTGATAGGTTTATTACACAAAAAAGTATAATTATTCCACAACAAACGTAAAACGGGGAAATCACTCTATCTCAAACAACAAACATCAGATTGGCCTGAATTTTTTTCTACAAGTAGAAGTCATTACCATCTGCCTTCAGAGAAAATTTCAGCTTGATGAGTTGTGCCGTTAATTTTTAAAAAATAGTGATAGGTTTATTACACAAAAAAGTATAATTATTCCACAACAAACGTAAAACGGGGAAATCACTCTATCTCAAACAACAAACATCAGATTGGCCTGAAATTTTTTCTACAAGTAGAAGTCATTACCATCTACCTTCAGAGAAAATTTCAGCTTGATGAGTTGCGCCGTTAATTTTTAAAAAATAGTGATAGGTTTATTAAACAAAAAGGTATAATTATTCCACAACAAACGTAAAACGGGGAAATCACTCTATCTCAAACAACAAACATCAGATTGGCCTGAAATTTTTTCTACAAGTAGAAGTCATTACCATCTGCCTTCAGAGAAAATTTCAGCTTGATGAGTTGTGCCGTTAATTTTTAAAAAATAGTGATAGGTTTATTACACAAAAAAGTATAATTATTCCACAACAAACGTAAAACGGGGAAATCACTCTATCTCAAACAACAAACATCAGATTGGCCTGAAATTTTTTCTACAAGTAGAAGTCATTACCATCTGCCTTCAGAGAAAATTTCAGCTTGATGAGTTGCGCCGTTAATTTTTAAAAAATAGTGATAGGTTTATTACACAAAAAAGTATAATTATTCCACAACAAACGTAAAACGGGGAAATCACTCTATCTCAAACAACAAACATCAGATTGGCCTGAAATTTTTTCTACAAGTAGAAGTCATTACCATCTGCCTTCAGAGAAAATTTCAGCTTGATGAGTTGCGCCGTTAATTTTTAAAAAATAGTGATAGGTTTATTACACAAAAAAGTATAATTATTCCACAACAAACGTAAAACGGGGAAATCACTCTATCTCAAACAACAAACATCAGATTGGCCTGAAATTTTTTCTACAAGTAGAAGTCATTACCATCTGCCTTCAGAGAAAATTTCAGCTTGATGAGTTGTGCCGTTAATTTTTAAAAAATATTGATAGGTTTATTACACAAAAAAGTATAATTATTCCACAACAAACGTAAAACGAGGAAATCACTCTATCTCAAACAACAAACATCAGATTGGCCTGAAATTTTTTCTACAAGTAGAAGTCATTACCAACTGCCTTCTGTGAAAATTTCGGCTTGATAAGTTGCGCCGTTTATTTAAAAAAATCGTAATAGATTTATTACACAAGAGTAAAACAGGCAAATCGCTCTATCTCTAACCCCAACCTTCAGATTGGCCTGAAATTGTTTCTACAAGTAGAAATTATTGCAAACTCAACCATTATGGAGTAGTCACTACAAAGCGCAAAAAAAAAAAAAAAAAAAAAAGAAAAGTTCAGATTCCCTAACACAGACATCAGATTTCAGGTGCTAAGACTCATTGCCGTTTCTCATGGGGAAACTTTGAGCCAGGCTTCCCCTTTTTAATAAGTTAGTTTCCACGCCGATTTTTTTTTCGATTCTAAACCCGATCACCCCGTTTGCAAGCAGGTTGAACGTTACTAAGAACAACCAACAATCCGAGATGTTTTTAATGTCCTATATGAATACTGCTTTTCTTTTGTTAAAAATCTTCAATTAATGTTTTCCACAACAAAAGTAAACCGGGGAAATCACTCTATCTCTAACCCCAACCGTCAGATTGGCCTGAAATTTTTTCTACAAGTAGAAGTCATTACCAACTGCCTACTGTAAAAATTTCAGCTTGATGAGTTGTGCCGTTAGTTTTTAAAAAATAGTGATAGGTTTATTACACAAAAAAGTATAATTATTCCACAACAAACGTAAAACGGGGAAATCACTCTATCTCAAACAACAAACATCAGATTGGCCTGAAATTTTTTCTACAAGTAGAAGTCATTACCATCTGCCTTCAGAGAAAATTTCAGCTTGATGAGTTGAGCCGTTATTTTTAAAAAAATATTGATAGGTTTATTACACAAAAAAGTATAATTATTCCACAACAAACGTTAAACGGGGAAATCACTCTATCTCAAACAACAAACATCAGATTGGCCTGAAATTTTTTCTACAAGTAGAAGTCATTACCATCTGCCTTCAGAGAAAATTTCAGCTTGATGAGTTGCGCCGTTAATTTTTAAAAAATAGTGATAGGTTTATTACACAAAAAAGTATAATTATTCCACAACAAACGTAAAACGGGGAAATCACTCTATCTCAAACAACAAACATCAGATTGGCCTGAAATTTTTTCTACAAGTAGAAGTCATTACCATCTGCCTTCAGAGAAAATTTCAGCGTGATGAGTTGCGCCGTTAATTTTTAAAAAATAGTGATAGGTTTATTACACAAAAAAGTATAATTATTCCACAACAAACGTAAAACGGGGAAATCACTCTATCTCAAATAACAAACATCAGATTGGCCTGAAATTTTTTCTACAAGTAGAAGTCATTACCAACTGCCTGCTGTAAAAATTTCAGCTTGATGAGTTGCGCCGTTGTTTTAAAATAATAGTGATAAGTTTATTACACAAAAAAGTATAATTATTCCACAACAAACGTAAAACGGGGAAATCACTCTATCTCAAACAACAAACATCAGATTGGCCTGAAATTTTTTCTACAAGTAGAAGTCATTACCATCTGCCTTCAGAGAAAATTTCAGCTTGATGAGTTGTGCCGTTAATTTTTAAAAAATAGTGATAGGTTTATTACACAAAAAAGTATAATTATTCCACAACAAACGTAAAACGGGGAAATCACTCTATCTCAAACAACAAACATCAGATTGGCCTGAAATTTTTTCTACAAGTAGAAGTCATTACCATCTGCCTTCAGAGAAAATTTCAGCTTGATGAGTTGCGCCGTTAATTTTTAAAAAATAGTGATAGGTTTATTACACAAAAAAGTATAATTATTCCACAACAAACGTAAAACGGGGAAATCACTCTATCTCAAACAACAAACATCAGATTGGCCTGAAATTTTTTCTACAAGTAGAAGTCATTACCAACTGCCTGCTGTAAAAATTTCAGCTTGATGAGTTGCGCCGTTGTTTTAAAATAATAGTGATAAGTTTATTACACAAAAAAGTATAATTATTCCACAACAAACGCAAAACGGGGAAATCACTCTATCTCAAACAACAAACATCAGATTGGCCTGAAATTTTTTCTACAAGTAGAAGTCATTACCATCTGCCTTCAGAGAAAATTTCAGCTTGATGAGTTGCGCCGTTAATTTTTAAAAAATAGTGATAGGTTTATTACACAAAAAAGTATAATTATTCCACAACAAACGTAAAACGGGGAAATCACTCTATCTCAAACAACAAACATCAGATTGGCCTGAAATTTTTTCTACAAGTAGAAGTCATTACCATCTGCCTTCAGAGAAAATTTCAGCTTGATGAGTTGTGCCGTTAATTTTTAAAAAATATTGATAGGTTTATTACACAAAAAAGTATAATTATTCCACAACAAACGTAAAACGAGGAAATCACTCTATCTCAAACAACAAACATCAGATTGGCCTGAAATTTTTTCTACAAGTAGAAGTCATTACCAACTGCCTTCTGTGAAAATTTCGGCTTGATAAGTTGCGCCGTTTATTTAAAAAAATCGTAATAGATTTATTACACAAGAGTAAAACAGGCAAATCGCTCTATCTCTAACCCCAACCTTCAGATTGGCCTGAAATTGTTTCTACAAGTAGAAATTATTGCAAACTCAACCATTATGGAGTAGTCACTACAAAGCGCAAAAAAAAAAAAAAAAAAAAAAAGAAAAGTTCAGATTCCCTAACACAGACATCAGATTTCAGGTGCTAAGACTCATTGCCGTTTCTCATGGGGAAACTTTGAGCCAGGCTTCCCCTTTTTAATAAGTTAGTTTCCACGCCGATTTTTTTTTCGATTCTAAACCCGATCACCCCGTTTGCAAGCAGGTTGAACGTTACTAAGAACAACCAACAATCCGAGATGTTTTTAATGTCCTATATGAATACTGCTTTTCTTTTGTTAAAAATCTTCAATTAATGTTTTCCACAACAAAAGTAAACCGGGGAAATCACTCTATCTCTAACCCCAACCGTCAGATTGGCCTGAAATTTTTTCTACAAGTAGAAGTCATTACCAACTGCCTACTGTAAAAATTTCAGCTTGATGAGTTGTGCCGTTAGTTTTTAAAAAATAGTGATAGGTTTATTACACAAAAAAGTATAATTATTCCACAACAAACGTAAAACGGGGAAATCACTCTATCTCAAACAACAAACATCAGATTGGCCTGAAATTTTTTCTACAAGTAGAAGTCATTACCATCTGCCTTCAGAGAAAATTTCAGCTTGATGAGTTGAGCCGTTATTTTTAAAAAAATATTGATAGGTTTATTACACAAAAAAGTATAATTATTCCACAACAAACGTTAAACGGGGAAATCACTCTATCTCAAACAACAAACATCAGATTGGCCTGAAATTTTTTCTACAAGTAGAAGTCATTACCATCTGCCTTCAGAGAAAATTTCAGCTTGATGAGTTGCGCCGTTAATTTTTAAAAAATAGTGATAGGTTTATTACACAAAAAAGTATAATTATTCCACAACAAACGTAAAACGGGGAAATCACTCTATCTCAAACAACAAACATCAGATTGGCCTGAAATTTTTTCTACAAGTAGAAGTCATTACCATCTGCCTTCAGAGAAAATTTCAGCTTGATGAGTTGCGCCGTTAATTTTTAAAAAATAGTGATAGGTTTATTACACAAAAAAGTATAATTATTCCACAACAAACGTAAAACGGGGAAATCACTCTATCTCAAACAACAAACATCAGATTGGCCTGAAATTTTTTCTACAAGTAGAAGTCATTACCATCTGCCTTCAGAGAAAATTTCAGCGTGATGAGTTGCGCCGTTAATTTTTAAAAAATAGTGATAGGTTTATTACACAAAAAAGTATAATTATTCCACAACAAACGTAAAACGGGGAAATCACTCTATCTCAAATAACAAACATCAGATTGGCCTGAAATTTTTTCTACAAGTAGAAGTCATTACCAACTGCCTGCTGTAAAAATTTCAGCTTGATGAGTTGCGCCGTTGTTTTAAAATAATAGTGATAAGTTTATTACACAAAAAAGTATAATTATTCCACAACAAACGTAAAACGGGGAAATCACTCTATCTCAAACAACAAACATCAGATTGGCCTGAAATTTTTTCTACAAGTAGAAGTCATTACCATCTGCCTTCAGAGAAAATTTCAGCTTGATGAGTTGCGCCGTTAATTTTTAAAAAATAGTGATAGGTTTATTACACAAAAAAGTATAATTATTCCACAACAAACGTAAAACGGGGAAATCACTCTATCTCAAACAACAAACATCAGATTGGCCTGAAATTTTTTCTACAAGTAGAAGTCATTACCAACTGCCTTCTGTGAAAATTTCGGCTTGATAAGTTGCGCCGTTTATTTAAAAAAATCGTAATAGATTTATTACACAAGAGTAAAACAGGCAAATCGCTCTATCTCTAACCCCAACCTTCAGATTGGCCTGAAATTGTTTCTACAAGTAGAAATTATTGCAAACTCAACCATTATGGAGTAGTCACTACAAAGAGCAAAAAAAAAAAAAAAAAAAAAAAAAAAAGTTCAGATTCCCTAACACTAACACTGAACGTTACTAAGAACAACCAACAATCCGAGATGTTTTTAATGTCCTATATGAATACTGCTTTTCTTTTGTTAAAAATCTTCAATTAATGTTTTCCACAACAAAAGTAAACTGGGGAAATCACTCTATCTCTAACCCCAACCGTCAGATTGGCCTGAAATTTTTTCTACAAGTAGAAGTCATTACCAACTGCCTACTGTAAAAATTTCAGCTTGATGAGTTGTGCCGTTAATTTTTAAAAAATAGTGATAGGTTTATTACACAAAAAAGTATAATTATTCCACAACAAACGTAAAACGGGGAAATCACTCTATCTCAAACAACAAACATCAGATTGGCCTGAAATTTTTTCTACAAGTAGAAGTCATTACCAACTGCCTGCTGTAAAAATTTCAGCTTGATGAGTTGCGCCGTTGTTTTAAAATAATAGTGATAAGTTTATTACACAAAAAAGTATAATTATTCCACAACAAACGTAAAACGGGGAAATCACTCTATCTCAAACAACAAACATCAGATTGGCCTGAAATTTTTTCTACAAGTAGAAGTCATTACCAACTGCCTGCTGTAAAAATTTCAGCTTGATGAGTTGCGCCGTTAATTTTTAAAAAATAGTGATAGGTTTATTACACAAAAAAGTATAATTATTCCACAACAAACGTAAAACGGGGAAATCACTCTATCTCAAACAACAAACATCAGATTGGCCTGAATTTTTTTCTACAAGTAGAAGTCATTACCATCTGCCTTCAGAGAAAATTTCGGCTTGATAAGTTGCGCCGTTAATTTTTAAAAAATAGTGATAGGTTTATTACACAAAAAAGTATAATTATTCCACAACAAACGTAAAACGGGGAAATCACTCTATCTCAAACAACAAACATCAGATTGGCCTGAAATTTTTTCTACAAGTAGAAGTCATTACCAACTGCCTGCTGTAAAAATTTCAGCTTGATGAGTTGCGCCGTTAATTTTTAAAAAATAGTGATAGGTTTATTACACAAAAAAGTATAATTATTCCACAACAAACGTAAAACGGGGAAATCACTCTATCTCAAACAACAAACATCAGATTGGCCTGAAATTTTTTCTACAAGTAGAAGTCATTACCAACTGCCTGCTGTAAAAATTTCAGCTTGATGAGTTGCGCCGTTGTTTTAAAATAATAGTGATAAGTTTATTACACAAAAAAGTATAATTATTCCACAACAAACGTAAAACGGGGAAATCACTCTATCTCAAACAACAAACATCAGATTGGCCTGAAATTTTTTCTACAAGTAGAAGTCATTACCAACTGCCTGCTGTAAAAATTTCAGCTTGATGAGTTGCGCCGTTGTTTTAAAATAATAGTGATAAGTTTATTACACAAAAAAGTATAATTATTCCACAACAAACGTAAAACGGGGAAATCACTCTATCTCAAACAACAAACATCAGATTGGCCTGAATTTTTTTCTACAAGTAGAAGTCATTACCATCTGCCTTCAGAGAAAATTTCGGCTTGATAAGTTGCGCCGTTAATTTTTAAAAAATAGTGATAGGTTTATTACACAAAAAAGTATAATTATTCCACAACAAACGTAAAACGGGGAAATCACTCTATCTCAAACAACAAACATCAGATTGGCCTGAAATTTTTTCTACAAGTAGAAGTCATTACCAACTGCCTGCTGTAAAAATTTCAGCTTGATGAGTTGCGCCGTTAATTTTTAAAAAATAGTGATAGGTTTATTACACAAAAAAGTATAATTATTCCACAACAAACGTAAAACGGGGAAATCACTCTATCTCAAACAACAAACATCAGATTGGCCTGAAATTTTTTCTACAAGTAGAAGTCATTACCAACTGCCTGCTGTAAAAATTTCAGCTTGATGAGTTGCGCCGTTGTTTTAAAATAATAGTGATAAGTTTATTACACAAAAAAGTATAATTATTCCACAACAAACGTAAAACGGGGAAATCACTCTATCTCAAACAACAAACATCAGATTGGCCTGAATTTTTTTCTACAAGTAGAAGTCATTACCATCTGCCTTCAGAGAAAATTTCAGCTTGATGAGTTGCGCCGTTAATTTTTAAAAAATAGTGATAGGTTTATTACACAAAAAAGTATAATTATTCCACAACAAACGTAAAACGGGGAAATCACTCTATCTCAAACAACAAACATCAGATTGGCCTGAAATTTTTTCTACAAGTAGAAGTCATTACCATCTGCCTTCAGAGAAAATTTCAGCATGATGAGTTGCGCCGTTAATTTTTAAAAAATAGTGATAGGTTTATTACACAAAAAAGTATAATTATTCCACAACAAACGTAAAACGGGGAAATCACTCTATCTCAAACAACAAACATCAGATTGGCCTGAAATTTTTTCTACAAGTAGAAGTCATTACCAACTGCCTTCTGTGAAAATTTCGGCTTGATAAGTTGCGCCGTTTATTTAAAAAAATCGTAATCGATTTATTACACAAGAGTAAAACAGGCAAATCGCTCTATCTCTAACCCCAACCTTCAGATTGGCCTGAAATTGTTTCTACAAGTAGAAATTATTGCAAACTCAACCATTATAGAGTAGTCACTACAAAGCGCAAAAAAAAAAAAAAAAAAAAAAAAAATCAGATTCCCTAACACAGACATCAGATTTCAGGTGCTAAGACTCATTGCCGTGTCTCATGGGGAAACTTTGAGCCAGGCTTCCCCTTTTTAATAAGTTAGTTTCCACGCCGATTTTTTTTTTTCGATTCTAAACCCGATCACCCCGTTTGCAAGCAGGTTGAACGTTACTAAGAACAACCAACAATCCGAGATGTTTTTAATGTCCTATATGAATACTGCTTTTCTTTTGTTAAAAATCTTCAATTAATGTTTTCCACAACAAAAGTAAACCGGGGAAATCACTCTATCTCTAACCCCAACCGTCAGATTGGCCTGAAATTTTTTCTACAAGTAGAAGTCATTACCAACTGCCTACTGTAAAAATTTCAGCTTGATGAGTTGTGCCGTTAATTTTTAAAAAATAGTGATAGGTTTATTACACAAAAAAGTATAATTATTCCACAACAAACGTAAAACGGGGAAATCACTCTATCTCAAACAACAAACATCAGATTGGCCTGAAATTTTTTCTACAAGTAGAAGTCATTACCAACTGCCTGCTGTAAAAATTTCAGCTTGATGAGTTGCGCCGTTGTTTTAAAATAATAGTGATAAGTTTATTACACAAAAAAGTATAATTATTCCACAACAAACGTAAAACGGGGAAATCACTCTATCTCAAACAACAAACATCAGATTGGCCTGAAATTTTTTCTACAAGTAGAAGTCATTACCATCTGCCTTCAGAGAAAATTTCAGCATGATGAGTTGCGCCGTTAATTTTTAAAAAATAGTGATAGGTTTATTACACAAAAAAGTATAATTATTCCACAACAAACGTAAAACGGGGAAATCACTCTATCTCAAACAACAAACATCAGATTGGCCTGAAATTTTTTCTACAAGTAGAAGTCATTACCAACTGCCTTCTGTGAAAATTTCGGCTTGATAAGTTGCGCCGTTTATTTAAAAAAATCGTAATCGATTTATTACACAAGAGTAAAACAGGCAAATCGCTCTATCTCTAACCCCAACCTTCAGATTGGCCTGAAATTGTTTCTACAAGTAGAAATTATTGCAAACTCAACCATTATGGAGTAGTCACTACAAAGCGCAAAAAAAAAAAAAAAAAAAAAAAAAAATCAGATTCCCTAACACAGACATCAGATTTCAGGTGCTAAGACTCATTGCCGTGTCTCATGGGGAAACTTTGAGCCAGGCTTCCCCTTTTTAATAAGTTAGTTTCCACGCCGATTTTTTTTTTTCGATTCTAAACCCGATCACCCCGTTTGCAAGCAGGTTGAACGTTACTAAGAACAACCAACAATCCGAGATGTTTTTAATGTCCTATATGAATACTGCTTTTCTTTTGTTAAAAATCTTCAATTAATGTTTTCCACAACAAAAGTAAACCGGGGAAATCACTCTATCTCTAACCCCAACCGTCAGATTGGCCTGAAATTTTTTCTACAAGTAGAAGTCATTACCAACTGCCTACTGTAAAAATTTCAGCTTGATGAGTTGTGCCGTTAATTTTTAAAAAATAGTGATAGGTTTATTACACAAAAAAGTATAATTATTCCACAACAAACGTAAAACGGGGAAATCACTCTTTCTCAAACAACAAACATCAGATTGGCCTGAAATTTTTTCTACAAGTAGAAGTCATTACCATCTGCCTTCAGAGAAAATTTCAGCTTGATGAGTTGTGCCGTTAATTTTTAAAAAATAGTGATAAGTTTATTACACAAAAAAGTATAATTATTCCACAACAAACGTAAAACGGGGAAATCACTCTATCTCAAACAACAAACATCAGATTGGCCTGAAATTTTTTCTACAAGTAGAAGTCATTACCATCTGCCTTCAGAGAAAATTTCAGCTTGATGAGTTGCGCCGTTAATTTTTAAAAAATAGTGATAGGTTTATTACACAAAAAAGTATAATTATTCCACAACAAACGTAAAACGGGGAAATCACTCTATCTCAAACAACAAACATCAGATTGGCCTGAAATTTTTTCTACAAGTAGAAGTCATTACCATCTGCCTTCAGAGAAAATTTCAGCTTGATGAGTTGTGCCGTTATTTTTTAAAAAATATTGATAGGTTTATTACACAAAAAAGTATAAATTTTCCACAACAAACGTAAAACGGGGAAATCACTCTATCTCAAACAACAAACATCAGATTGGCCTGAATTTTTTTCTACAAGTAGAAGTCATTACCATCTGCCTTCAGAGAAAATTTCAGCTTGATGAGTTGTGCCGTTAATTTTTAAAAAATAGTGATAGGTTTATTACACAAAAAAGTATAATTATTCCACAACAAACGTAAAACGGGGAAATCACTCTATCTCAAACAACAAACATCAGATTGGCCTGAAATTTTTTCTACAAGTAGAAGTCATTACCAACTGCCTGCTGTAAAAATTTCAGCTTGATGAGTTGCGCCGTTGTTTTAAAATAATAGTGATAAGTTTATTACACAAAAAAGTATAATTATTCCACAACAAACGCAAAACGGGGAAATCACTCTATCTCAAACAACAAACATCAGATTGGCCTGAAATTTTTTCTACAAGTAGAAGTCATTACCATCTGCCTTCAGAGAAAATTTCAGCTTGATGAGTTGCGCCGTTAATTTTTAAAAAATAGTGATAGGTTTATTACACAAAAAAGTATAATTATTCCACAACAAACGTAAAACGGGGAAATCACTCTATCTCAAACAACAAACATCAGATTGGCCTGAAATTTTTTCTACAAGTAGAAGTCATTACCATCTGCCTTCAGAGAAAATTTCAGCATGATGAGTTGCGCCGTTAATTTTTAAAAAATAGTGATAGGTTTATTACACAAAAAAGTATAATTATTCCACAACAAACGTAAAACGGGGAAATCACTCTATCTCAAACAACAAACATCAGATTGGCCTGAAATTTTTTCTACAAGTAGAAGTCATTACCAACTGCCTTCTGTGAAAATTTCGGCTTGATAAGTTGCGCCGTTTATTTAAAAAAATCGTAATCGATTTATTACACAAGAGTAAAACAGGCAAATCGCTCTATCTCTAACCCCAACCTTCAGATTGGCCTGAAATTGTTTCTACAAGTAGAAATTATTGCAAACTCAACCATTATGGAGTAGTCACTACAAAGCGCAAAAAAAAAAAAAAAAAAAAAAAAAAATCAGATTCCCTAACACAGACATCAGATTTCAGGTGCTAAGACTCATTGCCGTGTCTCATGGGGAAACTTTGAGCCAGGCTTCCCCTTTTTAATAAGTTAGTTTCCACGCCGATTTTTTTTTTTCGATTCTAAACCCGATCACCCCGTTTGCAAGCAGGTTGAACGTTACTAAGAACAACCAACAATCCGAGATGTTTTTAATGTCCTATATGAATACTGCTTTTCTTTTGTTAAAAATCTTCAATTAATGTTTTCCACAACAAAAGTAAACCGGGGAAATCACTCTATCTCTAACCCCAACCGTCAGATTGGCCTGAAATTTTTTCTACAAGTAGAAGTCATTACCAACTGCCTACTGTAAAAATTTCAGCTTGATGAGTTGTGCCGTTAATTTTTAAAAAATAGTGATAGGTTTATTACACAAAAAAGTATAATTATTCCACAACAAACGTAAAACGGGGAAATCACTCTATCTCAAACAACAAACATCAGATTGGCCTGAAATTTTTTCTACAAGTAGAAGTCATTACCATCTGCCTTCAGAGAAAATTTCAGCTTGATGAGTTGTGCCGTTATTTTTTAAAAAATATTGATAGGTTTATTACACAAAAAAGTATAAATTTTCCACAACAAACGTAAAACGGGGAAATCACTCTATCTCAAACAACAAACATCAGATTGGCCTGAATTTTTTTCTACAAGTAGAAGTCATTACCATCTGCCTTCAGAGAAAATTTCAGCTTGATGAGTTGTGCCGTTAATTTTTAAAAAATAGTGATAGGTTTATTACACAAAAAAGTATAATTATTCCACAACAAACGTAAAACGGGGAAATCACTCTATCTCAAACAACAAACATCAGATTGGCCTGAAATTTTTTCTACAAGTAGAAGTCATTACCAACTGCCTGCTGTAAAAATTTCAGCTTGATGAGTTGCGCCGTTGTTTTAAAATAATAGTGATAAGTTTATTACACAAAAAAGTATAATTATTCCACAACAAACGCAAAACGGGGAAATCACTCTATCTCAAACAACAAACATCAGATTGGCCTGAAATTTTTTCTACAAGTAGAAGTCATTACCATCTGCCTTCAGAGAAAATTTCAGCTTGATGAGTTGCGCCGTTAATTTTTAAAAAATAGTGATAGGTTTATTACACAAAAAAGTATAATTATTCCACAACAAACGTAAAACGGGGAAATCACTCTATCTCAAACAACAAACATCAGATTGGCCTGAAATTTTTTCTACAAGTAGAAGTCATTACCATCTGCCTTCAGAGAAAATTTCAGCATGATGAGTTGCGCCGTTAATTTTTAAAAAATAGTGATAGGTTTATTACACAAAAAAGTATAATTATTCCACAACAAACGTAAAACGGGGAAATCACTCTATCTCAAACAACAAACATCAGATTGGCCTGAAATTTTTTCTACAAGTAGAAGTCATTACCAACTGCCTTCTGTGAAAATTTCGGCTTGATAAGTTGCGCCGTTTATTTAAAAAAATCGTAATCGATTTATTACACAAGAGTAAAACAGGCAAATCGCTCTATCTCTAACCCCAACCTTCAGATTGGCCTGAAATTGTTTCTACAAGTAGAAATTATTGCAAACTCAACCATTATGGAGTAGTCACTACAAAGCGCAAAAAAAAAAAAAAAAAAAAAAAAAAATCAGATTCCCTAACACAGACATCAGATTTCAGGTACTAAGACTCATTGCCGTGTCTCATGGGGAAACTTTGAGCCAGGCTTCCCCTTTTTAATAAGTTAGTTTCCACGCCGATTTTTTTTTTCGATTCTAAACCCGATCACCCCGTTTGCAAGCAGGTTGAACGTTACTAAGAACAACCAACAATCCGAGATGTTTTTAATGTCCTATATGAATACTGCTTTTCTTTTGTTAAAAATCTTCAATTAATGTTTTCCACAACAAAAGTAAACCGGGGAAATCACTCTATCTCTAACCCCAACCGTCAGATTGGCCTGAAATTTTTTCTACAAGTAGAAGTCATTACCAACTGCCTACTGTAAAAATTTCAGCTTGATGAGTTGTGCCGTTAATTTTTAAAAAATAGTGATAGGTTTATTACACAAAAAAGTATAATTATTCCACAACAAACGTAAAACGGGGAAATCACTCTATCTCAAACAACAAACATCAGATTGGCCTGAAATTTTTTCTACAAGTAGAAGTCATTACCATCTGCCTTCAGAGAAAATTTCAGCATGATGAGTTGCGCCGTTAATTTTTAAAAAATAGTGATAGGTTTATTACACAAAAAAGTATAATTATTCCACAACAAACGTAAAACGGGGAAATCACTCTATCTCAAACAACAAACATCAGATTGGCCTGAAATTTTTTCTACAAGTAGAAGTCATTACCAACTGCCTTCTGTGAAAATTTCGGCTTGATAAGTTGCGCCGTTTATTTAAAAAAATCGTAATCGATTTATTACACAAGAGTAAAACAGGCAAATCGCTTTATCTCTAACCCCAACCTTCAGATTGGCCTGAAATTGTTTCTACAAGTAGAAATTATTGCAAACTCAACCATTATGGAGTAGTCACTACAAAGCGCAAAAAAAAAAAAAAAAAAAAAAAAAAATCAGATTCCCTAACACAGACATCAGATTTCAGGTGCTAAGACTCATTGCCGTGTCTCATGGGGAAACTTTGAGCCAGGCTTCCCCTTTTTAATAAGTTAGTTTCCACGCCGATTTTTTTTTTTCGATTCTAAACCCGATCACCCCGTTTGCAAGCAGGTTGAACGTTACTAAGAACAACCAACAATCCGAGATGTTTTTAATGTCCTATATGAATACTGCTTTTCTTTTGTTAAAAATCTTCAATTAATGTTTTCCACAACAAAAGTAAACCGGGGAAATCACTCTATCTCTAACCCCAACCGTCAGATTGGCCTGAAATTTTTTCTACAAGTAGAAGTCATTACCAACTGCCTACTGTAAAAATTTCAGCTTGATGAGTTGTGCCGTTAATTTTTAAAAAATAGTGATAGGTTTATTACACAAAAAAGTATAATTATTCCACAACAAACGTAAAACGGGGAAATCACTCTTTCTCAAACAACAAACATCAGATTGGCCTGAAATTTTTTCTACAAGTAGAAGTCATTACCATCTGCCTTCAGAGAAAATTTCAGCTTGATGAGTTGTGCCGTTAATTTTTAAAAAATAGTGATAAGTTTATTACACAAAAAAGTATAATTATTCCACAACAAACGTAAAACGGGGAAATCACTCTATCTCAAACAACAAACATCAGATTGGCCTGAAATTTTTTCTACAAGTAGAAGTCATTACCATCTGCCTTCAGAGAAAATTTCAGCTTGATGAGTTGCGCCGTTAATTTTTAAAAAATAGTGATAGGTTTATTACACAAAAAAGTATAATTATTCCACAACAAACGTAAAACGGGGAAATCACTCTATCTCAAACAACAAACATCAGATTGGCCTGAAATTTTTTCTACAAGTAGAAGTCATTACCATCTGCCTTCAGAGAAAATTTCAGCTTGATGAGTTGTGCCGTTATTTTTTAAAAAATATTGATAGGTTTATTACACAAAAAAGTATAAATTTTCCACAACAAACGTAAAACGGGGAAATCACTCTATCTCAAACAACAAACATCAGATTGGCCTGAATTTTTTTCTACAAGTAGAAGTCATTACCATCTGCCTTCAGAGAAAATTTCAGCTTGATGAGTTGTGCCGTTAATTTTTAAAAAATAGTGATAGGTTTATTACACAAAAAAGTATAATTATTCCACAACAAACGTAAAACGGGGAAATCACTCTATCTCAAACAACAAACATCAGATTGGCCTGAAATTTTTTCTACAAGTAGAAGTCATTACCAACTGCCTGCTGTAAAAATTTCAGCTTGATGAGTTGCGCCGTTGTTTTAAAATAATAGTGATAAGTTTATTACACAAAAAAGTATAATTATTCCACAACAAACGCAAAACGGGGAAATCACTCTATCTCAAACAACAAACATCAGATTGGCCTGAAATTTTTTCTACAAGTAGAAGTCATTACCATCTGCCTTCAGAGAAAATTTCAGCTTGATGAGTTGCGCCGTTAATTTTTAAAAAATAGTGATAGGTTTATTACACAAAAAAGTATAATTATTCCACAACAAACGTAAAACGGGGAAATCACTCTATCTCAAACAACAAACATCAGATTGGCCTGAAATTTTTTCTACAAGTAGAAGTCATTACCATCTGCCTTCAGAGAAAATTTCAGCTTGATAAACTGTGCCGTTAATTTTTAAAAAATAGTGATAGGTTTATTACACAAAAAAGTATAATTATTCCACAACAAACGTAAAACGGGGAAATCACTCTATCTCAAACAACAAACATCAGATTGGCCTGAAATTTTTTCTACAAGTAGAAGTCATTACCAACTGCCTTCTGTGAAAATTTCGGCTTGATAAGTTGCGCCGTTTATTTAAAAAAATCGTTATAGATTTATTACACAAGAGTAAAACAGGCAAATCGCTCTATCTCTAACCCCAACCTTCAGATTGGCCTGAAATTGTTTCTACAAGTAGAAATTATTGCAAACTCAACCATTATGGAGTAGTCACTACAAAACGCAAAAAAAAAAAAAAAAAAAAAAAAAAAGTTCAGATTCCCTAACACAGACATCAGATTTCAGGTGCTAAGACTCATTGCCGTGTCTCATGGGGAAACTTTGAGCCAGGCTTCCCCTTTTTAATAAGTTAGTTTCCACGCCGATTTTTTTTTCGATTCTAAACCCGATCACCCCGTTTGCAAGCAGGTTGAACGTTACTAAGAACAACCAACAATCCGAGATGTTTTTAATGTCCTATATGAATACTGCTTTTCTTTTGTTAAAAATCTTCAATTAATGTTTTCCACAACAAAAAAGTATAATTATTCCACAACAAACGTAAAACGGGGAAATCACTCTATCTCAAACAACAAACATCAGATTGGCCTGAAATTTTTTCTACAAGTAGAAGTCATTACCAACTGCCTGCTGTAAAAATTTCAGCTTGATGAGTTGCGCCGTTGTTTAAAAATAATAGTGATAAGTTTATTACACAAAAAAGTATAATTATTCCACAACAAACGTAAAACGGGGAAATCACTCTATCTCAAACAACAAACATCAGATTGGCCTGAAATTTTTTCTACAAGTAGAAGTCATTACCATCTGCCTTCAGAGAAAATTTCAGCTTGATGAGTTGTGCCGTTAATTTTTAAAAAATAGTGATAGGTTTATTACACAAAAAAGTATAATTATTCCACAACAAACGTAAAACGGGGAAATCACTCTATCTCAAACAACAAACATCAGATTGGCCTGAAATTTTTTCTACAAGTAGAAGTCATTACCATCTGCCTTCAGAGAAAATTTCAGCTTGATGAGTTGCGCCGTTAATTTTTAAAAAATAGTGATAGGTTTATTACACAAAAAAGTATAATTATTCCACAACAAACGTAAAACGGGGAAATCACTCTATCTCAAACAACAAACATCAGATTGGCCTGAAATTTTTTCTACAAGTAGAAGTCATTACCATCTGCCTTCTGTGAAAATTTCGGCTTGATAAGTTGCGCCGTTTATTTAAAAAAATCGTAATAGATTTATTACACAAGAGTAAAACAGGCAAATCGCTCTATCTCTAACCCCAACCTTCAGATTGGCCTGAAATTGTTTCTACAAGTAGAAATTATTGCAAACTCAACCATTATGGAGTAGTCACTACAAAGCGCAAAAAAAAAAAAAAAAAAAAAAAAAAAAAAAAAAAAAAAAAAAAAAATTCAGATTCCCTAACACAGACATCAGATTTCAGGTGCTAAGACTCATTGCCGTGTCTCATGGGGAAACTTTGAGCCAGGCTTCCCCTTTTTAATAAGTTAGTTTCCACGCCGATTTTTTTTTTCGATTCTAAACCCGATCACCCCGTTTGCAAGCAGGTTGAACGTTACTAAGAACAACCAACAATCCGAGATGTTTTTAATGTCCTATATGAATACTGCTTTTCTTTTGTTAAAAATCTTCAATTAATGTTTTCCACAACAAAAGTAAACCGGGGAAATCACTCTATCTCAAACAACAAACATCAGATTGGCCTGAAATTTTTTCTACAAGTAGAAGTCATTACCATCTGCCTTCAGAGAAAATTTCAGCTTGATGAGTTGTGCCGTTATTTTTTAAAAAATATTGATAGGTTTATTACACAAAAAAGTATACATTTTCCACAACAAACGTAAAACGGGGAAATCACTCTATCTCAAACAACAAACATCAGATTGGCCTGAAATTTTTTCTACAAGTAGAAGTCATTACCATCTGCCTTCAGAGAAAATTTCAGCTTGATGAGTTGTGCCGTTAATTTTTAAAAAATAGTGATAGGTTTATTACACAAAAAAGTATAATTATTCCACAACAAACGTTAAACGGGGAAATCACTCTATCTCAAACAACAAACATCAGATTGGCCTGAAATTTTTTCTACAAGTAGAAGTCATTACCATCTGCCTTCAGAGAAAATTTCAGCTTGATGAGTTGCGCCGTTAATTTTTAAAAAATAGTGATAGGTTTATTACACAAAAAAGTATAATTATTCCACAACAAACGTAAAACAAGGAAATCACTCTATCTCAAACAACAAACATCAGATTGGCCTGAAATTTTTTCTACAAGTAGAAGTCATTACCATCTGCCTTCAGAGAAAATTTCAGCTTGATGAGTTGTGCCGTTATTTTTTAAAAAATATTGATAGGTTTATTACACAAAAAAGTATAAATTTTCCACAACAAACGTAAAACGGGGAAATCACTCTATCTCAAACAACAAACATCAGATTGGCCTGAAATTTTTTCTACAAGTAGAAGTCATTACCAACTGCCTTCAGAGAAAATTTCAGCTTGATGAGTTGCGCCGTTAATTTTTAAAAAATAGTGATAGGTTTATTACACAAAAAAGTATAATTATTCCACAACAAACGTAAAACGGGGAAATCACTCTATCTCAAACAACAAACATCAGATTGGCCTGAAATTTTTTCTACAAGTAGAAGTCATTACCAACTGCCTTCTGTGAAAATTTCGGCTTGATAAGTTGCGCCGTTTATTTAAAAAAATCGTAATAGATTTATTACACAAGAGTAAAACAGGCAAATCGCTCTATCTCTAACCCCAACCTTCAGATTGGCCTGAAATTGTTTCTACAAGTAGAAATTATTGCAAACTCAACCATTATGGAGTAGTCACTACAAAGCACAAAAAAAAAAAAAAAAAAAAAAAAAAAAAAAAAAATTCAGATTCCCTAACACAGACATCAGATTTCAGGTGCTAAGACTTATTGCCGTGTCTCATGGGGAAACTTTGAGCCAGGCTTCCCCTTTTTAATAAGTTAGTTTCCACGCCGATTTTTTTTTTCGATTCTAAACCCGATCACCCCGTTTGCAAGCAGGTTGAACGTTACTAAGAACAACCAACAATCCGAGATGTTTTTAATGTCCTATATGAATACTGCTTTTCTTTTGTTAAAAATCTTCAATTAATGTTTTCCACAACAAAAGTAAACCGGGGAAATCACTCTATCTCTAACCCCAACCGTCAGATTGGCCTGAAATTTTTTCTACAAGTAGAAGTCATTACCAACTGCCTACTGTAAAAATTTCAGCTTGATGAGTTGTGCCGTTAATTTTTAAAAAATAGTGATAGGTTTATTACACAAAAAAGTATAATTATTCCACAACAAACGTAAAACGGGGAAATCACTCTATCTCAAACAACAAACATCAGATTGGCCTGAAATTTTTTCTACAAGTAGAAGTCATTACCATCTGCCTTCAGAGAAAATTTCAGCTTGATGAGTTGTGCCGTTAATTTTTAAAAAATAGTGATAGGTTTATTACACAAAAAAGTATAATTATTCCACAACAAACGTAAAACGGGGAAATCACTCTATCTCAAACAACAAACATCAGATTGGCCTGAAATTTTTTCTACAAGTAGAAGTCATTACCATCTGCCTTCAGAGAAAATTTCAGCTTGATGAGTTGTGCCGTTATTTTTTAAAAAATATTGATAGGTTTATTACACAAAAAAGTATAAATTTTCCACAACAAACGTAAAACGGGGAAATCACTCTATCTCAAACAACAAACATCAGATTGGCCTGAATTTTTTTCTACAAGTAGAAGTCATTACCAACTGCCTTCAGAGAAAATTTCAGCTTGATGAGTTGTGCCGTTAATTTTTAAAAAATAGTGATAGGTTTATTACACAAAAAAGTATAATTATTCCACAACAAACGTAAAACGGGGAAATCACTCTATCTCAAACAACAAACATCAGATTGGCCTGAAATTTTTTCTACAAGTAGAAGTCATTACCATCTGCCTTCAGAGAAAATTTCAGCTTGATGAGTTGTGCCGTTATTTTTTAAAAAATATTGATAGGTTTATTACACAAAAAAGTATAAATTTTCCACAACAAACGTAAAACGGGGAAATCACTCTATCTCAAACAACAAACATCAGATTGGCCTGAATTTTTTTCTACAAGTAGAAGTCATTACCAACTGCCTACTGTAAAAATTTCAGCTTGATGAGTTGTGCCGTTAATTTTTAAAAAATAGTGATAGGTTTATTACACAAAAAAGTATAATTATTCCACAACAAACGTAAAACGGGGAAATCACTCTATCTCAAACAACAAACATCAGATTGGCCTGAAATTTTTTCTACAAGTAGAAGTCATTACCATCTGCCTTCAGAGAAAATTTCAGCTTGATGAGTTGCGCCGTTAATTTTTAAAAAATAGTGATAGGTTTATTACACAAAAAAGTATAATTATTCCACAACAAACGTAAAACGGGGAAATCACTCTATCTCAAACAACAAACATCAGATTGGCCTGAAATTTTTTCTACAAGTAGAAGTCATTACCATCTGCCTTCAGAGAAAATTTCAGCTTGATGAGTTGTGCCGTTATTTTTTAAAAAATATTGATAGGTTTATTACACAAAAAAGTATAAATTTTCCACAACAAACGTAAAACGGGGAAATCACTCTATCTCAAACAACAAACATCAGATTGGCCTGAATTTTTTTCTACAAGTAGAAGTCATTACCAACTGCCTTCAGAGAAAATTTCAGCTTGATGAGTTGTGCCGTTAATTTTTAAAAAATAGTGATAGGTTTATTACACAAAAAAGTATAATTATTCCACAACAAACGTAAAACGGGGAAATCACTCTATCTCAAACAACAAACATCAGATTGGCCTGAAATTTTTTCTACAAGTAGAAGTCATTACCAACTGCCTGCTGTAAAAATTTCAGCTTGATGAGTTGCGCCGTTGTTTTAAAATAATAGTGATAAGTTTATTACACAAAAAAGTATAATTATTCCACAACAAACGTAAAACGGGGAAATCACTCTATCTCAAACAACAAACATCAGATTGGCCTGAAATTTTTTCTACAAGTAGAAGTCATTACCAACTGCCTGCTGTAAAAATTTCAGCTTGATGAGTTGTGCCGTTATTTTTTAAAAAATATTGATAGGTTTATTACACAAAAAAGTATAAATTTTCCACAACAAACGTAAAACGGGGAAATCACTCTATCTCAAACAACAAACATCAGATTGGCCTGAAATTTTTTCTACAAGTAGAAGTCATTACCATCTGCCTTCAGAGAAAATTTCAGCTTGATGAGTTGTGCCGTTAATTTTAAAAAAATAGTGATAGGTTTATTACACAAAAAAGTATAATTATTCCACAACAAACGTAAAACGGGGAAATCACTCTATCTCAAACAACAAACATCAGATTGGCCTGAAATTTTTTCTACAAGTAGAAGTCATTACCATCTGCCTTCAGAGAAAATTTCAGCTTGATGAGTTGTGCCGTTAATTTTTAAAAAATATTGATAGGTTTATTACACAAAAAAGTATAAATTTTCCACAACAAACGTAAAACGGGGAAATCACTCTATCTCAAACAACAAACATCAGATTGGCCTGAATTTTTTTCTACAAGTAGAAGTCATTACCAACTGCCTTCTGTGAAAATTTCAGCTTGATAAACTGTGCCGTTAATTTTTAAAAAAATAGTGATAGGTTTATTACACAAAAAAGTATAATTATTCCACAACAAACGTAAAACGGGGAAATCACTCTATCTCAAACAACAAACATCAGATTGGCCTGAAATTTTTTCTACAAGTAGAAGTCATTACCAACTGCCTTCTGTGAAAATTTCGGCTTGATAAGTTGCGCCGTTTATTTAAAAAAATCGTTATAGATTTATTACACAAGAGTAAAACAGGCAAATCGCTCTATCTCTAACCCCAACCTTCAGATTGGCCTGAAATTGTTTCTACAAGTAGAAATTATTGCACACTCAACCATTATGGAGTAGTCACTACAAAACGCAAAAAAAAAAAAAAAAAAAAAAAAAAAAAAAAAAAAAAAAAGTTCAGATTCCCTAACACAGACATCAGATTTCAGGTGCTAAGACTCATTGCCGTGTCTCATGGGGAAACTTTGAGCCAGGCTTCCCCTTTTTAATAAGTTAGTTTCCACGCCGATTTTTTTTTTTCGATTCTAAACCCGATCACCCCGTTTGCAAGCAGGTTGAACGTTACTAAGAACAACCAACAATCCGAGATGTTTTTAATGTCCTATATGAATACTGCTTTTCTTTTGTTAAAAATCTTCAATTAATGTTTTCCACAACAAAAGTAAACCGGGGAAATCACTCTATCTCTAACCCCAACCGTCAGATTGGCCTGAAATTTTTTCTACAAGTAGAAGTCATTACCAACTGCCTACTGTAAAAATTTCAGCTTGATGAGTTGTGCCGTTAATTTTTAAAAAATAGTGATAGGTTTATTACACAAAAAAGTATAATTATTCCACAACAAACGTAAAACGGGGAAATCACTCTATCTCAAACAACAAACATCAGATTGGCCTGAAATTTTTTCTACAAGTAGAAGTCATTACCATCTGCCTTCAGAGAAAATTTCAGCTTGATGAGTTGTGCCGTTAATTTTTAAAAAATAGTGATAGGTTTATTACACAAAAAAGTATAATTATTCCACAACAAACGTAAAACGGGGAAATCACTCTATCTCAAACAACAAACATCAGATTGGCCTGAAATTTTTTCTACAAGTAGAAGTCATTACCATCTGCCTTCAGAGAAAATTTCAGCTTGATGAGTTGTGCCGTTATTTTTTAAAAAATATTGATAGGTTTATTACACAAAAAAGTATACATTTTCCACAACAAACGTAAAACGGGGAAATCACTCTATCTCAAACAACAAACATCAGATTGGCCTGAATTTTTTTCTACAAGTAGAAGTCATTACCAACTGCCTTCAGAGAAAATTTCAGCTTGATGAGTTGTGCCGTTAATTTTTAAAAAATAGTGATAGGTTTATTACACAAAAAAGTATAATTATTCCACAACAAACGTAAAACGGGGAAATCACTCTATCTCAAACAACAAACATCAGATTGGCCTGAAATTTTTTCTACAAGTAGAAGTCATTACCATCTGCCTTCAGAGAAAATTTCAGCTTGATGAGTTGTGCCGTTATTTTTTAAAAAATATTGATAGGTTTATTACACAAAAAAGTATAAATTTTCCACAACAAACGTAAAACGGGGAAATCACTCTATCTCAAACAACAAACATCAGATTGGCCTGAATTTTTTTCTACAAGTAGAAGTCATTACCAACTGCCTACTGTAAAAATTTCAGCTTGATGAGTTGTGCCGTTAATTTTTAAAAAATAGTGATAGGTTTATTACACAAAAAAGTATAATTATTCCACAACAAACGTAAAACGGGGAAATCACTCTATCTCAAACAACAAACATCAGATTGGCCTGAATTTTTTTCTACAAGTAGAAGTCATTACCATCTGCCTTCAGAGAAAATTTCAGCTTGATGAGTTGCGCCGTTAATTTTTAAAAAATAGTGATAGGTTTATTACACAAAAAAGTATAATTATTCCACAACAAACGTAAAACGGGGAAATCACTCTATCTCAAACAACAAACATCAGATTGGCCTGAAATTTTTTCTACAAGTAGAAGTCATTACCATCTGCCTTCAGAGAAAATTTCAGCTTGATGAGTTGCGCCGTTAATTTTTAAAAAATAGTGATAGGTTTATTACACAAAAAAGTATAATTATTCCACAACAAACGTAAAACGGGGAAATCACTCTATCTCAAACAACAAACATCAGATTGGCCTGAAATTTTTTCTACAAGTAGAAGTCATTACCATCTGCCTTCAGAGAAAATTTCAGCTTGATGAGTTGTGCCGTTATTTTTTAAAAAATATTGATAGGTTTATTACACAAAAAAGTATAAATTTTCCACAACAAACGTAAAACGGGGAAATCACTCTATCTCAAACAACAAACATCAGATTGGCCTGAATTTTTTTCTACAAGTAGAAGTCATTACCAACTGCCTTCAGAGAAAATTTCAGCTTGATGAGTTGTGCCGTTAATTTTTAAAAAATAGTGATAGGTTTATTACACAAAAAAGTATAATTATTCCACAACAAACGTAAAACGGGGAAATCACTCTATCTCAAACAACAAACATCAGATTGGCCTGAAATTTTTTCTACAAGTAGAAGTCATTACCAACTGCCTGCTGTAAAAATTTCAGCTTGATGAGTTGCGCCGTTGTTTTAAAATAATAGTGATAAGTTTATTACACAAAAAAGTATAATTATTCCACAACAAACGTAAAACGGGGAAATCACTCTATCTCAAACAACAAACATCAGATTGGCCTGAAATTTTTTCTACAAGTAGAAGTCATTACCAACTGCCTGCTGTAAAAATTTCAGCTTGATGAGTTGTGCCGTTATTTTTTAAAAAATATTGATAGGTTTATTACACAAAAAAGTATAAATTTTCCACAACAAACGTAAAACGGGGAAATCACTCTATCTCAAACAACAAACATCAGATTGGCCTGAAATTTTTTCTACAAGTAGAAGTCATTACCATCTGCCTTCAGAGAAAATTTCAGCTTGATGAGTTGTGCCGTTAATTTTAAAAAAATAGTGATAGGTTTATTACACAAAAAAGTATAATTATTCCACAACAAACGTAAAACGGGGAAATCACTCTATCTCAAACAACAAACATCAGATTGGCCTGAAATTTTTTCTACAAGTAGAAGTCATTACCATCTGCCTTCAGAGAAAATTTCAGCTTGATGAGTTGTGCCTTTAATTTTTAAAAAATATTGATAGGTTTATTACACAAAAAAGTATAAATTTTCCACAACAAACGTAAAACGGGGAAATCACTCTATCTCAAACAACAAACATCAGATTGGCCTGAATTTTTTTCTACAAGTAGAAGTCATTACCAACTGCCTTCTGTGAAAATTTCAGCTTGATAAACTGTGCCGTTAATTTTTAAAAAAATAGTGATAGGTTTATTACACAAAAAAGTATAATTATTCCACAACAAACGTAAAACGGGGAAATCACTCTATCTCAAACAACAAACATCAGATTGGCCTGAAATTTTTTCTACAAGTAGAAGTCATTACCAACTGCCTTCTGTGAAAATTTCGGCTTGATAAGTTGCGCCGTTTATTTAAAAAAATCGTTATAGATTTATTACACAAGAGTAAAACAGGCAAATCGCTCTATCTCTAACCCCAACCTTCAGATTGGCCTGAAATTGTTTCTACAAGTAGAAATTATTGCACACTCAACCATTATGGAGTAGTCACTACAAAACGCAAAAAAAAAAAAAAAAAAAAAAAAAAAAAAAGTTCAGATTCCCTAACACAGACATCAGATTTCAGGTGCTAAGACTCATTGCCGTGTCTCATGGGGAAACTTTGAGCCAGGCTTCCCCTTTTTAATAAGTTAGTTTCCACGCCGATTTTTTTTTTTCGATTCTAAACCCGATCACCCCGTTTGCAAGCAGGTTGAACGTTACTAAGAACAACCAACAATCCGAGATGTTTTTAATGTCCTATATGAATACTGCTTTTCTTTTGTTAAAAATCTTCAATTAATGTTTTCCACAACAAAAGTAAACCGGGGAAATCACTCTATCTCTAACCCCAACCGTCAGATTGGCCTGAAATTTTTTCTACAAGTAGAAGTCATTACCAACTGCCTACTGTAAAAATTTCAGCTTGATGAGTTGTGCCGTTAATTTTTAAAAAATAGTGATAGGTTTATTACACAAAAAAGTATAATTATTCCACAACAAACGTAAAACGGGGAAATCACTCTATCTCAAACAACAAACATCAGATTGGCCTGAAATTTTTTCTACAAGTAGAAGTCATTACCATCTGCCTTCAGAGAAAATTTCAGCTTGATGAGTTGTGCCGTTAATTTTTAAAAAATAGTGATAGGTTTATTACACAAAAAAGTATAATTATTCCACAACAAACGTAAAACGGGGAAATCACTCTATCTCAAACAACAAACATCAGATTGGCCTGAAATTTTTTCTACAAGTAGAAGTCATTACCATCTGCCTTCAGAGAAAATTTCAGCTTGATGAGTTGTGCCGTTATTTTTTAAAAAATATTGATAGGTTTATTACACAAAAAAGTATAAATTTTCCACAACAAACGTAAAACGGGGAAATCACTCTATCTCAAACAACAAACATCAGATTGGCCTGAATTTTTTTCTACAAGTAGAAGTCATTACCAACTGCCTTCAGAGAAAATTTCAGCTTGATGAGTTGTGCCGTTAATTTTTAAAAAATAGTGATAGGTTTATTACACAAAAAAGTATAATTATTCCACAACAAACGTAAAACGGGGAAATCACTCTATCTCAAACAACAAACATCAGATTGGCCTGAAATTTTTTCTACAAGTAGAAGTCATTACCATCTGCCTTCAGAGAAAATTTCAGCTTGATGAGTTGTGCCGTTATTTTTTAAAAAATATTGATAGGTTTATTACACAAAAAAGTATAAATTTTCCACAACAAACGTAAAACGGGGAAATCACTCTATCTCAAACAACAAACATCAGATTGGCCTGAATTTTTTTCTACAAGTAGAAGTCATTACCAACTGCCTACTGTAAAAATTTCAGCTTGATGAGTTGTGCCGTTAATTTTTAAAAAATAGTGATAGGTTTATTACACAAAAAAGTATAATTATTCCACAACAAACGTAAAACGGGGAAATCACTCTATCTCAAACAACAAACATCAGATTGGCCTGAAATTTTTTCTACAAGTAGAAGTCATTACCATCTGCCTTCAGAGAAAATTTCAGCTTGATGAGTTGCGCCGTTAATTTTTAAAAAATAGTGATAGGTTTATTACACAAAAAAGTATAATTATTCCACAACAAACGTAAAACGGGGAAATCACTCTATCTCAAACAACAAACATCAGATTGGCCTGAAATTTTTTCTACAAGTAGAAGTCATTACCATCTGCCTTCAGAGAAAATTTCAGCTTGATGAGTTGTGCCGTTATTTTTTAAAAAATATTGATAGGTTTATTACACAAAAAAGTATAAATTTTCCACAACAAACGTAAAACGGGGAAATCACTCTATCTCAAACAACAAACATCAGATTGGCCTGAATTTTTTTCTACAAGTAGAAGTCATTACCAACTGCCTTCAGAGAAAATTTCAGCTTGATGAGTTGTGCCGTTAATTTTTAAAAAATAGTGATAGGTTTATTACACAAAAAAGTATAATTATTCCACAACAAACGTAAAACGGGGAAATCACTCTATCTCAAACAACAAACATCAGATTGGCCTGAAATTTTTTCTACAAGTAGAAGTCATTACCAACTGCCTGCTGTAAAAATTTCAGCTTGATGAGTTGCGCCGTTGTTTTAAAATAATAGTGATAAGTTTATTACACAAAAAAGTATAATTATTCCACAACAAACGTAAAACGGGGAAATCACTCTATCTCAAACAACAAACATCAGATTGGCCTGAAATTTTTTCTACAAGTAGAAGTCATTACCAACTGCCTGCTGTAAAAATTTCAGCTTGATGAGTTGTGCCGTTATTTTTTAAAAAATATTGATAGGTTTATTACACAAAAAAGTATAAATTTTCCACAACAAACGTAAAACGGGGAAATCACTCTATCTCAAACAACAAACATCAGATTGGCCTGAAATTTTTTCTACAAGTAGAAGTCATTACCATCTGCCTTCAGAGAAAATTTCAGCTTGATGAGTTGTGCCGTTAATTTTAAAAAAATAGTGATAGGTTTATTACACAAAAAAGTATAATTATTCCACAACAAACGTAAAACGGGGAAATCACTCTATCTCAAACAACAAACATCAGATTGGCCTGAAATTTTTTTCTACAAGTAGAAGTCATTACCAACTGCCTTCTGTGAAAATTTCGGCTTGATAAGTTGCGCCGTTTATTTAAAAAAATCGTAATAGATTTATTACACAAGAGTAAAACAGGCAAATCGCTCTATCTCTAACCCCAACCTTCAGATTGGCCTGAAATTGTTTCTACAAGTAGAAATTATTGCAAACTCAACCATTATGGAGTAGTCACTACAAAGCGCAAAAAAAAAAAAAAAAAAAAAAAAAAAAAAAGTTCAGATTCCCTAACACAGACATCAGATTTCAGGTGCTTAGACTCATTGCCGTGTCTCATGGGGAAACTTTGAGCCAGGCTTCCCCTTTTTAATAAGTTAGTTTCCACGCCGATTTTTTTTTTTCGATTCTAAACCCGATCACCCCGTTTGCAAGCAGGTTGAACGTTACTAAGAACAACCAACAATCCGAGATGTTTTTAATGTCCTATATGAATACTGCTTTTCTTTTGTTAAAAATCTTCAATTAATGTTTTCCACAACAAAAGTAAACCGGGGAAATCACTCTATCTCTAACCCCAACCGTCAGATTGGCCTGAAATTTTTTCTACAAGTAGAAGTCATTACCAACTGCCTACTGTAAAAATTTCAGCTTGATGAGTTGTGCCGTTAATTTTTAAAAAATAGTGATAGGTTTATTACACAAAAAAGTATAATTATTCCACAACAAACGTAAAACGGGGAAATCACTCTATCTCAAACAACAAACATCAGATTGGCCTGAATTTTTTTCTACAAGTAGAAGTCATTACCATCTGCCTTCAGAGAAAATTTCAGCTTGATGAGTTGTGCCGTTAATTTTTAAAAAATAGTGATAGGTTTATTACACAAAAAAGTATAATTATTCCACAACAAACGTAAAACGGGGAAATCACTCTATCTCAAACAACAAACATCAGATTGGCCTGAAATTTTTTCTACAAGTAGAAGTCATTACCATCTACCTTCAGAGAAAATTTCAGCTTGATGAGTTGCGCCGTTAATTTTTAAAAAATAGTGATAGGTTTATTAAACAAAAAAGTATAATTATTCCACAACAAACGTAAAACGGGGAAATCACTCTATCTCAAACAACAAACATCAGATTGGCCTGAAATTTTTTCTACAAGTAGAAGTCATTACCATCTGCCTTCAGAGAAAATTTCAGCTTGATGAGTTGTGCCGTTAATTTTTAAAAAATAGTGATAGGTTTATTACACAAAAAAGTATAATTATTCCACAACAAACGTAAAACGGGGAAATCACTCTATCTCAAACAACAAACATCAGATTGGCCTGAAATTTTTTCTACAAGTAGAAGTCATTACCAACTGCCTGCTGTAAAAATTTCAGCTTGATGAGTTGCGCCGTTGTTTTAAAATAATAGTGATAAGTTTATTACACAAAAAAGTATAATTATTCCACAACAAACGCAAAACGGGGAAATCACTCTATCTCAAACAACAAACATCAGATTGGCCTGAAATTTTTTCTACAAGTAGAAGTCATTACCATCTGCCTTCAGAGAAAATTTCAGCTTGATGAGTTGCGCCGTTAATTTTTAAAAAATAGTGATAGGTTTATTACACAAAAAAGTATAATTATTCCACAACAAACGTAAAACGGGGAAATCACTCTATCTCAAACAACAAACATCAGATTGGCCTGAAATTTTTTCTACAAGTAGAAGTCATTACCATCTGCCTTCAGAGAAAATTTCAGCTTGATGAGTTGTGCCGTTAATTTTTAAAAAATATTGATAGGTTTATTACACAAAAAAGTATAATTATTCCACAACAAACGTAAAACGAGGAAATCACTCTATCTCAAACAACAAACATCAGATTGGCCTGAAATTTTTTCTACAAGTAGAAGTCATTACCAACTGCCTTCTGTGAAAATTTCGGCTTGATAAGTTGCGCCGTTTATTTAAAAAAATCGTAATAGATTTATTACACAAGAGTAAAACAGGCAAATCGCTCTATCTCTAACCCCAACCTTCAGATTGGCCTGAAATTGTTTCTACAAGTAGAAATTATTGCAAACTCAACCATTATGGAGTAGTCACTACAAAGCGCAAAAAAAAAAAAAAAAAAAAAGAAAAGTTCAGATTCCCTAACACAGACATCAGATTTCAGGTGCTAAGACTCATTGCCGTTTCTCATGGGGAAACTTTGAGCCAGGCTTCCCCTTTTTAATAAGTTAGTTTCCACGCCGATTTTTTTTTCGATTCTAAACCCGATCACCCCGTTTGCAAGCAGGTTGAACGTTACTAAGAACAACCAACAATCCGAGATGTTTTTAATGTCCTATATGAATACTGCTTTTCTTTTGTTAAAAATCTTCAATTAATGTTTTCCACAACAAAAGTAAACCGGGGAAATCACTCTATCTCTAACCCCAACCGTCAGATTGGCCTGAAATTTTTTCTACAAGTAGAAGTCATTACCAACTGCCTACTGTAAAAATTTCAGCTTGATGAGTTGTGCCGTTAGTTTTTAAAAAATAGTGATAGGTTTATTACACAAAAAAGTATAATTATTCCACAACAAACGTAAAACGGGGAAATCACTCTATCTCAAACAACAAACATCAGATTGGCCTGAAATTTTTTCTACAAGTAGAAGTCATTACCATCTGCCTTCAGAGAAAATTTCAGCTTGATGAGTTGAGCCGTTATTTTTAAAAAAATATTGATAGGTTTATTACACAAAAAAGTATAATTATTCCACAACAAACGTTAAACGGGGAAATCACTCTATCTCAAACAACAAACATCAGATTGGCCTGAAATTTTTTCTACAAGTAGAAGTCATTACCATCTGCCTTCAGAGAAAATTTCAGCTTGATGAGTTGCGCCGTTAATTTTTAAAAAATAGTGATAGGTTTATTACACAAAAAAGTATAATTATTCCACAACAAACGTAAAACGGGGAAATCACTCTATCTCAAACAACAAACATCAGATTGGCCTGAAATTTTTTCTACAAGTAGAAGTCATTACCATCTGCCTTCAGAGAAAATTTCAGCTTGATGAGTTGCGCCGTTAATTTTTAAAAAATAGTGATAGGTTTATTACACAAAAAAGTATAATTATTCCACAACAAACGTAAAACGGGGAAATCACTCTATCTCAAACAACAAACATCAGATTGGCCTGAAATTTTTTCTACAAGTAGAAGTCATTACCATCTGCCTTCAGAGAAAATTTCAGCGTGATGAGTTGCGCCGTTAATTTTTAAAAAATAGTGATAGGTTTATTACACAAAAAAGTATAATTATTCCACAACAAACGTAAAACGGGGAAATCACTCTATCTCAAATAACAAACATCAGATTGGCCTGAAATTTTTTCTACAAGTAGAAGTCATTACCAACTGCCTGCTGTAAAAATTTCAGCTTGATGAGTTGCGCCGTTGTTTTAAAATAATAGTGATAAGTTTATTACACAAAAAAGTATAATTATTCCACAACAAACGTAAAACGGGGAAATCACTCTATCTCAAACAACAAACATCAGATTGGCCTGAAATTTTTTCTACAAGTAGAAGTCATTACCATCTGCCTTCAGAGAAAATTTCAGCTTGATGAGTTGTGCCGTTAATTTTTAAAAAATAGTGATAGGTTTATTACACAAAAAAGTATAATTATTCCACAACAAACGTAAAACGGGGAAATCACTCTATCTCAAACAACAAACATCAGATTGGCCTGAAATTTTTTCTACAAGTAGAAGTCATTACCATCTGCCTTCAGAGAAAATTTCAGCTTGATGAGTTGCGCCGTTAATTTTTAAAAAATAGTGATAGGTTTATTACACAAAAAAGTATAATTATTCCACAACAAACGTAAAACGGGGAAATCACTCTATCTCAAACAACAAACATCAGATTGGCCTGAAATTTTTTCTACAAGTAGAAGTCATTACCAACTGCCTGCTGTAAAAATTTCAGCTTGATGAGTTGCGCCGTTGTTTTAAAATAATAGTGATAAGTTTATTACACAAAAAAGTATAATTATTCCACAACAAACGCAAAACGGGGAAATCACTCTATCTCAAACAACAAACATCAGATTGGCCTGAAATTTTTTCTACAAGTAGAAGTCATTACCATCTGCCTTCAGAGAAAATTTCAGCTTGATGAGTTGCGCCGTTAATTTTTAAAAAATAGTGATAGGTTTATTACACAAAAAAGTATAATTATTCCACAACAAACGTAAAACGGGGAAATCACTCTATCTCAAACAACAAACATCAGATTGGCCTGAAATTTTTTCTACAAGTAGAAGTCATTACCATCTGCCTTCAGAGAAAATTTCAGCTTGATGAGTTGTGCCGTTAATTTTTAAAAAATATTGATAGGTTTATTACACAAAAAAGTATAATTATTCCACAACAAACGTAAAACGAGGAAATCACTCTATCTCAAACAACAAACATCAGATTGGCCTGAAATTTTTTCTACAAGTAGAAGTCATTACCAACTGCCTTCTGTGAAAATTTCGGCTTGATAAGTTGCGCCGTTTATTTAAAAAAATCGTAATAGATTTATTACACAAGAGTAAAACAGGCAAATCGCTCTATCTCTAACCCCAACCTTCAGATTGGCCTGAAATTGTTTCTACAAGTAGAAATTATTGCAAACTCAACCATTATGGAGTAGTCACTACAAAGCGCAAAAAAAAAAAAAAAAAAAAAAAAGAAAAGTTCAGATTCCCTAACACAGACATCAGATTTCAGGTGCTAAGACTCATTGCCGTTTCTCATGGGGAAACTTTGAGCCAGGCTTCCCCTTTTTAATAAGTTAGTTTCCACGCCGATTTTTTTTTCGATTCTAAACCCGATCACCCCGTTTGCAAGCAGGTTGAACGTTACTAAGAACAACCAACAATCCGAGATGTTTTTAATGTCCTATATGAATACTGCTTTTCTTTTGTTAAAAATCTTCAATTAATGTTTTCCACAACAAAAGTAAACCGGGGAAATCACTCTATCTCTAACCCCAACCGTCAGATTGGCCTGAAATTTTTTCTACAAGTAGAAGTCATTACCAACTGCCTACTGTAAAAATTTCAGCTTGATGAGTTGTGCCGTTAGTTTTTAAAAAATAGTGATAGGTTTATTACACAAAAAAGTATAATTATTCCACAACAAACGTAAAACGGGGAAATCACTCTATCTCAAACAACAAACATCAGATTGGCCTGAAATTTTTTCTACAAGTAGAAGTCATTACCATCTGCCTTCAGAGAAAATTTCAGCTTGATGAGTTGAGCCGTTATTTTTAAAAAAATATTGATAGGTTTATTACACAAAAAAGTATAATTATTCCACAACAAACGTTAAACGGGGAAATCACTCTATCTCAAACAACAAACATCAGATTGGCCTGAAATTTTTTCTACAAGTAGAAGTCATTACCATCTGCCTTCAGAGAAAATTTCAGCTTGATGAGTTGCGCCGTTAATTTTTAAAAAATAGTGATAGGTTTATTACACAAAAAAGTATAATTATTCCACAACAAACGTAAAACGGGGAAATCACTCTATCTCAAACAACAAACATCAGATTGGCCTGAAATTTTTTCTACAAGTAGAAGTCATTACCATCTGCCTTCAGAGAAAATTTCAGCTTGATGAGTTGCGCCGTTAATTTTTAAAAAATAGTGATAGGTTTATTACACAAAAAAGTATAATTATTCCACAACAAACGTAAAACGGGGAAATCACTCTATCTCAAACAACAAACATCAGATTGGCCTGAAATTTTTTCTACAAGTAGAAGTCATTACCATCTGCCTTCAGAGAAAATTTCAGCGTGATGAGTTGCGCCGTTAATTTTTAAAAAATAGTGATAGGTTTATTACACAAAAAAGTATAATTATTCCACAACAAACGTAAAACGGGGAAATCACTCTATCTCAAATAACAAACATCAGATTGGCCTGAAATTTTTTCTACAAGTAGAAGTCATTACCAACTGCCTGCTGTAAAAATTTCAGCTTGATGAGTTGCGCCGTTGTTTTAAAATAATAGTGATAAGTTTATTACACAAAAAAGTATAATTATTCCACAACAAACGTAAAACGGGGAAATCACTCTATCTCAAACAACAAACATCAGATTGGCCTGAAATTTTTTCTACAAGTAGAAGTCATTACCATCTGCCTTCAGAGAAAATTTCAGCTTGATGAGTTGCGCCGTTAATTTTTAAAAAATAGTGATAGGTTTATTACACAAAAAAGTATAATTATTCCACAACAAACGTAAAACGGGGAAATCACTCTATCTCAAACAACAAACATCAGATTGGCCTGAAATTTTTTCTACAAGTAGAAGTCATTACCAACTGCCTTCTGTGAAAATTTCGGCTTGATAAGTTGCGCCGTTTATTTAAAAAAATCGTAATAGATTTATTACACAAGAGTAAAACAGGCAAATCGCTCTATCTCTAACCCCAACCTTCAGATTGGCCTGAAATTGTTTCTACAAGTAGAAATTATTGCAAACTCAACCATTATGGAGTAGTCACTACAAAGAGCAAAAAAAAAAAAAAAAAAAAAAAAAAAAAGTTCAGATTCCCTAACACTAACACTGAACGTTACTAAGAACAACCAACAATCCGAGATGTTTTTAATGTCCTATATGAATACTGCTTTTCTTTTGTTAAAAATCTTCAATTAATGTTTTCCACAACAAAAGTAAACTGGGGAAATCACTCTATCTCTAACCCCAACCGTCAGATTGGCCTGAAATTTTTTCTACAAGTAGAAGTCATTACCAACTGCCTACTGTAAAAATTTCAGCTTGATGAGTTGTGCCGTTAATTTTTAAAAAATAGTGATAGGTTTATTACACAAAAAAGTATAATTATTCCACAACAAACGTAAAACGGGGAAATCACTCTATCTCAAACAACAAACATCAGATTGGCCTGAAATTTTTTCTACAAGTAGAAGTCATTACCAACTGCCTGCTGTAAAAATTTCAGCTTGATGAGTTGCGCCGTTGTTTTAAAATAATAGTGATAAGTTTATTACACAAAAAAGTATAATTATTCCACAACAAACGTAAAACGGGGAAATCACTCGATCTCAAACAACAAACATCAGATTGGCCTGAAATTTTTTCTACAAGTAGAAGTCATTACCAACTGCCTACTGTAAAAATTTCAGCTTGATGAGTTGTGCCGTTAATTTTTAAAAAATAGTGATAGGTTTATTACACAAAAAAGTATAATTATTCCACAACAAACGTAAAACGGGGAAATCACTCTATCTCAAACAACAAACATCAGATTGGCCTGAAATTTTTTCTACAAGTAGAAGTCATTACCATCTGCCTTCAGAGAAAATTTCAGCTTGATGAGTTGTGCCGTTATTTTTTAAAAAAATATGGATAGGTTTATTACACAAAAAGTATAATTATTCCACAACAAACGTAAAACGGGGAAATCACTCTATCTCAAACAACAAACATCAGATTGGCCTGAAATTTTTTCTACAAGTAGAAGTCATTACCATCTGCCTTCAGAGAAAATTTCAGCTTGATGAGTTGTGCCGTTAATTTTTAAAAAATATTGATAGATTTATTACACAAAAAAGTATAAATTTTCCACAACAAACGTAAAACGGGGAAATCACTCTATCTCAAACAACAAACATCAGATTGGCCTGAATTTTTTTCTACAAGTAGAAGTCATTACCAACTGCCTTCTGTGAAAATTTCAGCTTGATGAGTTGCGCCGTTAATTTTTAAAAAATAGTGATAGGTTTATTACACAAAAAAGTATAATTATTCCACAACAAACGTAAAACGGGGAAATCACTTTATCTCAAACAACAAACATCAGATTGGCCTGAAATTTTTTCTACAAGTAGAAGTCATTACCATCTGCCTTCAGAGAAAATTTCAGCTTGATGAGTTGCGCCGTTAATTTTAAAAAAATAGTGATAGGTTTATTACACAAAAAAGTATAATTATTCCACAACAAACGTAAAACGGGGAAATCACTCTATCTCAAACAACAAACATCAGATTGGCCTGAAATTTTTTCTACAAGTAGAAGTCATTACCAACTGCCTTCTGTGAAAATTTCGGCTTGATAAGTTGCGCCGTTTATTTAAAAAAATCGTAATAGATTTATTACACAAGAGTAGAACAGGCAAATCGCTCTATCTCTAACCCCAACCTTCAGATTGGCCTGAAATTGTTTCTACAAGTAGAAATTATTGCAAACTCAACCATTATGGAGTAGTCACTACAAAGCGCAAAAAAAAAAAAAAAAAAAAAAAAATCAGATTCCCTAACACAGACATCAGATTTCAGGTGCTAAGACTCATTGCCGTGTCTCATGGGGAAACTTTGAGCCAGGCTTCCCCTTTTTAATAAGTTAGTTTCCGCGCCGATTTTTTTTTTCGATTCTAAACCCGATCACCCCGTTTGCAAGCAGGTTGAACGTTACTAAGAACAACCAACAATCCGAGATGTTTTTAATGTCCTATATGAATACTGCTTTTCTTTTGTTAAAAATCTTCAATTAATGTTTTCCACAACAAAAGTAAACCGGGGAAATCACTCTATCTCTAACCCCAACCGTCAGATTGGCCTGAAATTTTTTCTACAAGTAGAAGTCATTACCAACTGCCTACTGTAAAAATTTCAGCTTGATGAGTTGTGCCGTTAATTTTTAAAAAATAGTGATAGGTTTATTACACAAAAAAGTATAATTATTCCACAACAAACGTAAAACGGGGAAATCACTCTATCTCAAACAACAAACATCAGATTGGCCTGAAATTTTTTCTACAAGTAGAAGTCATTACCATCTGCCTTCAGAGAAAATTTCAGCTTGATGAGTTGTGCCGTTAATTTTTAAAAAATAGTGATAGGTTTATTACACAAAAAAAGTATAATTATTCCACAACAAACGTAAAACGGGGAAATCACTCTATCTCAAACAACAAACATCAGATTGGCCTGAAATTTTTTCTACAAGTAGAAGTCATTACCATCTGCCTTCAGAGAAAATTTCAGCTTGATGAGTTGCGCCGTTAATTTTTAAAAAATAGTGATAGGTTTATTACACAAAAAAGTATAATTATTCCACAACAAACGTAAAACGGGGAAATCACTCTATCTCAAACAACAAACATCAGATTGGCCTGAAATTTTTTCTACAAGTAGAAGTCATTACCATCTGCCTTCAGAGAAAATTTCAGCTTGATGAGTTGTGCCGTTATTTTTTAAAAAATATTGATAGGTTTATTACACAAAAAAGTATAATTATTCCACAACAAACGTAAAACGGGGAAATCACTCTATCTCAAACAACAAACATCAGATTGGCCTGAAATTTTTTCTACAAGTAGAAGTCATTACCAACTGCCTTCTGTGAAAATTTCGGCTTGATAAGTTGCGCCGTTCATTTAAAAAAATCGTTATAGATTTATTACACAAGAGTAAAACAGGCAAATCGCTCTATCTCTAACCCCAACCTTCAGATTGGCCTGAAATTGTTTCTACAAGTAGAAATTATTGCAAACTCAACCATTATGGAGTAGTCACTACAAAACGCAAAAAAAAAAAAAAAAAAAAAAAAGTTCAGATTCCCTAACACAGACATCAGATTTCAGGTGCTAAGACTCATTGCCGTGTCTCATGGGGAAACTTTGAGCCAGGCTTCCCCTTTTTAATAAGTTAGTTTCCACGCCGATTTTTTTTTCGATTCTAAACCCGATCACCCCGTTTGCAAGCAGGTTGAACGTTACTAAGAACAACCAACAATCCGAGATGTTTTTAATGTCCTATATGAATACTGCTTTTCTTTTGTTAAAAATCTTCAATTAATGATTTCCACAACAAAAGAGTATAATTATTCCACAACAAACGTAAAACGGGGAAATCACTCTATCTCAAACAACAAACATCAGATTGGCCTGAAATTTTTTCTACAAGTAGAAGTCATTACCAACTGCCTGCTGTAAAAATTTCAGCTTGATGAGTTGCGCCGTTGTTTAAAAATAATAGTGATAAGTTTATTACACAAAAAAGTATAATTATTCCACAACAAACGTAAAACGGGGAAATCACTCTATCTCAAACAACAAACATCAGATTGGCCTGAAATTTTTTCTACAAGTAGAAGTCATTACCATCTGCCTTCAGAGAAAATTTCAGCTTGATGAGTTGTGCCGTTAATTTTTAAAAAATAGTGATAGGTTTATTACACAAAAAAGTATAATTATTCCACAACAAACGTAAAACGGGGAAATCACTCTATCTCAAACAGCAAACATCAGATTGGCCTGAAATTTTTTCTACAAGTAGAAGTCATTACCATCTGCCTTCAGAGAAAATTTCAGCTTGATGAGTTGCGCCGTTAATTTTTAAAAAATAGTGATAGGTTTATTACACAAAAAAGTATAATTATTCCACAACAAACGTAAAACGGGGAAATCACTCTATCTCAAACAACAAACATCAGATTGGCCTGAAATTTTTTCTACAAGTAGAAGTCATTACCATCTGCCTTCTGTGAAAATTTCGGCTTGATAAGTTGCGCCGTTTATTTAAAAAAATCGTAATAGATTTATTACACAAGAGTAAAACAGGCAAATCGCTCTATCTCTAACCCCAACCTTCAGATTGGCCTGAAATTGTTTCTACAAGTAGAAATTATTGCAAACTCAACCATTATGGAGTAGTCACTACAAAGCGCAAAAAAAAAAAAAAAAAAAAAAAAAAAAAAAAAAAAAAAAAAAAAAAAATCAGATTCCCTAACACAGACATCAGATTTCAGGTGCTAAGACTCATTGCCGTGTCTCATGGGGAAACTTTGAGCCAGGCTTCCCCTTTTTAATAAGTTAGTTTCCACGCCGATTTTTTTTTTCGATTCTAAACCCGATCACCCCGTTTGCAAGCAGGTTGAACGTTACTAAGAACAACCAACAATCCGAGATGTTTTTAATGTCCTATATGAATACTGCTTTTCTTTTGTTAAAAATCTTCAATTAATGTTTTCCACAACAAAAGTAAACCGGGGAAATCACTCTATCTCTAACCCCAACCGTCAGATTGGCCTGAAATTTTTTCTACAAGTAGAAGTCATTACCAACTGCCTACTGTAAAAATTTCAGCTTGATGAGTTGTGCCGTTAATTTTTAAAAAATAGTGATAGGTTTATTACACAAAAAAGTATAATTATTCCACAACAAACGTAAAACGGGGAAATCACTCTATCTCAAACAACAAACATCAGATTGGCCTGAAATTTTTTCTACAAGTAGAAGTCATTACCATCTGCCTTCAGAGAAAATTTCAGCTTGATGAGTTGTGCCGTTAATTTTTAAAAAATAGTGATAGGTTTATTACACAAAAAAGTATAATTATTCCACAACAAACGTTAAACGGGGAAATCACTCTATCTCAAACAACAAACATCAGATTGGCCTGAAATTTTTTCTACAAGTAGAAGTCATTACCATCTGCCTTCAGAGAAAATTTCAGCTTGATGAGTTGCGCCGTTAATTTTTAAAAAATAGTGATAGGTTTATTACACAAAAAAGTATAATTATTCCACAACAAACGTAAAACAAGGAAATCACTCTATCTCAAACAACAAACATCAGATTGGCCTGAAATTTTTTCTACAAGTAGAAGTCATTACCATCTGCCTTCAGAGAAAATTTCAGCTTGATGAGTTGTGCCGTTATTTTTTAAAAAATATTGATAGGTTTATTACACAAAAAAGTATAAATTTTCCACAACAAACGTAAAACGGGGAAATCACTCTATCTCAAACAACAAACATCAGATTGGCCTGAAATTTTTTCTACAAGTAGAAGTCATTACCAACTGCCTTCAGAGAAAATTTCAGCTTGATGAGTTGCGCCGTTAATTTTTAAAAAATAGTGATAGGTTTATTACACAAAAAAGTATAATTATTCCACAACAAACGTAAAATGGGGAAATCACTCTATCTCAAACAACAAACATCAGATTGGCCTGAAATTTTTTCTACAAGTAGAAGTCATTACCAACTGCCTTCTGTGAAAATTTCGGCTTGATAAGTTGCGCCGTTTATTTAAAAAAATCGTAATAGATTTATTACACAAGAGTAAAACAGGCAAATCGCTCTATCTCTAACCCCAACCTTCAGATTGGCCTGAAATTGTTTCTACAAGTAGAAATTATTGCAAACTCAACCATTATGGAGTAGTCACTACAAAGCACAAAAAAAAAAAAAAAAAAAAAAAAAAAAATTCAGATTCCCTAACACAGACATCAGATTTCAGGTGCTAAGACTTATTGCCGTGTCTCATGGGGAAACTTTGAGCCAGGCTTCCCCTTTTTAATAAGTTAGTTTCCACGCCGATTTTTTTTTTCGATTCTAAACCCGATCACCCCGTTTGCAAGCAGGTTGAACGTTACTAAGAACAACCAACAATCCGAGATGTTTTTAATGTCCTATATGAATACTGCTTTTCTTTTGTTAAAAATCTTCAATTAATGTTTTCCACAACAAAAGTAAACCGGGGAAATCACTCTATCTCTAACCCCAACCGTCAGATTGGCCTGAAATTTTTTCTACAAGTAGAAGTCATTACCAACTGCCTACTGTAAAAATTTCAGCTTGATGAGTTGTGCCGTTAATTTTTAAAAAATAGTGATAGGTTTATTACACAAAAAAGTATAATTATTCCACAACAAACGTAAAACGGGGAAATCACTCTATCTCAAACAACAAACATCAGATTGGCCTGAAATTTTTTCTACAAGTAGAAGTCATTACCATCTGCCTTCAGAGAAAATTTCAGCTTGATGAGTTGTGCCGTTAATTTTTAAAAAATAGTGATAGGTTTATTACACAAAAAAGTATAATTATTCCACAACAAACGTAAAACGGGGAAATCACTCTATCTCAAACAACAAACATCAGATTGGCCTGAAATTTTTTCTACAAGTAGAAGTCATTACCATCTGCCTTCAGAGAAAATTTCAGCTTGATGAGTTGTGCCGTTATTTTTTAAAAAATATTGATAGGTTTATTACACAAAAAAGTATAAATTTTCCACAACAAACGTAAAACGGGGAAATCACTCTATCTCAAACAACAAACATCAGATTGGCCTGAATTTTTTTCTACAAGTAGAAGTCATTACCAACTGCCTTCAGAGAAAATTTCAGCTTGATGAGTTGTGCCGTTAATTTTTAAAAAATAGTGATAGGTTTATTACACAAAAAAGTATAATTATTCCACAACAAACGTAAAACGGGGAAATCACTCTATCTCAAACAACAAACATCAGATTGGCCTGAAATTTTTTCTACAAGTAGAAGTCATTACCATCTGCCTTCAGAGAAAATTTCAGCTTGATGAGTTGTGCCGTTATTTTTTAAAAAATATTGATAGGTTTATTACACAAAAAAGTATAAATTTTCCACAACAAACGTAAAACGGGGAAATCACTCTATCTCAAACAACAAACATCAGATTGGCCTGAATTTTTTTCTACAAGTAGAAGTCATTACCAACTGCCTACTGTAAAAATTTCAGCTTGATGAGTTGTGCCGTTAATTTTTAAAAAATAGTGATAGGTTTATTACACAAAAAAGTATAATTATTCCACAACAAACGTAAAACGGGGAAATCACTCTATCTCAAACAACAAACATCAGATTGGCCTGAAATTTTTTCTACAAGTAGAAGTCATTACCATCTGCCTTCAGAGAAAATTTCAGCTTGATGAGTTGCGCCGTTAATTTTTAAAAAATAGTGATAGGTTTATTACACAAAAAAGTATAATTATTCCACAACAAACGTAAAACGGGGAAATCACTCTATCTCAAACAACAAACATCAGATTGGCCTGAAATTTTTTCTACAAGTAGAAGTCATTACCATCTGCCTTCAGAGAAAATTTCAGCTTGATGAGTTGTGCCGTTATTTTTTAAAAAATATTGATAGGTTTATTACACAAAAAAGTATAAATTTTCCACAACAAACGTAAAACGGGGAAATCACTCTATCTCAAACAACAAACATCAGATTGGCCTGAATTTTTTTCTACAAGTAGAAGTCATTACCAACTGCCTTCAGAGAAAATTTCAGCTTGATGAGTTGTGCCGTTAATTTTTAAAAAATAGTGATAGGTTTATTACACAAAAAAGTATAATTATTCCACAACAAACGTAAAACGGGGAAATCACTCTATCTCAAACAACAAACATCAGATTGGCCTGAAATTTTTTCTACAAGTAGAAGTCATTACCAACTGCCTGCTGTAAAAATTTCAGCTTGATGAGTTGCGCCGTTGTTTTAAAATAATAGTGATAAGTTTATTACACAAAAAAGTATAATTATTCCACAACAAACGTAAAACGGGGAAATCACTCTATCTCAAACAACAAACATCAGATTGGCCTGAAATTTTTTCTACAAGTAGAAGTCATTACCAACTGCCTGCTGTAAAAATTTCAGCTTGATGAGTTGTGCCGTTATTTTTTAAAAAATATTGATAGGTTTATTACACAAAAAAGTATAAATTTTCCACAACAAACGTAAAACGGGGAAATCACTCTATCTCAAACAACAAACATCAGATTGGCCTGAAATTTTTTCTACAAGTAGAAGTCATTACCATCTGCCTTCAGAGAAAATTTCAGCTTGATGAGTTGTGCCGTTAATTTAAAAAAAATAGTGATAGGTTTATTACACAAAAAAGTATAATTATTCCACAACAAACGTAAAACGGGGAAATCACTCTATCTCAAACAACAAACATCAGATTGGCCTGAAATTTTTTCTACAAGTAGAAGTCATTACCATCTGCCTTCAGAGAAAATTTCAGCTTGATGAGTTGTGCCGTTAATTTTTAAAAAATATTGATAGGTTTATTACACAAAAAAGTATAAATTTTCCACAACAAACGTAAAACGGGGAAATCACTCTATCTCAAACAACAAACATCAGATTGGCCTGAATTTTTTTCTACAAGTAGAAGTCATTACCAACTGCCTTCTGTGAAAATTTCAGCTTGATAAACTGTGCCGTTAATTTTTAAAAAAATAGTGATAGGTTTATTACACAAAAAAGTATAATTATTCCACAACAAACGTAAAACGGGGAAATCACTCTATCTCAAACAACAAACATCAGATTGGCCTGAAATTTTTTCTACAAGTAGAAGTCATTACCAACTGCCTTCTGTGAAAATTTCGGCTTGATAAGTTGCGCCGTTTATTTAAAAAAATCGTTATAGATTTATTACACAAGAGTAAAACAGGCAAATCGCTCTATCTCTAACCCCAACCTTCAGATTGGCCTGAAATTGTTTCTACAAGTAGAAATTATTGCACACTCAACCATTATGGAGTAGTCACTACAAAACGCAAAAAAAAAAAAAAAAAAAAAAAAAAAAAAAAAAAGTTCAGATTCCCTAACACAGACATCAGATTTCAGGTGCTAAGACTCATTGCCGTGTCTCATGGGGAAACTTTGAGCCAGGCTTCCCCTTTTTAATAAGTTAGTTTCCACGCCGATTTTTTTTTTCGATTCTAAACCCGATCACCCCGTTTGCAAGCAGGTTGAACGTTACTAAGAACAACCAACAATCCGAGATGTTTTTAATGTCCTATATGAATACTGCTTTTCTTTTGTTAAAAATCTTCAATTAATGTTTTCCACAACAAAAGTAAACCGGGGAAATCACTCTATCTCTAACCCCAACCGTCAGATTGGCCTGAAATTTTTTCTACAAGTAGAAGTCATTACCAACTGCCTACTGTAAAAATTTCAGCTTGATGAGTTGTGCCGTTAATTTTTAAAAAATAGTGATAGGTTTATTACACAAAAAAGTATAATTATTCCACAACAAACGTAAAACGGGGAAATCACTCTATCTCAAACAACAAACATCAGATTGGCCTGAAATTTTTTCTACAAGTAGAAGTCATTACCATCTGCCTTCAGAGAAAATTTCAGCTTGATGAGTTGTGCCGTTAATTTTTAAAAAATAGTGATAGGTTTATTACACAAAAAAGTATAATTATTCCACAACAAACGTAAAACGGGGAAATCACTCTATCTCAAACAACAAACATCAGATTGGCCTGAAATTTTTTCTACAAGTAGAAGTCATTACCATCTGCCTTCAGAGAAAATTTCAGCTTGATGAGTTGTGCCGTTATTTTTTAAAAAATATTGATAGGTTTATTACACAAAAAAGTATAAATTTTCCACAACAAACGTAAAACGGGGAAATCACTCTATCTCAAACAACAAACATCAGATTGGCCTGAATTTTTTTCTACAAGTAGAAGTCATTACCAACTGCCTACTGTAAAAATTTCAGCTTGATGAGTTGTGCCGTTAATTTTTAAAAAATAGTGATAGGTTTATTACACAAAAAAGTATAAATTTTCCACAACAAACGTAAAACGGGGAAATCACTCTATCTCAAACAACAAACATCAGATTGGCCTGAATTTTTTTCTACAAGTAGAAGTCATTACCAACTGCCTTCAGAGAAAATTTCAGCTTGATGAGTTGTGCCGTTAATTTTTAAAAAATAGTGATAGGTTTATTACACAAAAAAGTATAATTATTCCACAACAAACGTAAAACGGGGAAATCACTCTATCTCAAACAACAAACATCAGATTGGCCTGAAATTTTTTCTACAAGTAGAAGTCATTACCATCTGCCTTCAGAGAAAATTTCAGCTTGATGAGTTGTGCCGTTAATTTTTAAAAAATAGTGATAGGTTTATTACACAAAAAAGTATAATTATTCCACAACAAACGTAAAACGGGGAAATCACTCTATCTCAAACAACAAACATCAGATTGGCCTGAAATTTTTTCTACAAGTAGAAGTCATTACCATCTGCCTTCAGAGAAAATTTCAGCTTGATGAGTTGTGCCGTTATTTTTTAAAAAATATTGATAGGTTTATTACACAAAAAAGTATAAATTTTCCACAACAAACGTAAAACGGGGAAATCACTCTATCTCAAACAACAAACATCAGATTGGCCTGAATTTTTTTCTACAAGTAGAAGTCATTACCAACTGCCTTCAGAGAAAATTTCAGCTTGATGAGTTGTGCCGTTAATTTTTAAAAAATAGTGATAGGTTTATTACACAAAAAAGTATAATTATTCCACAACAAACGTAAAACGGGGAAATCACTCTATCTCAAACAACAAACATCAGATTGGCCTGAAATTTTTTCTACAAGTAGAAGTCATTACCATCTGCCTTCAGAGAAAATTTCAGCTTGATGAGTTGTGCCGTTATTTTTTAAAAAATATTGATAGGTTTATTACACAAAAAAGTATAAATTTTCCACAACAAACGTAAAACGGGGAAATCACTCTATCTCAAACAACAAACATCAGATTGGCCTGAATTTTTTTCTACAAGTAGAAGTCATTACCAACTGCCTACTGTAAAAATTTCAGCTTGATGAGTTGTGCCGTTAATTTTTAAAAAATAGTGATAGGTTTATTACACAAAAAAGTATAATTATTCCACAACAAACGTAAAACGGGGAAATCACTCTATCTCAAACAACAAACATCAGATTGGCCTGAAATTTTTTCTACAAGTAGAAGTCATTACCATCTGCCTTCAGAGAAAATTTCAGCTTGATGAGTTGCGCCGTTAATTTTTAAAAAATAGTGATAGGTTTATTACACAAAAAAGTATAATTATTCCACAACAAACGTAAAACGGGGAAATCACTCTATCTCAAACAACAAACATCAGATTGGCCTGAAATTTTTTCTACAAGTAGAAGTCATTACCATCTGCCTTCAGAGAAAATTTCAGCTTGATGAGTTGCGCCGTTAATTTTTAAAAAATAGTGATAGGTTTATTACACAAAAAAGTATAATTATTCCACAACAAACGTAAAACGGGGAAATCACTCTATCTCAAACAACAAACATCAGATTGGCCTGAAATTTTTTCTACAAGTAGAAGTCATTACCATCTGCCTTCAGAGAAAATTTCAGCTTGATGAGTTGTGCCGTTATTTTTTAAAAAATATTGATAGGTTTATTACACAAAAAAGTATAAATTTTCCACAACAAACGTAAAACGGGGAAATCACTCTATCTCAAACAACAAACATCAGATTGGCCTGAATTTTTTTCTACAAGTAGAAGTCATTACCAACTGCCTTCAGAGAAAATTTCAGCTTGATGAGTTGTGCCGTTAATTTTTAAAAAATAGTGATAGGTTTATTACACAAAAAAGTATAATTATTCCACAACAAACGTAAAACGGGGAAATCACTCTATCTCAAACAACAAACATCAGATTGGCCTGAAATTTTTTCTACAAGTAGAAGTCATTACCAACTGCCTGCTGTAAAAATTTCAGCTTGATGAGTTGCGCCGTTGTTTTAAAATAATAGTGATAAGTTTATTACACAAAAAAGTATAATTATTCCACAACAAACGTAAAACGGGGAAATCACTCTATCTCAAACAACAAACATCAGATTGGCCTGAAATTTTTTCTACAAGTAGAAGTCATTACCAACTGCCTGCTGTAAAAATTTCAGCTTGATGAGTTGTGCCGTTATTTTTTAAAAAATATTGATAGGTTTATTACACAAAAAAGTATAATTATTCCACAACAAACGTAAAACGGGGAAATCACTCTATCTCAAACAACAAACATCAGATTGGCCTGAAATTTTTTCTACAAGTAGAAGTCATTACCATCTGCCTTCAGAGAAAATTTCAGCTTGATGAGTTGTGCCGTTAATTTTAAAAAAATAGTGATAGGTTTATTACACAAAAAAGTATAATTATTCCACAACAAACGTAAAACGGGGAAATCACTCTATCTCAAACAACAAACATCAGATTGGCCTGAAATTTTTTCTACAAGTAGAAGTCATTACCATCTGCCTTCAGAGAAAATTTCAGCTTGATGAGTTGTGCCGTTAATTTTTAAAAAATATTGATAGGTTTATTACACAAAAAAGTATAAATTTTCCACAACAAACGTAAAACGGGGAAATCACTCTATCTCAAACAACAAACATCAGATTGGCCTGAATTTTTTTCTACAAGTAGAAGTCATTACCAACTGCCTTCTGTGAAAATTTCAGCTTGATAAACTGTGCCGTTAATTTTTAAAAAAATAGTGATAGGTTTATTACACAAAAAAGTATAATTATTCCACAACAAACGTAAAACGGGGAAATCACTCTATCTCAAACAACAAACATCAGATTGGCCTGAAATTTTTTCTACAAGTAGAAGTCATTACCAACTGCCTTCTGTGAAAATTTCGGCTTGATAAGTTGCGCCGTTTATTTAAAAAAATCGTTATAGATTTATTACACAAGAGTAAAACAGGCAAATCGCTCTATCTCTAACCCCAACCTTCAGATTGGCCTGAAATTGTTTCTACAAGTAGAAATTATTGCACACTCAACCATTATGGAGTAGTCACTACAAAACGCAAAAAAAAAAAAAAAAAAAAAAAAAAAAAAAAAGTTCAGATTCCCTAACACAGACATCAGATTTCAGGTGCTAAGACTCATTGCCGTGTCTCATGGGGAAACTTTGAGCCAGGCTTCCCCTTTTTAATAAGTTAGTTTCCACGCCGATTTTTTTTTTCGATTCTAAACCCGATCACCCCGTTTGCAAGCAGGTTGAACGTTACTAAGAACAACCAACAATCCGAGATGTTTTTAATGTCCTATATGAATACTGCTTTTCTTTTGTTAAAAATCTTCAATTAATGTTTTCCACAACAAAAGTAAACCGGGGAAATCACTCTATCTCTAACCCCAACCGTCAGATTGGCCTGAAATTTTTTCTACAAGTAGAAGTCATTACCAACTGCCTACTGTAAAAATTTCAGCTTGATGAGTTGTGCCGTTAATTTTTAAAAAATAGTGATAGGTTTATTACACAAAAAAGTATAATTATTCCACAACAAACGTAAAACGGGGAAATCACTCTATCTCAAACAACAAACATCAGATTGGCCTGAAATTTTTTCTACAAGTAGAAGTCATTACCATCTGCCTTCAGAGAAAATTTCAGCTTGATGAGTTGTGCCGTTAATTTTTAAAAAATAGTGATAGGTTTATTACACAAAAAAGTATAATTATTCCACAACAAACGTAAAACGGGGAAATCACTCTATCTCAAACAACAAACATCAGATTGGCCTGAAATTTTTTCTACAAGTAGAAGTCATTACCATCTGCCTTCAGAGAAAATTTCAGCTTGATGAGTTGTGCCGTTAATTTTAAAAAAATAGTGATAGGTTTATTACACAAAAAAGTATAATTATTCCACAACAAACGTAAAACGGGGAAATCACTCTATCTCAAACAACAAACATCAGATTGGCCTGAAATTTTTTCTACAAGTAGAAGTCATTACCATCTGCCTTCAGAGAAAATTTCAGCTTGATGAGTTGTGCCGTTAATTTTTAAAAAATATTGATAGGTTTATTACACAAAAAAGTATAAATTTTCCACAACAAACGTAAAACGGGGAAATCACTCTATCTCAAACAACAAACATCAGATTGGCCTGAATTTTTTTCTACAAGTAGAAGTCATTACCAACTGCCTTCTGTGAAAATTTCAGCTTGATAAACTGTGCCGTTAATTTTTAAAAAAATAGTGATAGGTTTATTACACAAAAAAGTATAATTATTCCACAACAAACGTAAAACGGGGAAATCACTCTATCTCAAACAACAAACATCAGATTGGCCTGAAATTTTTTCTACAAGTAGAAGTCATTACCAACTGCCTTCTGTGAAAATTTCGGCTTGATAAGTTGCGCCGTTTATTTAAAAAAATCGTTATAGATTTATTACACAAGAGTAAAACAGGCAAATCGCTCTATCTCTAACCCCAACCTTCAGATTGGCCTGAAATTGTTTCTACAAGTAGAAATTATTGCACACTCAACCATTATGGAGTAGTCACTACAAAACGCAAAAAAAAAAAAAAAAAAAAAAAAAAAAAAAAGTTCAGATTCCCTAACACAGACATCAGATTTCAGGTGCTAAGACTCATTGCCGTGTCTCATGGGGAAACTTTGAGCCAGGCTTCCCCTTTTTAATAAGTTAGTTTCCACGCCGATTTTTTTTTTTCGATTCTAAACCCGATCACCCCGTTTGCAAGCAGGTTGAACGTTACTAAGAACAACCAACAATCCGAGATGTTTTTAATGTCCTATATGAATACTGCTTTTCTTTTGTTAAAAATCTTCAATTAATGTTTTCCACAACAAAAGTAAACCGGGGAAATCACTCTATCTCTAACCCCAACCGTCAGATTGGCCTGAAATTTTTTCTACAAGTAGAAGTCATTACCAACTGCCTACTGTAAAAATTTCAGCTTGATGAGTTGTGCCGTTAATTTTTAAAAAATAGTGATAGGTTTATTACACAAAAAAGTATAATTATTCCACAACAAACGTAAAACGGGGAAATCACTCTATCTCAAACAACAAACATCAGATTGGCCTGAAATTTTTTCTACAAGTAGAAGTCATTACCATCTGCCTTCAGAGAAAATTTCAGCTTGATGAGTTGTGCCGTTAATTTTTAAAAAATAGTGATAGGTTTATTACACAAAAAAGTATAATTATTCCACAACAAACGTAAAACGGGGAAATCACTCTATCTCAAACAACAAACATCAGATTGGCCTGAAATTTTTTCTACAAGTAGAAGTCATTACCATCTGCCTTCAGAGAAAATTTCAGCTTGATGAGTTGTGCCGTTATTTTTTAAAAAATATTGATAGGTTTATTACACAAAAAAGTATAAATTTTCCACAACAAACGTAAAACGGGGAAATCACTCTATCTCAAACAACAAACATCAGATTGGCCTGAATTTTTTTCTACAAGTAGAAGTCATTACCAACTGCCTTCAGAGAAAATTTCAGCTTGATGAGTTGTGCCGTTAATTTTTAAAAAATAGTGATAGGTTTATTACACAAAAAAGTATAATTATTCCACAAAAAACGTAAAACGGGGAAATCACTCTATCTCAAACAACAAACATCAGATTGGCCTGAATTTTTTTCTACAAGTAGAAGTCATTACCAACTGCCTACTGTAAAAATTTCAGCTTGATGAGTTGTGCCGTTAATTTTTAAAAAATAGTGATAGGTTTATTACACAAAAAAGTATAATTATTCCACAACAAACGTAAAACGGGGAAATCACTCTATCTCAAACAACAAACATCAGATTGGCCTGAAATTTTTTCTACAAGTAGAAGTCATTACCATCTGCCTTCAGAGAAAATTTCAGCTTGATGAGTTGCGCCGTTAATTTTTAAAAAATAGTGATAGGTTTATTACACAAAAAAGTATAATTATTCCACAACAAACGTAAAACGGGGAAATCACTCTATCTCAAACAACAAACATCAGATTGGCCTGAAATTTTTTCTACAAGTAGAAGTCATTACCATCTGCCTTCAGAGAAAATTTCAGCTTGATGAGTTGTGCCGTTATTTTTTAAAAAATATTGATAGGTTTATTACACAAAAAAGTATAAATTTTCCACAACAAACGTAAAACGGGGAAATCACTCTATCTCAAACAACAAACATCAGATTGGCCTGAATTTTTTTCTACAAGTAGAAGTCATTACCAACTGCCTTCAGAGAAAATTTCAGCTTGATGAGTTGTGCCGTTAATTTTTAAAAAATAGTGATAGGTTTATTACACAAAAAAGTATAATTATTCCACAACAAACGTAAAACGGGGAAATCACTCTATCTCAAACAACAAACATCAGATTGGCCTGAAATTTTTTCTACAAGTAGAAGTCATTACCAACTGCCTGCTGTAAAAATTTCAGCTTGATGAGTTGCGCCGTTGTTTTAAAATAATAGTGATAAGTTTATTACACAAAAAAGTATAATTATTCCACAACAAACGTAAAACGGGGAAATCACTCTATCTCAAACAACAAACATCAGATTGGCCTGAAATTTTTTCTACAAGTAGAAGTCATTACCATCTGCCTTCAGAGAAAATTTCAGCTTGATGAGTTGTGCCGTTATTTTTTAAAAAATATTGATAGGTTTATTACACAAAAAAGTATAAATTTTCCACAACAAACGTAAAACGGGGAAATCACTCTATCTCAAACAACAAACATCAGATTGGCCTGAATTTTTTTCTACAAGTAGAAGTCATTACCAACTGCCTACTGTAAAAATTTCAGCTTGATGAGTTGTGCCGTTAATTTTTAAAAAATAGTGATAGGTTTATTACACAAAAAAGTATAATTATTCCACAACAAACGTAAAACGGGGAAATCACTCTATCTCAAACAACAAACATCAGATTGGCCTGAAATTTTTTCTACAAGTAGAAGTCATTACCATCTGCCTTCAGAGAAAATTTCAGCTTGATGAGTTGCGCCGTTAATTTTTAAAAAATAGTGATAGGTTTATTACACAAAAAAGTATAATTATTCCACAACAAACGTAAAACGGGGAAATCACTCTATCTCAAACAACAAACATCAGATTGGCCTGAAATTTTTTCTACAAGTAGAAGTCATTACCATCTGCCTTCAGAGAAAATTTCAGCTTGATGAGTTGTGCCGTTATTTTTTAAAAAATATTGATAGGTTTATTACACAAAAAAGTATAAATTTTCCACAACAAACGTAAAACGGGGAAATCACTCTATCTCAAACAACAAACATCAGATTGGCCTGAATTTTTTTCTACAAGTAGAAGTCATTACCAACTGCCTTCAGAGAAAATTTCAGCTTGATGAGTTGTGCCGTTAATTTTTAAAAAATAGTGATAGGTTTATTACACAAAAAAGTATAATTATTCCACAACAAACGTAAAACGGGGAAATCACTCTATCTCAAACAACAAACATCAGATTGGCCTGAAATTTTTTCTACAAGTAGAAGTCATTACCAACTGCCTGCTGTAAAAATTTCAGCTTGATGAGTTGCGCCGTTGTTTTAAAATAATAGTGATAAGTTTATTACACAAAAAAGTATAATTATTCCACAACAAACGTAAAACGGGGAAATCACTCTATCTCAAACAACAAACATCAGATTGGCCTGAAATTTTTTCTACAAGTAGAAGTCATTACCAACTGCCTGCTGTAAAAATTTCAGCTTGATGAGTTGTGCCGTTATTTTTTAAAAAATATTGATAGGTTTATTACACAAAAAAGTATAAATTTTCCACAACAAACGTAAAACGGGGAAATCACTCTATCTCAAACAACAAACATCAGATTGGCCTGAAATTTTTTCTACAAGTAGAAGTCATTACCATCTGCCTTCAGAGAAAATTTCAGCTTGATGAGTTGTGCCGTTAATTTTAAAAAAATAGTGATAGGTTTATTACACAAAAAAGTATAATTATTCCACAACAAACGTAAAACGGGGAAATCACTCTATCTCAAACAACAAACATCAGATTGGCCTGAAATTTTTTCTACAAGTAGAAGTCATTACCAACTGCCTTCTGTGAAAATTTCGGCTTGATAAGTTGCGCCGTTTATTTAAAAAAATCGTAATAGATTTATTACACAAGAGTAAAACAGGCAAATCGCTCTATCTCTAACCCCAACCTTCAGATTGGCCTGAAATTGTTTCTACAAGTAGAAATTATTGCAAACTCAACCATTATGGAGTAGTCACTACAAAGCGCAAAAAAAAAAAAAAAAAAAAAAAAAAAAAAGTTCAGATTCCCTAACACAGACATCAGATTTCAGGTGCTTAGACTCATTGCCGTGTCACATGGGGAAACTTTGAGCCAGGCTTCCCCTTTTTAATAAGTTAGTTTCCACGCCGATTTTTTTTTTCGATTCTAAACCCGATCACCCCGTTTGCAAGCAGGTTGAACGTTACTAAGAACAACCAACAATCCGAGATGTTTTTAATGTCCTATATGAATACTGCTTTTCTTTTGTTAAAAATCTTCAATTAATGTTTTCCACAACAAAAGTAAACCGGGGAAATCACTCTATCTCTAACCCCAACCGTCAGATTGGCCTGAAATTTTTTCTACAAGTAGAAGTCATTACCAACTGCCTACTGTAAAAATTTCAGCTTGATGAGTTGTGCCGTTAATTTTTAAAAAATAGTGATAGGTTTATTACACAAAAAAGTATAATTATTCCACAACAAACGTAAAACGGGGAAATCACTCTATCTCAAACAACAAACATCAGATTGGCCTGAATTTTTTTCTACAAGTAGAAGTCATTACCATCTGCCTTCAGAGAAAATTTCAGCTTGATGAGTTGTGCCGTTAATTTTTAAAAAATAGTGATAGGTTTATTACACAAAAAAGTATAATTATTCCACAACAAACGTAAAACGGGGAAATCACTCTATCTCAAACAACAAACATCAGATTGGCCTGAAATTTTTTCTACAAGTAGAAGTCATTACCATCTACCTTCAGAGAAAATTTCAGCTTGATGAGTTGCGCCGTTAATTTTTAAAAAATAGTGATAGGTTTATTAAACAAAAAAGTATAATTATTCCACAACAAACGTAAAACGGGGAAATCACTCTATCTCAAACAACAAACATCAGATTGGCCTGAAATTTTTTCTACAAGTAGAAGTCATTACCATCTGCCTTCAGAGAAAATTTCAGCTTGATGAGTTGTGCCGTTAATTTTTAAAAAATAGTGATAGGTTTATTACACAAAAAAGTATAATTATTCCACAACAAACGTAAAACGGGGAAATCACTCTATCTCAAACAACAAACATCAGATTGGCCTGAAATTTTTTCTACAAGTAGAAGTCATTACCAACTGCCTGCTGTAAAAATTTCAGCTTGATGAGTTGCGCCGTTGTTTTAAAATAATAGTGATAAGTTTATTACACAAAAAAGTATAATTATTCCACAACAAACGCAAAACGGGGAAATCACTCTATCTCAAACAACAAACATCAGATTGGCCTGAAATTTTTTCTACAAGTAGAAGTCATTACCATCTGCCTTCAGAGAAAATTTCAGCTTGATGAGTTGCGCCGTTAATTTTTAAAAAATAGTGATAGGTTTATTACACAAAAAAGTATAATTATTCCACAACAAACGTAAAACGGGGAAATCACTCTATCTCAAACAACAAACATCAGATTGGCCTGAAATTTTTTCTACAAGTAGAAGTCATTACCATCTGCCTTCAGAGAAAATTTCAGCTTGATGAGTTGTGCCGTTAATTTTTAAAAAATATTGATAGGTTTATTACACAAAAAAGTATAATTATTCCACAACAAACGTAAAACGAGGAAATCACTCTATCTCAAACAACAAACATCAGATTGGCCTGAAATTTTTTCTACAAGTAGAAGTCATTACCAACTGCCTTCTGTGAAAATTTCGGCTTGATAAGTTGCGCCGTTTATTTAAAAAAATCGTAATAGATTTATTACACAAGAGTAAAACAGGCAAATCGCTCTATCTCTAACCCCAACCTTCAGATTGGCCTGAAATTGTTTCTACAAGTAGAAATTATTGCAAACTCAACCATTATGGAGTAGTCACTACAAAGCGCAAAAAAAAAAAAAAAAAAAAAAAAGAAAAGTTCAGATTCCCTAACACAGACATCAGATTTCAGGTGCTAAGACTCATTGCCGTTTCTCATGGGGAAACTTTGAGCCAGGCTTCCCCTTTTTAATAAGTTAGTTTCCACGCCGATTTTTTTTTCGATTCTAAACCCGATCACCCCGTTTGCAAGCAGGTTGAACGTTACTAAGAACAACCAACAATCCGAGATGTTTTTAATGTCCTATATGAATACTGCTTTTCTTTTGTTAAAAATCTTCAATTAATGTTTTCCACAACAAAAGTAAACCGGGGAAATCACTCTATCTCTAACCCCAACCGTCAGATTGGCCTGAAATTTTTTCTACAAGTAGAAGTCATTACCAACTGCCTACTGTAAAAATTTCAGCTTGATGAGTTGTGCCGTTAGTTTTTAAAAAATAGTGATAGGTTTATTACACAAAAAAGTATAATTATTCCACAACAAACGTAAAACGGGGAAATCACTCTATCTCAAACAACAAACATCAGATTGGCCTGAAATTTTTTCTACAAGTAGAAGTCATTACCATCTGCCTTCAGAGAAAATTTCAGCTTGATGAGTTGAGCCGTTATTTTTAAAAAAATATTGATAGGTTTATTACACAAAAAAGTATAATTATTCCACAACAAACGTTAAACGGGGAAATCACTCTATCTCAAACAACAAACATCAGATTGGCCTGAAATTTTTTCTACAAGTAGAAGTCATTACCATCTGCCTTCAGAGAAAATTTCAGCTTGATGAGTTGCGCCGTTAATTTTTAAAAAATAGTGATAGGTTTATTACACAAAAAAGTATAATTATTCCACAACAAACGTAAAACGGGGAAATCACTCTATCTCAAACAACAAACATCAGATTGGCCTGAAATTTTTTCTACAAGTAGAAGTCATTACCATCTGCCTTCAGAGAAAATTTCAGCTTGATGAGTTGCGCCGTTAATTTTTAAAAAATAGTGATAGGTTTATTACACAAAAAAGTATAATTATTCCACAACAAACGTAAAACGGGGAAATCACTCTATCTCAAACAACAAACATCAGATTGGCCTGAAATTTTTTCTACAAGTAGAAGTCATTACCATCTGCCTTCAGAGAAAATTTCAGCGTGATGAGTTTCGCCGTTAATTTTTAAAAAATAGTGATAGGTTTATTACACAAAAAAGTATAATTATTCCACAACAAACGTAAAACGGGGAAATCACTCTATCTCAAATAACAAACATCAGATTGGCCTGAAATTTTTTCTACAAGTAGAAGTCATTACCAACTGCCTGCTGTAAAAATTTCAGCTTGATGAGTTGCGCCGTTGTTTTAAAATAATAGTGATAAGTTTATTACACAAAAAAGTATAATTATTCCACAACAAACGTAAAACGGGGAAATCACTCTATCTCAAACAACAAACATCAGATTGGCCTGAAATTTTTTCTACAAGTAGAAGTCATTACCATCTGCCTTCAGAGAAAATTTCAGCTTGATGAGTTGTGCCGTTAATTTTTAAAAAATAGTGATAGGTTTATTACACAAAAAAGTATAATTATTCCACAACAAACGTAAAACGGGGAAATCACTCTATCTCAAACAACAAACATCAGATTGGCCTGAAATTTTTTCTACAAGTAGAAGTCATTACCATCTGCCTTCAGAGAAAATTTCAGCTTGATGAGTTGCGCCGTTAATTTTAAAAAAATAGTGATAGGTTTATTACACAAAAAAGTATAATTATTCCACAACAAACGTAAAACGGGGAAATCACTCTATCTCAAACAACAAACATCAGATTGGCCTGAAATTTTTTCTACAAGTAGAAGTCATTACCAACTGCCTGCTGTAAAAATTTCAGCTTGATGAGTTGCGCCGTTGTTTTAAAATAATAGTGATAAGTTTATTACACAAAAAAGTATAATTATTCCACAACAAACGTAAAACGGGGAAATCACTCTATCTCAAACAACAAACATCAGATTGGCCTGAATTTTTTTCTACAAGTAGAAGTCATTACCATCTGCCTTCAGAGAAAATTTCAGCTTGATGAGTTGCGCCGTTAATTTTTAAAAAATAGTGATAGGTTTATTACACAAAAAAGTATAATTATTCCACAACAAACGTAAAACGGGGAAATCACTCTATCTCAAACAACAAACATCAGATTGGCCTGAAATTTTTTCTACAAGTAGAAGTCATTACCAACTGCCTTCTGTGAAAATTTCGGCTTGATAAGTTGCGCCGTTTATTTAAAAAAATCGTAATAGATTTATTACACAATAGTAAAACAGGCAAATCGCTCTATCTCTAACCCCAACCTTCAGATTGGCCTGAAATTGTTTCTACAAGTAGAAATTATTGCAAACTCAACCATTATGGAGTAGTCACTACAAAGAGCAAAAAAAAAAAAAAAAAAAAAAAAAAAGTTCAGATTCCCTAACACTAACACTGAACGTTACTAAGAACAACCAACAATCCGAGATGTTTTTAATGTCCTATATGAATACTGCTTTTCTTTTGTTAAAAATCTTCAATTAATGTTTTCCACAACAAAAGTAAACTGGGGAAATCACTCTATCTCTAACCCCAACCGTCAGATTGGCCTGAAATTTTTTCTACAAGTAGAAGTCATTACCAACTGCCTACTGTAAAAATTTCAGCTTGATGAGTTGTGCCGTTAATTTTTAAAAAATAGTGATAGGTTTATTACACAAAAAAGTATAATTATTCCACAACAAACGTAAAACGGGGAAATCACTCTATCTCAAACAACAAACATCAGATTGGCCTGAAATTTTTTCTACAAGTAGAAGTCATTACCAACTGCCTGCTGTAAAAATTTCAGCTTGATGAGTTGCGCCGTTGTTTTAAAATAATAGTGATAAGTTTATTACACAAAAAAGTATAATTATTCCACAACAAACGTAAAACGGGGAAATCACTCGATCTCAAACAACAAACATCAGATTGGCCTGAAATTTTTTCTACAAGTAGAAGTCATTACCAACTGCCTACTGTAAAAATTTCAGCTTGATGAGTTGTGCCGTTAATTTTTAAAAAATAGTGATAGGTTTATTACACAAAAAAGTATAATTATTCCACAACAAACGTAAAACGGGGAAATCACTCTATCTCAAACAACAAACATCAGATTGGCCTGAAATTTTTTCTACAAGTAGAAGTCATTACCATCTGCCTTCAGAGAAAATTTCAGCTTGATGAGTTGTGCCGTTATTTTTAAAAAAAATATGGATAGGTTTATTACACAAAAAGTATAATTATTCCACAACAAACGTAAAACGGGGAAATCACTCTATCTCAAACAACAAACATCAGATTGGCCTGAAATTTTTTCTACAAGTAGAAGTCATTACCATCTGCCTTCAGAGAAAATTTCAGCTTGATGAGTTGTGCCGTTAATTTTTAAAAAATATTGATAGATTTATTACACAAAAAAGTATAAATTTTCCACAACAAACGTAAAACGGGGAAATCACTCTATCTCAAACAACAAACATCAGATTGGCCTGAATTTTTTTCTACAAGTAGAAGTCATTACCAACTGCCTGCTGTGAAAATTTCAGCTTGATGAGTTGCGCCGTTAATTTTTAAAAAATAGTGATAGGTTTATTACACAAAAAAGTATAATTATTCCACAACAAACGTAAAACGGGGAAATCACTTTATCTCAAACAACAAACATCAGATTGGCCTGAAATTTTTTCTACAAGTAGAAGTCATTACCATCTGCCTTCAGAGAAAATTTCAGCTTGATGAGTTGCGCCGTTAATTTTAAAAAAATAGTGATAGGTTTATTACACAAAAAAGTATAATTATTCCACAACAAACGTAAAACGGGGAAATCACTCTATCTCAAACAACAAACATCAGATTGGCCTGAAATTTTTTCTACAAGTAGAAGTCATTACCAACTGCCTTCTGTGAAAATTTCGGCTTGATAAGTTGCGCCGTTTATTTAAAAAAATCGTAATAGATTTATTACACAAGAGTAGAACAGGCAAATCGCTCTATCTCTAACCCCAACCTTCAGATTGGCCTGAAATTGTTTCTACAAGTAGAAATTATTGCAAACTCAACCATTATGGAGTAGTCACTACAAAGCGCAAAAAAAAAAAAAAAAAAAAAAAAATCAGATTCCCTAACACAGACATCAGATTTCAGGTGCTAAGACTCATTGCCGTGTCTCATGGGGAAACTTTGAGCCAGGCTTCCCCTTTTTAATAAGTTAGTTTCCGCGCCGATTTTTTTTTTCGATTCTAAACCCGATCACCCCGTTTGCAAGCAGGTTGAACGTTACTAAGAACAACCAACAATCCGAGATGTTTTTAATGTCCTATATGAATACTGCTTTTCTTTTGTTAAAAATCTTCAATTAATGTTTTCCACAACAAAAGTAAACCGGGGAAATCACTCTATCTCTAACCCCAACCGTCAGATTGGCCTGAAATTTTTTCTACAAGTAGAAGTCATTACCAACTGCCTACTGTAAAAATTTCAGCTTGATGAGTTGTGCCGTTAATTTTTAAAAAATAGTGATAGGTTTATTACACAAAAAAGTATAATTATTCCACAACAAACGTAAAACGGGGAAATCACTCTATCTCAAACAACAAACATCAGATTGGCCTGAAATTTTTTCTACAAGTAGAAGTCATTACCATCTGCCTTCAGAGAAAATTTCAGCTTGATGAGTTGTGCCGTTAATTTTTAAAAAATAGTGATAGGTTTATTACACAAAAAAGTATAATTATTCCACAACAAACGTAAAACGGGGAAATCACTCTATCTCAAACAACAAACATCAGATTGGCCTGAAATTTTTTCTACAAGTAGAAGTCATTACCATCTGCCTTCAGAGAAAATTTCAGCTTGATGAGTTGCGCCGTTAATTTTTAAAAAATAGTGATAGGTTTATTACACAAAAAAGTATAATTATTCCACAACAAACGTAAAACGGGGAAATCACTCTATCTCAAACAACAAACATCAGATTGGGCTGAAATTTTTTCTACAAGTAGAAGTCATTACCATCTGCCTTCAGAGAAAATTTCAGCTTGATGAGTTGTGCCGTTATTTTTTAAAAAATATTGATAGGTTTATTACACAAAAAAGTATAAATTTTCCACAACAAACGTAAAACGGGGAAATCACTCTATCTCAAACAACAAACATCAGATTGGCCTGAATTTTTTTCTACAAGTAGAAGTCATTACCATCTGCCTTCAGAGAAAATTTCAGCTTGATGAGTTGTGCCGTTAATTTTTAAAAAATAGTGATAGGTTTATTACACAAAAAAGTATAATTATTCCACAACAAACGTAAAACGGGGAAATCACTCTATCTCAAACAACAAACATCAGATTGGCCTGAAATTTTTTCTACAAGTAGAAGTCATTACCAACTGCCTGCTGTAAAAATTTCAGCTTGATGAGTTGTGCCGTTAATTTTTAAAAAATATTGATAGGTTTATTACACAAAAAAGTATAAATTTTCCACAACAAACGTAAAACGGGGAAATCACTCTATCTCAAACAACAAACATCAGATTGGCCTGAAATTTTTTCTACAAGTAGAAGTCATTACCATCTGCCTTCAGAGAAAATTTCAGCTTGATGAGTTGTGCCGTTAATTTTTAAAAAATAGTGATAGGTTTATTACACAAAAAAGTATAATTATTCCACAACAAACGTAAAACGGGGAAATCACTCTATCTCAAACAACAAACATCAGATTGGCCTGAAATTTTTTCTACAAGTAGAAGTCATTACCATCTGCCTTCAGAGAAAATTTCAGCTTGATGAGTTGTGCCGTTAATTTTTAAAAAATATTGATAGGTTTATTACACAAAAAAGTATAAATTTTCCACAACAAACGTAAAACGGGGAAATCACTCTATCTCAAACAACAAACATCAGATTGGCCTGAATTTTTTTCTACAAGTAGAAGTCATTACCAACTGCCTTCTGTGAAAATTTCAGCTTGATAAACTGTGCCGTTAATTTTTAAAAAATAGTGATAGGTTTATTACACAAAAAAGTATAATTATTCCACAACAAACGTAAAACGGGGAAATCACTCTATCTCAAACAACAAACATCAGATTGGCCTGAAATTTTTTCTACAAGTAGAAGTCATTACCAACTGCCTTCTGTGAAAATTTCGGCTGGATAAGTTGCGCCGTTTATTTAAAAAAATCGTTATAGATTTATTACACAAGAGTAAAACAGGCAAATCGCTCTATCTCTAACCCCAACCTTCAGATTGGCCTGAAATTGTTTCTACAAGTAGAAATTATTGCAAACTCAACCATTATGGAGTAGTCACTACAAAACGCAAAAAAAAAAAAAAAAAAAAAAAAAAGTTCAGATTCCCTAACACAGACATCAGATTTCAGGTGCTAAGACTCATTGCCGTGTCTCATGGGGAAACTTTGAGCCAGGCTTCCCCTTTTTAATAAGTTAGTTTCCACGCCGATTTTTTTTTCGATTCTAAACCCGATCACCCCGTTTGCAAGCAGGTTGAACGTTACTAAGAACAACCAACAATCCGAGATGTTTTTAATGTCCTATATGAATACTGCTTTTCTTTTGTTAAAAATCTTCAATTAATGTTTTCCACAACAAAAAAGTATAATTATTCCACAACAAACGTAAAACGGGGAAATCACTCTATCTCAAACAACAAACATCAGATTGGCCTGAAATTTTTTTCTACAAGTAGAAGTCATTACCAACTGCCTGCTGTAAAAGTTTCAGCTTGATGAGTTGCGCCGTTGTTTAAAAATAATAGTGATAAGTTTATTACACAAAAAAGTATAATTATTCCACAACAAACGTAAAACGGGGAAATCACTCTATCTCAAACAACAAACATCAGATTGGCCTGAAATTTTTTCTACAAGTAGAAGTCATTACCATCTGCCTTCAGAGAAAATTTCAGCTTGATGAGTTGTGCCGTTAATTTTTAAAAAATAGTGATAAGTTTATTACACAAAAAAGTATAATTATTCCACAACAAACGTAAAACGGGGAAATCACTCTATCTCAAACAACAAACATCAGATTGGCCTGAATTTTTTTCTACAAGTAGAAGTCATTACCATCTGCCTTCAGAGAAAATTTCAGCTTGATGAGTTGCGCCGTTAATTTTTAAAAAATAGTGATAGGTTTATTACACAAAAAAGTATAAATTTTCCACAACAAACGTAAAACGGGGAAATCACTCTATCTCAAACAACAAACATCAGATTGGCCTGAATTTTTTTCTACAAGTAGAAGTCATTACCATCTGCCTTCAGAGAAAATTTCGGCTTGATAAGTTGCGCCGTTAATTTTTAAAAAATAGTGATAGGTTTATTACACAAAAAAGTATAATTATTCCACAACAAACGTAAAACGGGGAAATCACTCTATCTCAAACAACAAACATCAGATTGGCCTGAAATTTTTTCTACAAGTAGAAGTCATTACCAACTGCCTGCTGTAAAAATTTCAGCTTGATGAGTTGCGCCGTTAATTTTTAAAAAATAGTGATAGGTTTATTACACAAAAAAGTATAATTATTCCACAACAAACGTAAAACGGGGAAATCACTCTATCTCAAACAACAAACATCAGATTGGCCTGAAATTTTTTCTACAAGTAGAAGTCATTACCAACTGCCTGCTGTAAAAATTTCAGCTTGATGAGTTGCGCCGTTGTTTTAAAATAATAGTGATAAGTTTATTACACAAAAAAGTATAATTATTCCACAACAAACGTAAAACGGGGAAATCACTCTATCTCAAACAACAAACATCAGATTGGCCTGAATTTTTTTCTACAAGTAGAAGTCATTACCATCTGCCTTCAGAGAAAATTTCAGCTTGATGAGTTGCGCCGTTAATTTTTAAAAAATAGTGATAGGTTTATTACACAAAAAAGTATAATTATTCCACAACAAACGTAAAACGGGGAAATCACTCTATCTCAAACAACAAACATCAGATTGGCCTGAAATTTTTTCTACAAGTAGAAGTCATTACCATCTGCCTTCAGAGAAAATTTCAGCATGATGAGTTGCGCCGTTAATTTTTAAAAAATAGTGATAGGTTTATTACACAAAAAAGTATAATTATTCCACAACAAACGTAAAACGGGGAAATCACTCTATCTCAAACAACAAACATCAGATTGGCCTGAAATTTTTTCTACAAGTAGAAGTCATTACCAACTGCCTTCTGTGAAAATTTCGGCTTGATAAGTTGCGCCGTTTATTTAAAAAAATCGTAATCGATTTATTACACAAGAGTAAAACAGGCAAATCGCTCTATCTCTAACCCCAACCTTCAGATTGGCCTGAAATTGTTTCTACAAGTAGAAATTATTGCAAACTCAACCATTATGGAGTAGTCACTACAAAGCGCAAAAAAAAAAAAAAAAAAAAAAAAATCAGATTCCCTAACACAGACATCAGATTTCAGGTGCTAAGACTCATTGCCGTGTCACATGGGGAAACTTTGAGCCAGGCTTCCCCTTTTTAATAAGTTAGTTTCCACGCCGATTTTTTTTTCGATTCTAAACCCGATCACCCCGTTTGCAAGCAGGTTGAACGTTACTAAGAACAACCAACAATCCGAGATGTTTTAATGTCCTATATGAATACTGCTTTTCTTTTGTTAAAAATCTTCAATTAATGTTTTCCACAACAAAAGTAAACCGGGGAAATCACTCTATCTCTAACCCCAACCGTCAGATTGGCCTGAAATTTTTTCTACAAGTAGAAGTCATTACCAACTGCCTACTGTAAAAATTTCAGCTTGATGAGTTGTGCCGTTAATTTTTAAAAAATAGTGATAGGTTTATTACACAAAAAAGTATAATTATTCCACAACAAACGTAAAACGGGGAAATCACTCTATCTCAAACAACAAACATCAGATTGGCCTGAATTTTTTTCTACAAGTAGAAGTCATTACCATCTGCCTTCAGAGAAAATTTCAGCTTGATGAGTTGCGCCGTTAATTTTTAAAAAATAGTGATAGGTTTATTACACAAAAAAGTATAATTATTCCACAACAAACGTAAAACGGGGAAATCACTCTATCTCAAACAACAAACATCAGATTGGCCTGAATTTTTTTCTACAAGTAGAAGTCATTACCATCTGCCTTCAGAGAAAATTTCAGCTTGATGAGTTGCGCCGTTAATTTTTAAAAAATAGTGATAGGTTTATTACACAAAAAAGTATAATTATTCCACAACAAACGTAAAACGGGGAAATCACTCTATCTCAAACAACAAACATCAGATTGGCCTGAAATTTTTTCTACAAGTAGAAGTCATTACCAACTGCCTTCTGTGAAAATTTCGGCTTGATAAGTTGCGCCGTTTATTTAAAAAAATCGTAATAGATTTATTACACAAGAGTAAAACAGGCAAATCGCTCTATCTCTAACCCCAACCTTCAGATTGGCCTGAAATTGTTTCTACAAGTAGAAATTATTGCAAACTCAACCATTATGGAGTAGTCACTACAAAGAGCAAAAAAAAAAAAAAAAAAAAAAAAAAAGTTCAGATTCCCTAACACTAACACTGAACGTTACTAAGAACAACCAACAATCCGAGATGTTTTTAATGTCCTATATGAATACTGCTTTTCTTTTGTTAAAAATCTTCAATTAATGTTTTCCACAACAAAAGTAAACCGGGGAAATCACTCTATCTCTAACCCCAACCGTCAGATTGGCCTGAAATTTTTTCTACAAGTAGAAGTCATTACCAACTGCCTACTGTAAAAATTTCAGCTTGATGAGTTGTGCCGTTAATTTTTAAAAAATAGTGATAGGTTTATTACACAAAAAAGTATAATTATTCCACAACAAACGTAAAACGGGGAAATCACTCTATCTCAAACAACAAATATCAGATTGGCCTGAAATTTTTTCTATAAGTAGAAGTCATTACCATCTGCCTTCAGAGAAAATTTCAGCTTGATGAGTTGTGCTGTTAATTTTTAAAAAATAGTGATAGGTTTATTACACAAAAAAGTATAATTATTCCACAACAAACGTAAAACGGGGAAATCACTCTATCTCAAACAACAAACATCAGATTGGCCTGAAATTTTTTCTACAAGTAGAAGTCATTACCAACTGCCTGCTGTAAAAATTTCAGCTTGATGAGTTGCGCCGTTGTTTTAAAATAATAGTGATAAGTTTATTACACAAAAAAGTATAATTATTCCACAACAAACGTAAAACGGGGAAATCACTCTATCTCAAACAACAAACATCAGATTGGCCTGAATTTTTTTCTACAAGTAGAAGTCATTACCATCTGCCTTCAGAGAAAATTTCAGCTTGATGAGTTGCGCCGTTAATTTTTAAAAAATAGTGATAGGTTTATTACACAAAAAAGTATAATTATTCCACAACAAACGTAAAACGGGGAAATCACTCTATCTCAAACAACAAACATCAGATTGGCCTGAAATTTTTTCTACAAGTAGAAGTCATTACCATCTGCCTTCAGAGAAAATTTCAGCTTGATGAGTTGTGCCGTTATTTTTTAAAAAATATTGATAGGTTTATTACACAAAAAAGTATAAATTTTCCACAACAAACGTAAAACGGGGAAATCACTCTATCTCAAACAACAAACATCAGATTGGCCTGAATTTTTTTCTACAAGTAGAAGTCATTACCAACTGCCTTCTGTGAAAATTTCAGCTTGATAAACTGTGCCGTTAATTTTTAAAAAATAGTGATAGGTTTATTACACAAAAAAGTATAATTATTCCACAACAAACGTAAAACGGGGAAATCACTCTATCTCAAACAACAAACATCAGATTGGCCTGAAATTTTTTCTACAAGTAGAAGTCATTACCATCTGCCTTCAGAGAAAATTTCAGCTTGATGAGTTGTGCCGTTAATTTTTAAAAAATAGTGATAGGTTTATTACACAAAAAAGTATAATTATTCCACAACAAACGTAAAACGGGGAAATCACTCTATCTCAAACAACAAACATCAGATTGGCCTGAAATTTTTTCTACAAGTAGAAGTCATTACCAACTGCCTGCTGTAAAAATTTCAGCTTGATGAGTTGTGCCGTTATTTTTTAAAAAATATTGATAGGTTTATTACACAAAAAAGTATAAATTTTCCACAACAAACGTAAAACGGGGAAATCACTCTATCTCAAACAACAAACATCAGATTGGCCTGAAATTTTTTCTATAAGTAGAAGTCATTACCATCTGCCTTCAGAGAAAATTTCAGCTTGATGAGTTGTGCCGTTAATTTTTAAAAAATAGTGATAGGTTTATTACACAAAAAAGTATAATTATTCCACAACAAACGTAAAACGGGGAAATCACTCTATCTCAAACAACAAACATCAGATTGGCCTGAAATTTTTTCTACAAGTAGAAGTCATTACCATCTGCCTTCAGAGAAAATTTCAGCTTGATGAACTGTGCCGTTAATTTTTAAAAAATAGTGATAGGTTTATTACACAAAAAAGTATAATTATTCCACAACAAACGTAAAACGGGGAAATCACTCTATCTCAAACAACAAACATCAGATTGGCCTGAAATTTTTTCTACAAGTAGAAGTCATTACCATCTGCCTTCAGAGAAAATTTCAGCTTGATGAGTTGCGCCGTTAATTTTTAAAAAATAGTGATAGGTTTATTACACAAAAAAGTATAATTATTCCACACCAAACGTAAAACGGGGAAATCACTCTATCTCAAACAACAAACATCAGATTGGCCTGAAATTTTTTCTACAAGTAGAAGTCATTACCATCTGCCTTCAGAGAAAATTTCAGCTTGATGAGTTGTGCCGTTATTTTTTAAAAAATATTGATAGGTTTATTACACAAAAAAGTATAAATTTTCCACCACAAACGTAAAACGGGGAAATCACTCTATCTCAAACAACAAACATCAGATTGGCCTGAATTTTTTTCTACAAGTAGAAGTCATAACCAACTGCCTGCTGTAAAAATTTCAGCTTGATGAGTTGTGCCGTTAATTTTTAAAAAATAGTGATAGGTTTATTACACAAAAAAGTATAATTATTCCACAACAAACGTAAAACGGGGAAATCACTCTATCTCAAACAACAAACATCAGATTGGCCTGAAATTTTTTCTACAAGTAGAAGTCATTACCAACTGCCTGCTGTAAAAATTTCAGCTTGATGAGTTGTGCCGTTATTTTTTAAAAAATATTGATAGGTTTATTACACAAAAAAGTATAAATTTTCCACAACAAACGTAAAACGGGGAAATCACTCTATCTCAAACAACAAACATCAGATTGGCTTGAAATTTTTTCTACAAGTAGAAGTCATTACCATCTGCCTTCAGAGAAAATTTCAGCTTGATGAGTTGTGCCGTTAATTTTTAAAAAATAGTGATAGGTTTATTACACAAAAAAGTATAATTATTCCACAACAAACGTAAAACGGGGAAATCACTCTATCTCAAACAACAAACATCAGATTGGCCTGAAATTTTTTCTACAAGTAGAAGTCATTACCAACTGCCTGCTGTAAAAATTTCAGCTTGATGAATTGCGCCGTTGTTTTAAAATAATAGTGATAAGTTTATTACACAAAAAAGTATAATTATTCCACAACAAACGTAAAACGGGGAAATCACTCTATCTCAAACAACAAACATCAGATTGGCCTGAAATTTTTTCTACAAGTAGAAGTCATTACCATCTGCCTTCAGAGAAAATTTCAGCTTGATGAGTTGCGCCGTTAATTTTTAAAAAATAGTGATAGGTTTATTACACAAAAAAGTATAATTATTCCACAACAAACGTAAAACGGGGAAATCACTCTATCTCAAACAACAAACATCAGATTGGCCTGAAATTTTTTCTACAAGTAGAAGTCATTACCATCTGCCTTCAGAGAAAATTTCAGCTTGATGAGTTGCGCCGTTAATTTTTAAAAAATAGTGATAGGTTTATTACACAAAAAAGTATAATTATTCCACAACAAACGTAAAACGGGGAAATCACTCTATCTCAAACAACAAACATCAGATTGGCCTGAAATTTTTTCTACAAGTAGAAGTCATTACCAACTGCCTTGTGTGAAAATTTCGGCTTGATAAGTTGCGCCGTTTATTTAAAAAAATCGTAATAGATTTATTACACAAGAGTAAAACAGGCAAATCGCTCTATCTCTAACCCCAACCTTCAGATTGGCCTGAAATTGTTTCTACAAGTAGAAATTATTGCAAACTCAACCATTATGGAGTAGTCACTACAAAACGCAAAAAAAAAAAAAAAAAAAAAAAGTTCAGATTCCCTAACACAGACATCAGATTTCAGGTGCTAAGACTCATTGCCGTGTCTCATGGGGAAACTTTGAGCCAGGCTTCCCCTTTTTAATAAGTTAGTTTCCACGCCGATTTTTTTTTCGATTCTAAACCCGATCACCCCGTTTGCAAGCAGGTTGAACGTTACTAAGAACAACCAACAATCCGAGATGTTTTTAATGTCCTATATGAATACTGCTTTTCTTTTGTTAAAAATCTTCAATTAATGTTTTCCACAACAAAAAAGTATAATTATTCCACAACAAACGTAAAACGGGGAAATCACTCTATCTCAAACAACAAACATCAGATTGGCCTGAAATTTTTTCTACAAGTAGAAGTCATTACCAACTGCCTGCTGTAAAAATTTCAGCTTGATGAGTTGCGCCGTTGTTTAAAAATAATAGTGATAAGTTTATTACACAAAAAAGTATAATTATTCCACAACAAACGTAAAACGGGGAAATCACTCTATCTCAAACAACAAACATCAGATTGGCCTGAAATTTTTTCTACAAGTAGAAGTCATTACCATCTGCCTTCAGAGAAAATTTCAGCTTGATGAGTTGTGCCGTTAATTTTTAAAAAATAGTGATAGGTTTATTACACAAAAAAGTATAATTATTCCACAACAAACGTAAAACGGGGAAATCACTCTATCTCAAACAACAAACATCAGATTGGCCTGAAATTTTTTCTACAAGTAGAAGTCATTACCATCTGCCTTCAGAGAAAATTTCAGCTTGATGAGTTGCGCCGTTAATTTTTAAAAAATAGTGATAGGTTTATTACACAAAAAAGTATAATTATTCCACAACAAACGTAAAACGGGGAAATCACTCTATCTCAAACAACAAACATCAGATTGGCCTGAAATTTTTTCTACAAGTAGAAGTCATTACCAACTGCCTGCTGTAAAAATTTCAGCTTGATGAGTTGCGCCGTTGTTTTAAAATAATAGTGATAAGTTTATTACACAAAAAAGTATAATTATTCCACAACAAACGTAAAACGGGGAAATCACTCTATCTCAAACAACAAACATCAGATTGGCCTGAATTTTTTTCTACAAGTAGAAGTCATTACCATCTGCCTTCAGAGAAAATTTCAGCTTGATGAGTTGCGCCGTTAATTTTTAAAAAATAGTGATAGGTTTATTACACAAAAAAGTATAAATTTTCCACAACAAACGTAAAACGGGGAAATCACTCTATCTCAAACAACAAACATCAGATTGGCCTGAATTTTTTTCTACAAGTAGAAGTCATTACCATCTGCCTTCAGAGAAAATTTCGGCTTGATAAGTTGCGCCGTTAATTTTTAAAAAATAGTGATAGGTTTATTACACAAAAAAGTATAATTATTCCACAACAAACGTAAAACGGGGAAATCACTCTATCTCAAACAACAAACATCAGATTGGCCTGAAATTTTTTCTACAAGTAGAAGTCATTACCAACTGCCTGCTGTAAAAATTTCAGCTTGATGAGTTGCGCCGTTAATTTTTAAAAAATAGTGATAGGTTTATTACACAAAAAAGTATAATTATTCCACAACAAACGTAAAACGGGGAAATCACTCTATCTCAAACAACAAACATCAGATTGGCCTGAAATTTTTTCTACAAGTAGAAGTCATTACCAACTGCCTGCTGTAAAAATTTCAGCTTGATGAGTTGCGCCGTTGTTTTAAAATAATAGTGATAAGTTTATTACACAAAAAAGTATAATTATTCCACAACAAACGTAAAACGGGGAAATCACTCTATCTCAAACAACAAACATCAGATTGGCCTGAATTTTTTTCTACAAGTAGAAGTCATTACCATCTGCCTTCAGAGAAAATTTCAGCTTGATGAGTTGCGCCGTTAATTTTTAAAAAATAGTGATAGGTTTATTACACAAAAAAGTATAATTATTCCACAACAAACGTAAAACGGGGAAATCACTCTATCTCAAACAACAAACATCAGATTGGCCTGAAATTTTTTCTACAAGTAGAAGTCATTACCATCTGCCTTCAGAGAAAATTTCAGCATGATGAGTTGCGCCGTTAATTTTTAAAAAATAGTGATAGGTTTATTACACAAAAAAGTATAATTATTCCACAACAAACGTAAAACGGGGAAATCACTCTATCTCAAACAACAAACATCAGATTGGCCTGAAATTTTTTCTACAAGTAGAAGTCATTACCAACTGCCTTCTGTGAAAATTTCGGCTTGATAAGTTGCGCCGTTTATTTAAAAAAATCGTAATCGATTTATTACACAAGAGTAAAACAGGCAAATCGCTCTATCTCTAACCCCAACCTTCAGATTGGCCTGAAATTGTTTCTACAAGTAGAAATTATTGCAAACTCAACCATTATGGAGTAGTCACTACAAAGCGCAAAAAAAAAAAAAAAAAAAAAAAAAAATCAGATTCCCTAACACAGACATCAGATTTCAGGTGCTAAGACTCATTGCCGTGTCACATGGGGAAACTTTGAGCCAGGCTTCCCCTTTTTAATAAGTTAGTTTCCACGCCGATTTTTTTTTCGATTCTAAACCCGATCACCCCGTTTGCAAGCAGGTTGAACGTTACTAAGAACAACCAACAATCCGAGATGTTTTAATGTCCTATATGAATACTGCTTTTCTTTTGTTAAAAATCTTCAATTAATGTTTTCCACAACAAAAGTAAACCGGGGAAATCACTCTATCTCTAACCCCAACCGTCAGATTGGCCTGAAATTTTTTCTACAAGTAGAAGTCATTACCAACTGCCTACTGTAAAAATTTCAGCTTGATGAGTTGTGCCGTTAATTTTTAAAAAATAGTGATAGGTTTATTACACAAAAAAGTATAATTATTCCACAACAAACGTAAAACGGGGAAATCACTCTATCTCAAACAACAAATATCAGATTGGCCTGAAATTTTTTCTATAAGTAGAAGTCATTACCATCTGCCTTCAGAGAAAATTTCAGCTTGATGAGTTGTGCTGTTAATTTTTAAAAATAGTGATAGGTTTATTACACAAAAAAGTATAATTATTCCACAACAAACGTAAAACGGGGAAATCACTCTATCTCAAACAACAAACATCAGATTGGCCTGAAATTTTTTCTACAAGTAGAAGTCATTACCAACTGCCTGCTGTAAAAATTTCAGCTTGATGAGTTGCGCCGTTGTTTTAAAATAATAGTGATAAGTTTATTACACAAAAAAGTATAATTATTCCACAACAAACGTAAAACGGGGAAATCACTCTATCTCAAACAACAAACATCAGATTGGCCTGAATTTTTTTCTACAAGTAGAAGTCATTACCATCTGCCTTCAGAGAAAATTTCAGCTTGATGAGTTGCGCCGTTAATTTTTAAAAAATAGTGATAGGTTTATTACACAAAAAAGTATAATTATTCCACAACAAACGTAAAACGGGGAAATCACTCTATCTCAAACAACAAACATCAGATTGGCCTGAAATTTTTTCTACAAGTAGAAGTCATTACCATCTGCCTTCAGAGAAAATTTCAGCTTGATGAGTTGTGCCGTTATTTTTTAAAAAATATTGATAGGTTTATTACACAAAAAAGTATAAATTTTCCACAACAAACGTAAAACGGGGAAATCACTCTATCTCAAACAACAAACATCAGATTGGCCTGAATTTTTTTCTACAAGTAGAAGTCATTACCAACTGCCTTCTGTGAAAATTTCAGCTTGATAAACTGTGCCGTTAATTTTTAAAAAATAGTGATAGGTTTATTACACAAAAAAGTATAATTATTCCACAACAAACGTAAAACGGGGAAATCACTCTATCTCAAACAACAAACATCAGATTGGCCTGAAATTTTTTCTACAAGTAGAAGTCATTACCATCTGCCTTCAGAGAAAATTTCAGCTTGATGAGTTGTGCCGTTAATTTTTAAAAAATAGTGATAGGTTTATTACACAAAAAAGTATAATTATTCCACAACAAACGTAAAACGGGGAAATCACTCTATCTCAAACAACAAACATCAGATTGGCCTGAAATTTTTTCTACAAGTAGAAGTCATTACCAACTGCCTGCTGTAAAAATTTCAGCTTGATGAGTTGTGCCGTTATTTTTTAAAAAATATTGATAGGTTTATTACACAAAAAAGTATAAATTTTCCACAACAAACGTAAAACGGGGAAATCACTCTATCTCAAACAACAAACATCAGATTGGCCTGAAATTTTTTCTATAAGTAGAAGTCATTACCATCTGCCTTCAGAGAAAATTTCAGCTTGATGAGTTGTGCCGTTAATTTTTAAAAAATAGTGATAGGTTTATTACACAAAAAAGTATAATTATTCCACAACAAACGTAAAACGGGGAAATCACTCTATCTCAAACAACAAACATCAGATTGGCCTGAAATTTTTTCTACAAGTAGAAGTCATTACCATCTGCCTTCAGAGAAAATTTCAGCTTGATGAACTGTGCCGTTAATTTTTAAAAAATAGTGATAGGTTTATTACACAAAAAAGTATAATTATTCCACAACAAACGTAAAACGGGGAAATCACTCTATCTCAAACAACAAACATCAGATTGGCCTGAAATTTTTTCTACAAGTAGAAGTCATTACCATCTGCCTTCAGAGAAAATTTCAGCTTGATGAGTTGCGCCGTTAATTTTTAAAAAATAGTGATAGGTTTATTACACAAAAAAGTATAATTATTCCACACCAAACGTAAAACGGGGAAATCACTCTATCTCAAACAACAAACATCAGATTGGCCTGAAATTTTTTCTACAAGTAGAAGTCATTACCATCTGCCTTCAGAGAAAATTTCAGCTTGATGAGTTGTGCCGTTATTTTTTAAAAAATATTGATAGGTTTATTACACAAAAAAGTATAAATTTTCCACCACAAACGTAAAACGGGGAAATCACTCTATCTCAAACAACAAACATCAGATTGGCCTGAATTTTTTTCTACAAGTAGAAGTCATAACCAACTGCCTTCTGTGAAAATTTCAGCTTGATAAACTGTGCCGTTAATTTTTAAAAAATAGTGATAGGTTTATTACACAAAAAAGTATAATTATTCCACAACAAACGTAAAACGGGGAAATCACTCTATCTCAAACAACAAACATCAGATTGGCCTGAAATTTTTTCTACAAGTAGAAGTCATTACCAACTGCCTGCTGTAAAAATTTCAGCTTGATGAGTTGTGCCGTTATTTTTTAAAAAATATTGATAGGTTTATTACACAAAAAAGTATAAATTTTCCACAACAAACGTAAAACGGGGAAATCACTCTATCTCAAACAACAAACATCAGATTGGCTTGAAATTTTTTCTACAAGTAGAAGTCATTACCATCTGCCTTCAGAGAAAATTTCAGCTTGATGAGTTGTGCCGTTAATTTTTAAAAAATAGTGATAGGTTTATTACACAAAAAAGTATAATTATTCCACAACAAACGTAAAACGGGGAAATCACTCTATCTCAAACAACAAACATCAGATTGGCCTGAAATTTTTTCTACAAGTAGAAGTCATTACCAACTGCCTGCTGTAAAAATTTCAGCTTGATGAATTGCGCCGTTGTTTTAAAATAATAGTGATAAGTTTATTACACAAAAAAGTATAATTATTCCACAACAAACGTAAAACGGGGAAATCACTCTATCTCAAACAACAAACATCAGATTGGCCTGAAATTTTTTCTACAAGTAGAAGTCATTACCATCTGCCTTCAGAGAAAATTTCAGCTTGATGAGTTGCGCCGTTAATTTTTAAAAAATAGTGATAGGTTTATTACACAAAAAAGTATAATTATTCCACAACAAACGTAAAACGGGGAAATCACTCTATCTCAAACAACAAACATCAGATTGGCCTGAAATTTTTTCTACAAGTAGAAGTCATTACCATCTGCCTTCAGAGAAAATTTCAGCTTGATGAGTTGCGCCGTTAATTTTTAAAAAATAGTGATAGGTTTATTACACAAAAAAGTATAATTATTCCACAACAAACGTAAAACGGGGAAATCACTCTATCTCAAACAACAAACATCAGATTGGCCTGAAATTTTTTCTACAAGTAGAAGTCATTACCAACTGCCTTGTGTGAAAATTTCGGCTTGATAAGTTGCGCCGTTTATTTAAAAAAATCGTAATAGATTTATTACACAAGAGTAAAACAGGCAAATCGCTCTATCTCTAACCCCAACCTTCAGATTGGCCTGAAATTGTTTCTACAAGTAGAAATTATTGCAAACTCAACCATTATGGAGTAGTCACTACAAAGCGCAAAAAAAAAAAAAAAAAAAAAAAAAAAAAAAGTTCAGATTCCCTAACACAGACATCAGATTTCAGGTGCTAAGACTCATTGCCGTGTCTCATGGGGAAACTTTGAGCCAGGCTTCCCCTTTTTAATAAGTTAGTTTCCACGCCGATTTTTTTTTTCGATTCTAAACCCGATCACCCCGTTTGCAAGCAGGTTGAACGTTACTAAGAACAACCAACAATCCGAGATGTTTTTAATGTCCTATATGAATACTGCTTTTCTTTTGTTAAAAATCTTCAATTAATGTTTTCCACAACAAAAGTAAACCGGGGAAATCACTCTATCTCTAACCCCAACCGTCAGATTGGCCTGAAATTTTTTCTACAAGTAGAAGTCATTACCAACTGCCTACTGTAAAAATTTCAGCTTGATGAGTTGTGCCGTTAATTTTTAAAAAATAGTGATAGGTTTATTACACAAAAAAGTATAATTATTCCACAACAAACGTAAAACGGGGAAATCACTCTATCTCAAACAACAAACATCAGATTGGCCTGAAATTTTTTCTACAAGTAGAAGTCATTACCATCTGCCTTCAGAGAAAATTTCAGCTTGATGAACTGTGCCGTTAATTTTTAAAAAATAGTGATAGGTTTATTACACAAAAAAGTATAATTATTCCACAACAAACGTAAAACGGGGAAATCACTCTATCTCAAACAACAAACATCAGATTGGCCTGAAATTTTTTCTACAAGAAGAAGTCATTACCATCTGCCTTCAGAGAAAATTTCAGCTTGATGAGTTGCGCCGTTAATTTTTAAAAAATAGTGATAGGTTTATTACACAAAAAAGTATAATTATTCCACAACAAACGTAAAACGGGGAAATCACTCTATCTCAAACAACAAACATCAGATTGGCCTGAAATTTTTTCTACAAGTAGAAGTCATTACCATCTGCCTTCAGAGAAAATTTCAGCTTGATGAGTTGTGCCGTTAGTTTTTAAAAAATAGTGATAGGTTTATTACACAAAAAAGTATAATTATTCCACAACAAACGTAAAACGGGGAAATCACTCTATCTCAAACAACAAACATCAGATTGGCCTGAAATTTTTTCTACAAGTAGAAGTCATTACCATCTGCCTTCAGAGAAAATTTCAGCTTGATGAGTTGTGCCATTAATTTTTAAAAAATAGTGATAGGTTTATTACACAAAAAAGTATAATTATTCCACAACAAACGTAAAACGGGGAAATCACTCTATCTCAAACAACAAACATCAGATTGGCCTGAAATTTTTTCTACAAGTAGAAGTCATTACCATCTGCCTTCAGAGAAAATTTCAGCTTGATGAACTGTGCCGTTAATTTTTAAAAAATAGTGATAGGTTTATTACACAAAAAAGTATAATTATTCCACAACAAACGTAAAACGGGGAAATCACTCTATCTCAAACAACAAACATCAGATTGGCCTGAAATTTTTTCTACAAGTAGAAGTCATTACCATCTGCCTTCAGAGAAAATTTCAGCTTGATGAGTTGCGCCGTTAATTTTTAAAAAAATAGTGATAGGTTTATTACACAAAAAAGTATAATTATTCCACAACAAACGTAAAACGGGGAAATCACTCTATCTCAAACAACAAACATCAGATTGGCCTGAAATTTTTTATACAAGTAGAAGTCATTACCATCTGCCTTCAGAGAAAATTTCAGCTTGATGAGTTGTGCCGTTATTTTTTTAAAAATATTGATAGGTTTATTACACAAAAAAGTATAAATTTTCCACAACAAACGTAAAACGGGGAAATCACTCTATCTCAAACAACAAACATCAGATTGGCCTGAATTTTTTTCTACAAGTAGAAGTCATTACCAACTGCCTTCTGTGAAAATTTCAGCTTGATAAACTGTGCCGTTAATTTTTAAAAAATAGTGATAGGTTTATTACACAAAAAAGTATAATTATTCCACAACAAACGTAAAACGGGGAAATCACTCTATCTCAAACAACAAACATCAGATTGGCCTGAAATTTTTTCTACAAGTAGAAGTCATTACCAACTGCCTGCTGTAAAAATTTCAGCTTGATGAGTTGTGCCGTTATTTTTTAAAAAATATTGATAGGTTTATTACACAAAAAAGTATAAATTTTCCACAACAAACGTAAAACGGGGAAATCACTCTATCTCAAACAACAAACATCAGATTGGCTTGAAATTTTTTCTACAAGTAGAAGTCATTACCATCTGCCTTCAGAGAAAATTTCAGCTTGATGAGTTGTGCCGTTAATTTTTAAAAAATAGTGATAGGTTTATTACACAAAAAAGTATAATTATTCCACAACAAACGTAAAACGGGGAAATCACTCTATCTCAAACAACAAACATCAGATTGGCCTGAATTTTTTTCTACAAGTAGAAGTCATTACCAACTGCCTGCTGTAAAAATTTCAGCTTGATGAGTTGCGCCGTTGTTTTAAAATAATAGTGATAAGTTTATTACACAAAAAAGTATAATTATTCCACAACAAACGTAAAACGGGGAAATCACTCTATCTCAAACAACAAACATCAGATTGGCCTGAATTTTTTTCTACAAGTAGAAGTCATTACCATCTGCCTTCAGAGAAAATTTCAGCTTGATGAGTTGCGCCGTTAATTTTTAAAAAATAGTGATAGGTTTATTACACAAAAAAGTATAATTATTCCACAACAAACGTAAAACGGGGAAATCACTCTATCTCAAACAACAAACATCAGATTGGCCTGAAATTTTTTCTACAAGTAGAAGTCATTACCATCTGCCTTCAGAGAAAATTTCAGCTTGATGAGTTGTGCCGTTAATTTTTAAAAAATAGTGATAGGTTTATTACACAAAAAAGTATAATTATTCCACAACAAACGTAAAACGGGGAAATCACTCTATCTCAAACAACAAACATCAGATTGGCCTGAAATTTTTTCTACAAGTAGAAGTCATTACCAACTGCCTGCTGTAAAAATTTCAGCTTGATGAGTTGCGCCGTTGTTTTAAAATAATAGTGATAAGTTTATTACACAAAAAAGTATAATTATTCCACAACAAACGCAAAACGGGGAAATCACTCTATCTCAAACAACAAACATCAGATTGGCCTGAAATTTTTTCTACAAGTAGAAGTCATTACCATCTGCCTTCAGAGAAAATTTCAGCTTGATGAGTTGCGCCGTTAATTTTTAAAAAATAGTGATAGGTTTATTACACAAAAAAGTATAATTATTCCACAACAAACGTAAAACGGGGAAATCACTCTATCTCAAACAACAAACATCAGATTGGCCTGAAATTTTTTCTACAAGTAGAAGTCATTACCATCTGCCTTCAGAGAAAATTTCAGCTTGATGAGTTGTGCCGTTATTTTTTTAAAAATATTGATAGGTTTATTACACAAAAAAGTATAATTATTCCACAACAAACGTAAAACGAGGAAATCACTCTATCTCAAACAACAAACATCAGATTGGCCTGAAATTTTTTCTACAAGTAGAAGTCATTACCAACTGCCTTCTGTGAAAATTTCGGCTTGATAAGTTGCGCCGTTTATTTAAAAAAATCGTAATAGATTTATTACACAAGAGTAAAACAGGCAAATCGCTCTATCTCTAACCCCAACCTTCAGATTGGCCTGAAATTGTTTCTACAAGTAGAAATTATTGCAAACTCAACCATTATGGAGTAGTCACTACAAAGCGCAAAAAAAAAAAAAAAAAAAAAAAAGTTCAGATTCCCTAACACAGACATCAGATTTCAGGTGCTAAGACTCATTGCCGTGTCTCATGGGGAAACTTTGAGCCAGGCTTCCCCTTTTTAATAAGTTAGTTTCCACGCCGATTTTTTTTTTCGATTCTAAACCCGATCACCCCGTTTGCAAGCAGGTTGAACGTTACTAAGAACAACCAACAATCCGAGATGTTTTTAATGTCCTATATGAATACTGCTTTTCTTTTGTTAAAAATCTTCAATTAATGTTTTCCACAACAAAAGTAAACCGGGGAAATCACTCTATCTCTAACCCCAACCGTCAGATTGGCCTGAAATTTTTTATACAAGTAGAAGTCATTACCAACTGCCTACTGTAAAAATTTCAGCTTGATGAGTTGCGCCGTTAATTTTTAAAAAATAGTGATAGGTTTATTACACAAAAAAGTATAATTATTCCACAACAAACGTAAAACGGGGAAATCACTCTATCTCAAACAACAAACATCAGATTGGCCTGAAATTTTTTCTACAAGTAGAAGTCATTACCAACTGCCTGCTGTAAAAATTACAGCTTGATGAGTTGCGCCGTTGTTTTAAAATAATAGTGATAAGTTTATTACACAAAAAAGTATAATTATTCCACAACAAACGTAAAACGGGGAAATCACTCTATCTCAAACAACAAACATCAGATTGGCCTGAAATTTTTTCTACAAGTAGAAGTCATTACCAACTGCCTGCTGTAAAAATTTCAGCTTGATGAGTTGTGCCGTTATTTTTTAAAAAATATTGATAGGTTTATTACACAAAAAAGTATAAATTTTCCACAACAAACGTAAAACGGGGAAATCACTCTATCTCAAACAACAAACATCAGATTGGCCTGAAATTTTTTCTACAAGTAGAAGTCATTACCATCTGCCTTCAGAGAAAATTTCAGCTTGATGAGTTGTGCCGTTAATTTTTAAAAAATAGTGATAGGTTTATTACACAAAAAAGTATAATTATTCCACAACAAACGTAAAACGGGGAAATCACTCTATCTCAAACAACAAACATCAGATTGGCCTGAAATTTTTTCTACAAGTAGAAGTCATTACCATCTGCCTTCAGAGAAAATTTCAGCTTGATGAGTTGTGCCGTTAATTTTTAAAAAATATTGATAGGTTTATTACACAAAAAAGTATAAATTTTCCACAACAAACGTAAAACGGGGAAATCACTCTATCTCAAACAACAAACATCAGATTGGCCTGAATTTTTTTCTACAAGTAGAAGCCATAACCAACTGCCTTCTGTGAAAATTTCAGCTTGATAAACGAGCCGTTAATTTTTAAAAAATAGTGATAGGTTTATTACACAAAAAAGTATAATTATTCCACAACAAACGTAAAACGGGGAAATCACTCTATCTCAAACAACAAACATCAGATTGGCCTGAAATTTTTTCTACAAGTAGAAGTCATTACCAACTGCCTTCTGTGAAAATTTCGGCTTGATAAGTTGCGCCGTTTATTTAAAAAAATCGTAATAGATTTATTACACAAGAGTAAAACAGGCAAATCGCTCTATCTCTAACCCCAACCTTCAGATTGGCCTGAAATTGTTTCTACAAGTAGAAATTATTGCAAACTCAACCATTATGGAGTAGTCACTACAAAGCGCAAAAAAAAAAAAAAAAAAAAAAGTTCAGATTCCCTAACACAGACATCAGATTTCAGGTGCTAAGACTCATTGCCGTGTCTCATGGGGAAACTTTGAGCCAGGCTTCCCCTTTTTAATAAGTTAGTTTCCACGCCGATTTTTTTTTCGATTCTAAACCCGATCACCCCGTTTGCAAGCAGGTTGAACGTTACTAAGAACAACCAACAATCCGAGATGTTTTTAATGTCCTATATGAATACTGCTTTTCTTTTGTTAAAAATCTTCAATTAATGTTTTCCACAACAAAAGTAAACCGGGGAAATCACTCTATCTCTAACCCCAACCGTCAGATTGGCCTGAAATTTTTTCTACAAGTAGAAGTCATTACCAACTGCCTTCAGAGAAAATTTCAGCTTGATGAGTTGTGCCGTTAATTTTTAAAAAATATTGATAGGTTTATTACACAAAAAAGTATAATTATTCCACAACAAACGTAAAACGGGGAAATCACTCTATCTCAAACAACAAACATCAGATTGGCCTGAAATTTTTTCTACAAGTAGAAGTCATTACCATCTGCCTTCAGAGAAAATTTCAGCTTGATGAGTTGCGCCGTTAATTTTTAAAAAATAGTGATAGGTTTATTACACAAAAAAGTATAATTATTCCACAACAAACGTAAAACGGGGAAATCACTCTATCTCAAACAACAAACATCAGATTGGCCTGAAATTTTTTCTACAAGTAGAAGTCATTACCATCTGCCTTCAGAGAAAATTTCAGCTTGATGAGTTGTGCCGTTAATTTTTAAAAAATAGTGATAGGTTTATTACACAAAAAAGTATAATTATTCCACAACAAACGTAAAACGGGGAAATCACTCTATCTCAAACAACAAACATCAGATTGGCCTGAAATTTTTTCTACAAGTAGAAGTCATTACCAACTGCCTGCTGTAAAAATTTCAGCTTGATGAGTTGCGCCGTTGTTTTAAAATAATAGTGATAAGTTTATTACACAAAAAAGTATAATTATTCCACAACAAACGCAAAACGGGGAAATCACTCTATCTCAAACAACAAACATCAGATTGGCCTGAAATTTTTTCTACAAGTAGAAGTCATTACCATCTGCCTTCAGAGAAAATTTCAGCTTGATGAGTTGCGCCGTTAATTTTTAAAAAATAGTGATAGGTTTATTACACAAAAAAGTATAATTATTCCACAACAAACGTAAAACGGGGAAATCACTCTATCTCAAACAACAAACATCAGATTGGCCTGAAATTTTTTCTACAAGTAGAAGTCATTACCATCTGCCTTCAGAGAAAATTTCAGCTTGATGAGTTGTGCCGTTATTTTTTAAAAAATATTGATAGGTTTATTACACAAAAAAGTATAATTATTCCACAACAAACGTAAAACGAGGAAATCACTCTATCTCAAACAACAAACATCAGATTGGCCTGAAATTTTTTCTACAAGTAGAAGTCATTACCAACTGCCTTCTGTGAAAATTTCGGCTTGATAAGTTGCGCCGTTTATTTAAAAAAATCGTAATAGATTTATTACACAAGAGTAAAACAGGCAAATCGCTCTATCTCTAACCCCAACCTTCAGATTGGCCTGAAATTGTTTCTACAAGTAGAAATTATTGCAAACTCAACCATTATGGAGTAGTCACTACAAAGCGCAAAAAAAAAAAAAAAAAAAAAAAAAAAGTTCAGATTCCCTAACACAGACATCAGATTTCAGGTGCTAAGACTCATTGCCGTGTCTCATGGGGAAACTTTGAGCCAGGCTTCCCCTTTTTAATAAGTTAGTTTCCACGCCGATTTTTTTTTCGATTCTAAACCCGATCACCCCGTTTGCAAGCAGGTTGAACGTTACTAAGAACAACCAACAATCCGAGATGTTTTTAATGTCCTATATGAATACTGCTTTTCTTTTGTTAAAAATCTTCAATTAATGTTTTCCACAACAAAAGTAAACCGGGGAAATCACTCTATCTCTAACCCCAACCGTCAGATTGGCCTGAAATTTTTTCTACAAGTAGAAGTCATTACCAACTGCCTACTGTAAAAATTTCAGCTTGATGAGTTGTGCCGTTAATTTTTAAAAAATAGTGATAGGTTTATTACACAAAAAAGTATAATTATTCCACAACAAACGTAAAACGGGGAAATCACTCTATCTCAAACAACAAACATCAGATTGGCCTGAAATTTTTTCTACAAGTAGAAGTCATTACCAACTGCCTGCTGTAAAAATTACAGCTTGATGAGTTGCGCCGTTGTTTTAAAATAATAGTGATAAGTTTATTACACAAAAAAGTATAATTATTCCACAACAAACGTAAAACGGGGAAATCACTCTATCTCAAACAACAAACATCAGATTGGCCTGAAATTTTTTCTACAAGTAGAAGTCATTACCAACTGCCTGCTGTAACAATTTCAGCTTGATGAGTTGTGCCGTTATTTTTTAAAAAATATTGATAGGTTTATTACACAAAAAAGTATAAATTTTCCACAACAAACGTAAAACGGGGAAATCACTCTATCTCAAACAACAAACATCAGATTGGCCTGAAATTTTTTCTACAAGTAGAAGTCATTACCATCTGCCTTCAGAGAAAATTTCAGCTTGATGAGTTGTGCCGTTAATTTTTAAAAAATAGTGATAGGTTTATTACACAAAAAAGTATAATTATTCCACAACAAACGTAAAACGGGGAAATCACTCTATCTCAAACAACAAACATCAGATTGGCCTGAAATTTTTTCTACAAGTAGAAGTCATTACCATCTGCCTTCAGAGAAAATTTCAGCTTGATGAGTTGCGCCGTTGTTTTAAAATAATAGTGATAAGTTTATTACACAAAAAAGTATAATTATTCCACAACAAACGCAAAACGGGGAAATCACTCTATCTCAAACAACAAACATCAGATTGGCCTGAAATTTTTTCTACAAGTAGAAGTCATTACCATCTGCCTTCAGAGAAAATTTCAGCTTGATGAGTTGCGCCGTTAATTTTTAAAAAATAGTGATAGGTTTATTACACAAAAAAGTATAATTATTCCACAACAAACGTAAAACGGGGAAATCACTCTATCTCAAACAACAAACATCAGATTGGCCTGAAATTTTTTCTACAAGTAGAAGTCATTACCATCTGCCTTCAGAGAAAATTTCAGCTTGATGAGTTGTGCCGTTATTTTTTTAAAAATATTGAAAGGTTTATTACACAAAAAAGTATAATTATTCCACAACAAACGTAAAACGAGGAAATCACTCTATCTCAAACAACAAACATCAGATTGGCCTGAAATTTTTTCTACAAGTAGAAGTCATTACCAACTGCCTTCTGTGAAAATTTCGGCTTGATAAGTTGCGCCGTTTATTTAAAAAAATCGTAATAGATTTATTACACAAGAGTAAAACAGGCAAATCGCTCTATCTCTAACCCCAACCTTCAGATTGGCCTGAAATTGTTTCTACAAGTAGAAATTATTGCAAACTCAACCATTATGGAGTAGTCACTACAAAGCGCAAAAAAAAAATAAATAAAAAAAAAAAAAGTTCAGATTCCCTAACACAGACATCAGATTTCAGGTGCTAAGACTCATTGCCGTGTCTCATGGGGAAACTTTGAGCCAGGCTTCCCCTTTTTAATAAGTTAGTTTCCACGCCGATTTTTTTTTCGATTCTAAACCCGATCACCCCGTTTGCAAGCAGGTTGAACGTTACTAAGAACAACCAACAATCCGAGATGTTTTTAATGTCCTATATGAATACTGCTTTTCTTTTGTTAAAAATCTTCAATTAATGTTTTCCACAACAAAAGTAAACCGGGGAAATCACTCTATCTCTAACCCCAACCGTCAGATTGGCCTGAAATTTTTTCTACAAGTAGAAGTCATTACCAACTGCCTACTGTAAAAATTTCAGCTTGATGAGTTGTGCCGTTAATTTTTAAAAAATAGTGATAGGTTTATTACACAAAAAAGTATAATTATTCCACAACAAACGTAAAACGGGGAAATCACTCTATCTCAAACAACAAACATCAGATTGGCCTGAAATTTTTTCTACAAGTAGAAGTCATTACCAACTGCCTGCTGTAAAAATTACAGCTTGATGAGTTGCGCCGTTGTTTTAAAATAATAGTGATAAGTTTATTACACAAAAAAGTATAATTATTCCACAACAAACGTAAAACGGGGAAATCACTCTATCTCAAACAACAAACATCAGATTGGCCTGAAATTTTTTCTACAAGTAGAAGTCATTACCAACTGCCTGCTGTAAAAATTTCAGCTTGATGAGTTGTGCCGTTATTTTTTAAAAAATATTGATAAGTTTATTACACAAAAAAGTATAAATTTTCCACAACAAACGTAAAACGGGGAAATCACTCTATCTCAAACAACAAACATCAGATTGGCCTGAAATTTTTTCTACAAGTAGAAGTCATTACCATCTGCCTTCAGAGAAAATTTCAGCTTGATGAGTTGTGCCGTTAATTTTTAAAAAATAGTGATAGGTTTATTACACAAAAAAGTATAATTATTCCACAACAAACGTAAAACGGGGAAATCACTCTATCTCAAACAACAAACATCAGATTGGCCTGAAATTTTTTCTACAAGTAGAAGTCATTACCATCTGCCTTCAGAGAAAATTTCAGCTTGATGAGTTGTGCCGTTTATTTAAAAAAATCGTAATAGATTTATTACACAAGAGTAAAACAGGCAAATCGCTCTATCTCTAACCCCAACCTTCAGATTGGCCTGAAATTGTTTCTACAAGTAGAAATTATTGCAAACTCAACCATTATGGAGTAGTCACTACAAAGCGCAAAAAAAAAAAAAAAAAAAAAAAAAAAAAAAAAAAAAAAAAAAAAAAAAAAAATTCAGATTCCCTAACACAGACATCAGATTTCAGGTGCTAAGACTCATTGCCGTGTCTCATGGGGAAACTTTGAGCCAGGCTTCCCCTTTTTAATAAGTTAGTTTCCACGCCGATTTTTTTTTCGATTCTAAACCCGATCACCCCGTTTGCAAGCAGGTTGAACGTTACTAAGAACAACCAACAATCCGAGATGTTTTTAATGTCCTATATGAATACTGCTTTTCTTTTGTTAAAAATCTTCAATTAATGTTTTCCACAACAAAAGTAAACCGGGGAAATCACTCTATCTCTAACCCCAACCGTCAGATTGGCCTGAAATTTTTTCTACAAGTAGAAGTCATTACCATCTGCCTTCAGAGAAAATTTCAGCTTGATGAGTTGTGCCGTTATTTTTTAAAAAATATTGATAGGTTTATTACACAAAAAAGTATAATTATTCCACAACAAACGTAAAACGGGGAAATCACTCTATCTCAAACAACAAACATCAGATTGGCCTGAATTTTTTTCTACAAGTAGAAGTCATAACCAACTGCCTTCTGTGAAAATTTCAGCTTGATAAACTGTGCCGTTAATTTTTAAAAAATAGTGATAGGTTTATTACACAAAAAAGTATAATTATTCCACAACAAACGTAAAACGGGGAAATCACTCTATCTCAAACAACAAACATCAGATTGGCCTGAAATTTTTTCTACAAGTAGAAGTCATTACCAACTGCCTGCTGTAAAAATTTCAGCTTGATGAGTTGTGCCGTTATTTTTTAAAAAATATTGATAGGTTTATTACACAAAAAAGTATAAATTTTCCACAACAAACGTAAAACGGGGAAATCACTCTATCTCAAACAACAAACATCAGATTGGCTTGAAATTTTTTCTACAAGTAGAAGTCATTACCATCTGCCTTCAGAGAAAATTTCAGCTTGATGAGTTGTGCCGTTAATTTTAAAAAAATAGTGATAGGTTTATTACACAAAAAAGTATAATTATTCCACAACAAACGTAAAACGGGGAAATCACTCTATCTCAAACAACAAACATCAGATTGGCCTGAAATTTTTTCTACAAGTAGAAGTCATTACCAACTGCCTGCTGTAAAAATTTCAGCTTGATGAGTTGCGCCGTTGTTTTAAAATAATAGTGATAAGTTTATTACACAAAAAAGTATAATTATTCCACAACAAACGTAAAACGGGGAAATCACTCTATCTCAAACAACAAACAAACGATTGGCCTGAATTTTTTCTACAAGTAGAAGTCATTACCATCTGCCTTCAGAGAAAATTTCAGCTTGATGAGTTGCGCCGTTAATTTTTAAAAAATAGTGATAGGTTTATTACACAAAAAAGTATAATTATTCCACAACAAACGTAAAACGGGGAAATCACTCTATCTCAAACAACAAACATCAGATTGGCCTGAAATTTTTTCTACAAGTAGAAGTCATTACCATCTGCCTTCAGAGAAAATTTCAGCTTGATGAGTTGCGCCGTTAATTTTTAAAAAATAGTGATAGGTTTATTACACAAAAAAGTATAATTATTCCACAACAAACGTAAAACGAGGAAATCACTCTATCTCAAACAACAAACATCAGATTGGCCTGAAATTTTTTCTACAAGTAGAAATTATTGCAAACTCAACCATTATGGAGTAGTCACTACAAAGCGCAAAAAAAAAAAAAAAAAAAAAAAAAAAAAAAAAAAAAAAAAAAGTACAGATTCCCTAACACAGACATCAGATTTCAGGTGCTAAGACTCATTGCCGTGTCTCATGGGGAAACTTTGAGCCAGGCTTCCCCTTTTTAATAAGTTAGTTTCCACGCCGATTTTTTTTTTCGATTCTAAACCCGATCACCCCGTTTGCAAGCAGGTTGAACGTTACTAAGAACAACCAACAATCCGAGATGTTTTTAATGTCCTATATGAATACTGCTTTTCTTTTGTTAAAAATCTTCAATTAATGTTTTCCACAACAAAAGTAAACCGGGGAAATCACTCTATCTCTAACCCCAACCGTCAGATTGGCCTGAAATTTTTTCTACAAGTAGAAGTCATTACCAACTGCCTACTGTAAAAATTTCAGCTTGATGAGTTGTGCCGTTAATTTTTAAAAAATAGTGATAGGTTTATTACACAAAAAAGTATAATTATTCCACAACAAACGTAAAACGGGGAAATCACTCTATCTCAAACAACAAACATCAGATTGGCCTGAAATTTTTTCTACAAGTAGAAGTCATTACCATCTGCCTTCAGAGAAAATTTCAGCTTGATGAGTTGTGCCGTTAATTTTTAAAAAATAGTGATAGGTTTATTACACAAAAAAGTATAATTATTCCACAACAAACGTAAAACGGGGAAATCACTCTATCTCAAACAACAAACATCAGATTGGCCTGAAATTTTTTCTACAAGTAGAAGTCATTACCATCTGCCTTCAGAGAAAATTTCAGCTTGATGAGTTGCGCCGTTAATTTTTAAAAAATAGTGATAGGTTTATTACACAAAAAAGTATAATTATTCCACAACAAACGTAAAACGGGGAAATCACTCTATCTCAAACAACAAACATCAGATTGGCCTGAATTTTTTTCTACAAGTAGAAGTCATTACCATCTGCCTTCAGAGAAAATTTCAGCTTGATGAGTTGTGCGGTTAATTTTTAAAAAATAGTGATAGGTTTATTACACAAAAAAGTATAATTATTCCACAACAAACGTAAAACGGGGAAATCACTCTATCTCAAACAACAAACATCAGATTGGCCTGAAATTTTTTCTACAAGTAGAAGTCATTACCAACTGCCTGCTGTAAAAATTTCAGCTTGATGAGTTGCGCCGTTGTTTTAAAATAATAGTGATAAGTTTATTACACAAAAAAGTATAATTATTCCACAACAAACGCAAAACGGGGAAATCACTCTATCTCAAACAACAAACATCAGATTGGCCTGAAATTTTTTCTACAAGTAGAAGTCATTACCATCTGCCTTCAGAGAAAATTTCAGCTTGATGAGTTGCGCCGTTAATTTTTAAAAAATAGTGATAGGTTTATTACACAAAAAAGTATAATTATTCCACAACAAACGTAAAACGGGGAAATCACTCTATCTCAAACAACAAACATCAGATTGGCCTGAAATTTTTTCTACAAGTAGAAGTCATTACCATCTGCCTTCAGAGAAAATTTCAGCTTGATGAGTTGTGCCGTTATTTTTTTAAAAATATTGATAGGTTTATTACACAAAAAAGTATAATTATTCCACAACAAACGTAAAACGAGGAAATCACTCTATCTCAAACAACAAACATCAGATTGGCCTGAAATTTTTTCTACAAGTAGAAGTCATTACCAACTGCCTTCTGTGAAAATTTCGGCTTGATAAGTTGCGCCGTTTATTTAAAAAAATCGTAATAGATTTATTACACAAGAGTAAAACAGGCAAATCGCTCTATCTCTAACCCCAACCTTCAGATTGGCCTGAAATTGTTTCTACAAGTAGAAATTATTGCAAACTCAACCATTATGGAGTAGTCACTACAAAGCGCAAAAAAAAAAAAAATAAAAAAAAAAAAAAGTTCAGATTCCCTAACACAGACATCAGATTTCAGGTGCTAAGACTCATTGCCGTGTCTCATGGGGAAACTTTGAGCCAGGCTTCCCCTTTTTAATAAGTTAGTTTCCACGCCGATTTTTTTTTCGATTCTAAACCCGATCACCCCGTTTGCAAGCAGGTTGAACGTTACTAAGAACAACCAACAATCCGAGATGTTTTTAATGTCCTATATAAATACTGCTTTTCTTTTGTTAAAAATCTTCAATTAATGTTTTCCACAACAAAAGTAAACCGGGGAAATCACTCTATCTCTAACCCCAACCGTCAGATTGGCCTGAAATTTTTTCTACAAGTAGAAGTCATTACCAACTGCCTACTGTAAAAATTTCAGCTTGATGAGTTGTGCCGTTAATTTTTAAAAAATAGTGATAGGTTTATTACACAAAAAAGTATAATTATTCCACAACAAACGTAAAACGGGGAAATCACTCTATCTCAAACAACAAACATCAGATTGGCCTGAAATTTTTTCTACAAGTAGAAGTCATTACCATCTGCCTTCAGAGAAAATTTCAGCTTGATGAGTTGTGCCGTTAATTTTTAAAAAATAGTGATAGCTTTATTACACAAAAAAGTATAATTATTCCACAACAAACGTAAAACGGGGAAATCACTCTATCTCAAACAACAAACATCAGATTGGCCTGAAATTTTTTCTACAAGTAGAAGTCATTACCATCTGCTTTCAGAAAAAATTTCAGCTTGATGAGTTGCGCCGTTAATTTTTAAAAAATAGTGATGGGTTTATTACACAAAAAAGTATAATTATTCCACAACAAACGTAAAACGGGGAAATCACTCTATCTCAAACAACAAACATCAGATTGGCCTGAAATTTTTTCTACAAGTAGAAGTCATTACCATCTGCCTTCAGAGAAAATTTCAGCTTGATGAGTTGTGCCGTTATTTTTTAAAAAATATTGATAGGTTTATTACACAAAAAAGTATAAATTTTCCACAACAAACGTAAAACGGGGAAATCACTCTATCTCAAACAACAAACATCAGATTGGCCTGAATTTTTTTCTACAAGTAGAAGTCATTACCATCTGCCTTCAGAGAAAATTTCAGCTTGATGAGTTGTGCCGTTAATTTTTAAAAAATAGTGATAGGTTTATTACACAAAAAAGTATAATTATTCCACAACAAACGTAAAACGGGGAAATCACTCTATCTCAAACAACAAACATCAGATTGGCCTGAAATTTTTTCTACAAGTAGAAGTCATTACCAACTGCCTGCTGTAAAAATTTCAGCTTGATGAGTTGCGCCGTTGTTTTAAAATAATAGTGATAAGTTTATTACACAAAAAAGTATAATTATTCCACAACAAACGCAAAACGGGGAAATCACTCTATCTCAAACAACAAACATCAGATTGGCCTGAAATTTTTTCTACAAGTAGAAGTCATTACCATCTGCCTTCAGAGAAAATTTCAGCTTGATGAGTTGCGCCGTTAATTTTTAAAAAATAGTGATAGGTTTATTACACAAAAAAGTATAATTATTCCACAACAAACGTAAAACGGGGAAATCACTCTATCTCAAACAACAAACATCAGATTGGCCTGAAATTTTTTCTACAAGTAGAAGTCATTACCATCTGCCTTCAGAGAAAATTTCAGCTTGATAAACTGTGCCGTTAATTTTTAAAAAATAGTGATAGGTTTATTACACAAAAAAGTATAATTATTCCACAACAAACGTAAAACGGGGAAATCACTCTATCTCAAACAACAAACATCAGATTGGCCTGAAATTTTTTCTACAAGTAGAAGTCATTACCAACTGCCTTCTGTGAAAATTTCGGCTTGATAAGTTGCGCCGTTTATTTAAAAAAATCGTAATAGATTTATTACACAAGAGTAAAACAGGCAAATCGCTCTATCTCTAACCCCAACCTTCAGATTGGCCTGAAATTGTTTCTACAAGTAGAAATTATTGCAAACTCAACCATTATGGAGTAGTCACTACAAAGCGCAAAAAAAAAAAAAAAAAAAAAAAAAAAAAAAAAAAAAAAAAAAAAAATTCAGATTCCCTAACACAGACATCAGATTTCAGGTGCTAAGACTCATTGCCGTGTCTCATGGGGAAACTTTGAGCCAGGCTTCCCCTTTTTAATAAGTTAGTTTCCACGCCGATTTTTTTTTCGATTCTAAACCCGATCACCCCGTTTGCAAGCAGGTTGAACGTTACTAAGAACAACCAACAATCCGAGATGTTTTTAATGTCCTATATGAATACTGCTTTTCTTTTGTTAAAAATCTTCAATTAATGTTTTCCACAACAAAAGTAAACCGGGGAAATCACTCTATCTCTAACCCCAACCGTCAGATTGGCCTGAAATTTTTTCTACAAGTAGAAGTCATTACCATCTGCCTTCAGAGAAAATTTCAGCTTGATGAGTTGTGCCGTTATTTTTTAAAAAATATTGATAGGTTTATTACACAAAAAAGTATAATTATTCCACAACAAACGTAAAACGGGGAAATCACTCTATCTCAAACAACAAACATCAGATTGGCCTGAATTTTTTTCTACAAGTAGAAGTCATAACCAACTGCCTTCTGTGAAAATTTCAGCTTGATAAACTGTGCCGTTAATTTTTAAAAAATAGTGATAGGTTTATTACACAAAAAAGTATAATTATTCCACAACAAACGTAAAACGGGGAAATCACTCTATCTCAAACAACAAACATCAGATTGGCCTGAAATTTTTTCTACAAGTAGAAGTCATTACCAACTGCCTGCTGTAAAAATTTCAGCTTGATGAGTTGTGCCGTTAATTTTTAAAAAATAGTGATAGGTTTATTACACAAAAAAGTATAATTATTCCACAACAAACGTAAAACGGGGAAATCACTCTATCTCAAACAACAAACATCAGATTGGCCTGAAATTTTTTCTACAAGTAGAAGTCATTACCAACTGCCTGCTGTAAAAATTTCAGCTTGATGAGTTGCGCCGTTGTTTTAAAATAATAGTGATAAGTTTATTACACAAAAAAGTATAATTATTCCACAACAAACGCAAAACGGGGAAATCACTCTATCTCAAACAACAAACATCAGATTGGCCTGAAATTTTTTCTACAAGTAGAAGTCATTACCATCTGCCTTCAGAGAAAATTTCAGCTTGATGAGTTGCGCCGTTAATTTTTAAAAAATAGTGATAGGTTTATTACACAAAAAAGTATAATTATTCCACAACAAACGTAAAACGGGGAAATCACTCTATCTCAAACAACAAACATCAGATTGGCCTGAAATTTTTTCTACAAGTAGAAGTCATTACCATCTGCCTTCAGAGAAAATTTCAGCTTGATGAGTTGTGCCGTTATTTTTTAAAAAATATTGATAGGTTTATTACACAAAAAAGTATAATTATTCCACAACAAACGTAAAACGAGGAAATCACTCTATCTCAAACAACAAACATCAGATTGGCCTGAAATTTTTTCTACAAGTAGAAGTCATTACCAACTGCCTTCTGTGAAAATTTCGGCTTGATAAGTTGCGCCGTTTATTTAAAAAAATCGTAATAGATTTATTACACAAGACTAAAACAGGCAAATCGCTCTATCTCTAACCCCAACCTTCAGATTGGCCTGAAATTGTTTCTACAAGTAGAAATTATTGCAAACTCAACCATTATGGAGTAGTCACTACAAAGCGCAAAAAAAAAAAAAAAAAAAAAAAAAAAAAAGTTCAGATTCCCTAACACAGACATCAGATTTCAGGTGCTAAGACTCATTGCCGTGTCTCATGGGGAAACTTTGAGCCAGGCTTCCCCTTTTTAATAAGTTAGTTTCCACGCCGATTTTTTTTTCGATTCTAAACCCGATCACCCCGTTTGCAAGCAGGTTGAACGTTACTAAGAACAACCAACAATCCGAGATGTTTTTAATGTCCTATATGAATACTGCTTTTCTTTTGTTAAAAATCTTCAATTAATGTTTTCCACAACAAAAGTAAACCGGGGAAATCACTCTATCTCTAACCCCAACCGTCAGATTGGCCTGAAATTTTTTCTACAAGTAGAAGTCATTACCAACTGCCTACTGTAAAAATTTCAGCTTGATGAGTTGTGCCGTTAATTTTTAAAAAATAGTGATAGGTTTATTACACAAAAAAGTATAATTATTCCACAACAAACGTAAAACGGGGAAATCACTCTATCTCAAACAACAAACATCAGATTGGCCTGAAATTTTTTCTACAAGTAGAAGTCATTACCAACTGCCTGCTGTAAAAATTACAGCTTGATGAGTTGCGCCGTTGTTTTAAAATAATAGTGATAAGTTTATTACACAAAAAAGTATAATTATTCCACAACAAACGTAAAACGGGGAAATCACTCTATCTCAAACAACAAACATCAGATTGGCCTGAAATTTTTTCTACAAGTAGAAGTCATTACCATCTGCCTTCAGAGAAAATTTCAGCTTGATGAGTTGTGCCGTTAATTTTTAAAAAATAGTGATAGGTTTATTACACAAAAAAGTATAATTATTCCACAACAAACGTAAAACGGGGAAATCACTCTATCTCAAACAACAAACATCAGATTGGCCTGAAATTTTTTCTACAAGTAGAAGTCATTACCATCTGCCTTCAGAGAAAATTTCAGCTTGATGAGTTGTGCGGTTAATTTTTAAAAAATAGTGATAGGTTTATTACACAAAAAAGTATAATTATTCCACAACAAACGTAAAACGGGGAAATCACTCTATCTCAAACAACAAACATCAGATTGGCCTGAAATTTTTTCTACAAGTAGAAGTCATTACCAACTGCCTGCTGTAAAAATTTCAGCTTGATGAGTTGCGCCGTTGTTTTAAAATAATAGTGATAAGTTTATTACACAAAAAAGTATAATTATTCCACAACAAACGCAAAACGGGGAAATCACTCTATCTCAAACAACAAACATCAGATTGGCCTGAAATTTTTTCTACAAGTAGAAGTCATTACCATCTGCCTTCAGAGAAAATTTCAGCTTGATGAGTTGCGCCGTTAATTTTTAAAAAATAGTGATAGGTTTATTACACAAAAAAGTATAATTATTCCACAACAAACGTAAAACGGGGAAATCACTCTATCTCAAACAACAAACATCAGATTGGCCTGAAATTTTTTCTACAAGTAGAAGTCATTACCATCTGCCTTCAGAGAAAATTTCAGCTTGATGAGTTGTGCCGTTATTTTTTTAAAAATATTGATAGGTTTATTACACAAAAAAGTATAATTATTCCACAACAAACGTAAAACGAGGAAATCACTCTATCTCAAACAACAAACATCAGATTGGCCTGAAATTTTTTCTACAAGTAGAAGTCATTACCAACTGCCTTCTGTGAAAATTTCGGCTTGATAAGTTGCGCCGTTTATTTAAAAAAATCGTAATAGATTTATTACACAAGAGTAAAACAGGCAAATCGCTCTATCTCTAACCCCAACCTTCAGATTGGCCTGAAATTGTTTCTACAAGTAGAAATTATTGCAAACTCAACCATTATGGAGTAGTCACTACAAAGCGCAAAAAAAAAAAAAATAAAAAAAAAAAAAAGTTCAGATTCCCTAACACAGACATCAGATTTCAGGTGCTAAGACTCATTGCCGTGTCTCATGGGGAAACTTTGAGCCAGGCTTCCCCTTTTTAATAAGTTAGTTTCCACGCCGATTTTTTTTTCGATTCTAAACCCGATCACCCCGTTTGCAAGCAGGTTGAACGTTACTAAGAACAACCAACAATCCGAGATGTTTTTAATGTCCTATATAAATACTGCTTTTCTTTTGTTAAAAATCTTCAATTAATGTTTTCCACAACAAAAGTAAACCGGGGAAATCACTCTATCTCTAACCCCAACCGTCAGATTGGCCTGAAATTTTTTCTACAAGTAGAAGTCATTACCAACTGCCTACTGTAAAAATTTCAGCTTGATGAGTTGTGCCGTTAATTTTTAAAAAATAGTGATAGGTTTATTACACAAAAAAGTATAATTATTCCACAACAAACGTAAAACGGGGAAATCACTCTATCTCAAACAACAAACATCAGATTGGCCTGAAATTTTTTCTACAAGTAGAAGTCATTACCATCTGCCTTCAGAGAAAATTTCAGCTTGATGAGTTGTGCCGTTAATTTTTAAAAAATAGTGATAGCTTTATTACACAAAAAAGTATAATTATTCCACAACAAACGTAAAACGGGGAAATCACTCTATCTCAAACAACAAACATCAGATTGGCCTGAAATTTTTTCTACAAGTAGAAGTCATTACCATCTGCTTTCAGAAAAAATTTCAGCTTGATGAGTTGCGCCGTTAATTTTTAAAAAATAGTGATGGGTTTATTACACAAAAAAGTATAATTATTCCACAACAAACGTAAAACGGGGAAATCACTCTATCTCAAACAACAAACATCAGATTGGCCTGAAATTTTTTCTACAAGTAGAAGTCATTACCATCTGCCTTCAGAGAAAATTTCAGCTTGATGAGTTGTGCCGTTATTTTTTAAAAAATATTGATAGGTTTATTACACAAAAAAGTATAAATTTTCCACAACAAACGTAAAACGGGGAAATCACTCTATCTCAAACAACAAACATCAGATTGGCCTGAATTTTTTTCTACAAGTAGAAGTCATTACCATCTGCCTTCAGAGAAAATTTCAGCTTGATGAGTTGTGCCGTTAATTTTTAAAAAATAGTGATAGGTTTATTACACAAAAAAGTATAATTATTCCACAACAAACGTAAAACGGGGAAATCACTCTATCTCAAACAACAAACATCAGATTGGCCTGAAATTTTTTCTACAAGTAGAAGTCATTACCAACTGCCTGCTGTAAAAATTTCAGCTTGATGAGTTGCGCCGTTGTTTTAAAATAATAGTGATAAGTTTATTACACAAAAAAGTATAATTATTCCACAACAAACGCAAAACGGGGAAATCACTCTATCTCAAACAACAAACATCAGATTGGCCTGAAATTTTTTCTACAAGTAGAAGTCATTACCATCTGCCTTCAGAGAAAATTTCAGCTTGATGAGTTGCGCCGTTAATTTTTAAAAAATAGTGATAGGTTTATTACACAAAAAAGTATAATTATTCCACAACAAACGTAAAACGGGGAAATCACTCTATCTCAAACAACAAACATCAGATTGGCCTGAAATTTTTTCTACAAGTAGAAGTCATTACCATCTGCCTTCAGAGAAAATTTCAGCTTGATAAACTGTGCCGTTAATTTTTAAAAAATAGTGATAGGTTTATTACACAAAAAAGTATAATTATTCCACAACAAACGTAAAACGGGGAAATCACTCTATCTCAAACAACAAACATCAGATTGGCCTGAAATTTTTTCTACAAGTAGAAGTCATTACCAACTGCCTTCTGTGAAAATTTCGGCTTGATAAGTTGCGCCGTTTATTTAAAAAAATCGTAATAGATTTATTACACAAGAGTAAAACAGGCAAATCGCTCTATCTCTAACCCCAACCTTCAGATTGGCCTGAAATTGTTTCTACAAGTAGAAATTATTGCAAACTCAACCATTATGGAGTAGTCACTACAAAGCACAAAAAAAAAAAAAAAAAAAAAAAAAAAAAAAAAATTCAGATTCCCTAACACAGACATCAGATTTCAGGTGCTAAGACTCATTGCCGTGTCTCATGGGGAAACTTTGAGCCAGGCTTCCCCTTTTTAATAAGTTAGTTTCCACGCCGATTTTTTTTTCGATTCTAAACCCGATCACCCCGTTTGCAAGCAGGTTGAACGTTACTAAGAACAACCAACAATCCGAGATGTTTTTAATGTCCTATATGAATACTGCTTTTCTTTTGTTAAAAATCTTCAATTAATGTTTTCCACAACAAAAGTAAACCGGGGAAATCACTCTATCTCTAACCCCAACCGTCAGATTGGCCTGAAATTTTTTCTACAAGTAGAAGTCATTACCAACTGCCTACTGTAAAAATTTCAGCTTGATGAGTTGTGCCGTTAATTTTTAAAAAATAGTGATAGGTTTATTACACAAAAAAGTATAATTATTCCACAACAAACGTAAAACGGGGAAATCACTCTATCTCAAACAACAAACATCAGATTGGCCTGAAATTTTTTCTACAAGTAGAAGTCATTACCATCTGCCTTCAGAGAAAATTTCAGCTTGATGAGTTGTGCCGTTAATTTTTAAAAAATAGTGATAGCTTTATTACACAAAAAAGTATAATTATTCCACAACAAACGTAAAACGGGGAAATCACTCTATCTCAAACAACAAACATCAGATTGGCCTGAAATTTTTTCTACAAGTAGAAGTCATTACCATCTGCTTTCAGAAAAAATTTCAGCTTGATGAGTTGCGCCGTTAATTTTTAAAAAATAGTGATGGGTTTATTACACAAAAAAGTATAATTATTCCACAACAAACGTAAAACGGGGAAATCACTCTATCTCAAACAACAAACATCAGATTGGCCTGAAATTTTTTCTACAAGTAGAAGTCATTACCATCTGCCTTCAGAGAAAATTTCAGCTTGATGAGTTGTGCCGTTATTTTTTAAAAAATATTGATAGGTTTATTACACAAAAAAGTATAAATTTTCCACAACAAACGTAAAACGGGGAAATCACTCTATCTCAAACAACAAACATCAGATTGGCCTGAATTTTTTTCTACAAGTAGAAGTCATTACCATCTGCCTTCAGAGAAAATTTCAGCTTGATGAGTTGTGCCGTTAATTTTTAAAAAATAGTGATAGGTTTATTACACAAAAAAGTATAATTATTCCACAACAAACGTAAAACGGGGAAATCACTCTATCTCAAACAACAAACATCAGATTGGCCTGAAATTTTTTCTACAAGTAGAAGTCATTACCAACTGCCTGCTGTAAAAATTACAGCTTGATGAGTTGCGCCGTTGTTTTAAAATAATAGTGATAAGTTTATTACACAAAAAAGTATAATTATTCCACAACAAACGTAAAACGGGGAAATCACTCTATCTCAAACAACAAACATCAGATTGGCCTGAAATTTTTTCTACAAGTAGAAGTCATTACCAACTGCCTGCTGTAAAAATTTCAGCTTGATGAGTTGTGCCGTTATTTTTTAAAAAATATTGATAGGTTTATTACACAAAAAAGTATAAATTTTCCACAACAAACGTAAAACGGGGAAATCACTCTATCTCAAACAACAAACATCAGATTGGCCTGAAATTTTTTCTACAAGTAGAAGTCATTACCATCTGCCTTCAGAGAAAATTTCAGCTTGATGAGTTGTGCCGTTAATTTTTAAAAAATAGTGATAGGTTTATTACACAAAAAAGTATAATTATTCCACAACAAACGTAAAACGGGGAAATCACTCTATCTCAAACAACAAACATCAGATTGGCCTGAAATTTTTTCTACAAGTAGAAGTCATTACCATCTGCCTTCAGAGAAAATTTCAGCTTGATAAACTGTGCCGTTAATTTTTAAAAAATAGTGATAGGTTTATTACACAAAAAAGTATAATTATTCCACAACAAACGTAAAACGGGGAAATCACTCTATCTCAAACAACAAACATCAGATTGGCCTGAAATTTTTTCTACAAGTAGAAGTCATTACCAACTGCCTTCTGTGAAAATTTCGGCTTGATAAGTTGCGCCGTTTATTTAAAAAAATCGTAATAGATTTATTACACAAGAGTAAAACAGGCAAATCGCTCTATCTCTAACCCCAACCTTCAGATTGGCCTGAAATTGTTTCTACAAGTAGAAATTATTGCAAACTCAACCATTATGGAGTAGTCACTACAAAGCGCAAAAAAAAAAAAAAAAAAAAAAAAAAAAAAAAAAAAAAAAAAAAAAAAAAATTCAGATTCCCTAACACAGACATCAGATTTCAGGTGCTAAGACTCATTGCCGTGTCTCATGGGGAAACTTTGAGCCAGGCTTCCCCTTTTTAATAAGTTAGTTTCCACGCCGATTTTTTTTTTCGATTCTAAACCCGATCACCCCGTTTGCAAGCAGGTTGAACGTTACTAAGAACAACCAACAATCCGAGATGTTTTTAATGTCCTATATGAATACTGCTTTTCTTTTGTTAAAAATCTTCAATTAATGTTTTCCACAACAAAAGTAAACCGGGGAAATCACTCTATCTCTAACCCCAACCGTCAGATTGGCCTGAAATTTTTTCTACAAGTAGAAGTCATTACCATCTGCCTTCAGAGAAAATTTCAGCTTGATGAGTTGTGCCGTTATTTTTTAAAAAATATTGATAGGTTTATTACACAAAAAAGTATAATTATTCCACAACAAACGTAAAACGGGGAAATCACTCTATCTCAAACAACAAACATCAGATTGGCCTGAATTTTTTTCTACAAGTAGAAGTCATAACCAACTGCCTTCTGTGAAAATTTCAGCTTGATAAACTGTGCCGTTAATTTTTAAAAAATAGTGATAGGTTTATTACACAAAAAAGTATAATTATTCCACAACAAACGTAAAACGGGGAAATCACTCTATCTCAAACAACAAACATCAGATTGGCCTGAAATTTTTTCTACAAGTAGAAGTCATTACCAACTGCCTGCTGTAAAAATTTCAGCTTGATGAGTTGTGCCGTTATTTTTTAAAAAATATTGATAGGTTTATTACACAAAAAAGTATAAATTTTCCACAACAAACGTAAAACGGGGAAATCACTCTATCTCAAACAACAAACATCAGATTGGCTTGAAATTTTTTCTACAAGTAGAAGTCATTACCATCTGCCTTCAGAGAAAATTTCAGCTTGATGAGTTGTGCCGTTAATTTTAAAAAAATAGTGATAGGTTTATTACACAAAAAAGTATAATTATTCCACAACAAACGTAAAACGGGGAAATCACTCTATCTCAAACAACAAACATCAGATTGGCCTGAAATTTTTTCTACAAGTAGAAGTCATTACCAACTGCCTGCTGTAAAAATTTCAGCTTGATGAGTTGCGCCGTTGTTTTAAAATAATAGTGATAAGTTTATTACACAAAAAAGTATAATTATTCCACAACAAACGTAAAACGGGGAAATCACTCTATCTCAAACAACAAACAAACGATTGGCCTGAATTTTTTCTACAAGTAGAAGTCATTACCATCTGCCTTCAGAGAAAATTTCAGCTTGATGAGTTGCGCCGTTAATTTTTAAAAAATAGTGATAGGTTTATTACACAAAAAAGTATAATTATTCCACAACAAACGTAAAACGGGGAAATCACTCTATCTCAAACAACAAACATCAGATTGGCCTGAAATTTTTTCTACAAGTAGAAGTCATTACCATCTGCCTTCAGAGAAAATTTCAGCTTGATGAGTTGCGCCGTTAATTTTTAAAAAATAGTGATAGGTTTATTACACAAAAAAGTATAATTATTCCACAACAAACGTAAAACGGGGAAATCACTCTATCTCAAACAACAAACATCAGATTGGCCTGAAATTTTTTCTACAAGTAGAAGTCATTACCAACTGCCTTCTGTGAAAATTTCGGCTTGATAAGTTGCGCCGTTTATTTAAAAAAATCGTAATAGATTTATTACACAAGAGTAAAACAGGCAAATCGCTCTATCTCTAACCCCAACCTTCAGATTGGCCTGAAATTGTTTCTACAAGTAGAAATTATTGCAAACTCAACCATTATGGAGTAGTCACTACAAAGCGCAAAAAAAAAAAAAAAAAAAAAAAAAAAAAAGTACAGATTCCCTAACACAGACATCAGATTTCAGGTCCTAAGACTCATTGCCGTGTCTCATGGGGAAACTTTGAGCCAGGCTTCCCCTTTTTAATAAGTTAGTTTCCACGCCGATTTTTTTTTTTCGATTCTAAACCCGATCACCCCGTTTGCAAGCAGGTTGAACGTTACTAAGAACAACCAACAATCCGAGATGTTTTTAATGTCCTATATGAATACTGCTTTTCTTTTGTTAAAAATCTTCAATTAATGTTTTCCACAACAAAAGTAAACCGGGGAAATCACTCTATCTCTAACCCCAACCGTCAGATTGGCCTGAAATTTTTTCTACAAGTAGAAGTCATTACCAACTGCCTACTGTAAAAATTTCAGCTTGATGAGTTGTGCCGTTAATTTTTAAAAAATAGTGATAGGTTTATTACACAAAAAAGTATAATTATTCCACAACAAACGTAAAACGGGGAAATCACTCTATCTCAAACAACAAACATCAGATTGGCCTGAAATTTTTTCTACAAGTAGAAGTCATTACCATCTGCCTTCAGAGAAAATTTCAGCTTGATGAGTTGTGCCGTTAATTTTTAAAAAATAGTGATAGGTTTATTACACAAAAAAGTATAATTATTCCACAACAAACGTAAAACGGGGAAATCACTCTATCTCAAACAACAAACATCAGATTGGCCTGAAATTTTTTCTACAAGTAGAAGTCATTACCATCTGCCTTCAGAGAAAATTTCAGCTTGATGAGTTGCGCCGTTAATTTTTAAAAAATAGTGATAGGTTTATTACACAAAAAAGTATAATTATTCCACAACAAACGTAAAACGGGGAAATCACTCTATCTCAAACAACAAACATCAGATTGGCCTGAAATTTTTTCTACAAGTAGAAGTCATTACCATCTGCCTTCAGAGAAAATTTCAGCTTGATGAGTTGTGCGGTTAATTTTTAAAAAATAGTGATAGGTTTATTACACAAAAAAGTATAATTATTCCACAACAAACGTAAAACGGGGAAATCACTCTATCTCAAACAACAAACATCAGATTGGCCTGAAATTTTTTCTACAAGTAGAAGTCATTACCAACTGCCTGCTGTAAAAATTTCAGCTTGATGAGTTGCGCCGTTGTTTTAAAATAATAGTGATAAGTTTATTACACAAAAAAGTATAATTATTCCACAACAAACGCAAAACGGGGAAATCACTCTATCTCAAACAACAAACATCAGATTGGCCTGAAATTTTTTCTACAAGTAGAAGTCATTACCATCTGCCTTCAGAGAAAATTTCAGCTTGATGAGTTGCGCCGTTAATTTTTAAAAAATAGTGATAGGTTTATTACACAAAAAAGTATAATTATTCCACAACAAACGTAAAACGGGGAAATCACTCTATCTCAAACAACAAACATCAGATTGGCCTGAAATTTTTTCTACAAGTAGAAGTCATTACCATCTGCCTTCAGAGAAAATTTCAGCTTGATGAGTTGTGCCGTTATTTTTTTAAAAATATTGATAGGTTTATTACACAAAAAAGTATAATTATTCCACAACAAACGTAAAACGAGGAAATCACTCTATCTCAAACAACAAACATCAGATTGGCCTGAAATTTTTTCTACAAGTAGAAGTCATTACCAACTGCCTTCTGTGAAAATTTCGGCTTGATAAGTTGCGCCGTTTATTTAAAAAAATCGTAATAGATTTATTACACAAGAGTAAAACAGGCAAATCGCTCTATCTCTAACCCCAACCTTCAGATTGGCCTGAAATTGTTTCTACAAGTAGAAATTATTGCAAACTCAACCATTATGGAGTAGTCACTACAAAGCGCAAAAAAAAAAAAAAATAAAAAAAAAAAAAAGTTCAGATTCCCTAACACAGACATCAGATTTCAGGTGCTAAGACTCATTGCCGTGTCTCATGGGGAAACTTTGAGCCAGGCTTCCCCTTTTTAATAAGTTAGTTTCCACGCCGATTTTTTTTTCGATTCTAAACCCGATCACCCCGTTTGCAAGCAGGTTGAACGTTACTAAGAACAACCAACAATCCGAGATGTTTTTAATGTCCTATATGAATACTGCTTTTCTTTTGTTAAAAATCTTCAATTAATGTTTTCCACAACAAAAGTAAACCGGGGAAATCACTCTATCTCTAACCCCAACCGTCAGATTGGCCTGAAATTTTTTCTACAAGTAGAAGTCATTACCAACTGCCTACTGTAAAAATTTCAGCTTGATGAGTTGTGCCGTTAATTTTTAAAAAATAGTGATAGGTTTATTACACAAAAAAGTATAATTATTCCACAACAAACGTAAAACGGGGAAATCACTCTATCTCAAACAACAAACATCAGATTGGCCTGAAATTTTTTCTACAAGTAGAAGTCATTACCAACTGCCTGCTGTAAAAATTACAGCTTGATGAGTTGCGCCGTTGTTTTAAAATAATAGTGATAAGTTTATTACACAAAAAAGTATAATTATTCCACAACAAACGTAAAACGGGGAAATCACTCTATCTCAAACAACAAACATCAGATTGGCCTGAAATTTTTTCTACAAGTAGAAGTCATTACCAACTGCCTGCTGTAAAAATTTCAGCTTGATGAGTTGTGCCGTTATTTTTTAAAAAATATTGATAGGTTTATTACACAAAAAAGTATAAATTTTCCACAACAAACGTAAAACGGGGAAATCACTCTATCTCAAACAACAAACATCAGATTGGCCTGAAATTTTTTCTACAAGTAGAAGTCATTACCATCTGCCTTCAGAGAAAATTTCAGCTTGATGAGTTGTGCCGTTAATTTTTAAAAAATAGTGATAGGTTTATTACACAAAAAAGTATAATTATTCCACAACAAACGTAAAACGGGGAAATCACTCTATCTCAAACAACAAACATCAGATTGGCCTGAAATTTTTTCTACAAGTAGAAGTCATTACCATCTGCCTTCAGAGAAAATTTCAGCTTGATGAGTTGTGCCGTTAATTTTTAAAAAATATTGATAGGTTTATTACACAAAAAAGTATAAATTTTCCACAACAAACGTAAAACGGGGAAATCACTCTATCTCAAACAACAAACATCAGATTGGCCTGAATTTTTTTCTACAAGTAGAAGTCATTACCAACTGCCTTCTGTGAAAATTTCAGCTTGATAAACTGTGCCGTTAATTTTTAAAAAATAGTGATAGGTTTATTACACAAAAAAGTATAATTATTCCACAACAAACGTAAAACGGGGAAATCACTCTATCTCAAACAACAAACATCAGATTGGCCTGAAATTTTTTCTACAAGTAGAAGTCATTACCAACTGCCTTCTGTGAAAATTTCGGCTTGATAAGTTGCGCCGTTTATTTAAAAAAATCGTAATAGATTTATTACACAAGAGTAAAACAGGCAAATCGCTCTATCTCTAACCCCAACCTTCAGATTGGCCTGAAATTGTTTCTACAAGTAGAAATTATTGCAAACTCAACCATTATGGAGTAGTCACTACAAAGCGCAAAAAAAAAAAAAAAAAAAAAAGTTCAGATTCCCTAACACAGACATCAGATTTCAGGTGCTAAGACTCATTGCCGTGTCTCATGGGGAAACTTTGAGCCAGGCTTCCCCTTTTTAATAAGTTAGTTTCCACGCCGATTTTTTTTTCGATTCTAAACCCGATCACCCCGTTTGCAAGCAGGTTGAACGTTACTAAGAACAACCAACAATCCGAGATGTTTTTAATGTCCTATATGAATACTGCTTTTCTTTTGTTAAAAATCTTCAATTAATGTTTTCCACAACAAAAGTAAACTGGGGAAATCACTCTATCTCTAACCCCAACCGTCAGATTGGCCTGAAATTTTTTCTACAAGTAGAAGTCATTACCAACTGCCTTCAGAGAAAATTTCAGCTTGATGAGTTGTGCCGTTAATTTTTAAAAAATAGTGATAGGTTTATTACACAAAAAAGTATAATTATTCCACAACAAACGTAAAACGGGGAAATCACTCTATCTCAAACAACAAACATCAGATTGGCCTGAAATTTTTTCTACAAGTAGAAGTCATTACCATCTGCCTTCAGAGAAAATTTCAGCTTGATGAGTTGTGCCGTTAATTTTTAAAAAATAGTGATAGGTTTATTACACAAAAAAGTATAATTATTCCACAACAAACGTAAAACGGGGAAATCACTCTATCTCAAACAACAAACATCAGATTGGCCTGAAATTTTTTCTACAAGTAGAAGTCATTACCATCTGCCTTCAGGGAAAATTTCAGCTTGATGAGTTGCGCCGTTAATTTTTAAAAAATAGTGATAGGTTTATTACACAAAAAAGTATAATTATTCCACAACAAACGTAAAACGGGGAAATCACTCTATCTCAAACAACAAACATCAGATTGGCCTGAAATTTTTTCTACAAGTAGAAGTCATTACCATCTGCCTTCAGAGAAAATTTCAGCTTGATGAGTTGTGCCGTTAATTTTTAAAAAATAGTGATAGGTTTATTACACAAAAAAGTATAATTATTCCACAACAAACGTAAAACGGGGAAATCACTCTATCTCAAACAACAAACATCAGATTGGCCTGAAATTTTTTCTACAAGTAGAAGTCATTACCAACTGCCTGCTGTAAAAATTTCAGCTTGATGAGTTGCGCCGTTGTTTTAAAATAATAGTGATAAGTTTATTACACAAAAAAGTATAATTATTCCACAACAAACGCAAAACGGGGAAATCACTCTATCTCAAACAACAAACATCAGATTGGCCTGAAATTTTTTCTACAAGTAGAAGTCATTACCATCTGCCTTCAGAGAAAATTTCAGCTTGATGAGTTGCGCCGTTAATTTTTAAAAAATAGTGATAGGTTTATTACACAAAAAAGTATAATTATTCCACAACAAACGTAAAACGGGGAAATCACTCTATCTCAAACAACAAACATCAGATTGGCCTGAAATTTTTTCTACAAGTAGAAGTCATTACCATCTGCCTTCAGAGAAAATTTCAGCTTGATGAGTTGTGCCGTTAATTTTTAAAAAATAGTGATAGGTTTATTACACAAAAAAGTATAATTATTCCACAACAAACGTAAAACGGGGAAATCACTCTATCTCAAACAACAAACATCAGATTGGCCTGAAATTTTTTCTACAAGTAGAAGTCATTACCATCTGCCTTCAGAGAAAATTTCAGCTTGATGAGTTGCGCCGTTAATTTTTAAAAAATAGTGATAGGTTTATTACACAAAAAAGTATAATTATTCCACAACAAACGTAAAACGGGGAAATCACTCTATCTCAAACAACAAACATCAGATTGGCCTGAAATTTTTTCTACAAGTAGAAGTCATTACCATCTGCCTTCAGAGAAAATTTCAGCTTGATGAGTTGTGCCGTTAATTTTTAAAAAATAGTGATAGGTTTATTACACAAAAAAGTATAATTATTCCACAACAAACGTAAAACGGGGAAATCACTCTATCTCAAACAACAAACATCAGATTGGCCTGAAATTTTTTCTACAAGTAGAAGTCATTACCAACTGCCTGCTGTAAAAATTTCAGCTTGATGAGTTGCGCCGTTGTTTTAAAATAATAGTGATAAGTTTATTACACAAAAAAGTATAATTATTCCACAACAAACGCAAAACGGGGAAATCACTCTATCTCAAACAACAAACATCAGATTGGCCTGAAATTTTTTCTACAAGTAGAAGTCATTACCATCTGCCTTCAGAGAAAATTTCAGCTTGATGAGTTGCGCCGTTAATTTTTAAAAAATAGTGATAGGTTTATTACACAAAAAAGTATAATTATTCCACAACAAACGTAAAACGAGGAAATCACTCTATCTCAAACAACAAACATCAGATTGGCCTGAAATTTTTTCTACAAGTAGAAGTCATTACCAACTGCCTTCTGTGAAAATTTCGGCTTGATAAGTTGCGCCGTTTATTTAAAAAAATCGTAATAGATTTATTACACAAGAGTAAAACAGGCAAATCGCTCTATCTCTAACCCCAACCTTCAGATTGGCCTGAAATTGTTTCTACAAGTAGAAATTATTGCAAACTCAACCATTATGGAGTAGTCACTACAAAGCGCAAAAAAAAAAAAAAAAAAAAAAAAAAGTTCAGATTCCCTAACACAGACATCAGATTTCAGGTGCTAAGACTCATTGCCGTGTCTCATGGGGAAACTTTGAGCCAGGCTTCCCCTTTTTAATAAGTTAGTTTCCACGCCGATTTTTTTTTCGATTCTAAACCCGATCACCCCGTTTGCAAGCAGGTTGAACGTTACTAAGAACAACCAACAATCCGAGATGTTTTTAATGTCCTATATAAATACTGCTTTTCTTTTGTTAAAAATCTTCAATTAATGTTTTCCACAACAAAAGTAAACCGGGGAAATCACTCTATCTCTAACCCCAACCGTCAGATTGGCCTGAAATTTTTTCTACAAGTAGAAGTCATTACCAACTGCCTACTGTAAAAATTTCAGCTTGATGAGTTGTGCCGTTAATTTTTAAAAAATAGTGATAGGTTTATTACACAAAAAAGTATAATTATTCCACAACAAACGTAAAACGGGGAAATCACTCTATCTCAAACAACAAACATCAGATTGGCCTGAAATTTTTTCTACAAGTAGAAGTCATTACCATCTGCCTTCAGAGAAAATTTCAGCTTGATGAGTTGTGCCGTTAATTTTTAAAAAATAGTGATAGCTTTATTACACAAAAAAGTATAATTATTCCACAACAAACGTAAAACGGGGAAATCACTCTATCTCAAACAACAAACATCAGATTGGCCTGAAATTTTTTCTACAAGTAGAAGTCATTACCATCTGCTTTCAGAAAAAATTTCAGCTTGATGAGTTGCGCCGTTAATTTTTAAAAAATAGTGATAGGTTTATTACACAAAAAAGTATAATTATTCCACAACAAACGTAAAACGGGGAAATTACTCTATCTCAAACAACAAACATCAGATTGGCCTGAAATTTTTTCTACAAGTAGAAGTCATTACCATCTGCCTTCAGAGAAAATTTCAGCTTGATGAGTTGTGCCGTTATTTTTTAAAAAATATTGATAGGTTTATTACACAAAAAACTATAAATTTTCCACAACAAACGTAAAACGGGGAAATCACTCTATCTCAAACAACAAACATCAGATTGGCCTGAATTTTTTTCTACAAATAGAAGTCATTACCATCTGCCTTCAGAGAAAATTTCAGCTTGATGAGTTGTGCCGTTAATTTTTAAAAAATAGTGATAGGTTTATTACACAAAAAAGTATAATTATTCCACAACAAACGTAAAACGGGGAAATCACTCTATCTCAAACAACAAACATCAGATTGGCCTGAAATTTTTTCTACAAGTAGAAGTCATTACCAACTGCCTGCTGTAAAAATTTCAGCTTGATGAGTTGCGCCGTTGTTTTAAAATAATAGTGATAAGTTTATTACACAAAAAAGTATAATTATTCCACAACAAACGCAAAACGGGGAAATCACTCTATCTCAAACAACAAACATCAGATTGGCCTGAAATTTTTTCTACAAGTAGAAGTCATTACCATCTGCCTTCAGAGAAAATTTCAGCTTGATGAGTTGCGCCGTTAATTTTTAAAAAATAGTGATAGGTTTATTACACAAAAAAGTATAATTATTCCACAACAAACGTAAAACGGGGAAATCACTCTATCTCAAACAACAAACATCAGATTGGCCTGAAATTTTTTCTACAAGTAGAAGTCATTACCATCTGCCTTCAGAGAAAATTTCAGCTTGATAAACTGTGCCGTTAATTTTTAAAAAATAGTGATAGGTTTATTACACAAAAAAGTATAATTATTCCACAACAAACGTAAAACGGGGAAATCACTCTATCTCAAACAACAAACATCAGATTGGCCTGAAATTTTTTCTACAAGTAGAAGTCATTACCAACTGCCTTCTGTGAAAATTTCGGCTTGATAAGTTGCGCCGTTTATTTAAAAAAATCGTAATAGATTTATTACACAAGAGTAAAACAGGCAAATCGCTCTATCTCTAACCCCAACCTTCAGATTGGCCTGAAATTGTTTCTACAAGTAGAAATTATTGCAAACTCAACCATTATGGAGTAGTCACTACAAAGCGCAAAAAAAAAAAAAAAAAAAAAAAAAAAAAAAAAAAAAAAAAAAAAAAAAAAAAAATTCAGATTCCCTAACACAGACATCAGATTTCAGGTGCTAAGACTCATTGCCGTGTCTCATGGGGAAACTTTGAGCCAGGCTTCCCCTTTTTAATAAGTTAGTTTCCACGCCGATTTTTTTTTCGATTCTAAACCCGATCACCCCGTTTGCAAGCAGGTTGAACGTTACTAAGAACAACCAACAATCCGAGATGTTTTTAATGTCCTATATGAATACTGCTTTTCTTTTGTTAAAAATCTTCAATTAATGTTTTCCACAACAAAAGTAAACCGGGGAAATCACTCTATCTCTAACCCCAACCGTCAGATTGGCCTGAAATTTTTCTACAAGTAGAAGTCATTACCATCTGCCTTCAGAGAAAATTTCAGCTTGATGAGTTGTGCCGTTATTTTTTAAAAAATATTGATAGGTTTATTACACAAAAAAGTATAATTATTCCACAACAAACGTAAAACGGGGAAATCACTCTATCTCAAACAACAAACATCAGATTGGCCTGAATTTTTTTCTACAAGTAGAAGTCATAACCAACTGCCTTCTGTGAAAATTTCAGCTTGATAAACTGTGCCGTTAATTTTTAAAAAATAGTGATAGGTTTATTACACAAAAAAGTATAATTATTCCACAACAAACGTAAAACGGGGAAATCACTCTATCTCAAACAACAAACATCAGATTGGCCTGAAATTTTTTCTACAAGTAGAAGTCATTACCAACTGCCTGCTGTAAAAATTTCAGCTTGATGAGTTGTGCCGTTATTTTTTAAAAAATATTGATAGGTTTATTACACAAAAAAGTATAAATTTTCCACAACAAACGTAAAACGGGGAAATCACTCTATCTCAAACAACAAACATCAGATTGGCTTGAAATTTTTTCTACAAGTAGAAGTCATTACCATCTGCCTTCAGAGAAAATTTCAGCTTGATGAGTTGTGCCGTTAATTTTAAAAAAATAGTGATAGGTTTATTACACAAAAAAGTATAATTATTCCACAACAAACGTAAAACGGGGAAATCACTCTATCTCAAACAACAAACATCAGATTGGCCTGAAATTTTTTCTACAAGTAGAAGTCATTACCAACTGCCTGCTGTAAAAATTTCAGCTTGATGAGTTGCGCCGTTGTTTTAAAATAATAGTGATAAGTTTATTACACAAAAAAGTATAATTATTCCACAACAAACGTAAAACGGGGAAATCACTCTATCTCAAACAACAAACAAACGATTGGCCTGAATTTTTTCTACAAGTAGAAGTCATTACCATCTGCCTTCAGAGAAAATTTCAGCTTGATGAGTTGCGCCGTTAATTTTTAAAAAATAGTGATAGGTTTATTACACAAAAAAGTATAATTATTCCACAACAAACGTAAAACGGGGAAATCACTCTATCTCAAACAACAAACATCAGATTGGCCTGAAATTTTTTCTACAAGTAGAAGTCATTACCATCTGCCTTCAGAGAAAATTTCAGCTTGATGAGTTGCGCCGTTAATTTTTAAAAAATAGTGATAGGTTTATTACACAAAAAAGTATAATTATTCCACAACAAACGTAAAACGGGGAAATCACTCTATCTCAAACAACAAACATCAGATTGGCCTGAAATTTTTTCTACAAGTAGAAGTCATTACCAACTGCCTTCTGTGAAAATTTCGGCTTGATAAGTTGCGCCGTTTATTTAAAAAAATCGTAATAGATTTATTACACAAGAGTAAAACAGGCAAATCGCTCTATCTCTAACCCCAACCTTCAGATTGGCCTGAAATTGTTTCTACAAGTAGAAATTATTGCAAACTCAACCATTATGGAGTAGTCACTACAAAGCGCAAAAAAAAAAAAAAAAAAAAAAAAAAAAAAAGTTCAGATTCCCTAACACAGACATCAGATTTCAGGTGCTAAGACTCATTGCCGTGTCTCATGGGGAAACTTTGAGCCAGGCTTCCCCTTTTTAATAAGTTAGTTTCCACGCCGATTTTTTTTTCGATTCTAAACCCGATCACCCCGTTTGCAAGCAGGTTGAACGTTACTAAGAACAACCAACAATCCGAGATGTTTTTAATGTCCTATATGAATACTGCTTTTCTTTTGTTAAAAATCTTCAATTAATGTTTTCCACAACAAAAGTAAACCGGGGAAATCACTCTATCTCTAACCCCAACCGTCAGATTGGCCTGAAATTTTTTCTACAAGTAGAAGTCATTACCAACTGCCTACTGTAAAAATTTCAGCTTGATGAGTTGTGCCATTAATTTTTAAAAAATAGTGATAGGTTTATTACACAAAAAAGTATAAATTTTCCACAACAAACGTAAAACGGGGAAATCACTCTATCTCAAACAACAAACATCAGATTGGCCTGAAATTTTTTCTACAAGTAGAAGTCATTACCAACTGCCTTCAGAGAAAATTTCAGCTTGATGAGTTGTGCCGTTATTTTTTAAAAAATATTGATAAGTTTATTACACAAAAAAGTATAAATTTTCCACAACAAACGTAAAACGGGGAAATCACTCTATCTCAAACAACAAACATCAGATTGGCCTGAAATTTTTTCTACAAGTAGTAGTCATTACCATCTGCCTTCAGAGAGAATTTCAGCTTGATGAGTTGTGCCGTTAATTTAAAAAAAATAGTGATAGGTTTATTACACAAAAAAAGTATAATTATTCCACAACAAACGTAAAACGGGGAAATCACTCTATCTCAAACAACAAACATCAGATTGGCCTGAAATTTTTTCTACAAGTAGAAGTCATTACCATCTGTCTTCAGAGAAAATTTCAGCTTGATGAGTTGCGCCGTTAATTTTTAAAAAATAGTGATAGGTTTATTACACAAAAAAGTATAATTATTCCACAACAAACGTAAAACGGGGAAATCACTCTATCTCAAACAACAAACATCAGATTGGCCTGAAATTTTTTCTACAAGTAGAAGTCATTACCATCTGCCTTCAGAGAAAATTTCAGCTTAATGAGTTGTGCCGTTATTTTTTAAAAAATATTGATAGGTTTATTACACAAAAAAGTATAAATTTTCCACAACAAACGTAAAACGGGGAAATCACTCTATCTCAAACAACAAACATCAGATTGGCCTGAATTTTTTTCTACAAGTAGAAGTCATTACCAACTGCCTTCTGTGAAAATTTCAGCTTGATAAACTGTGCCGTTAATTTTTAAAAAATAGTGATAGGTTTATTACACAAAAAAGTATAATTATTCCACAACAAACGTAAAACGGGGAAACCACTCTATCTCAAACAACAAACATCAGATTGGCCTGAAATTTTTTCTACAAGTAGAAGTCATTACCAACTACCTGCTGTAAAATTTCAGCTTGATGAGTTGTGCCGTTATTTTTTAAAAAATATTGATAGGTTTATTACACAAAAAAGTATAAATTTTCCACAACAAACGTTAAACGGGGAAATCACTCTATCTCAAACAACAAACATCAGATTGGCCTGAAATTGTTTCTACAAGTAGAAGTCATTACCATCTGCCTTCAGAGAAAATTTCAGCTTGATGAGTTGTGCCGTTATTTTTTAAAAAATATTGATAGGTTTATTACACAAAAAAGTATAAATTTTCCACAACAAACGTAAAACGGGGAAATCACTCTATCTCAAACAACAAACATCAGATTGGCCTGAATTTTTTTCTACAAGTAGAAGTCATTACCAACTGCCTTCTGTGAAAATTTCAGCTTGATAAACTGTGCCGTTAATTTTTAAAAAATAGTGATAGGTTTATTACACAAAAAAGTATAATTATTCCACAACAAACGTAAAACGGGGAAATCACTCTATCTCAAACAACAAACATCAGATTGGCCTGAAATTTTTTCTACAAGTAGAAGTCATTACCAACTGCCTTCTGTGAAAATTTCGGCTTGATAAGTTGCGCCGTTTATTTAAAAAAATCGTAATAGATTTATTACACAAGAGTAAAACAGGCAAATCGCTCTATCTCTAACCCCAACCTTCAGATTGGCCTGAAATTGTTTCTACAAGTAGAAATTATTGCAAACTCATCCATTATGGAGTAGTCACTACAAAGCGCAAAAAAAAAAAAAAAAAAGAAAAAAAAAAGTTCAGATTCCCTACCACAGACATCAGATTTCAGGTGCTAAGACTCATTGCCGTGTCTCATGGGGAAACTTTGAGCCAGGCTTCCCCTTTTTAATAAGTTAGTTTCCACGCCGATTTTTTTTTCGATTCTAAACCCGATCACCCCGTTTGCAAGCAGGTTGAACGTTACTAAGAACAACCAACAATCCGAGATGTTTTTAATGTCCTATATGAATACTGCTTTTCTTTTGTTAAAAATCTTCAATTAATGTTTTCCACAACAAAAGTAAACCGGGGAAATCACTCTATCTCTAACCCCAACCGTCAGATTGGCCTGAAATTTTTTCTACAAGTAGAAGTCATTACCAACTGCCTACTGTAAAAATTTCAGCTTGATGAGTTGTGCCGTTAATTTTTAAAAAATAGTGATAGGTTTATTACACAAAAAAGTATAAATTTTCCACAACAAACGTAAAACGGGGAAATCACTCTATCTCAAACAACAAACATCAGATTGGCCTGAAATTTTTTCTACAAGTAGAAGTCATTACCATCTGCCTTCAGAGAAAATTTCAGCTTGATGAGTTGTGCCGTTAATTTTTAAAAAATAGTGATAGGTTTATTACACCAAAAAGTATAATTATTCCACAACAAACGTAAAACGGGGAAATCACTCTATCTCAAACAACAAACATCAGATTGGCCTGAAATTTTTTCTACAAGTAGAAGTCATTACCAACTGCCTGCTGTAAAAATTTCAGCTTGATGAGTTGTGCCGTTATTTTTTAAAAAATATTGATAGGTTTATTACACAAAAAAGTATAAATTTTCCACAACAAACGTAAAACGGGGAAATCACTCTATCTCAAACAACAAACATCAGATTGGCCTGAAATTTTTTCTACAAGTAGAAGTCATTACCATCTGCCTTCAGAGAAAATTTCAGCTTGATGAGTTGTGCCGTTAATTTTTAAAAAATAGTGATAGGTTTATTACACAAAAAAGTATAATTATTCCACAACAAACGTAAAACGGGGAAATCACTCTATCTCAAACAACAAACATCAGATTGGCCTGAAATTTTTTCTACAAGTAGAAGTCATTACCATCTACCTTCAGAGAAAATTTCAGCTTGATGAGTTGCGCCGTTAATTTTTAAAAAATAGTGATAGGTTTATTACACAAAAAAGTATAATTATTCCACAACAAACGTAAAACGGGGAAATCACTCTATCTCAAACAACAAACATCAGATTGGCCTGAAATTTTTTCTACAAGTAGAAATCATTACCATCTGCCTTCAGAGAAAATTTCAGCTTGATGAGTTGTGCCGTTATTTTTTAAAAAATATTGATAGGTTTATAACACAAAAAAGTATAAATTTTCCACAACAAACGTAAAACGGGGAAATCACTCTATCTCAAACAACAAACATCAGATTGGCCTGAATTTTTTTCTACAAGTAGAAGTCATTACCAACTGCCTTCTGTGAAAATTTCAGCTTGATAAACTGTGCCGTTAATTTTTAAAAAATAGTGATAGGTTTATTACACAAAAAAGTATAATTATTCCACAACAAACGTAAAACGGGGAAATCACTCTATCTCAAACAACAAACATCAGATTGGCCTGAAATTTTTTCTACAAGTAGAAGTCATTACCAACTGCCTTCTGTGAAAATTTCGGCTTGATAAGTTGCGCCGTTTATTTAAAAAAATCGTAATAGATTTATTACACAAGAGTAAAACAGGCAAATCGCTCTATCTCTAACCCCAACCTTCAGATTGGCCTGAAATTGTTTCTTCAAGTAGAAATTATTGCAAACTCAACCATTATGGAGTAGTCACTACAAAGCGCAAAAAAAAAAAAAAAAAGTTCAGATTCCCTAACACAGACATCAGATTTCAGGTGCTAAGACTCATTGCCGTGTCACATGGGGAAACTTTGAGCCAGGCTTCCCCTTTTTAATAAGTTAGTTTCCACGCCGATTTTTTTTTTCGATTCTAAACCCGATCACCCCGTTTGCAAGCAGGTTGAACGTTACTAAGAACATCCAACAATCCGAGATGTTTTTAATGTCCTATATGAATACTGCTTTTCTTTTGTTAAAAATCTTCAATTAATGTTTTCCACAACAAAAGTAAACCGGGGAAATCACTCTATCTCTAACCCCAACCGTCAGATTGGCCTGAAATTTTTTCTACAAGTAGAAGTCATTACCATCTGCCTTCAGAGAAAATTTCAGCTTGATGAGTTGTGCCGTTAATTTTTAAAAAATAGTGATAGGTTTATTACACAAAAAAGTATAATTATTCCACAACAAACGTAAAACGGGGAAATCACTCTATCTCAAACAACAAACATCAGATTGGCCTGAAATTTTTTCTACAAGTAGAAGTCATTACCATCTACCTTCAGAGAAAATTTCAGCTTGATGAGTTGCGCCGTTAATTTTTAAAAAATAGTGATAGGTTTATTACACAAAAAAGTATAATTATTCCACAACAAACGTAAAACGGGGAAATCACTCTATCTCAAACAACAAACATCAGATTGGCCTGAAATTTTTTCTACAAGTAGAAATCATTACCATCTGCCTTCAGAGAAAATTTCAGCTTGATGAGTTGTGCCGTTATTTTTTAAAAAATATTGATAGGTTTATAACACAAAAAAGTATAAATTTTCCACAACAAACGTAAAACGGGGAAATCACTCTATCTCAAACAACAAACATCAGATTGGCCTGAATTTTTTTCTACAAGTAGAAGTCATTACCAACTGCCTTCTGTGAAAATTTCAGCTTGATAAACTGTGCCGTTAATTTTTAAAAAATAGTGATAGGTTTATTACACAAAAAAGTATAATTATTCCACAACAAACGTAAAACGGGGAAATCACTCTATCTCAAACAACAAACATCAGATTGGCCTGAAATTTTTTCTACAAGTAGAAGTCATTACCAACTGCCTTCTGTGAAAATTTCGGCTTGATAAGTTGCGCCGTTTATTTAAAAAAATCGTAATAGATTTATTACACAAGAGTATAACAGGCAAATCGCTCTATCTCTAACCCCAACCTTCAGATTGGCCTGAAATTGTTTCTACAAGTAGAAATTATTGCAAACTCATCCATTATGGAGTAGTCACTACAAAGCGCAAAAAAAAAAAAAAAAAAAGAAAAAAAAAAGTTCAGATTCCCTACCACAGACATCAGATTTCAGGTGCTAAGACTCATTGCCGTGTCTCATGGGGAAACTTTGAGCCAGGCTTCCCCTTTTTAATAAGTTAGTTTCCACGCCGATTTTTTTTTCGATTCTAAGCCCGATCACCCCGTTTGCAAGCAGGTTGAACGTTACTAAGAACAACCAACAATCCGAGATGTTTTTAATGTCCTATATGAATACTGCTTTTCTTTTGTTAAAAATCTTCAATTAATGTTTTCCACAACAAAAGTAAACCGGGGAAATCACTCTATCTCTAACCCCAACCGTCAGATTGGCCTGAAATTTTTTCTACAAGTAGAAGTCATTACCAACTGCCTACTGTAAAAATTTCAGCTTGATGAGTTGTGCCGTTAATTTTTAAAAAATAGTGATAGGTTTATTACACAAAAAAGTATAATTATTCCACAACAAACGTAAAACGGGGAAATCACTCTATCTCAAACAACAAACATCAGATTGGCCTGAAATTTTTTCTACAAGTAGAAGTCATTACCATCTGCCTTCAGAGAAAATTTCAGCTTGATGAGTTGTGCCGTTAATTTTTAAAAAATAGTGATAGGTTTATTACACCAAAAAGTATAATTATTCCACAACAAACGTAAAACGGGGAAATCACTCTATCTCAAACAACAAACATCAGATTGGCCTGAAATTTTTTCTACAAGTAGAAGTCATTACCAACTGCCTGCTGTAAAAATTTCAGCTTGATGAGTTGTGCCGTTATTTTTTAAAAAATATTGATAGGTTTATTACACAAAAAAGTATAAATTTTCCACAACAAACGTAAAACGGGGAAATCACTCTATCTCAAACAACAAACATCAGATTGGCCTGAAATTTTTTCTACAAGTAGAAGTCATTACCATCTGCCTTCAGAGAAAATTTCAGCTTGATGAGTTGTGCCGTTAATTTTTAAAAAATAGTGATAGGTTTATTACACAAAAAAGTATAATTATTCCACAACAAACGTAAAACGGGGAAATCACTCTATCTCAAACAACAAACATCAGATTGGCCTGAAATTTTTTCTACAAGTAGAAGTCATTACCATCTACCTTCAGAGAAAATTTCAGCTTGATGAGTTGCGCCGTTAATTTTTAAAAAATAGTGATAGGTTTATTACACAAAAAAGTATAATTATTCCACAACAAACGTAAAACGGGGAAATCACTCTATCTCAAACAACAAACATCAGATTGGCCTGAAATTTTTTCTACAAGTAGAAATCATTACCATCTGCCTTCAGAGAAAATTTCAGCTTGATGAGTTGTGCCGTTATTTTTAAAAAAATATTGATAGGTTTATAACACAAAAAAGTATAAATTTTCCACAACAAACGTAAAACGGGGAAATCACTCTATCTCAAACAACAAACATCAGATTGGCCTGAATTTTTTTCTACAAGTAGAAGTCATTACCAACTGCCTTCTGTGAAAATTTCAGCTTGATAAACTGTGCCGTTAATTTTTAAAAAATAGTGATAGGTTTATTACACAAAAAAGTATAATTATTCCACAACAAACGTAAAACGGGGAAATCACTCTATCTCAAACAACAAACATCAGATTGGCCTGAAATTTTTTCTACAAGTAGAAGTCATTACCAACTGCCTTCTGTGAAAATTTCGGCTTGATAAGTTGCGCCGTTTATTTAAAAAAATCGTAATAGATTTATTACACAAGAGTAAAACAGGCAAATCGCTCTATCTCTAACCCCAACCTTCAGATTGGCCTGAAATTGTTTCTTCAAGTAGAAATTATTGCAAACTCAACCATTATGGAGTAGTCACTACAAAGCGCAAAAAAAAAAAAAAAAAGTTCAGATTCCCTAACACAGACATCAGATTTCAGGTGCTAAGACTCATTGCCGTGTCACATGGGGAAACTTTGAGCCAGGCTTCCCCTTTTTAATAAGTTAGTTTCCACGCCGATTTTTTTTTTCGATTCTAAACCCGATCACCCCGTTTGCAAGCAGGTTGAACGTTACTAAGAACATCCAACAATCCGAGATGTTTTTAATGTCCTATATGAATACTGCTTTTCTTTTGTTAAAAATCTTCAATTAATGTTTTCCACAACAAAAGTAAACCGGGGAAATCACTCTATCTCTAACCCCAACCGTCAGATTGGCCTGAAATTTTTTCTACAAGTAGAAGTCATTACCAACTGCCTACTGTAAAAATTTCAGCTTGATGAGTTGTGCCGTTAATTTTTAAAAAATAGTTATAGGTTTATTACACAAAAAAGTATAATTATTCCACAACAAACGTAAAACGGGGAAATCACTCTATCTCAAACAACAAACATCAGATTGGCCTGAAATTTTTTCTACAAGTAGAAGTCATTACCAACTGCCTGCTGTAAAAATTTCAGCTTGATGAGTTGTGCCGTTATTTTTTAAAAAATATTGATAGGTTTATTACACAAAAAAGTATAAATTTTCCACAACAAACGTAAAACGGGGAAATCACTCTATCTCAAACAACAAACATCAGATTGGCCTGAAATTTTTTCTACAAGTAGAAGTCATTACCATCTGCCTTCAGAGAAAATTTCAGCTTGATGAGTTGTGCCGTTAATGTTTAAAAAATAGTGATAGGTTTATTACACAAAAAAGTATAATTATTCCACAACATACGTAAAACGGGGAAATCACTCTATCTCAAACAACAAACATCAGATTGGCCTGAAATTTTTTCTACAAGTAGAAGTCATTACCATCTGCCTTCAGAGAAAATTTCAGCTTGACGAGTTGCGCCGTTAATTTTTAAAAAATAGTGATAGGTTTATTACACAAAAAAGTATAATTATTCCACAACAAACGTAAAACGGGGAAATCACTCTATCTCAAACAACAAACATCAGATTGGCCTGAAATTTTTTCTACAAGTAGAAGTCATTACCATCTGCCTTCAGAGAAAATTTCAGCTTGATGAGTTGTGCCGTTATTTTTTAAAAAATATTGATAGGTTTATTACACAAAAAAGTATAAATTTTCCACAACAAACGTAAAACGGGGAAATCACTCTATCTCAAACAACAAACATCAGATTGGCCTGAATTTTTTTCTACAAGTAGAAGTCATTACCAACTGCCTTCTGTGAAAATTTCAGCTTGATAAACTGTGCCGTTAATTTTTTAAAAATAGTGATAGGTTTATTACACAAAAAAGTATAATTATTCCACAACAAACGTAAAACGGGGAAATCACTCTATCTCAAACAACAAACATCAGATTGGCCTGAAATTTTTTCTACAAGTAGAAGTCATTACCAACTGCCTTCTGTGAAAATTTCGGCTTGATAAGTTGCGCCGTTTATTTAAAAAAATCGTAATAGATTTATTACACAAGAGTAAAACAGGCAAATCGCTCTATCTCTAACCCCAACCTTCAGATTGGCCTGAAATTGTTTCTACAAGTAGAAATTATTGCAAACTCATCCATTATGGAGTAGTCACTACAAAGCGCAAAAAAAAAAAAAAAAAAAAAAAAAAAGTTCAGATTCCCTACCACAGACATCAGATTTCAGGTGCTAAGACTCATTGCCGTGTCTCATGGGGAAACTTTGAGCCAGGCTTCCCCTTTTTAATAAGTTAGTTTCCACGCCGATTTTTTTTTCGATTCTAAACCCGATCACCCCGTTTGCAAGCAGGTTGAACGTTACTAAGAACAACCAACAATCCGAGATGTTTTTAATGTCCTATATGAATACTGCTTTTCTTTTGTTAAAAATCTTCAATTAATGTTTTCCACAACAAAAGTAAACCGGGGAAATCACTCTATCTCTAACCCCAACCGTCAGATTGGCCTGAAATTTTTTCTACAAGTAGAAGTCATTACCAACTGCCTACTGTAAAAATTTCAGCTTGATGAGTTGTGCCGTTAATTTTTAAAAAATAGTGATAGGTTTATTACACAAAAAAGTATAAATTTTCCACAACAAACGTAAAACGGGGAAATCACTCTATCTCAAACAACAAACATCAGATTGGCCTGAAATTTTTTCTACAAGTAGAAGTCATTACCATCTGCCTTCAGAGAAAATTTCAGCTTGATGAGTTGTGCCGTTAATTTTTAAAAAATAGTGATAGGTTTATTACACAAAAAAGTATAATTATTCCACAACAAACGTAAAACGGGGAAATCACTCTATCTCAAACAACAAACATCAGATTGGCCTGAAATTTTTTCTACAAGTAGAAGTCATTACCAACTGCCTGCTGTAAAAATTTCAGCTTGATGAGTTGTGCCGTTATTTTTTAAAAAATATTGATAGGTTTATTACACAAAAAAGTATAAATTTTCCACAACAAACGTAAAACGGGGAAATCACTCTATCTCAAACAACAAACATCAGATTGGCCTGAAATTTTTTCTACAAGTAGAAGTCATTACCATCTGCCTTCAGAGAAAATTTCAGCTTGATGAGTTGTGCCGTTAATTTTTAAAAAATAGTGATAGGTTTATTACACAAAAAAGTATAATTATTCCACAACAAACGTAAAACGGGGAAATCACTCTATCTCAAACAACAAACATCAGATTGGCCTGAAATTTTTTCTACAAGTAGAAGTCATTACCAACTGCCTGCTGTAAAAATTTCAGCTTGATAAGTTGCGCCGTTTATTTAAAAAAATCGTAATAGATTTATTACACAAGAGTAAAACAGGCAAATCGCTCTATCTCTAACCCCAACCTTCAGATTGGCCTGAAATTGTTTCTACAAGTAGAAATTATTGCAAACTCATCCATTATGGAGTAGTCACTACAAAGCGCAAAAAAAAAAAAAAAAAAAAAAAAAGTTCAGATTCCCTAACACAGACATCAGATTTCAGGTGCTAAGACTCATTGCCGTGTCTCATGGGGAAACTTTGAGCCAGGCTTCCCCTTTTTAATAAGTTAGTTTCCACGCCGATTTTTTTTTCGATTCTAAACCCGATCACCCCGTTTGCAAGCAGGTTGAACGTTACTAAGAACAACCAACAATCCGAGATGTTTTTAATGTCCTATATGAATACTGCTTTTCTTTTGTTAAAAATCTTCAATTAATGTTTTCCACAACAAAAGTAAACCGGGGAAATCACTCTATCTCTAACCCCAACCGTCAGATTGGCCTGAAATTTTTTCTACAAGTAGAAGTCATTACCAACTGCCTACTGTAAAAATTTCAGCTTGATGAGTTGTGCCGTTAATTTTAAAAAAATAGTGATAGGTTTATTACACAAAAAAGTATAAATTTTCCACAACAAACGTAAAACGGGGAAATCACTCTATCTCAAACAACAAACATCAGATTGGCCTGAAATTTTTTCTACAAGTAGAAGTCATTACCATCTGCCTTCAGAGAAAATTTCAGCTTGATGAGTTGTGCCGTTATTTTTTAAAAAATATTGATAGGTTTATTACACAAAAAAGTATAAATTTTCCACAACAAACGTAAAACGGGGAAATCACTCTATCTCAAACAACAAACATCAGATTGGCCTGAAATTGTTTCTACAAGTAGAAGTCATTACCAACTGCCTGCTGTAAAAATTTCAGCTTGATGAGTTGTGCCGTTATTTTTTAAAAAATATTGATAGGTTTATTACACAAAAAAGTATAATTATTCCACAACAAACGTAAATCGGGGAAATCACTCTATCTCAAACAACAAACATCAGATTGGCCTGAAATTTTTTCTAAAAGTAGAAGTCATTACCATCTGCCTTCAGAGAAAATTTCAGCTTGATGAGTTGCGCCGTTAATTTTTAAAAAATAGTGATAGGTTTATTACACAAAAAAGTATAATTATTCCACAACAAACGTAAAACGGGGAAATCACTCTATCTCAAACAACAAACATCAGATTGGCCTGAAATTTTTTCTACAAGTAGAAGTCATTACCATCTGCCTTCAGAGAAAATTTCAGCTTGATGAGTTGTGCCGTTATTTTAAAAAAAATATTGATAGGTTTATTACACAAAAAAGTATAAATTTTCCACAACAAACGTAAAACGGGGAAATCACTCTATCTCAAACAACAAACATCAGATTGGCCTGAATTTTTTTCTACAAGTAGAAGTCATTACCAACTGCCTTCTGTGAAAATTTCAGCTTGATAAACTGTGCCGTTAATTTTTAAAAAATAGTGATAGGTTTATTACACAAAAAAGTATAATTATTCCACAACAAACGTAAAACGGGGAAATCACTCTATCTCAAACAACAAACATCAGATTGGCCTGAAATTTTTTCTACAAGTAGAAGTCATTAACAACTGCCTGCTGTGAAAATTTCGGCTTGATAAGTTGCGCCGTTTATTTAAAAAAATCGTAATAGATTTATTACACAAGAGTAAAACAGGCAAATCGCTCTATCTCTAACCCCAACCTTCAGATTGGCCTGAAATTGTTTCTACAAGTAGAAATTATTGCAAACTCATCCATTATGGAGTAGTCACTACAAAGCGCAAAAAAAAAAAAAAAAAGAAAAAAAAAAGTTCAGATTCCCTACCACAGACATCAGATTTCAGGTGCTAAGACTCATTGCCGTGTCTCATGGGGAAACTTTGAGCCAGGCTTCCCCTTTTTAATAAGTTAGTTTCCACGCCGATTTTTTTTTCGATTCTAAACCCGATCACCCCGTTTGCAAGCAGGTTGAACGTTACTAAGAACAACCAACAATCCGAGATGTTTTTAATGTCCTATATGAATACTGCTTTTCTTTTGTTAAAAATCTTCAATTAATGTTTTCCACAACAAAAGTAAACCGGGGAAATCACTCTATCTCTAACCCCAACCGTCAGATTGGCCTGAAATTTTTTCTACAAGTAGAAGTCATTACCAACTGCCTACTGTAAAAATTTCAGCTTGATGAGTTGTGCCGTTAATTTTAAAAAAATAGTGATAGGTTTATTACACAAAAAAGTATAAATTTTCCACAACAAACGTAAAACGGGGAAATCACTCTATCTCAAACAACAAACATCAGATTGGCCTGAAATTTTTTCTACAAGTAGAAGTCATTACCATCTGCCTTCAGAGAAAATTTCAGCTTGATGAGTTGTGCCGTTATTTTTTAAAAAATATTGATAGGTTTATTACACAAAAAAGTATAAATTTTCCACAACAAACGTAAAACGGGGAAATCACTCTATCTCAAACAACAAACATCAGATTGGCCTGAAATTGTTTCTACAAGTAGAAGTCATTACCAACTGCCTGCTGTAAAAATTTCAGCTTGATGAGTTGTGCCGTTATTTTTTAAAAAAATATTGATAGGTTTATTACACAAAAAAGTATAATTATTCCACAACAAACGTAAATCGGGGAAATCACTCTATCTCAAACAACAAACATCAGATTGGCCTGAAATTTTTTCTAAAAGTAGAAGTCATTACCATCTGCCTTCAGAGAAAATTTCAGCTTGATGAGTTGCGCCGTTAATTTTTAAAAAATAGTGATAGGTTTATTACACAAAAAAGTATAATTATTCCACAACAAACGTAAAACGGGGAAATCACTCTATCTCAAACAACAAACATCAGATTGGCCTGAAATTTTTTCTACAAGTAGAAGTCATTACCAACTGCGTTCTGTGAAAATTTCGGCTTGATAAGTTGCGCCGTTTATTTAAAAAAATTGTAATAGATTTATTACACAAGAGTAAAACAGGCAAATCGCTCTATCTCTAACCCCAACCTTCAGATTGGCCTGAAATTGTTTCTACAAGTAGAAATTATTGCAAACTCATCCATTATGGAGTAGTCACTACAAAGCGCAAAAAAAAAAAAAAAAAAAAAAAAAGTTCAGATTCCCTAACACAGACATCAGATTTCAGGTCCTAAGACTCATTGCCGTGTCTCATGGGGAAACTTTGAGCCAGGCTTCCCCTTTTTAATAAGTTAGTTTCCACGCCGATTTTTTTTTCGATTCTAAACCCGATCACCCCGTTTGCAAGCAGGTTGAACGTTACTAAGAACAACCAACAATCCGAGATGTTTTTAATGTCCTATATGAATACTGCTTTTCTTTTGTTAAAAATCTTCAATTAATGTTTTCCACAACAAAAGTAAACCGGGGAAATCACTCTATCTCTAACCCCAACCGTCAGATTGGCCTGAAATTTTTTCTACAAGTAGAAGTCATTACCAACTGCCTACTGTAAAAATTTCAGCTTGATGAGTTGTGCCGTTAATTTTTAAAAAATAGTGATAGGTTTATTACACAAAAAAGTATAAATTTTCCACAACAAACGTAAAACGGGGAAATCACTCTATCTCTAACCCCAACCGTCAGATTGGCCTGAAATTTTTTCTACAAGTAGAAGTCATTACCAACTGCCTACTGTAAAAATTTCAGCTTGATGAGTTGTGCCGTTAATTTTTAAAAAATAGTGATAGGTTTATTACACAAAAGAGTATAAATTTTCCACAACAAACGTAAAACGGGGAAATCACTCTATCTCAAACAACAAACATCAGATTGGCCTGAAATTTTTTCTACAAGTAGAAGTCATTACCATCTGCCTTCAGAGAAAATTTCAGCTTGATGAGTTGTGCCGTTATTTTTTAAAAAATATTGATAGGTTTATTACACAAAAAAGTATAAATTTTCCACAACAAACGTAAAACGGGGAAATCACTCTATCTCAAACAACAAACATCAGATTGGCCTGAATTTTTTTCTACAAGTAGAAGTCATTACCAACTGCCTTCTGTGAAAATTTCAGCTTGATAAACTGTGCCGTTAATTTTTAAAAAATAGTGATAGGTTTATTACACAAAAAAGTATAATTATTCCACAACAAACGTAAAACGGGGAAATCACTCTATCTCAAACAACAAACATCAGATTGGCCTGAAATTTTTTCTACAAGTAGAAGTCATTAACAACTGCCTGCTGTGAAAATTTCGGCTTGATAAGTTGCGCCGTTTATTTAAAAAAATCGTAATAGATTTATTACACAAGAGTAAAACAGGCAAATCGCTCTATCTCTAACCCCAACCTTCAGATTGGCCTGAAATTGTTTCTTCAAGTAGAAATTATTGCAAACTCATCCATTATGGAGTAGTCACTACAAAGCGCAAAAAAAAAAAAAAAAAAAAAAAAAAAAGTTCAGATTCCCTAACACAGACATCAGATTTCAGGTCCTAAGACTCATTGCCGTGTCTCATGGGGAAACTTTGAGCCAGGCTTCCCCTTTTTAATAAGTTAGTTTCCACGCCGATTTTTTTTTCGATTCTAAACCCGATCACCCCGTTTGCAAGCAGGTTGAACGTTACTAAGAACAACCAACAATCCGAGATGTTTTTAATGTCCTATATGAATACTGCTTTTCTTTTGTTAAAAATCTTCAATTAATGTTTTCCACAACAAAAGTAAACCGGGGAAATCACTCTATCTCTAACCCCAACCGTCAGATTGGCCTGAAATTTTTTCTACAAGTAGAAGTCATTACCAACTGCCTACTGTAAAAATTTCAGCTTGATGAGTTGTGCCGTTAATTTTTAAAAAATAGTGATAGGTTTATTACACAAAAAAGTATAAATTTTCCACAACAAACGTAAAACGGGGAAATCACTCTATCTCTAACCCCAACCGTCAGATTGGCCTGAAATTTTTTCTACAAGTAGAAGTCATTACCAACTGCCTACTGTAAAAATTTCAGCTTGATGAGTTGTGCCGTTAATTTTTAAAAAATAGTGATAGGTTTATTACACAAAAGAGTATAAATTTTCCACAACAAACGTAAAACGGGGAAATCACTCTATCTCAAACAACAAACATCAGATTGGCCTGAAATTTTTTCTACAAGTAGAAGTCATTACCATCTGCCTTCAGAGAAAATTTCAGCTTGATGAGTTGTGCCGTTATTTTTTAAAAAATATTGATAGGTTTATTACACAAAAAAGTATAAATTTTCCACAACAAACGTAAAACGGGGAAATCACTCTATCTCAAACAACAAACATCAGATTGGCCTGAATTTTTTTCTACAAGTAGAAGTCATTACCAACTGCCTTCTGTGAAAATTTCAGCTTGATAAACTGTGCCGTTAATTTTTAAAAAATAGTGATAGGTTTATTACACAAAAAAGTATAATTATTCCACAACAAACGTAAAACGGGGAAATCACTCTATCTCAAACAACAAACATCAGATTGGCCTGAAATTTTTTCTACAAGTAGAAGTCATTAACAACTGCCTGCTGTGAAAATTTCGGCTTGATAAGTTGCGCCGTTTATTTAAAAAAATCGTAATAGATTTATTACACAAGAGTAAAACAGGCAAATCGCTCTATCTCTAACCCCAACCTTCAGATTGGCCTGAAATTGTTTCTTCAAGTAGAAATTATTGCAAACTCATCCATTATGGAGTAGTCACTACAAAGCGCAAAAAAAAAAAAAAAAAAAAAAAAAAAAGTTCAGATTCCCTAACACAGACATCAGATTTCAGGTCCTAAGACTCATTGCCGTGTCTCATGGGGAAACTTTGAGCCAGGCTTCCCCTTTTTAATAAGTTAGTTTCCACGCCGATTTTTTTTTCGATTCTAAACCCGATCACCCCGTTTGCAAGCAGGTTGAACGTTACTAAGAACAACCAACAATCCGAGATGTTTTTAATGTCCTATATGAATACTGCTTTTCTTTTGTTAAAAATCTTCAATTAATGTTTTCCACAACAAAAGTAAACCGGGGAAATCACTCTATCTCTAACCCCAACCGTCAGATTGGCCTGAAATTTTTTCTACAAGTAGAAGTCATTACCAACTGCCTACTGTAAAAATTTCAGCTTGATGAGTTGTGCCGTTAATTTTTAAAAAATAGTGATAGGTTTATTACACAAAAAAGTATAATTATTCCACAACAAACGTAAAACGGGGAAATCACTCTATCTCAAACAACAAACATCAGATTGGCCTGAAATTTTTTCTACAAGTAGAAGTCATTAACAACTGCCTGCTGTGAAAATTTCGGCTTGATAAGTTGCGCCGTTTATTTAAAAAAATCGTAATAGATTTATTACACAAGAGTAAAACAGGCAAATCGCTCTATCTCTAACCCCAACCTTCAGATTGGCCTGAAATTGTTTCTTCAAGTAGAAATTATTGCAAACTCATCCATTATGGAGTAGTCACTACAAAGCGCAAAAAAAAAAAAAAAAAAAAAAAAAAAGTTCAGATTCCCTAACACAGACATCAGATTTCAGGTCCTAAGACTCATTGCCGTGTCTCATGGGGAAACTTTGAGCCAGGCTTCCCCTTTTTAATAAGTTAGTTTCCACGCCGATTTTTTTTTCGATTCTAAACCCGATCACCCCGTTTGCAAGCAGGTTGAACGTTACTAAGAACAACCAACAATCCGAGATGTTTTTAATGTCCTATATGAATACTGCTTTTCTTTTGTTAAAAATCTTCAATTAATGTTTTCCACAACAAAAGTAAACCGGGGAAATCACTCTATCTCTAACCCCAACCGTCAGATTGGCCTGAAATTTTTTCTACAAGTAGAAGTCATTACCAACTGCCTACTGTAAAAATTTCAGCTTGATGAGTTGTGCCGTTAATTTTTAAAAAATAGTGATAGGTTTATTACACAAAAAAGTATAATTATTCCACAACAAACGTAAAACGGGGAAATCACTCTATCTCAAACAACAAACATCAGATTGGCCTGAAATTTTTTCTACAAGTAGAAGTCATTACCAACTGCCTGCTGTAAAAATTTCAGCTTGATGAGTTGTGCCGTTATTTTTTAAAAAATATTGATAGGTTTATTACACAAAAAAGTATAAATTTTCCACAACAAACGTAAAACGGGGAAATCACTCTATCTCAAACAACAAACATCAGATTGGCCTGAAATTTTTTCTACAAGTAGAAGTCATTACCATCTGCCTTCAGAGAAAATTTCAGCTTGATGAGTTGTGCCGTTAATTTTTAAAAAATAGTGATAGGTTTATTACACAAAAAAGTATAATTATTCCACAACAAACGTAAAACGGGGAAATCACTCTATCTCAAACAACAAACATCAGATTGGCCTGAAATTTTTTCTACAAGTAGAAGTCATTACCATCTACCTTCAGAGAAAATTTCAGCTTGATGAGTTGCGCCGTTAATTTTTAAAAAATAGTGATAGGTTTATTACACAAAAAAGTATAATTATTCCACAACAAACGTAAAACGGGGAAATCACTCTATCTCAAACAACAAACATCAGATTGGCCTGAAATTTTTTCTACAAGTAGAAATCATTACCATCTGCCTTCAGAGAAAATTTCAGCTTGATGAGTTGTGCCGTTATTTTTTAAAAAATATTGATAGGTTTATAACACAAAAAAGTATAAATTTTCCACAACAAACGTAAAACGGGGAAATCACTCTATCTCAAACAACAAACATCAGATTGGCCTGAATTTTTTTCTACAAGTAGAAGTCATTACCAACTGCCTTCTGTGAAAATTTCAGCTTGATAAACTGTGCCGTTAATTTTTAAAAAATAGTGATAGGTTTATTACACAAAAAAGTATAATTATTCCACAACAAACGTAAAACGGGGAAATCACTCTATCTCAAACAACAAACATCAGATTGGCCTGAAATTTTTTCTACAAGTAGAAGTCATTACCAACTGCCTTCTGTGAAAATTTCGGCTTGATAAGTTGCGCCGTTTATTTAAAAAAATCGTAATAGATTTATTACACAAGAGTAAAACAGGCAAATCGCTCTATCTCTAACCCCAACCTTCAGATTGGCCTGAAATTGTTTCTTCAAGTAGAAATTATTGCAAACTCAACCATTATGGAGTAGTCACTACAAAGCGCAAAAAAAAAAAAAAAAAAGTTCAGATTCCCTAACACAGACATCAGATTTCAGGTGCTAAGACTCATTGCCGTGTCACATGGGGAAACTTTGAGCCAGGCTTCCCCTTTTTAATAAGTTAGTTTCCACGCCGATTTTTTTTTTCGATTCTAAACCCGATCACCCCGTTTGCAAGCAGGTTGAACGTTACTAAGAACATCCAACAATCCGAGATGTTTTTAATGTCCTATATGAATACTGCTTTTCTTTTGTTAAAAATCTTCAATTAATGTTTTCCACAACAAAAGTAAACCGGGGAAATCACTCTATCTCTAACCCCAACCGTCAGATTGGCCTGAAATTTTTTCTACAAGTAGAAGTCATTACCATCTGCCTTCAGAGAAAATTTCAGCTTGATGAGTTGTGCCGTTAATTTTTAAAAAATAGTGATAGGTTTATTACACAAAAAAGTATAATTATTCCACAACAAACGTAAAACGGGGAAATCACTCTATCTCAAACAACAAACATCAGATTGGCCTGAAATTTTTTCTACAAGTAGAAGTCATTACCATCTACCTTCAGAGAAAATTTCAGCTTGATGAGTTGCGCCGTTAATTTTTAAAAAATAGTGATAGGTTTATTACACAAAAAAGTATAATTATTCCACAACAAACGTAAAACGGGGAAATCACTCTATCTCAAACAACAAACATCAGATTGGCCTGAAATTTTTTCTACAAGTAGAAATCATTACCATCTGCCTTCAGAGAAAATTTCAGCTTGATGAGTTGTGCCGTTATTTTTTAAAAAATATTGATAGGTTTATAACACAAAAAAGTATAAATTTTCCACAACAAACGTAAAACGGGGAAATCACTCTATCTCAAACAACAAACATCAGATTGGCCTGAATTTTTTTCTACAAGTAGAAGTCATTACCAACTGCCTTCTGTGAAAATTTCAGCTTGATAAACTGTGCCGTTAATTTTTAAAAAATAGTGATAGGTTTATTACACAAAAAAGTATAATTATTCCACAACAAACGTAAAACGGGGAAATCACTCTATCTCAAACAACAAACATCAGATTGGCCTGAAATTTTTTCTACAAGTAGAAGTCATTACCAACTGCCTTCTGTGAAAATTTCGGCTTGATAAGTTGCGCCGTTTATTTAAAAAAATCGTAATAGATTTATTACACAAGAGTATAACAGGCAAATCGCTCTATCTCTAACCCCAACCTTCAGATTGGCCTGAAATTGTTTCTACAAGTAGAAATTATTGCAAACTCATCCATTATGGAGTAGTCACTACAAAGCGCAAAAAAAAAAAAAAAAAAGAAAAAAAAAGTTCAGATTCCCTACCACAGACATCAGATTTCAGGTGCTAAGACTCATTGCCGTGTCTCATGGGGAAACTTTGAGCCAGGCTTCCCCTTTTTAATAAGTTAGTTTCCACGCCGATTTTTTTTTCGATTCTAAGCCCGATCACCCCGTTTGCAAGCAGGTTGAACGTTACTAAGAACAACCAACAATCCGAGATGTTTTTAATGTCCTATATGAATACTGCTTTTCTTTTGTTAAAAATCTTCAATTAATGTTTTCCACAACAAAAGTAAACCGGGGAAATCACTCTATCTCTAACCCCAACCGTCAGATTGGCCTGAAATTTTTTCTACAAGTAGAAGTCATTACCAACTGCCTACTGTAAAAATTTCAGCTTGATGAGTTGTGCCGTTAATTTTTAAAAAATAGTGATAGGTTTATTACACAAAAAAGTATAATTATTCCACAACAAACGTAAAACGGGGAAATCACTCTATCTCAAACAACAAACATCAGATTGGCCTGAAATTTTTTCTACAAGTAGAAGTCATTACCATCTGCCTTCAGAGAAAATTTCAGCTTGATGAGTTGTGCCGTTAATTTTTAAAAAATAGTGATAGGTTTATTACACCAAAAAGTATAATTATTCCACAACAAACGTAAAACGGGGAAATCACTCTATCTCAAACAACAAACATCAGATTGGCCTGAAATTTTTTCTACAAGTAGAAGTCATTACCAACTGCCTGCTGTAAAAATTTCAGCTTGATGAGTTGTGCCGTTATTTTTTAAAAAATATTGATAGGTTTATTACACAAAAAAGTATAAATTTTCCACAACAAACGTAAAACGGGGAAATCACTCTATCTCAAACAACAAACATCAGATTGGCCTGAAATTTTTTCTACAAGTAGAAGTCATTACCATCTGCCTTCAGAGAAAATTTCAGCTTGATGAGTTGTGCCGTTAATTTTTAAAAAATAGTGATAGGTTTATTACACAAAAAAGTATAATTATTCCACAACAAACGTAAAACGGGGAAATCACTCTATCTCAAACAACAAACATCAGATTGGCCTGAAATTTTTTCTACAAGTAGAAGTCATTACCATCTACCTTCAGAGAAAATTTCAGCTTGATGAGTTGCGCCGTTAATTTTTAAAAAATAGTGATAGGTTTATTACACAAAAGAGTATAATTATTCCACAACAAACGTAAAACGGGGAAATCACTCTATCTCAAACAACAAACATCAGATTGGCCTGAAATTTTTTCTACAAGTAGAAATCATTACCATCTGCCTTCAGAGAAAATTTCAGCTTGATGAGTTGTGCCGTTATTTTTAAAAAAATATTGATAGGTTTATAACACAAAAAAGTATAAATTTTCCACAACAAACGTAAAACGGGGAAATCACTCTATCTCAAACAACAAACATCAGATTGGCCTGAATTTTTTTTCTACAAGTAGAAGTCATTACCAACTGCCTTCTGTGAAAATTTCAGCTTGATAAACTGTGCCGTTAATTTTTAAAAAATAGTGATAGGTTTATTACACAAAAAAGTATAATTATTCCACAACAAACGTAAAACGGGGAAATCACTCTATCTCAAACAACAAACATCAGATTGGCCTGAAATTTTTTCTACAAGTAGAAGTCATTACCAACTGCCTTCTGTGAAAATTTCGGCTTGATAAGTTGCGCCGTTTATTTAAAAAAATCGTAATAGATTTATTACACAAGAGTAAAACAGGCAAATCGCTCTATCTCTAACCCCAACCTTCAGATTGGCCTGAAATTGTTTCTTCAAGTAGAAATTATTGCAAACTCAACCATTATGGAGTAGTCACTACAAAGCGCAAAAAAAAAAAAAAAAAAGTTCAGATTCCCTAACACAGACATCAGATTTCAGGTGCTAAGACTCATTGCCGTGTCACATGGGGAAACTTTGAGCCAGGCTTCCCCTTTTTAATAAGTTAGTTTCCACGCCGATTTTTTTTTCGATTCTAAACCCGATCACCCCGTTTGCAAGCAGGTTGAACGTTACTAAGAACATCCAACAATCCGAGATGTTTTTAATGTCCTATATGAATACTGCTTTTCTTTTGTTAAAAATCTTCAATTAATGTTTTCCACAACAAAAGTAAACCGGGGAAATCACTCTATCTCTAACCCCAACCGTCAGATTGGCCTGAAATTTTTTCTACAAGTAGAAGTCATTACCAACTGCCTACTGTAAAAATTTCAGCTTGATGAGTTGTGCCGTTAATTTTTAAAAAATAGTTATAGGTTTATTACACAAAAAAGTATAATTATTCCACAACAAACGTAAAACGGGGAAATCACTCTATCTCAAACAACAAACATCAGATTGGCCTGAAATTTTTTCTACAAGTAGAAGTCATTACCAACTGCCTGCTGTAAAAATTTCAGCTTGATGAGTTGTGCCGTTATTTTTTAAAAAATATTGATAGGTTTATTACACAAAAAAGTATAAATTTTCCACAACAAACGTAAAACGGGGAAATCACTCTATCTCAAACAACAAACATCAGATTGGCCTGAAATTTTTTCTACAAGTAGAAGTCATTACCATCTGCCTTCAGAGAAAATTTCAGCTTGATGAGTTGTGCCGTTAATGTTTAAAAAATAGTGATAGGTTTATTACACAAAAAAGTATAATTATTCCACAACATACGTAAAACGGGGAAATCACTCTATCTCAAACAACAAACATCAGATTGGCCTGAAATTTTTTCTACAAGTAGAAGTCATTACCATCTGCCTTCAGAGAAAATTTCAGCTTGATGAGTTGCGCCGTTAATTTTTAAAAAATAGTGATAGGTTTATTACACAAAAAAGTATAATTATTCCACAACAAACGTAAAACGGGGAAATCACTCTATCTCAAACAACAAACATCAGATTGGCCTGAAATTTTTTCTACAAGTAGAAGTCATTACCATCTGCCTTCAGAGAAAATTTCAGCTTGATGAGTTGTGCCGTTATTTTTTAAAAAATATTGATAGGTTTATTACACAAAAAAGTATAAATTTTCCACAACAAACGTAAAACGGGGAAATCACTCTATCTCAAACAACAAACATCAGATTGGCCTGAATTTTTTTCTACAAGTAGAAGTCATTACCAACTGCCTTCTGTGAAAATTTCAGCTTGATAAACTGTGCCGTTAATTTTTTAAAAATAGTGATAGGTTTATTACACAAAAAAGTATAATTATTCCACAACAAACGTAAAACGGGGAAATCACTCTATCTCAAACAACAAACATCAGATTGGCCTGAAATTTTTTCTACAAGTAGAAGTCATTACCAACTGCCTTCTGTGAAAATTTCGGCTTGATAAGTTGCGCCGTTTATTTAAAAAAATCGTAATAGATTTATTACACAAGAGTAAAACAGGCAAATCGCTCTATCTCTAACCCCAACCTTCAGATTGGCCTGAAATTGTTTCTACAAGTAGAAATTATTGCAAACTCATCCATTATGGAGTAGTCACTACAAAGCGCAAAAAAAAAAAAAAAAAAAAAAAAAAAAAAGTTCAGATTCCCTACCACAGACATCAGATTTCAGGTGCTAAGACTCATTGCCGTGTCTCATGGGGAAACTTTGAGCCAGGCTTCCCCTTTTTAATAAGTTAGTTTCCACGCCGATTTTTTTTTCGATTCTAAACCCGATCACCCCGTTTGCAAGCAGGTTGAACGTTACTAAGAACAACCAACAATCCGAGATGTTTTTAATGTCCTATATGAATACTGCTTTTCTTTTGTTAAAAATCTTCAATTAATGTTTTCCACAACAAAAGTAAACCGGGGAAATCACTCTATCTCTAACCCCAACCGTCAGATTGGCCTGAAATTTTTTCTACAAGTAGAAGTCATTACCAACTGCCTACTGTAAAAATTTCAGCTTGATGAGTTGTGCCGTTAATTTTTAAAAAATAGTGATAGGTTTATTACACAAAAAAGTATAAATTTTCCACAACAAACGTAAAACGGGGAAATCACTCTATCTCAAACAACAAACATCAGATTGGCCTGAAATTTTTTCTACAAGTAGAAGTCATTACCATCTGCCTTCAGAGAAAATTTCAGCTTGATGAGTTGTGCCGTTAATTTTTAAAAAATAGTGATAGGTTTATTACACAAAAAAGTATAATTATTCCACAACAAACGTAAAACGGGGAAATCACTCTATCTCAAACAACAAACATCAGATTGGCCTGAAATTTTTTCTACAAGTAGAAGTCATTACCAACTGCCTGCTGTAAAAATTTCAGCTTGATGAGTTGTGCCGTTATTTTTTAAAAAATATTGATAGGTTTATTACACAAAAAAGTATAAATTTTCCACAACAAACGTAAAACGGGGAAATCACTCTATCTCAAACAACAAACATCAGATTGGCCTGAAATTTTTTCTACAAGTAGAAGTCATTACCATCTGCCTTCAGAGAAAATTTCAGCTTGATGAGTTGTGCCGTTAATTTTTAAAAAATAGTGATAGGTTTATTACACAAAAAAGTATAATTATTCCACAACAAACGTAAAACGGGGAAATCACTCTATCTCAAACAACAAACATCAGATTGGCCTGAAATTTTTTCTACAAGTAGAAGTCATTACCAACTGCCTGCTGTAAAAATTTCAGCTTGATAAGTTGCGCCGTTTATTTAAAAAAATCGTAATAGATTTATTACACAAGAGTAAAACAGGCAAATCGCTCTATCTCTAACCCCAACCTTCAGATTGGCCTGAAATTGTTTCTACAAGTAGAAATTATTGCAAACTCATCCATTATGGAGTAGTCACTACAAAGCGCAAAAAAAAAAAAAAAAAAAAAAAAAAGTTCAGATTCCCTAACACAGACATCAGATTTCAGGTGCTAAGACTCATTGCCGTGTCTCATGGGGAAACTTTGAGCCAGGCTTCCCCTTTTTAATAAGTTAGTTTCCACGCCGATTTTTTTTTCGATTCTAAACCCGATCACCCCGTTTGCAAGCAGGTTGAACGTTACTAAGAACAACCAACAATCCGAGATGTTTTTAATGTCCTATATGAATACTGCTTTTCTTTTGTTAAAAATCTTCAATTAATGTTTTCCACAACAAAAGTAAACCGGGGAAATCACTCTATCTCTAACCCCAACCGTCAGATTGGCCTGAAATTTTTTCTACAAGTAGAAGTCATTACCAACTGCCTACTGTAAAAATTTCAGCTTGATGAGTTGTGCCGTTAATTTTAAAAAAATAGTGATAGGTTTATTACACAAAAAAGTATAAATTTTCCACAACAAACGTAAAACGGGGAAATCACTCTATCTCAAACAACAAACATCAGATTGGCCTGAAATTTTTTCTACAAGTAGAAGTCATTACCATCTGCCTTCAGAGAAAATTTCAGCTTGATGAGTTGTGCCGTTATTTTTTAAAAAATATTGATAGGTTTATTACACAAAAAAGTATAAATTTTCCACAACAAACGTAAAACGGGGAAATCACTCTATCTCAAACAACAAACATCAGATTGGCCTGAATTTTTTTCTACAAGTAGAAGTCATTACCAACTGCCTGCTGTAAAAATTTCAGCTTGATGAGTTGTGCCGTTATTTTTTAAAAAATATTGATAGGTTTATTACACAAAAAAGTATAATTATTCCACAACAAACGTAAATCGGGGAAATCACTCTATCTCAAACAACAAACATCAGATTGGCCTGAAATTTTTTCTAAAAGTAGAAGTCATTACCATCTGCCTTCAGAGAAAATTTCAGCTTGATGAGTTGCGCCGTTAATTTTTAAAAAATAGTGATAGGTTTATTACACAAAAAAGTATAATTATTCCACAACAAACGTAAAACGGGGAAATCACTCTATCTCAAACAACAAACATCAGATTGGCCTGAAATTTTTTCTACAAGTAGAAGTCATTACCATCTGCCTTCAGAGAAAATTTCAGCTTGATGAGTTGTGCCGTTATTTTAAAAAAAATATTGATAGGTTTATTACACAAAAAAGTATAAATTTTCCACAACAAACGTAAAACGGGGAAATCACTCTATCTCAAACAACAAACATCAGATTGGCCTGAATTTTTTTCTACAAGTAGAAGTCATTACCAACTGCCTTCTGTGAAAATTTCAGCTTGATAAACTGTGCCGTTAATTTTTAAAAAATAGTGATAGGTTTATTACACAAAAAAGTATAATTATTCCACAACAAACGTAAAACGGGGAAATCACTCTATCTCAAACAACAAACATCAGATTGGCCTGAAATTTTTTCTACAAGTAGAAGTCATTACCAACTGCGTTCTGTGAAAATTTCGGCTTGATAAGTTGCGCCGTTTATTTAAAAAAATTGTAATAGATTTATTACACAAGAGTAAAACAGGCAAATCGCTCTATCTCTAACCCCAACCTTCAGATTGGCCTGAAATTGTTTCTACAAGTAGAAATTATTGCAAACTCATCCATTATGGAGTAGTCACTACAAAGCGCAAAAAAAAAAAAAAAAAAAAAAAAAAGTTCAGATTCCCTAACACAGACATCAGATTTCAGGTCCTAAGACTCATTGCCGTGTCTCATGGGGAAACTTTGAGCCAGGCTTCCCCTTTTTAATAAGTTAGTTTCCACGCCGATTTTTTTTTCGATTCTAAACCCGATCACCCCGTTTGCAAGCAGGTTGAACGTTACTAAGAACAACCAACAATCCGAGATGTTTTTAATGTCCTATATGAATACTGCTTTTCTTTTGTTAAAAATCTTCAATTAATGTTTTCCACAACAAAAGTAAACCGGGGAAATCACTCTATCTCTAACCCCAACCGTCAGATTGGCCTGAAATTTTTTCTACAAGTAGAAGTCATTACCAACTGCCTACTGTAAAAATTTCAGCTTGATGAGTTGTGCCGTTAATTTTTAAAAAATAGTGATAGGTTTATTACACAAAAAAGTATAAATTTTCCACAACAAACGTAAAACGGGGAAATCACTCTATCTCTAACCCCAACCGTCAGATTGGCCTGAAATTTTTTCTACAAGTAGAAGTCATTACCAACTGCCTACTGTAAAAATTTCAGCTTGATGAGTTGTGCCGTTAATTTTTAAAAAATAGTGATAGGTTTATTACACAAAAGAGTATAAATTTTCCACAACAAACGTAAAACGGGGAAATCACTCTATCTCAAACAACAAACATCAGATTGGCCTGAAATTTTTTCTACAAGTAGAAGTCATTACCATCTGCCTTCAGAGAAAATTTCAGCTTGATGAGTTGTGCCGTTATTTTTTAAAAAATATTGATAGGTTTATTACACAAAAAAGTATAAATTTTCCACAACAAACGTAAAACGGGGAAATCACTCTATCTCAAACAACAAACATCAGATTGGCCTGAATTTTTTTCTACAAGTAGAAGTCATTACCAACTGCCTTCTGTGAAAATTTCAGCTTGATAAACTGTGCCGTTAATTTTTAAAAAATAGTGATAGGTTTATTACACAAAAAAGTATAATTATTCCACAACAAACGTAAAACGGGGAAATCACTCTATCTCAAACAACAAACATCAGATTGGCCTGAAATTTTTTCTACAAGTAGAAGTCATTAACAACTGCCTGCTGTGAAAATTTCGGCTTGATAAGTTGCGCCGTTTATTTAAAAAAATCGTAATAGATTTATTACACAAGAGTAAAACAGGCAAATCGCTCTATCTCTAACCCCAACCTTCAGATTGGCCTGAAATTGTTTCTTCAAGTAGAAATTATTGCAAACTCATCCATTATGGAGTAGTCACTACAAAGCGCAAAAAAAAAAAAAAAAAAAAAAAAAAAAAGTTCAGATTCCCTAACACAGACATCAGATTTCAGGTCCTAAGACTCATTGCCGTGTCTCATGGGGAAACTTTGAGCCAGGCTTCCCCTTTTTAATAAGTTAGTTTCCACGCCGATTTTTTTTTCGATTCTAAACCCGATCACCCCGTTTGCAAGCAGGTTGAACGTTACTAAGAACAACCAACAATCCGAGATGTTTTTAATGTCCTATATGAATACTGCTTTTCTTTTGTTAAAAATCTTCAATTAATGTTTTCCACAACAAAAGTAAACCGGGGAAATCACTCTATCTCTAACCCCAACCGTCAGATTGGCCTGAAATTTTTTCTACAAGTAGAAGTCATTACCAACTGCCTACTGTAAAAATTTCAGCTTGATGAGTTGTGCCGTTATTTTTTAAAAAATATTGATAGGTTTATTACACAAAAAAGTATAAATTTTCCACAACAAACGTAAAACGGGGAAATCACTCTATCTCAAACAACAAACATCAGATTGGCCTGAATTTTTTTCTACAAGTAGAAGTCATTACCAACTGCCTTCTGTGAAAATTTCAGCTTGATAAACTGTGCCGTTAATTTTTAAAAAATAGTGATAGGTTTATTACACAAAAAAGTATAATTATTCCACAACAAACGTAAAACGGGGAAATCACTCTATCTCAAACAACAAACATCAGATTGGCCTGAAATTTTTTCTACAAGTAGAAGTCATTACCAACTGCCTTCTGTGAAAATTTCGGCTTGATAAGTTGCGCCGTTTATTTAAAAAAATCGTAATAGATTTATTACACAAGAGTAAAACAGGCAAATCGCTCTATCTCTAACCCCAACCTTCAGATTGGCCTGAAATTGTTTCTACAAGTAGAAATTATTGCAAACTCAACCATTATGGAGTAGTCACTACAAAGCGCAAAAAAAAAAAAAAAAAAAAAAAAGTTCAGATTCCCTAACACAGACATCAGATTTCAGGTGCTAAGACTCATTGCCGTGTCACATGGGGAAACTTTGAGCCAGGCTTCCCCTTTTTAATAAGTTAGTTTCCACGCCGATTTTTTTTTCGATTCTAAACCCGATCACCCCGTTTGCAAGCAGGTTGAACGTTACTAAGAACAACCAACAATCCGAGATGTTTTTAATGTCCTATATGAATACTGCTTTTCTTTTGTTAAAAATCTTCAATTAATGTTTTCCACAACAAACGTAAACCGGGGAAATCACTCTATCTCTAACCCCAACCGTCAGATTGGCCTGAAATTTTTTCTACAAGTAGAAGTCATTACCAACTGCCTACTGTAAAAATTTCAGCTTGATGAGTTGTGCCGTTAATTTTTAAAAAATAGTGATAGGTTTATTACACAAAAAAGTATAATTATTCCACAACAAACGTAAAACGGGGAAATCACTCTATCTCAAACAACAAACATCAGATTGGCCTGAAATTTTTTCTACAAGTAGAAGTCATTACCATCTGCCTTCAGAGAAAATTTCAGCTTGATGAGCTGTGCCGTTATTTTTTAAAAAATATTGATAGGTTTATTACGCAAAAAAGTATAAATTTTCCACAACAAACGTAAAACGGGGAAATCACTCTATCTCAAACAACAAACATCAGATTGGCCTGAAATTTTTTCTACAAGTAGAAGTCATTAACAACTGCCTGCTGTGAAAATTTCGGCTTGATAAGTTGCGCCGTTTATTTAAAAAAATCGTAATAGATTTATTACACAAGAGTAAAACAGGCAAATCGCTCTATCTCTAACCCCAACCGTCAGATTGGCCTGAAATTTTTTCTACAAGTAGAAGTCATTACCAACTGCCTACTGTAAAAATTTCAGCTTGATGAGTTGTGCCGTTAATTTTTAAAAAATAGTGATAGGTTTATTACACAAAAAAGTATAAATTTTCCACAACAAACGTAAAACGGGGAAATCACTCTATCTCTAACCCCAACCGTCAGATTGGCCTGAAATTTTTTCTACAAGTAGAAGTCATTACCAACTGCCTACTGTAAAAATTTCAGCTTGATGAGTTGTGCCGTTAATTTTTAAAAAATAGTGATAGGTTTATTACACAAAAGAGTATAAATTTTCCACAACAAACGTAAAACGGGGAAATCACTCTATCTCAAACAACAAACATCAGATTGGCCTGAAATTTTTTCTACAAGTAGAAGTCATTACCATCTGCCTTCAGAGAAAATTTCAGCTTGATGAGTTGTGCCGTTATTTTTTAAAAAATATTGATAGGTTTATTACACAAAAAAGTATAAATTTTCCACAACAAACGTAAAACGGGGAAATCACTCTATCTCAAACAACAAACATCAGATTGGCCTGAATTTTTTTCTACAAGTAGAAGTCATTACCAACTGCCTTCTGTGAAAATTTCAGCTTGATAAACTGTGCCGTTAATTTTTAAAAAATAGTGATAGGTTTATTACACAAAAAAGTATAATTATTCCACAACAAACGTAAAACGGGGAAATCACTCTATCTCAAACAACAAACATCAGATTGGCCTGAAATTGTTTCTACAAGTAAAAATTATTGCAAACTCAACCATTACGGAGTAGTCACTACAAAGCGCAAAAAAAAAAAAAAAAAAAAAAAAAAAAAGTTCAGATTCCCTAACACAGACATCAGATTTCAGGTGCTAAGACTCATTGCCGTGTCTCATGGGGAAACTTTGAGCCAGGCTTCCCCTTTTTAATAAGTTAGTTTCCACGCCGATTTTTTTTTCGATTCTTAACCCGATCACCCCGTTTGCAAGCAGGTTGAACGTTACTAAGAACAACCAACAATCCGAGATGTTTTTAATGTCCTATATGAATACTGCTTTTCTTTTGTTAAAAATCTTCAATTAATGTTTTCCACAACAAAAGTAAACCGGGGAAATCACTCTATCTCTAACCCCAACCGTCAGATTGGCCTTAAAAATTTTTCTACAAGTAGAAGTCATTACCAACTGCCTACTGTAAAAATTTCAGCTTGATGAGTTGTGCCGTTAATTTTTAAAAAATAGTGATAGGTTTATTACACAAAAAAGTATAATTATTCCACAACAAACGTAAAACGGGGAAATCACTCTATCTCAAACAACAAACATCAGATTGGCCTGAAATTTTTTCTACAAGTAGAAGTCATTACCATCTGCCTTCAGAGAAAATTTCAGCTTGATGAGCTGTGCCGTTATTTTTTAAAAAATATTGATAGGTTTATTACACAAAAAAGTATAAATTTTCCACAACAAACGTAAAACGGGGAAATCACTCTATCTCAAACAACAAACATCAGATTGGCCTGAAATTTTTTCTACAAGTAGAAGTCATTAACAACTGCCTGCTGTGAAAATTTCGGCTTGATAAGTTGCGCCGTTTATTTAAAAAAATCGTAATAGATTTATTACACAAGAGTAAAACAGGCAAATCGCTCTATCTCTAACCCCAACCTTCAGATTGGCCTGAAATTGTTTCTTCAAGTAGAAATTATTGCAAACTCATCCATTATGGAGTAGTCACTACAAAGCGCAAAAAAAAAAAAAAAAAAAAAAAAAAAGTTCAGATTCCCTAACACAGACATCAGATTTCAGGTCCTAAGACTCATTGCCGTGTCTCATGGGGAAACTTTGAGCCAGGCTTCCCCTTTTTAATAAGTTAGTTTCCACGCCGATTTTTTTTTCGATTCTAAACCCGATCACCCCGTTTGCAAGCAGGTTGAACGTTACTAAGAACAACCAACAATCCGAGATGTTTTTAATGTCCTATATGAATACTGCTTTTCTTTTGTTAAAAATCTTCAATTAATGTTTTCCACAACAAAAGTAAACCGGGGAAATCACTCTATCTCTAACCCCAACCGTCAGATTGGCCTGAAATTTTTTCTACAAGTAGAAGTCATTACCAACTGCCTACTGTAAAAATTTCAGCTTGATGAGTTGTGCCGTTAATTTTTAAAAAATAGTGATAGGTTTATTACACAAAAAAGTATAAATTTTCCACAACAAACGTAAAACGGGGAAATCACTCTATCTCTAACCCCAACCGTCAGATTGGCCTGAAATTTTTTCTACAAGTAGAAGTCATTACCAACTGCCTACTGTAAAAATTTCAGCTTGATGAGTTGTGCCGTTAATTTAAAAAAAATAGTGATAGGTTTATTACACAAAAAAGTATAAATTTTCCACAACAAACGTAAAACGGGGAAATCACTCTATCTCAAACAACAAACATCAGATTGGCCTGAATTTTTTTCTACAAGTAGAAGTCATTACCAACTGCCTTCTGTGAAAATTTCAGCTTGATAAACTGTGCCGTTAATTTTTAAAAAATAGTGATAGGTTTATTACACAAAAAAGTATAATTATTCCACAACAAACGTAAAACGGGGAAATCACTCTATCTCAAACAACAAACATCAGATTGGCCTGAAATTTTTTCTACAAGTAGAAGTCATTACCAACTGCCTTCTGTGAAAATTTCGGCTTGATAAGTTGCGCCGTTTATTTAAAAAAATCGTAATAGATTTATTACACAAGAGTAAAACAGGCAAATCGCTCTATCTCTAACCCCAACCTTCAGATTGGCCTGAAATTGTTTCTACAAGTAGAAATTATTGCAAACTCATCCATTATGGAGTAGTCACTACAAAGCGCAAAAAAAAAAAAAAAAAAAAAAAAAGTTCAGATTCCCTAACACAGACATCAGATTTCAGGTGCTAAGACTCATTGCCGTGTCTCATGGGGAAACTTTGAGCCAGGCTTCCCCTTTTTAATAAGTTAGTTTCCACGCCGATTTTTTTTTTCGATTCTAAACCCGATCACCCCGTTTGCAAGCAGGTTGAACGTTACTAAGAACAACCAACAATCCGAGATGTTTTTAATGTCCTATATGAATACTGCTTTTCTTTTGTTAAAAATCTTCAATTAATGTTTTCCACAACAAAAGTAAACCGGGGAAATCACTCTATCTCTAACCCCAACCGTCAGATTGGCCTGAAATTTTTTCTACAAGTAGAAGTCATTACCAACTGCCTACTGTAAAAATTTCAGCTTGATGAGTTGTGCCGTTAATTTTTAAAAAATAGTGATAGGTTTATTACACAAAAAAGTATAATTATTCCACAACAAACGTAAAACGGGGAAATCACTCTATCTCAAACAACAAACATCAGATTGGCCTGAAATTTTTTCTACAAGTAGAAGTCATTACCATCTGCCTTCAGAAAAAATTTCAGCTTGATGAGCTGTGCCGTTATTTTTTAAAAAATATTGATAGGTTTATTACACAAAAAAGTATAAATTTTCCACAACAAACGTAAAACGGGGAAATCACTCTATCTCAAACAACAAACATCAGATTGGCCTGAAATTTTTTCTACAAGTAGAAGTCATTAACAACTGCCTGCTGTGAAAATTTCGGCTTGATAAGTTGCGCCGTTTATTTAAAAAAATCGTAATAGATTTATTACACAAGAGTAAAACAGGCAAATCGCTCTATCTCTAACCCCAACCTTCAGATTGGCCTGAAATTGTTTCTACAAGTAGAAATTATTGCAAACTCATCCATTATGGAGTAGTCACTACAAAGCGCAAAAAAAAAAAAAAAAAAAAAAAAAAAAAGTTCAGATTCCCTAACACAGACATCAGATTTCAGGTGCTAAGACTCATTGCCGTGTCTCATGGGGAAACTTTGAGCCAGGCTTCCCCTTTTTAATAAGTTAGTTTCCACGCCGATTTTTTTTTCGATTCTAAACCCGATCACCCCGTTTGCAAGCAGGTTGAACGTTACTAAGAACAACCAACAATCCGAGATGTTTTTAATGTCCTATATGAATACTGCTTTTCTTTTGTTAAAAATCTTCAATTAATGTTTTCCACAACAAAAGTAAACCGGGGAAATCACTCTATCTCTAACCCCAACCGTCAGATTGGCCTGAAATTTTTTCTACAAGTAGAAGTCATTACCAACTGCCTACTGTAAAAATTTCAGCTTGATGAGTTGTGCCGTTAATTTTTAAAAAATAGTGATAGGTTTATTACACAAAAAAGTATAATTATTCCACAACAAACGTAAAACGGGGAAATCACTCTATCTCAAACAACAAACATCAGATTGGCCTGAAATTTTTTCTACAAGTAGAAGTCATTACCAACTACCTGCTGTAAAAATTTCAGCTTGATGAGTTGTGCCGTTATTTTTTGAAAAATATTGATAGGTTTATTACACAAAAAAGTATAAATTTTCCACAACAAACGTAAAACGGGGAAATCACTCTATCTCAAACAACAAACATCAGATTGGCCTGAATTTTTTTCTACAAGTAGAAGTCATTACCAACTGCCTTCTGTGAAAATTTCAGCTTGATAAACTGTGCCGTTAATTTTTAAAAAATAGTGATAGGTTTATTACACAAAAAAGTATAATTATTCCACAACAAACGTAAAACGGGGAAATCACTCTATCTCAAACAACAAACATCAGATTGGCCTGAAATTTTTTCTACAAGTAGAAGTCATTACCAACTGCCTACTGTGAAAATTTCGGCTTGATAAGTTGCGCCGTTTATTTAAAAAAATCGTAATAGATTTATTACACAAGAGTAAAACAGGCAAATCGCTCTATCTCTAACCCCAACCTTCAGATTGGCCTGAAATTGTTTCTACAAGTAGAAATTATTGCAAACTCATCCATTATGGAGTAGTCACTACAAAGCGCAAAAAAAAAAAAAAAAAAAAAAAGTTCAGATTCCCTAACACAGACATCAGATTTCAGGTGCTAAGACTCATTGCCGTGTCTCATGGGGAAACTTTGAGCCAGGCTTCCCCTTTTTAATAAGTTAGTTTCCACGCCGATTTTTTTTTCGATTCTAAACCCGATCACCCCGTTTGCAAGCAGGTTGAACGTTACTAAGAACAACCAACAATCCGAGATGTTTTTAATGTCCTATATGAATACTGCTTTTCTTTTGTTAAAAATCTTCAATTAATGTTTTCCACAACAAACGTAAACCGGGGAAATCACTCTATCTCTAACCCCAACCGTCAGATTGGCCTGAAATTTTTTCTACAAGTAGAAGTCATTACCAACTGCCTACTGTAAAAATTTCAGCTTGATGAGTTGTGCCGTTAATTTTTAAAAAATAGTGATAGGTTTATTACACAAAAAAGTATAATTATTCCACAACAAACGTAAAACGGGGAAATCACTCTATCTCAAACAACAAACATCAGATTGGCCTGAAATTTTTTCTACAAGTAGAAGTCATTACCATCTGCCTTCAGAGAAAATTTCAGCTTGATGAGCTGTGCCGTTATTTTTTAAAAAATATTGATAGGTTTATTACACAAAAAAGTATAAATTTTCCACAACAAACGTAAAACGGGGAAATCACTCTATCTCAAACAACAAACATCAGATTGGCCTGAAATTTTTTCTACAAGTAGAAGTCATTAACAACTGCCTGCTGTGAAAATTTCGGCTTGATAAGTTGCGCCGTTTATTTAAAAAAATCGTAATAGATTTATTACACAAGAGTAAAACAGGCAAATCGCTCTATCTCTAACCCCAACCTTCAGATTGGCCTGAAATTGTTTCTTCAAGTAGAAATTATTGCAAACTCATCCATTATGGAGTAGTCACTACAAAGCGCAAAAAAAAAAAAAAAAAAAAAAAAAAAAGTTCAGATTCCCTAACATAGACATCAGATTTCAGGTCCTAAGACTCATTGCCGTGTCTCATGGGGAAACTTTGAGCCAGGCTTCCCCTTTTTAATAAGTTAGTTTCCACGCCGATTTTTTTTTCGATTCTAAACCCGATCACCCCGTTTGCAAGCAGGTTGAACGTTACTAAGAACAACCAACAATCCGAGATGTTTTTAATGTCCTATATGAATACTGCTTTTCTTTTGTTAAAAATCTTCAATTAATGTTTTCCACAACAAAAGTAAACCGGGGAAATCACTCTATCTCTAACCCCAACCGTCAGATTGGCCTGAAATTTTTTCTACAAGTAGAAGTCATTACCAACTGCCTACTGTAAAAATTTCAGCTTGATGAGTTGTGCCGTTAATTTTTAAAAAATAGTGATAGGTTTATTACACAAAAAAGTATAAATTTTCCACAACAAACGTAAAACGGGGAAATCACTCTATCTCTAACCCCAACCGTCAGATTGGCCTGAAATTTTTTCTACAAGTAGAAGTCATTACCAACTGCCTACTGTAAAAATTTCAGCTTGATGAGTTGTGCCGTTAATTTTTAAAAAATAGTGATAGGTTTATTACACAAAAAAGTATAAATTTTCCACAACAAACGTAAAACGGGGAAATCACTCTATCTCAAACAACAAACATCAGATTGGCCTGAATTTTTTTCTACAAGTAGAAGTCATTACCAACTGCCTTCTGTGAAAATTTCAGCTTGATAAACTGTGCCGTTAATTTTTAAAAAATAGTGATAGGTTTATTACACAAAAAAGTATAATTATTCCACAACAAACGTAAAACGGGGAAATCACTCTATCTCAAACAACAAACATCAGATTGGCCTGAAATTTTTTCTACAAGTAGAAGTCATTACCAACTGCCTTCTGTGAAAATTTCGGCTTGATAAGTTGCGCCGTTTATTTAAAAAAATCGTAATAGATTTATTACACAAGAGTAAAACAGGCAAATCGCTCTATCTCTAACCCCAACCTTCAGATTGGCCTGAAATTGTTTCTACAAGTAGAAATTATTGCAAACTCATCCATTATGGAGTAGTCACTACAAAGCGCAAAAAAAAAAAAAAAAAAAAAAAAAAAGTTCAGATTCCCTAACACAGACATCAGATTTCAGGTGCTAAGACTCATTGCCGTGTCTCATGGGGAAACTTTGAGCCAGGCTTCCCCTTTTTAATAAGTTAGTTTCCACGCCGATTTTTTTTTCGATTCTAAACCCGATCACCCCGTTTGCAAGCAGGTTGAACGTTACTAAGAACAACCAACAATCCGAGATGTTTTTAATGTCCTATATGAATACTGCTTTTCTTTTGTTAAAAATCTTCAATTAATGTTTTCCACAACAAAAGTAAACCGGGGAAATCACTCTATCTCTAACCCCAACCGTCAGATTGGCCTGAAATTTTTTCTACAAGTAGAAGTCATTACCAACTGCCTACTGTAAAAATTTCAGCTTGATGAGTTGTGCCGTTAATTTTTAAAAAATAGTGATAGGTTTATTACACAAAAAAGTATAAATTTTCCACAACAAACGTAAAACGGGGAAATCACTCTATCTCTAACCCCAACCGTCAGATTGGCCTAAAATTTTTTCTACAAGTAGAAGTCATTACCATCTGCCTTCAGAGAAAATTTCAGCTTGATGAGTTGTGCCGTTAATTTTTAAAAAATAGTGATAGGTTTATTACACAAAAAAAGTATAATTATTCCACAACAAACGTAAAACGGGGAAATCACTCTATCTCAAACAACAAACATCAGATTGGCCTGAAATTTTTTCTACAAGTGGAAGTCATTACCATCTGCCTTCAGAGAAAATTTCAGCTTGATGAGTTGCGTCGTTAATTTTTAAAAAATAGTGATAGGTTTATTACACAAAAAAGTATAATTATTCCACAACAAACGTAAAACGGGGAAATCACTCTATCTCAAACAACAAACATCAGATTGGCCTGAAATTTTTTCTACAAGTAGAAGTCATTACCATCTGCCTTCAGAGAAAATTTCAGCTTGATGAGTTGTGCCGTTATTTTTTAAAAAATATTGATAGGTTTATTACACAAAAAAGTATAAATTTTCCACAACAAACGTAAAACGGGGAAATCACTCTATCTCAAACAATAAACATCAGATTGGCCTGAATTTTTTTCTACAAGTAGAAGTCATTACCAACTGCCTTCTGTGAAAATTTCAGCTTGATAAACTGTGCCGTTAATTTTTAAAAAATAGTGATAGGTTTATTACACAAAAAAGTATAATTATTCCACAACAAACGTAAAACGGGGAAATCACTCTATCTCAAACAACGAACATCAGATTGGCCTGAAATTTTTTCTACAAGTAGAAGTCATTACCAACTACCTGCTGTAAAAATTTCAGCTTGATGAGTTGTGCCGTTATTTTTTAAAAAATATTGATAGGTTTATTACACAAAAAAGTATAAATTTTCCACAACAAACGTAAAACGGGGAAATCACTCTATCTCAAACAACAAACATCAGATTGGCCTGAAATTTTTTCTACAAGTAGAAGTCATTACCATCTGCCTTCAGAGAAAATTTCAGCTTGATGAGTTGTGCCGTTATTTTTAAAAAAAAATATTGATAGGTTTATTACACAAAAAAGTATAATTATTCCACAACAAACGTAAAACGGGGAAATCACTCTATCTCAAACAACAAACATCAGATTGGCCTGAAATTTTTTCTACAAGTAGAAGTCATTACCAACTGCCTTCTGTGAAAATTTCGGCTTGATAAGTTGCGCCGTTTATTTAAAAAAATCGTAATAGATTTATTACACAAGAGTAAAACAGGCAAATCGCTCTATCTCTAACCCCAACCTTCAGATTGGCCTGAAATTGTTTCTACAAGTAGAAATTATTGCAAACTCAACCATTATGGAGTAGTCACTACAAAGCGCAAAAAAAAAAAAAAAAAAAAAAAAAAAGTTCAGATTCCCTAACACAGACATCAGATTTCAGGTGCTAAGACTCATTGCCGTGTCACATGGGGAAACTTTGAGCCAGGCTTCCCCTTTTTAATAAGTTAGTTTCCACGCCGATTTTTTTTTCGATTCTAAACCCGATCACCCCGTTTGCAAGCAGGTTGAACGTTACTAAGAACAACCAACAATCCGAGATGTTTTTAATGTCCTATATGAATACTGCTTTTCTTTTGTTAAAAATCTTCAATTAATGTTTTCCACAACAAAAGTAAACCGGGGAAATCACTCTATCTCTAACCCCAACCGTCAGATTGGCCTGAAATTTTTTCTACAAGTAGAAGTCATTACCAACTGCCTACTGTAAAAATTTCAGCTTGATGAGTTGTGCCGTTAATTTTTAAAAAATAGTGATAGGTTTATTACACAAAAAAGTATAATTATTCCACAACAAACGTAAAACGGGGAAATCACTCTATCTCAAACAACAAACATCAGATTGGCCTGAAATTTTTTCTACAAGTAGAAGTCATTACCATCTGCCTTCAGAGAAAATTTCAGCTTGATGAGCTGTGCCGTTATTTTTTAAAAAATATTGATAGGTTTATTACACAAAAAAGTATAAATTTTCCACAACAAACGTAAAACGGGGAAATCACTCTATCTCAAACAACAAACATCAGATTGGCCTGAAATTTTTTCTACAAGTAGAAGTCATTAACAACTGCCTGCTGTGAAAATTTCGGCTTGATAAGTTGCGCCGTTTATTTAAAAAAATCGTAATAGATTTATTACACAAGAGTAAAACAGGCAAATCGCTCTATCTCTAACCCCAACCTTCAGATTGGCCTGAAATTGTTTCTACAAGTAGAAATTATTGCAAACTCATCCATTATGGAGTAGTCACTACAAAGCGCAAAAAAAAAAAAAAAAAAAAAAAAGTTCAGATTCCCTAACACAGACATCAGATTTCAGGTGCTAAGACTCATTGCCGTGTCTCATGGGGAAACTTTGAGCCAGGCTTCCCCTTTTTAATAAGTTAGTTTCCACGCCGATTTTTTTTTCGATTCTAAACCCGATCACCCCGTTTGCAAGCAGGTTGAACGTTACTAAGAACAACCAACAATCCGAGATGTTTTTAATGTCCTATATGAATACTGCTTTTCTTTTGTTAAAAATCTTCAATTAATGTTTTCCACAACAAAAGTAAACCGGGGAAATCACTCTATCTCTAACCCCAACCGTCAGATTGGCCTGAAATTTTTTCTACAAGTAGAAGTCATTACCAACTGCCTACTGTAAAAATTTCAGCTTGATGAGTTGTGCCGTTAATTTTTAAAAAATAGTGATAGGTTTATTACACAAAAGAGTATAAATTTTCCACAACAAACGTAAAACGGGGAAATCACTCTATCTCAAACAACAAACATCAGATTGGCCTGAAATTTTTTCTACAAGTAGAAGTCATTACCATCTGCCTTCAGAGAAAATTTCAGCTTGATGAGTTGTGCCGTTATTTTTTAAAAAATATTGATAGGTTTATTACACAAAAAAGTATAAATTTTCCACAACAAACGTAAAACGGGGAAATCACTCTATCTCAAACAACAAACATCAGATTGGCCTGAATTTTTTTCTACAAGTAGAAGTCATTACCAACTGCCTTCTGTGAAAATTTCAGCTTGATAAACTGTGCCGTTAATTTTTAAAAAATAGTGATAGGTTTATTACACAAAAAAGTATAATTATTCCACAACAAACGTAAAACGGGGAAATCACTCTATCTCAAACAACAAACATCAGATTGGCCTGAAATTTTTTCTACAAGTAGAAGTCATTACCAACTGCCTTCTGTGAAAATTTCGGCTTGATAAGTTGCGCCGTTTATTTAAAAAAATCGTAATAGATTTATTACACAAGAGTAAAACAGGCAAATCGCTCTATCTCTAACCCCAACCTTCAGATTGGCCTGAAATTGTTTCTATAAGTAGAAATTATTGCAAACTCAACCATTATGGAGTAGTCACTACAAAGCGCAAAAAAAAAAAAAAAAAAAAAAAAAAAAAAAGTTCAGATTCCCTAACACAGACATCAGATTTCAGGTGCTAAGACTCATTGCCGTGTCACATGGGGAAACTTTGAGCCAGGCTTCCCCTTTTTAATAAGTTAGTTTCCACGCCGATTTTTTTTTCGATTCTAAACCCGATCACCCCGTTTGCAAGCAGGTTGAACGTTACTAAGAACAACCAACAATCCGAGATGTTTTTAATGTCCTATATGAATACTGCTTTTCTTTTGTTAAAAATCTTCAATTAATGTTTTCCACAACAAACGTAAACCGGGGAAATCACTCTATCTCTAACCCCAACCGTCAGATTGGCCTGAAATTTTTTCTACAAGTAGAAGTCATTACCAACTGCCTACTGTAAAAATTTCAGCTTGATGAGTTGTGCCGTTAATTTTTAAAAATAGTGATAGGTTTATTACACAAAAAAGTATAATTATTCCACAACAAACGTAAAACGGGGAAATCACTCTATCTCAAACAACAAACATCAGATTGGCCTGAAATTTTTTCTACAAGTAGAAGTCATTACCATCTGCCTTCAGAGAAAATTTCAGCTTGATGAGCTGTGCCGTTATTTTTAAAAAAATATTGATAGGTTTATTACACAAAAAAGTATAAATTTTCCACAACAAACGTAAAACGGGGAAATCACTCTATCTCAAACAACAAACATCAGATTGGCCTGAAATTTTTTCTACAAGTAGAAGTCATTAACAACTGCCTGCTGTGAAAATTTCGGCTTGATAAGTTGCGCCGTTTATTTAAAAAAATCGTAATAGATTTATTACACAAGAGTAAAACAGGCAAATCGCTCTATCTCTAACCCCAACCTTCAGATTGGCCTGAAATTGTTTCTACAAGTAGAAATTATTGCAAACTCATCCATTATGGAGTAGTCACTACAAAGCGCAAAAAAAAAAAAAAAAAAAAAAAAAAGTTCAGATTCCCTAACACAGACATCAGATTTCAGGTGCTAAGACTCATTGCCGTGTCTCATGGGGAAACTTTGAGCCAGGCTTCCCCTTTTTAATAAGTTAGTTTCCACGCCGATTTTTTTTTCGATTCTAAACCCGATCACCCCGTTTGCAAGCAGGTTGAACGTTACTAAGAACAACCAACAATCCGAGATGTTTTTAATGTCCTATATGAATACTGCTTTTCTTTTGTTAAAAATCTTCAATTAATGTTTTCCACAACAAAAGTAAACCGGGGAAATCACTCTATCTCTAACCCCAACCGTCAGATTGGCCTGAAATTTTTTCTACAAGTAGAAGTCATTACCAACTGCCTACTGTAAAAATTTCAGCTTGATGAGTTGTGCCGTTAATTTTTAAAAAATAGTGATAGGTTTATTACACAAAAAAGTATAAATTTTCCACAACAAACGTAAAACGGGGAAATCACTCTATCTCTAACCCCAACCGTCAGATTGGCCTGAAATTTTTTCTACAAGTAGAAGTCATTACCAACTGCCTACTGTAAAAATTTCAGCTTGATGAGTTGTGCCGTTAATTTTTAAAAAATAGTGATAGGTTTATTACACAAAAGAGTATAAATTTTCCACAACAAACGTAAAACGGGGAAATCACTCTATCTCAAACAACAAACATCAGATTGGCCTGAAATTTTTTCTACAAGTAGAAGTCATTACCATCTGCCTTCAGAGAAAATTTCAGCTTGATGAGTTGTGCCGTTATTTTTTAAAAAATATTGATAGGTTTATTACACAAAAAAGTATAAATTTTCCACAACAAACGTAAAACGGGGAAATCACTCTATCTCAAACAACAAACATCAGATTGGCCTGAATTTTTTTCTACAAGTAGAAGTCATTACCAACTGCCTTCTGTGAAAATTTCAGCTTGATGAGTTGTGCCGTTAATTTTTAAAAAATAGTGATAGGTTTATTACACAAAAAAGTATAATTATTCCACAACAAACGTAAAACGGGGAAATCACTCTATCTCAAACAACAAACATCAGATTGGCCTGAAATTGTTTCTACAAGTAGAAATTATTGCAAACTCAACCATTACGGAGTAGTCACTACAAAGCGCAAAAAAAAAAAAAAAAAAAAAAAAAAAAAAAAGTTCAGATTCCCTAACACAGACATCAGATTTCAGGTGCTAAGACTCATTGCCGTGTCTCATGGGGAAACTTTGAGCCAGGCTTCCCCTTTTTAATAAGTTAGTTTCCACGCCGATTTTTTTTTCGATTCTAAACCCGATCACCCCGTTTGCAAGCAGGTTGAACGTTACTAAGAACAACCAACAATCTGAGATGTTTTTAATGTCCTATATGAATACTGCTTTTCTTTTGTTAAAAATCTTCAATTAATGTTTTCCACAACAAAAGTAAACCGGGGAAATCACTCTATCTCTAACCCCAACCGTCAGATTGGCCTGAAATTTTTTCTACAAGTAGAAGTCATTACCAACTGCCTACTGTAAAAATTTCAGCTTGATGAGTTGTGCCGTTAATTTTTAAAAAATAGTGATAGGTTTATTACACAAAAAAGTATAAATTTTCCACAACAAACGTAAAACGGGGAAATCACTCTATCTCTAACCCCAACCGTCAGATTGGCCTGAAATTTTTTCTACAAGTAGAAGTCATTACCAACTGCCTACTGTAAAAATTTCAGCTTGATGAGTTGTGCCGTTAATTTTTAAAAAATAGTGATAGGTTTATTACACAAAAGAGTATAAATTTTCCACAACAAACGTAAAACGGGGAAATCACTCTATCTCAAACAACAAACATCAGATTGGCCTGAAATTTTTTCTACAAGTAGAAGTCATTACCATCTGCCTTCAGAGAAAATTTCAGCTTGATGAGTTGTGCCGTTATTTTTTAAAAAATATTGATAGGTTTATTACACAAAAAAGTATAAATTTTCCACAACAAACGTAAAACGGGGAAATCACTCTATCTCAAACAACAAACATCAGATTGGCCTGAATTTTTTTCTACAAGTAGAAGTCATTACCAACTGCCTTCTGTGAAAATTTCAGCTTGATAAACTGTGCCGTTAATTTTTAAAAAATAGTGATAGGTTTATTACACAAAAAAGTATAATTATTCCACAACAAACGTAAAACGGGGAAATCACTCTATCTCAAACAACAAACATCAGATTGGCCTGAAATTTTTTCTACAAGTAGAAGTCATTACCAACTGCCTTCTGTGAAAATTTCGGCTTGATAAGTTGCGCCGTTTATTTAAAAAAATCGTAATAGATTTATTACACAAGAGTAAAACAGGCAAATCGCTCTATCTCTAACCCCAACCTTCAGATTGGCCTGAAATTGTTTCTATAAGTAGAAATTATTGCAAACTCAACCATTATGGAGTAGTCACTACAAAGCGCAAAAAAAAAAAAAAAAAAAAAAAAAAAAAAAGTTCAGATCCCCTAACACAGACATCAGATTTCAGGTGCTAAGACTCATTGCCGTGTCACATGGGGAAACTTTGAGCCAGGCTTCCCCTTTTTAATAAGTTAGTTTCCACGCCGATTTTTTTTTCGATTCTAAACCCGATCACCCCGTTTGCAAGCAGGTTGAACGTTACTAAGAACAACCAACAATCCGAGATGTTTTTAATGTCCTATATGAATACTGCTTTTCTTTTGTTAAAAATCTTCAATTAATGTTTTCCACAACAAACGTAAACCGGGGAAATCACTCTATCTCTAACCCCAACCGTCAGATTGGCCTGAAATTTTTTCTACAAGTAGAAGTCATTACCAACTGCCTACTGTAAAAATTTCAGCTTGATGAGTTGTGCCGTTAATTTTTAAAAAATAGTGATAGGTTTATTACACAAAAGAGTATAAATTTTCCACAACAAACGTAAAACGGGGAAATCACTCTATCTCAAACAACAAACATCAGATTGGCCTGAAATTTTTTCTACAAGTAGAAGTCATTACCATCTGCCTTCAGAGAAAATTTCAGCTTGATGAGTTGTGCCGTTATTTTTTAAAAAATATTGATAAGTTTATTACACAAAAAAGTATAAATTTTCCACAACAAACGTAAAACGGGGAAATCACTCTATCTCAAACAACAAACATCAGATTGGCCTGAATTTTTTTCTACAAGTAGAAGTCATTACCAACTGCCTTCTGTGAAAATTTCAGCTTGATGAGTTGTGCCGTTAATTTTTAAAAAATAGTGATAGGTTTATTACACAAAAAAGTATAATTATTCCACAACAAACGTAAAACGGGGAAATCACTCTATCTCAAACAACAAACATCAGATTGGCCTGAAATTGTTTCTACAAGTAGAAATTATTGCAAACTCATCCATTATGGAGTAGTCACTACAAAGCGCAAAAAAAAAAAAAAAAAAAAAAAAGTTCAGATTCCCTAACACAGACATCAGATTTCAGGTGCTAAGACTCATTGCCGTGTCTCATGGGGAAACTTTGAGCCAGGCTTCTCCTTTTTAATAAGTTAGTTTCCACGCCGATTTTTTTTTCGATTCTAAACCCGATCACCCCGTTTGCAAGCAGGTTGAACGTTACTTAGAACAACCAACAATCCGAGATGTTTTTAATGTCCTATATGAATACTGCTTTTCTTTTGTTAAAAATCTTCAATTAATGTTTTCCACAACAAAAGTAAACCGGGGAAATCACTCTATCTCTAACCCCAACCGTCAGATTGGCCTGAAATTTTTTCTACAAGTAGAAGTCATTACCAACTGCCTACTGTAAAAATTTCAGCTTGATGAGTTGTGCCGTTAATTTTTAAAAAATAGTGATAGGTTTATTACACAAAAAAGTATAAATTTTCCACAACAAACGTAAAACGGGGAAATCACTCTATCTCTAACCCCAACCGTCAGATTGGCCTGAAATTTTTTCTACAAGTAGAAGTCATTACCAACTGCCTACTGTAAAAATTTCAGCTTGATGAGTTGTGCCGTTAATTTTTAAAAAATAGTGATAGGTTTATTACACAAAAGAGTATAAATTTTCCACAACAAACGTAAAACGGGGAAATCACTCTATCTCAAACAACAAACATCAGATTGGCCTGAAATTTTTTCTACAAGTAGAAGTCATTACCATCTGCCTTCAGAGAAAATTTCAGCTTGATGAGTTGTGCCGTTATTTTTTAAAAAATATTGATAGGTTTATTACACAAAAAAGTATAAATTTTCCACAACAAACGTAAAACGGGGAAATCACTCTATCTCAAACAACAAACATCAGATTGGCCTGAATTTTTTTCTACAAGTAGAAGTCATTACCAACTGCCTTCTGTGAAAATTTCAGCTTGATAAACTGTGCCGTTAATTTTTAAAAAATAGTGATAGGTTTATTACACAAAAAAGTATAATTATTCCACAACAAACGTAAAACGGGGAAATCACTCTATCTCAAACAACAAACATCAGATTGGCCTGAAATTTTTTCTACAAGTAGAAGTCATTACCAACTGCCTTCTGTGAAAATTTCGGCTTGATAAGTTGCGCCGTTTATTTAAAAAAATCGTAATAGATTTATTACACAAGAGTAAAACAGGCAAATCGCTCTATCTCTAACCCCAACCTTCAGATTGGCCTGAAATTGTTTCTATAAGTAGAAATTATTGCAAACTCAACCATTATGGAGTAGTCACTACAAAGCGCAAAAAAAAAAAAAAAAAAAAAAAAAAAGTTCAGATTCCCTAACACAGACATCAGATTTCAGGTGCTAAGACTCATTGCCGTGTCACATGGGGAAACTTTGAGCCAGGCTTCCCCTTTTTAATAAGTTAGTTTCCACGCCGATTTTTTTTTCGATTCTAAACCCGATCACCCCGTTTGCAAGCAGGTTGAACGTTACTAAGAACAACCAACAATCCGAGATGTTTTTAATGTCCTATATGAATACTGCTTTTCTTTTGTTAAAAATCTTCAATTAATGTTTTCCACAACAAACGTAAACCGGGGAAATCACTCTATCTCTAACCCCAACCGTCAGATTGGCCTGAAATTTTTTCTACAAGTAGAAGTCATTACCAACTGCCTACTGTAAAAATTTCAGCTTGATGAGTTGTGCCGTTAATTTTTAAAAATAGTGATAGGTTTATTACACAAAAAAGTATAATTATTCCACAACAAACGTAAAACGGGGAAATCACTCTATCTCAAACAACAAACATCAGATTGGCCTGAAATTTTTTCTACAAGTAGAAGTCATTACCATCTGCCTTCAGAGAAAATTTCAGCTTGATGAGCTGTGCCGTTATTTTTAAAAAAATATTGATAGGTTTATTACACAAAAAAGTATAAATTTTCCACAACAAACGTAAAACGGGGAAATCACTCTATCTCAAACAACAAACATCAGATTGGCCTGAAATTTTTTCTACAAGTAGAAGTCATTAACAACTGCCTGCTGTGAAAATTTCGGCTTGATAAGTTGCGCCGTTTATTTAAAAAAATCGTAATAGATTTATTACACAAGAGTAAAACAGGCAAATCGCTCTATCTCTAACCCCAACCTTCAGATTGGCCTGAAATTGTTTCTACAAGTAGAAATTATTGCAAACTCATCCATTATGGAGTAGTCACTACAAAGCGCAAAAAAAAAAAAAAAAAAAAAAAAAAAGTTCAGATTCCCTAACACAGACATCAGATTTCAGGTGCTAAGACTCATTGCCGTGTCTCATGGGGAAACTTTGAGCCAGGCTTCCCCTTTTTAATAAGTTAGTTTCCACGCCGATTTTTTTTTCGATTCTAAACCCGATCACCCCGTTTGCAAGCAAGTTGAACGTTACTAAGAACAACCAACAATCCGAGATGTTTTTAATGTCCTATATGAATACTGCTTTTCTTTTGTTAAAAATCTTCAATTAATGTTTTCCACAACAAAAGTAAACCGGGGAAATCACTCTATCTCTAACCCCAACCGTCAGATTGGCCTGAAATTTTTTCTACAAGTAGAAGTCATTACCAACTGCCTACTGTAAAAATTTCAGCTTGATGAGTTGTGCCGTTAATTTTTAAAAAATAGTGATAGGTTTATTACACAAAAAAGTATAAATTTTCCACAACAAACGTAAAACGGGGAAATCACTCTATCTCTAACCCCAACCGTCAGATTGGCCTGAAATTTTTTCTACAAGTAGAAGTCATTACCAACTGCCTACTGTAAAAATTTCAGCTTGATGAGTTGTGCCGTTAATTTTTAAAAAATAGTGATAGGTTTATTACACAAAAGAGTATAAATTTTCCACAACAAACGTAAAACGGGGAAATCACTCTATCTCAAACAACAAACATCAGATTGGCCTGAAATTTTTTCTACAAGTAGAAGTCATTACCATCTGCCTTCAGAGAAAATTTCAGCTTGATGAGTTGTGCCGTTATTTTTTAAAAAATATTGATAGGTTTATTACACAAAAAAGTATAAATTTTCCACAACAAACGTAAAACGGGGAAATCACTCTATCTCAAACAACAAACATCAGATTGGCCTGAATTTTTTTCTACAAGTAGAAGTCATTACCAACTGCCTTCTGTGAAAATTTCAGCTTGATGAGTTGTGCCGTTAATTTTTAAAAAATAGTGATAGGTTTATTACACAAAAAAGTATAATTATTCCACAACAAACGTAAAACGGGGAAATCACTCTATCTCAAACAACAAACATCAGATTGGCCTGAAATTGTTTCTACAAGTAGAAATTATTGCAAACTCAACCATTACGGAGTAGTCACTACAAAGCGCAAAAAAAAAAAAAAAAAAAAAAAAAAAAAAAAAAAAAAGTTCAGATTCCCTAACACAGACATCAGATTTCAGGTGCTAAGACTCATTGCCGTGTCACATGGGGAAACTTTGAGCCAGGCTTCCCCTTTTTAATAAGTTAGTTTCCACGCCGATTTTTTTTTCGATTCTTAACCCGATCACCCCGTTTGCAAGCAGGTTGAACGTTACTAAGAACAACCAACAATCCGAGATGTTTTTAATGTCCTATATGAATACTGCTTTTCTTTTGTTAAAAATCTTCAATTAATGTTTTCCACAACAAAAGTAAACCGGGGAAATCACTCTATCTCTAACCCCAACCGTCAGATTGGCCTTAAAATTTTTTCTACAAGTAGAAGTCATTACCAACTGCCTACTGTAAAAATTTCAGCTTGATGAGTTGTGCCGTTAATTTTTAAAAAATAGTGATAGGTTTATTACACAAAAAAGTATAATTATTCCACAACAAACGTAAAACGGGGAAATCACTCTAACTCAAACAACAAACATCAGATTGGCCTGAAATTTTTTCTACAAGTAGAAGTCATTACCATCTGCCTTCAGAGAAAATTTCAGCTTGATGAGCTGTGCCGTTATTTTTTAAAAAATATTGATAGGTTTATTACACAAAAAAGTATAAATTTTCCACAACAAACGTAAAACGGGGAAATCACTCTATCTCAAACAACAAACATCAGATTGGCCTGAATTTTTTTCTACAAGTAGAAGTCATTACCAACTGCCTTCTGTGAAAATTTCAGCTTGATGAGTTGTGCCGTTAATTTTTAAAAAATAGTGATAGGTTTATTACACAAAAAAGTATAATTATTCCACAACAAACGTAAAACGGGGAAATCACTCTATCTCAAACAACAAACATCAGATTGGCCTGAAATTTTTTCTACAAGTAGAAGTCATTACCATCTGCCTTCAGAGAAAATTTCAGCTTGATGAGTTGTGCCGTTATTTTTTAAAAAATATTGATAGGTTTATTACACAAAAAAGTATAAATTTTCCACAACAAACGTAAAACGGGGAAATCACTCTATCTCAAACAACAAACATCAGATTGGCCTGAATTTTTTTCTACAAGTAGAAGTCATTACCAACTGCCTTCTGTGAAAATTTCAGCTTGATAAACTGTGCCGTTAATTTTTAAAAAATAGTGATAGGTTTATTACACAAAAAAGTATAATTATTCCACAACAAACGTAAAACGGGGAAATCACTCTATCTCAAACAACAAACATCAGATTGGCCTGAAATTGTTTCGACAAGTAGAAATTATTGCAAACTCAACCATTACGGAGTAGTCACTACAAAGCGCAAAAAAAAAAAAAAAAAAAAAAAAAAAAAAAAAAAAAAAAAAAAAAAGTTCAGATTCCCTAACACAGACATCAGATTTCAGGTGCTAAGACTCATTGCCGTGTCTCATGGGGAAACTTTGAGCCAGGCTTCCCCTTTTTAATAAGTTAGTTTCCACGCCGATTTTTTTTTCGATTCTTAACCCGATCACCCCGTTTGCAAGCAGGTTGAACGTTACTAAGAACAACCAACAATCCGAGATGTTTTTAATGTCCTATATGAATACTGCTTTTCTTTTGTTAAAAATCTTCAATTAATGTTTTCCACAACAAAAGTAAACCGGGGAAATCACTCTATCTCTAACCCCAACCGTCAGATTGGCCTTAAAATTTTTTCTACAAGTAGAAGTCATTACCAACTGCCTACTGTAAAAATTTCAGCTTGATGAGTTGTGCCGTTAATTTTTAAAAAATAGTGATAGGTTTATTACACAAAAAAGTATAATTATTCCACAACAAACGTAAAACGGGGAAATCACTCTATCTCAAACAACAAACATCAGATTGGCCTGAAATTTTTTCTACAAGTAGAAGTCATTACCATCTGCCTTCAGAGAAAATTTCAGCTTGATGAGCTGTGCCGTTATTTTTTAAAAAATATTGATAGGTTTATTACACAAAAAAGTATAAATTTTCCACAACAAACGTAAAACGGGGAAATCACTCTATCTCAAACAACAAACATCAGATTGGCCTGAAATTTTTTCTACAAGTAGAAGTCATTAACAACTGCCTGCTGTGAAAATTTCGGCTTGATAAGTTGCGCCGTTTATTTAAAAAAATCGTAATAGATTTATTACACAAGAGTAAAACAGGCAAATCGCTCTATCTCTAACCCCAACCTTCAGATTGGCCTGAAATTGTTTCTTCAAGTAGAAATTATTGCAAACTCATCCATTATGGAGTAGTCACTACAAAGCGCAAAAAAAAAAAAAAAAAAAAAAAAAAAAAGTTCAGATTCCCTAACACAGACATCAGATTTCAGGTCCTAAGACTCATTGCCGTGTCTCATGGGGAAACTTTGAGCCAGGCTTCCCCTTTTTAATAAGTTAGTTTCCACGCCGATTTTTTTTTCGATTCTGAACCCGATCACCCCGTTTGCAAGCAGGTTGAACGTTACTAAGAACAACCAACAATCCGAGATGTTTTTAATGTCCTATATGAATACTGCTTTTCTTTTGTTAAAAATCTTCAATTAATGTTTTCCACAACAAAAGTAAACCGGGGAAATCACTCTATCTCTAACCCCAACCGTCAGATTGGCCTGAAATTTTTTCTACAAGTAGAAGTCATTACCAACTGCCTACTGTAAAAATTTCAGCTTGATGAGTTGTGCCGTTATTTTTTAAAAAATATTGATAGGTTTATTACACAAAAAAGTATAAATTTTCCACAACAAACGTAAAACGGGGAAATCACTCTATCTCAAACAACAAACATCAGATTGGCCTGAATTTTTTTCTACAAGTAGAAGTCATTACCAACTGCCTTCTGTGAAAATTTCAGCTTGATAAACTGTGCCGTTAATTTTTAAAAAATAGTGATAGGTTTATTACACAAAAAAGTATAATTATTCCACAACAAACGTAAAACGGGGAAATCACTCTATCTCAAACAACAAACATCAGATTGGCCTGAAATTTTTTCTACAAGTAGAAGTCATTAACAACTGCCTGCTGTGAAAATTTCGGCTTGATAAGTTGCGCCGTTTATTTAAAAAAATCGTAATAGATTTATTACACAAGAGTAAAACAGGCAAATCGCTCTATCTCTAACCCCAACCTTCAGATTGGCCTGAAATTGTTTCTACAAGTAGAAATTATTGCAAACTCATCCATTATGGAGTAGTCACTACAAAGCGCAAAAAAAAAAAAAAAAAAAAAAAAGTTCAGATTCCCTAACACAGACATCAGATTTCAGGTGCTAAGACTCATTGCCGTGTCTCATGGGGAAACTTTGAGCCAGGCTTCCCCTTTTTAATAAGTTAGTTTCCACGCCGATTTTTTTTTCGATTCTAAACCCGATCACCCCGTTTGCAAGCAGGTTGAACGTTACTAAGAACAACCAACAATCCGAGATGTTTTTAATGTCCTATATGAATACTGCTTTTCTTTTGTTAAAAATCTTCAATTAATGTTTTCCACAACAAAAGTAAACCGGGGAAATCACTCTATCTCTAACCCCAACCGTCAGATTGGCCTGAAATTTTTTCTACAAGTAGAAGTCATTACCAACTGCCTACTGTAAAAATTTCAGCTTGATGAGTTGTGCCGTTAATTTTTAAAAAATAGTGATAGGTTTATTACACAAAAAAGTATAAATTTTCCACAACAAACGTAAAACGGGGAAATCACTCTATCTCTAACCCCAACCGTCAGATTGGCCTGAAATTTTTTCTATAAGAAGAAGTCATTACCAACTGCCTACTGTAAAAATTTCAGCTTGATGAGTTGTGCCGTTAATTTTTAAAAAATAGTGATAGGTTTATTACACAAAAGAGTATAAATTTTCCACAACAAACGTAAAACGGGGAAATCACTCTATCTCAAACAACAAACATCAGATTGGCCTGAAATTTTTTCTACAAGTAGAAGTCATTACCATCTGCCTTCAGAGAAAATTTCAGCTTGATGAGTTGTGCCGTTATTTTTTAAAAAATATTGATAGGTTTATTACACAAAAAAGTATAAATTTTCCACAACAAACGTAAAACGGGGAAATCACTCTATCTCAAACAACAAACATCAGATTGGCCTGAATTTTTTTCTACAAGTAGAAGTCATTACCAACTGCCTTCTGTGAAAATTTCAGCTTGATAAACTGTGCCGTTAATTTTTAAAAAATAGTGATAGGTTTATTACACAAAAAAGTATAATTATTCCACAACAAACGTAAAACGGGGAAATCACTCTATCTCAAACAACAAACATCAGATTGGCCTGAAATTGTTTCTACAAGTAGAAATTATTGCAAACTCAACCATTACGGAGTAGTCACTACAAAGCGCAAAAAAAAAAAAAAAAAAAAAAAAAAAAAAAAAAAAAAAAAAAAAAAAAAGTTCAGATTCCCTAACACAGACATCAGATTTCAGGTGCTAAGACTCATTGCCGTGTCTCATGGGGAAACTTTGAGCCAGGCTTCCCCTTTTTAATAAGTTAGTTTCCACGCCGATTTTTTTTTCGATTCTTAACCCGATCACCCCGTTTGCAAGCAGGTTGAACGTTACTAAGAACAACCTACAATCCGAGATGTTTTTAATGTCCTATATGAATACTGCTTTTCTTTTGTTAAAAATCTTCAATTAATGTTTTCCACAACAAAAGTAAACCGGGGAAATCACTCTATCTCTAACCCCAACCGTCAGATTGGCCTTAAAATTTTTTCTACAAGTAGAAGTCATTACCAACTGCCTACTGTAAAAATTTCAGCTTGATGAGTTGTGCCGTTAATTTTTAAAAAATAGTGATAAGTTTATTACACAAAAAAGTATAATTATTCCACAACAAACGTAAAACGGGGAAATCACTCTATCTCAAACAACAAACATCAGATTGGCCTGAAATTTTTTCTACAAGTAGAAGTCATTACCATCTGCCTTCAGAGAAAATTTCAGCTTGATGAGCTGTGCCGTTATTTTTTAAAAAATATTGATAGGTTTATTACACAAAAAAGTATAAATTTTCCACAACAAACGTAAAACGGGGAAATCACTCTATCTCAAACAACAAACATCAGATTGGCCTGAAATTTTTTCTACAAGTAGAAGTCATTAACAACTGCCTGCTGTGAAAATTTCGGCTTGATAAGTTGCGCCGTTTATTTAAAAAAATCGTAATAGATTTATTACACAAGAGTAAAACAGGCAAATCGCTCTATCTCTAACCCCAACCTTCAGATTGGCCTGAAATTGTTTCTTCAAGTAGAAATTATTGCAAACTCATCCATTATGGAGTAGTCACTACAAAGCGCAAAAAAAAAAAAAAAAAAAAAAAAGTTCAGATTCCCTAACACAGACATCAGATTTCAGGTCCTAAGACTCATTGCCGTGTCTCATGGGGAAACTTTGAGCCAGGCTTCCCCTTTTTAATAAGTTAGTTTCCACGCCGATTTTTTTTTCGATTCTAAACCCGATCACCCCGTTTGCAAGCAGGTTGAACGTTACTAAGAACAACCAACAATCCGAGATGTTTTTAATGTCCTATATGAATACTGCTTTTCTTTTGTTAAAAATCTTCAATTAATGTTTTCCACAACAAAAGTAAACCGGGGAAATCACTCTATCTCTAACCCCAACCGTCAGATTGGCCTGAAATTTTTTCTACAAGTAGAAGTCATTACCAACTGCCTACTGTAAAAATTTCAGCTTGATGAGTTGTGCCGTTAATTTTTAAAAAATAGTGATAGGTTTATTACACAAAAAAGTATAAATTTTCCACAACAAACGTAAAACGGGGAAATCACTCTATCTCTAACCCCAACCGTCAGATTGGCCTGAAATTTTTTCTACAAGTAGAAGTCATTACCAACTGCCTACTGTAAAAATTTCAGCTTGATGAGTTGTGCCGTTAATTTTTAAAAAATAGTGATAAGTTTATTACACAAAAAAGTATAATTATTCCACAACAAACGTAAAACGGGGAAATCACTCTATCTCAAACAACAAACATCAGATTGGCCTGAAATTTTTTCTACAAGTAGAAGTCATTACCAACTGCCTACTGTAAAAATTTCAGCTTGATGAGTTGTGCCGTTAATTTAAAAAAAATAGTGATAGGTTTATTACACAAAAAAGTATAAATTTTCCACAACAAACGTAAAACAGGGAAATCACTCTATCTCAAACAACAAACATCAGATTGGCCTGAATTTTTTTCTACAAGTAGAAGTCATTACCAACTGCCTTCTGTGAAAATTTCAGCTTGATAAACTGTGCCGTTAATTTTTAAAAAATAGTGATAGGTTTATTACACAAAAAAGTATAATTATTCCACAACAAACGTAAAACGGGGAAATCACTCTATCTCAAACAACAAACATCAGATTGGCCTGAAATTTTTTCTACAAGTAGAAGTCATTACCAACTGCCTTCTGTGAAAATTTCGGCTTGATAAGTTGCGCCGTTTATTTAAAAAAATCGTAATAGATTTATTACACAAGAGTAAAACAGGCAAATCGCTCTATCTCTAACCCCAACCTTCAGATTGGCCTGAAATTGTTTCTTCAAGTAGAAATTATTGCAAACTCATCCATTATGGAGTAGTCACTACAAAGCGCAAAAAAAAAAAAAAAAAAAAAAAGTTCAGATTCCCTAACACAGACATCAGATTTCAGGTGCTAAGACTCATTGCCGTGTCTCATGGGGAAACTTTGAGCCAGGCTTCCCCTTTTTAATAAGTTAGTTTCCACGCCGATTTTTTTTTTCGATTCTAAACCCGATCACCCCGTTTGCAAGCAGGTTGAACGTTACTAAGAACAACCAACAATCCGAGATGTTTTTAATGTCCTATATGAATACTGCTTTTCTTTTGTTAAAAATCTTCAATTAATGTTTTCCACAACAAAAGTAAACCGGGGAAATCACTCTATCTCTAACCCCAACCGTCAGATTGGCCTGAAATTTTTTCTACAAGTAGAAGTCATTACCAACTGCCTACTGTAAAAATTTCAGCTTGATGAGTTGTGCCGTTAATTTTTAAAAAATAGTGATAGGTTTATTACACAAAAAAGTATAATTATTCCACAACAAACGTAAAACGGGGAAATCACTCTATCTCAAACAACAAACATCAGATTGGCCTGAAATTTTTTCTACAAGTAGAAGTCATTACCATCTGTCTTCAGAGAAAATTTCAGCTTGATGAGCTGTGCCGTTATTTTTTAAAAAATATTGATAGGTTTATTACACAAAAAAGTATAAATTTTCCACAACAAACGTAAAACGGGGAAATCACTCTATCTCAAACAACAAACATCAGATTGGCCTGAAATTTTTTCTACAAGTAGAAGTCATTAACAACTGCCTGCTGTGAAAATTTCGGCTTGATAAGTTGCGCCGTTTATTTAAAAAAATCGTAATAGATTTATTACACAAGAGTAAAACAGGCAAATCGCTCTATCTCTAACCCCAACCTTCAGATTGGCCTGAAATTGTTTCTACAAGTAGAAATTATTGCAAACTCATCCATTATGGAGTAGTCACTACAAAGCGCAAAAAAAAAAAAAAAAAAAAAAAAAAGTTCAGATTCCCTAACACAGACATCAGATTTCAGGTGCTAAGACTCATTGCCGTGTCTCATGGGGAAACTTTGAGCCAGGCTTCCCCTTTTTAATAAGTTAGTTTCCACGCCGATTTTTTTTTCGATTCTAAACCCGATCACCCCGTTTGCAAGCAGGTTGAACGTTACTAAGAACAACCAACAATCCGAGATGTTTTTAATGTCCTATATGAATACTGCTTTTCTTTTGTTAAAAATCTTCAATTAATGTTTTCCACAACAAAAGTAAACCGGGGAAATCACTCTATCTCTAACCCCAACCGTCAGATTGGCCTGAAATTTTTTCTACAAGTAGAAGTCATTACCAACTGCCTACTGTAAAAATTTCAGCTTGATGAGTTGTGCCGTTAATTTTTAAAAAATAGTGATAGGTTTATTACACAAAAAAGTATAATTATTCCACAACAAACGTAAAACGGGGAAATCACTCTATCTCAAACAACAAACATCAGATTGGCCTGAAATTTTTTCTACAAGTAGAAGTCATTACCAACTACCTGCTGTAAAAATTTCAGCTTGATGAGTTGTGCCGTTATTTTTTGAAAAATATTGATAGGTTTATTACACAAAAAAGTATAAATTTTCCACAACAAACGTAAAACGGGGAAATCACTCTATCTCAAACAACAAACATCAGATTGGCCTGAATTTTTTTCTACAAGTAGAAGTCATTACCAACTGCCTTCTGTGAAAATTTCAGCTTGATAAACTGTGCCGTTAATTTTTAAAAAATAGTGATAGGTTTATTACACAAAAAAGTATAATTATTCCACAACAAACGTAAAACGGGGAAATCACTCTATCTCAAACAACAAACATCAGATTGGCCTGAAATTTTTTCTACAAGTAGAAGTCATTACCAACTGCCTTCTGTGAAAATTTCGGCTTGATAAGTTGCGCCGTTTATTTAAAAAAATCGTAATAGATTTATTACACAAGAGTAAAACAGGCAAATCGCTCTATCTCTAACCCCAACCTTCAGATTGGCCTGAAATTGTTTCTACAAGTAGAAATTATTGCAAACTCATCCATTATGGAGTAGTCACTACAAAGCGCAAAAAAAAAAAAAAAAAAAAAAAAGTTCAGATTCCCTAACACAGACATCAGATTTCAGGTGCTAAGACTCATTGCCGTGTCTCATGGGGAAACTTTGAGCCAGGCTTCCCCTTTTTAATAAGTTAGTTTCCACGCCGATTTTTTTTTCGATTCTAAACCCGATCACCCCGTTTGCAAGCAGGTTGAACGTTACTAAGAACAACCAACAATCCGAGATGTTTTTAATGTCCTATATGAATACTGCTTTTCTTTTGTTAAAAATCTTCAATTAATGTTTTCCACAACAAACGTAAACCGGGGAAATCACTCTATCTCTAACCCCAACCGTCAGATTGGCCTGAAATTTTTTCTACAAGTAGAAGTCATTACCAACTGCCTACTGTAAAAATTTCAGCTTGATGAGTTGTGCCGTTAATTTTTAAAAAATAGTGATAGGTTTATTACACAAAAAAGTATAATTATTCCACAACAAACGTAAAACGGGGAAATCACTCTATCTCAAACAACAAACATCAGATTGGCCTGAAATTTTTTCTACAAGTAGAAGTCATTACCATCTGCCTTCAGAGAAAATTTCAGCTTGATGAGCTGTGCCGTTATTTTTAAAAAAATATTGATAGGTTTATTACACAAAAAAGTATAAATTTTCCACAACAAACGTAAAACGGGGAAATCACTCTATCTCAAACAACAAACATCAGATTGGCCTGAAATTTTTTCTACAAGTAGAAGTCATTAACAACTGCCTTCTGTGAAAATTTCGGCTTGATAAGTTGCGCCGTTTATTTAAAAAAATCGTAATAGATTTATTACACAAGAGTAAAACAGGCAAATCGCTCTATCTCTAACCCCAACCTTCAGATTGGCCTGAAATTGTTTCTACAAGTAGAAATTATTGCAAACTCATCCATTATGGAGTAGTCACTACAAAGCGCAAAAAAAAAAAAAAAAAAAAAAAAAAAAGTTCAGATTCCCTAACACAGACATCAGATTTCAGGTGCTAAGACTCATTGCCGTGTCTCATGGGGAAACTTTGAGCCAGGCTTCCCCTTTTTAATAAGTTAGTTTCCACGCCGATTTTTTTTTTCGATTCTTAACCCGATCACCCCGTTTGCAAGCAGGTTGAACGTTACTAAGAACAACCAACAATCCGAGATGTTTTTAATGTCCTATATGAATACTGCTTTTCTTTTGTTAAAAATCTTCAATTAATGTTTTCCACAACAAAAGTAAACCGGGGAAATCACTCTATCTCTAACCCCAACCGTCAGATTGGCCTGAAATTTTTTCTACAAGTAGAAGTCATTACCAACTGCCTACTGTAAAAATTTCAGCTTGATGAGTTGTGCCGTTAATTTTTAAAAAATAGTGATAGGTTTATTACACAAAAAAGTATAATTATTCCACAACAAACGTAAAACGGGGAAATCACTCTATCTCAAACAACAAACATCAGATTGGCCTGAAATTTTTTCTACAAGTAGAAGTCATTACCATCTGTCTTCAGAGAAAATTTCAGCTTGATGAGCTGTGCCGTTATTTTTTAAAAAATATTGATAGGTTTATTACACAAAAAAGTATAAATTTTCCACAACAAACGTAAAACGGGGAAATCACTCTATCTCAAACAACAAACATCAGATTGGCCTGAAATTTTTTCTACAAGTAGAAGTCATTAACAACTGCCTGCTGTGAAAATTTCGGCTTGATAAGTTGCGCCGTTTATTTAAAAAAATCGTAATAGATTTATTACACAAGAGTAAAACAGGCAAATCGCTCTATCTCTAACCCCAACCTTCAGATTGGCCTGAAATTGTTTCTACAAGTAGAAATTATTGCAAACTCATCCATTATGGAGTAGTCACTACAAAGCGCAAAAAAAAAAAAAAAAAAAAAAAAAAGTTCAGATTCCCTAACACAGACATCAGATTTCAGGTGCTAAGACTCATTGCCGTGTCTCATGGGGAAACTTTGAGCCAGGCTTCCCCTTTTTAATAAGTTAGTTTCCACGCCGATTTTTTTTTCGATTCTAAACCCGATCACCCCGTTTGCAAGCAGGTTGAACGTTACTAAGAACAACCAACAATCCGAGATGTTTTTAATGTCCTATATGAATACTGCTTTTCTTTTGTTAAAAATCTTCAATTAATGTTTTCCACAACAAAAGTAAACCGGGGAAATCACTCTATCTCTAACCCCAACCGTCAGATTGGCCTGAAATTTTTTCTACAAGTAGAAGTCATTACCAACTGCCTACTGTAAAAATTTCAGCTTGATGAGTTGTGCCGTTAATTTTTAAAAAATAGTGATAGGTTTATTACACAAAAAAGTATAATTATTCCACAACAAACGTAAAACGGGGAAATCACTCTATCTCAAACAACAAACATCAGATTGGCCTGAAATTTTTTCTACAAGTAGAAGTCATTACCAACTACCTGCTGTAAAAATTTCAGCTTGATGAGTTGTGCCGTTATTTTTTGAAAAATATTGATAGGTTTATTACACAAAAAAGTATAAATTTTCCACAACAAACGTAAAACGGGGAAATCACTCTATCTCAAACAACAAACATCAGATTGGCCTGAATTTTTTTCTACAAGTAGAAGTCATTACCAACTGCCTTCTGTGAAAATTTCAGCTTGATAAACTGTGCCGTTAATTTTTAAAAAATAGTGATAGGTTTATTACACAAAAAAGTATAATTATTCCACAACAAACGTAAAACGGGGAAATCACTCTATCTCAAACAACAAACATCAGATTGGCCTGAAATTTTTTCTACAAGTAGAAGTCATTACCAACTGCCTTCTGTGAAAATTTCGGCTTGATAAGTTGCGCCGTTTATTTAAAAAAATCGTAATAGATTTATTACACAAGAGTAAAACAGGCAAATCGCTCTATCTCTAACCCCAACCTTCAGATTGGCCTGAAATTGTTTCTACAAGTAGAAATTATTGCAAACTCATCCATTATGGAGTAGTCACTACAAAGCGCAAAAAAAAAAAAAAAAAAAAAAAAAGTTCAGATTCCCTAACACAGACATCAGATTTCAGGTGCTAAGACTCATTGCCGTGTCTCATGGGGAAACTTTGAGCCAGGCTTCCCCTTTTTAATAAGTTAGTTTCCACGCCGATTTTTTTTTCGATTCTAAACCCGATCACCCCGTTTGCAAGCAGGTTGAACGTTACTAAGAACAACCAACAATCCGAGATGTTTTTAATGTCCTATATGAATACTGCTTTTCTTTTGTTAAAAATCTTCAATTAATGTTTTCCACAACAAAAGTAAACCGGGGAAATCACTCTATCTCTAACCCCAACCGTCAGATTGGCCTGAAATTTTTTCTACAAGTAGAAGTCATTACCAACTGCCTACTGTAAAAATTTCAGCTTGATGAGTTGTGCCGTTAATTTTTAAAAAATAGTGATAGGTTTATTACACAAAAAAGTATAAATTTTCCACAACAAACGTAAAACGGGGAAATCACTCTATCTCTAACAACAAACATCAGATTGGCCTGAAATTTTTTCTACAAGTAGAAGTCATTACCATCTGCCTTCAGAGAAAATTTCAGCTTGATGAGCTGTGCCGTTATTTTTTAAAAAATATTGATAGGTTTATTACACAAAAAAGTATAAATTTTCCACAACAAACGTAAAACGGGGAAATCACTCTATCTCAAACAACAAACATCAGATTGGCCTGAAATTTTTTCTACAAGTAGAAGTCATTAACAACTGCCTGCTGTGAAAATTTCGGCTTGATAAGTTGCGCCGTTTATTTAAAAAAATCGTAATAGATTTATTACACAAGAGTAAAACAGGCAAATCGCTCTATCTCTAACCCCAACCTTCAGATTGGCCTGAAATTGTTTCTTCAAGTAGAAATTATTGCAAACTCATCCATTATGGAGTAGTCACTACAAAGCGCAAAAAAAAAAAAAAAAAAAAAAAAAAAAGTTCAGATTCCCTAACACAGACATCAGATTTCAGGTCCTAAGACTCATTGCCGTGTCTCATGGGGAAACTTTGAGCCAGGCTTCCCCTTTTTAATAAGTTAGTTTCCACGCCGATTTTTTTTTCGATTCTAAACCCGATCACCCCGTTTGCAAGCAGGTTGAACGTTACTAAGAACAACCAACAATCCGAGATGTTTTTAATGTCCTATATGAATACTGCTTTTCTTTTGTTAAAAATCTTCAATTAATGTTTTCCACAACAAAAGTAAACCGGGGAAATCACTCTATCTCTAACCCCAACCGTCAGATTGGCCTGAAATTTTTTCTACAAGTAGAAGTCATTACCAACTGCCTACTGTAAAAATTTCAGCTTGATGAGTTGTGCCGTTAATTTTTAAAAAATAGTGATAGGTTTATTACACAAAAAAGTATAAATTTTCCACAACAAACGTAAAACGGGGAAATCACTCTATCTCTAACCCCAACCGTCAGATTGGCCTGAAATTTTTTCTACAAGTAGAAGTCATTACCAACTGCCTACTGTAAAAATTTCAGCTTGATGAGTTGTGCCGTTAATTTTTAAAAAATAGTGATAAGTTTATTACACAAAAAAGTATAATTATTCCACAACAAACGTAAAACGGGGAAATCACTCTATCTCAAACAACAAACATCAGATTGGCCTGAAATTTTTTCTACAAGTAGAAGTCATTACCAACTGCCTACTGTAAAAATTTCAGCTTGATGAGTTGTGCCGTTAATTTAAAAAAAATAGTGATAGGTTTATTACACAAAAAAGTATAAATTTTCCACAACAAACGTAAAACGGGGAAATCACTCTATCTCAAACAACAAACATCAGATTGGCCTGAATTTTTTTCTACAAGTAGAAGTCATTACCAACTGCCTTCTGTGAAAATTTCAGCTTGATAAACTGTGCCGTTAATTTTTAAAAAATAGTGATAGGTTTATTACACAAAAAAGTATAATTATTCCACAACAAACGTAAAACGGGGAAATCACTCTATCTCAAACAACAAACATCAGATTGGCCTGAAATTTTTTCTACAAGTAGAAGTCATTACCAACTGCCTTCTGTGAAAATTTCGGCTTGATAAGTTGCGCCGTTTATTTAAAAAAATCGTAATAGATTTATTACACAAGAGTAAAACAGGCAAATCGCTCTATCTCTAACCCCAACCTTCAGATTGGCCTGAAATTGTTTCTACAAGTAGAAATTATTGCAAACTCATCCATTATGGAGTAGTCACTACAAAGCGCAAAAAAAAAAAAAAAAAAAAAAAAAAAAGTTCAGATTCCCTAACACAGACATCAGATTTCAGGTGCTAAGACTCATTGCCGTGTCTCATGGGGAAACTTTGAGCCAGGCTTCCCCTTTTTAATAAGTTAGTTTCCACGCCGATTTTTTTTTTCGATTCTAAACCCGATCACCCCGTTTGCAAGCAGGTTGAACGTTACTAAGAACAACCAACAATCCGAGATGTTTTTAATGTCCTATATGAATACTGCTTTTCTTTTGTTAAAAATCTTCAATTAATGTTTTCCACAACAAAAGTAAACCGGGGAAATCACTCTATCTCTAACCCCAACCGTCAGATTGGCCTGAAATTTTTTCTACAAGTAGAAGTCATTACCAACTGCCTACTGTAAAAATTTCAGCTTGATGAGTTGTGCCGTTAATTTTTAAAAAATAGTGATAGGTTTATTACACAAAAAAGTATAATTATTCCACAACAAACGTAAAACGGGGAAATCACTCTATCTCAAACAACAAACATCAGATTGGCCTGAAATTTTTTCTACAAGTAGAAGTCATTACCATCTGCCTTCAGAGAAAATTTCAGCTTGATGAGCTGTGCCGTTATTTTTTAAAAAATATTGATAGGTTTATTACACAAAAAAGTATAAATTTTCCACAACAAACGTAAAACGGGGAAATCACTCTATCTCAAACAACAAACATCAGATTGGCCTGAAATTTTTTCTACAAGTAGAAGTCATTAACAACTGCCTGCTGTGAAAATTTCGGCTTGATAAGTTGCGCCGTTTATTTAAAAAAATCGTAATAGATTTATTACACAAGAGTAAAACAGGCAAATCGCTCTATCTCTAACCCCAACCTTCAGATTGGCCTGAAATTGTTTCTACAAGTAGAAATTATTGCAAACTCATCCATTATGGAGTAGTCACTACAAAGCGCAAAAAAAAAAAAAAAAAAAAAAAAAAAGTTCAGATTCCCTAACACAGACATCAGATTTCAGGTGCTAAGACTCATTGCCGTGTCTCATGGGGAAACTTTGAGCCAGGCTTCCCCTTTTTAATAAGTTAGTTTCCACGCCGATTTTTTTTTCGATTCTAAACCCGATCACCCCGTTTGCAAGCAGGTTGAACGTTACTAAGAACAACCAACAATCCGAGATGTTTTTAATGTCCTATATGAATACTGCTTTTCTTTTGTTAAAAATCTTCAATTAATGTTTTCCACAACAAAAGTAAACCGGGGAAATCACTCTATCTCTAACCCCAACCGTCAGATTGGCCTGAAATTTTTTCTACAAGTAGAAGTCATTACCAACTGCCTACTGTAAAAATTTCAGCTTGATGAGTTGTGCCGTTAATTTTTAAAAAATAGTGATAGGTTTATTACACAAAAAAGTATAATTATTCCACAACAAACGTAAAACGGGGAAATCACTCTATCTCAAACAACAAACATCAGATTGGCCTGAAATTTTTTCTACAAGTAGAAGTCATTACCAACTACCTGCTGTAAAAATTTCAGCTTGATGAGTTGTGCCGTTATTTTTTGAAAAATATTGATAGGTTTATTACACAAAAAAGTATAAATTTTCCACAACAAACGTAAAACGGGGAAATCACTCTATCTCAAACAACAAACATCAGATTGGCCTGAATTTTTTTCTACAAGTAGAAGTCATTACCAACTGCCTTCTGTGAAAATTTCAGCTTGATAAACTGTGCCGTTAATTTTTAAAAAATAGTGATAGGTTTATTACACAAAAAAGTATAATTATTCCACAACAAACGTAAAACGGGGAAATCACTCTATCTCAAACAACAAACATCAGATTGGCCTGAAATTTTTTCTACAAGTAGAAGTCATTACCAACTGCCTTCTGTGAAAATTTCGGCTTGATAAGTTGCGCCGTTTATTTAAAAAAATCGTAATAGATTTATTACACAAGAGTAAAACAGGCAAATCGCTCTATCTCTAACCCCAACCTTCAGATTGGCCTGAAATTGTTTCTACAAGTAGAAATTATTGCAAACTCATCCATTATGGAGTAGTCACTACAAAGCGCAAAAAAAAAAAAAAAAAAAAAAAAAGTTCAGATTCCCTAACACAGACATCAGATTTCAGGTGCTAAGACTCATTGCCGTGTCTCATGGGGAAACTTTGAGCCAGGCTTCCCCTTTTTAATAAGTTAGTTTCCACGCCGATTTTTTTTTCGATTCTAAACCCGATCACCCCGTTTGCAAGCAGGTTGAACGTTACTAAGAACAACCAACAATCCGAGATGTTTTTAATGTCCTATATGAATACTGCTTTTCTTTTGTTAAAAATCTTCAATTAATGTTTTCCACAACAAACGTAAACCGGGGAAATCACTCTATCTCTAACCCCAACCGTCAGATTGGCCTGAAATTTTTTCTACAAGTAGAAGTCATTACCAACTGCCTACTGTAAAAATTTCAGCTTGATGAGTTGTGCCGTTAATTTTTAAAAAATAGTGATAGGTTTATTACACAAAAAAGTATAATTATTCCACAACAAACGTAAAACGGGGAAATCACTCTATCTCAAACAACAAACATCAGATTGGCCTGAAATTTTTTCTACAAGTAGAAGTCATTACCATCTGCCTTCAGAGAAAATTTCAGCTTGATGAGCTGTGCCGTTATTTTTTAAAAAATATTGATAGGTTTATTACACAAAAAAGTATAAATTTTCCACAACAAACGTAAAACGGGGAAATCACTCTATCTCAAACAACAAACATCAGATTGGCCTGAAATTTTTTCTACAAGTAGAAGTCATTAACAACTGCCTTCTGTGAAAATTTCGGCTTGATAAGTTGCGCCGTTTATTTAAAAAAATCGTAATAGATTTATTACACAAGAGTAAAACAGGCAAATCGCTCTATCTCTAACCCCAACCTTCAGATTGGCCTGAAATTGTTTCTACAAGTAGAAATTATTGCAAACTCATCCATTATGGAGTAGTCACTACAAAGCGCAAAAAAAAAAAAAAAAAAAAAAAAAAGTTCAGATTCCCTAACACAGACATCAGATTTCAGGTGCTAAGACTCATTGCCGTGTCTCATGGGGAAACTTTGAGCCAGGCTTCCCCTTTTTAATAAGTTAGTTTCCACGCCGATTTTTTTTTTTCGATTCTAAACCCGATCACCCCGTTTGCAAGCAGGTTGAACGTTACTAAGAACAACCAACAATCCGAGATGTTTTTAATGTCCTATATGAATACTGCTTTTCTTTTGTTAAAAATCTTCAATTAATGTTTTCCACAACAAAAGTAAACCGGGGAAATCACTCTATCTCTAACCCCAACCGTCAGATTGGCCTGAAATTTTTTCTACAAGTAGAAGTCATTACCAACTGCCTACTGTAAAAATTTCAGCTTGATGAGTTGTGCCGTTAATTTTTAAAAAATAGTGATAGGTTTATTACACAAAAAAGTATAATTATTCCACAACAAACGTAAAACGGGGAAATCACTCTATCTCAAACAACAAACATCAGATTGGCCTGAAATTTTTTCTACAAGTAGAAGTCATTACCATCTGTCTTCAGAGAAAATTTCAGCTTGATGAGCTGTGCCGTTATTTTTTAAAAAATATTGATAGGTTTATTACACAAAAAAGTATAAATTTTCCACAACAAACGTAAAACGGGGAAATCACTCTATCTCAAACAACAAACATCAGATTGGCCTGAAATTTTTTCTACAAGTAGAAGTCATTAACAACTGCCTGCTGTGAAAATTTCGGCTTGATAAGTTGCGCCGTTTATTTAAAAAAATCGTAATAGATTTATTACACAAGAGTAAAACAGGCAAATCGCTCTATCTCTAACCCCAACCTTCAGATTGGCCTGAAATTGTTTCTACAAGTAGAAATTATTGCAAACTCATCCATTATGGAGTAGTCACTACAAAGCGCAAAAAAAAAAAAAAAAAAAAAAAAAAGTTCAGATTCCCTAACACAGACATCAGATTTCAGGTGCTAAGACTCATTGCCGTGTCTCATGGGGAAACTTTGAGCCAGGCTTCCCCTTTTTAATAAGTTAGTTTCCACGCCGATTTTTTTTTCGATTCTAAACCCGATCACCCCGTTTGCAAGCAGGTTGAACGTTACTAAGAACAACCAACAATCCGAGATGTTTTTAATGTCCTATATGAATACTGCTTTTCTTTTGTTAAAAATCTTCAATTAATGTTTTCCACAACAAAAGTAAACCGGGGAAATCACTCTATCTCTAACCCCAACCGTCAGATTGGCCTGAAATTTTTTCTACAAGTAGAAGTCATTACCAACTGCCTACTGTAAAAATTTCAGCTTGATGAGTTGTGCCGTTAATTTTTAAAAAATAGTGATAGGTTTATTACACAAAAAAGTATAATTATTCCACAACAAACGTAAAACGGGGAAATCACTCTATCTCAAACAACAAACATCAGATTGGCCTGAAATTTTTTCTACAAGTAGAAGTCATTACCAACTACCTGCTGTAAAAATTTCAGCTTGATGAGTTGTGCCGTTATTTTTTGAAAAATATTGATAGGTTTATTACACAAAAAAGTATAAATTTTCCACAACAAACGTAAAACGGGGAAATCACTCTATCTCAAACAACAAACATCAGATTGGCCTGAATTTTTTTCTACAAGTAGAAGTCATTACCAACTGCCTTCTGTGAAAATTTCAGCTTGATAAACTGTGCCGTTAATTTTTAAAAAATAGTGATAGGTTTATTACACAAAAAAGTATAATTATTCCACAACAAACGTAAAACGGGGAAATCACTCTATCTCAAACAACAAACATCAGATTGGCCTGAAATTTTTTCTACAAGTAGAAGTCATTACCAACTGCCTTCTGTGAAAATTTCGGCTTGATAAGTTGCGCCGTTTATTTAAAAAAATCGTAATAGATTTATTACACAAGAGTAAAACAGGCAAATCGCTCTATCTCTAACCCCAACCTTCAGATTGGCCTGAAATTGTTTCTACAAGTAGAAATTATTGCAAACTCATCCATTATGGAGTAGTCACTACAAAGCGCAAAAAAAAAAAAAAAAAAAAAAAAAGTTCAGATTCCCTAACACAGACATCAGATTTCAGGTGCTAAGACTCATTGCCGTGTCTCATGGGGAAACTTTGAGCCAGGCTTCCCCTTTTTAATAAGTTAGTTTCCACGCCGATTTTTTTTTTTCGATTCTAAACCCGATCACCCCGTTTGCAAGCAGGTTGAACGTTACTAAGAACAACCAACAATCCGAGATGTTTTTAATGTCCTATATGAATACTGCTTTTCTTTTGTTAAAAATCTTCAATTAATGTTTTCCACAACAAACGTAAACCGGGGAAATCACTCTATCTCTAACCCCAACCGTCAGATTGGCCTGAAATTTTTTCTACAAGTAGAAGTCATTACCAACTGCCTACTGTAAAAATTTCAGCTTGATGAGTTGTGCCGTTAATTTTTAAAAAATAGTGATAGGTTTATTACACAAAAAAGTATAATTATTCCACAACAAACGTAAAACGGGGAAATCACTCTATCTCAAACAACAAACATCAGATTGGCCTGAAATTTTTTCTACAAGTAGAAGTCATTACCATCTGCCTTCAGAGAAAATTTCAGCTTGATGAGCTGTGCCGTTATTTTTTAAAAAATATTGATAGGTTTATTACACAAAAAAGTATAAATTTTCCACAACAAACGTAAAACGGGGAAATCACTCTATCTCAAACAACAAACATCAGATTGGCCTGAAATTTTTTCTACAAGTAGAAGTCATTAACAACTGCCTGCTGTGAAAATTTCGGCTTGATAAGTTGCGCCGTTTATTTAAAAAAATCGTAATAGATTTATTACACAAGAGTAAAACAGGCAAATCGCTCTATCTCTAACCCCAACCTTCAGATTGGCCTGAAATTGTTTCTACAAGTAGAAATTATTGCAAACTCATCCATTATGGAGTAGTCACTACAAAGCGCAAAAAAAAAAAAAAAAAAAAAAAAAAAGTTCAGATTCCCTAACACAGACATCAGATTTCAGGTGCTAAGACTCATTGCCGTGTCTCATGGGGAAACTTTGAGCCAGGCTTCCCCTTTTTAATAAGTTAGTTTCCACGCCGATTTTTTTTTCGATTCTAAACCCGATCACCCCGTTTGCAAGCAGGTTGAACGTTACTAAGAACAACCAACAATCCGAGATGTTTTTAATGTCCTATATGAATACTGCTTTTCTTTTGTTAAAAATCTTCAATTAATGTTTTCCACAACAAAAGTAAACCGGGGAAATCACTCTATCTCTAACCCCAACCGTCAGATTGGCCTGAAATTTTTTCTACAAGTAGAAGTCATTACCAACTGCCTACTGTAAAAATTTCAGCTTGATGAGTTGTGCCGATAATTTTTAAAAAATAGTGATAGGTTTATTACACAAAAAAGTATAATTATTCCACAACAAACGTAAAACGGGGAAATCACTCTATCTCAAACAACAAACATCAGATTGGCCTGAAATTTTTTCTACAAGTAGAAGTCATTACCAACTACCTGCTGTAAAAATTTCAGCTTGATGAGTTGTGCCGTTATTTTTTTTAAAAATATTGATAGGTTTATTACACAAAAAAGTATAAATTTTCCACAACAAACGTAAAACGGGGAAATCACTCTATCTCAAACAACAAACATCAGATTGGCCTGAATTTTTTTCTACAAGTAGAAGTCATTACCAACTGCCTTCTGTGAAAATTTCAGCTTGATAAACTGTGCCGTTAATTTTTAAAAAATAGTGATAGGTTTATTACACAAAAAAGTATAATTATTCCACAACAAACGTAAAACGGGGAAATCACTCTATCTCAAACAACAAACATCAGATTGGCCTGAATTTTTTTTCTACAAGTAGAAGTCATTACCAACTGCCTTCTGTGAAAATTTCAGCTTGATAAACTGTGCCGTTAATTTTTAAAAAATAGTGATAGGTTTATTACACAAAAAAGTATAATTATTCCACAACAAACGTAAAACGGGAAAATCACTCTATCTCAAACAACAAACATCAGATTGGCCTGAAATTGTTTCTACAAGTAGAAATTATTGCAAACTCAACCATTACGGAGTAGTCACTACAAAGCGCAAAAAAAAAAAAAAAAAAAAAAAAAAAAGTTCAGATTCCCTAACACAGACATCAGATTTCAGGTGCTAAGACTCATTGCCGTGTCTCATGGGGAAACTTTGAGCCAGGCTTCCCCTTTTTAATAAGTTAGTTTCCACGCCGATTTTTTTTTCGATTCTTAACCCGATCACCCCGTTTGCAAGCAGGTTGAACGTTACTAAGAACAACCAACAATCCGAGATGTTTTTAATGTCCTATATGAATACTGCTTTTCTTTTGTTAAAAATCTTCAATTAATGTTTTCCACAACAAAAGTAAACCGGGGAAATCACTCTATCTCTAACCCCAACCGTCAGATTGGCCTTAAAATTTTTTCTACAAGTAGAAGTCATTACCAACTGCCTACTGTAAAAATTTCAGCTTGATGAGTTGTGCCGTTAATTTTTAAAAAATAGTGATAGGTTTATTACACAAAAAAGTATAATTATTCCACAACAAACGTAAAACGGGGAAATCACTCTATCTCAAACAACAAACATCAGATTGGCCTGAAATTTTTTCTACAAGTAGAAGTCATTACCATCTGCCTTCAGAGAAAATTTCAGCTTGATGAGCTGTGCCGTTATTTTTTAAAAAATATTGATAGGTTTATTACACAAAAAAGTATAAATTTTCCACAACAAACGTAAAACGGGGAAATCACTCTATCTCAAACAACAAACATCAGATTGGCCTGAAATTTTTTCTACAAGTAGAAGTCATTAACAACTGCCTGCTGTGAAAATTTCGGCTTGATAAGTTGCGCCGTTTATTTAAAAAAATCGTAATAGATTTATTACACAAAAGTAAAACAGGCAAATCGCTCTATCTCTAACCCCAACCTTCAGATTGGCCTGAAATTGTTTCTTCAAGTAGAAATTATTGCAAACTCATCCATTATGGAGTAGTCACTACAAAGCGCAAAAAAAAAAAAAAAAAAAAAAAAAAAAAAGTTCAGATTCCCTAACACAGACATCAGATTTCAGGTCCTAAGACTCATTGCCGTGTCTCATGGGGAAACTTTGAGCCAGGCTTCCCCTTTTTAATAAGTTAGTTTCCACGCCGATTTTTTTTTCGATTCTAAACCCGATCACCCCGTTTGCAAGCAGGTTGAACGTTACTAAGAACAACCAACAATCCGAGATGTTTTTAATGTCCTATATGAATACTGCTTTTCTTTTGTTAAAAATCTTCAATTAATGTTTTCCACAACAAAAGTAAACCGGGGAAATCACTCTATCTCTAACCCCAACCGTCAGATTGGCCTGAAATTTTTTCTACAAGTAGAAGTCATTACCAACTGCCTACTGTAAAAATTTCAGCTTGATGAGTTGTGCCGTTAATTTTAAAAAAATAGTGATAGGTTTATTACACAAAAAAGTATAAATTTTCCACAACAAACGTAAAACGGGGAAATCACTCTATCTCTAACCCCAACCGTCAGATTGGCCTGAAATTTTTTCTACAAGTAGAAGTCATTACCAACTGCCTACTGTAAAAATTTCAGCTTGATGAGTTGTGCCGTTAATTTTTAAAAAATAGTGATAGGTTTATTACACAAAAAAGTATAAATTTTCCACAACAAACGTAAAACGGGGAAATCACTCTATCTCAAACAACAAACATCAGATTGGCCTGAATTTTTTTCTACAAGTAGAAGTCATTACCAACTGCCTTCTGTGAAAATTTCAGCTTGATAAACTGTGCCGTTAATTTTTAAAAAATAGTGATAGGTTTATTACACAAAAAAGTATAATTATTCCACAACAAACGTAAAACGGGGAAATCACTCTATCTCAAACAACAAACATCAGATTGGCCTGAAATTTTTTCTACAAGTAGAAGTCATTACCAACTGCCTTCTGTGAAAATTTCGGCTTGATAAGTTGCGCCGTTTATTTAAAAAAATCGTAATAGATTTATTACACAAGAGTAAAACAGGCAAATCGCTCTATCTCTAACCCCAACCTTCAGATTGGCCTGAAATTGTTTCTACAAGTAGAAATTATTGCAAACTCATCCATTATGGAGTAGTCACTACAAAGCGCAAAAAAAAAAAAAAAAAAAAAAAAAAAAGTTCAGATTCCCTAACACAGACATCAGATTTCAGGTGCTAAGACTCATTGCCGTGTCTCATGGGGAAACTTTGAGCCAGGCTTCCCCTTTTTAATAAGTTAGTTTCCACGCCGATTTTTTTTTCGATTCTAAACCCGATCACCCCGTTTGCAAGCAGGTTGAACGTTACTAAGAACAACCAACAATCCGAGATGTTTTTAATGTCCTATATGAATACTGCTTTTCTTTTGTTAAAAATCTTCAATTAATGTTTTCCACAACAAACGTAAACCGGGGAAATCACTCTATCTCTAACCCCAACCGTCAGATTGGCCTGAATTTTTTCTACAAGTAGAAGTCATTACCAACTGCCTACTGTAAAAATTTCAGCTTGATGAGTTGTGCCGTTAATTTTTAAAAAATAGTGATAGGTTTATTACACAAAAAAGTATAATTATTCCACAACAAACGTAAAACGGGGAAATCACTCTATCTCAAACAACAAACATCAGATTGGCCTGAATTTTTTTCTACAAGTAGAAGTCATTACCAACTGCCTTCTGTGAAAATTTCAGCTTGATAAACTGTGCCGTTAATTTAAAAAAAATAGTGATAGGTTTATTACACAAAAAAGTATAATTATTCCACAACAAACGTAAAACGGGGAAATCACTCTATCTCAAACAACAAACATCAGATTGGCCTGAAATTTTTTCTACAAGTAGAAGTCATTACCAACTGCCTTCTGTGAAAATTTCGGCTTGATAAGTTGCGCCGTTTATTTAAAAAAATCGTAATAGATTTATTACATAAGAGTAAAACAGGCAAATCGCTCTATCTCTAACCCCAACCTTCAGATTGGCCTGAAATTGTTTCTACAAGTAGAAATTATTGCAAACTCAACCATTATGGAGTAGTCACTACAAAGCGCAAAAAAAAAAAAAAAAAAAAAAAGTTCAGATTCCCTAACACAGACATCAGATTTCAGGTGCTAAGACTCATTGCCGTGTCACATGGGGAAACTTTGAGCCAGGCTTCCCCTTTTTAATAAGTTAGTTTCCACGCCGATTTTTTTTTCGATTCTAAACCCGATCACCCCGTTTGCAAGCAGGTTGAACGTTACTAAGAACAACCAACAATCCGAGATGTTTTTAATGTCCTATATGAATACTGCTTTTCTTTTGTTAAAAATCTTCAATTAATGTTTTCCACAACAAACGTAAACCGGGGAAATCACTCTATCTCTAACCCCAACCGTCAGATTGGCCTGAAATTTTTTCTACAAGTAGAAGTCATTACCAACTGCCTACTGTAAAAATTTCAGCTTGATGAGTTGTGCCGTTAATTTTTAAAAAATAGTGATAGGTTTATTACACAAAAAAGTATAATTATTCCACAACAAACGTAAAACGGGGAAATCACTCTATCTCAAACAACAAACATCAGATTGGCCTGAAATTTTTTCTACAAGTAGAAGTCATTACCATCTGCCTTCAGAGAAAATTTCAGCTTGATGAGTTGTGCCGTTATTTTTTAAAAAATATTGATAGGTTTATTACACAAAAAAGTATAAATTTTCCACAACAAACGTAAAACGGGGAAATCACTCTATCTCAAACAACAAACATCAGATTGGCCTGAATTTTTTTCTACAAGTAGAAGTCATTACCAACTGCCTTCTGTGAAAATTTCAGCTTGATAAACTGTGCCGTTAATTTTTAAAAAATAGTGATAGGTTTATTACACAAAAAAGTATAATTATTCCACAACAAACGTAAAACGGGGAAATCACTCTATCTCAAACAACAAACATCAGATTGGCCTGAAATTTTTTCTACAAGTAGAAGTCATTACCAACTGCCTTCTGTGAAAATTTCGGCTTGATAAGTTGCGCCGTTTATTTAAAAAAATCGTAATAGATTTATTACACAAAAAAGTATAATTATTCCACAACAAACGTAAAACGGGGAAATCACTCTATCTCAAACAACAAACATCAGATTGGCCTGAAATTTTTTCTACAAGTAGAAGTCATTACCATCTGCCTTCAGAGAAAATTTCAGCTTGATGAGTTGTGCCGTTATTTTTTAAAAAATATTGATAGGTTTATTACACAAAAAAGTATAAATTTTCCACAACAAACGTAAAACGGGGAAATCACTCTATCTCAAACAACAAACATCAGATTGGCCTGAATTTTTTTTCTACAAGTAGAAGTCATTACCAACTGCCTACTGTAAAAATTTCAGCTTGATGAGTTGTGCCGTTATTTTTTAAAAAATATTGATAGGTTTATTACACAAAAAAGTATAAATTTTCCACAACAAACGTAAAACGGGGAAATCACTCTATCTCAAACAACAAACATCAGATTGGCCTGATTTTTTTTCTACAAGTAGAAGTCATTACCAACTGCCTTCTGTGAAAATTTCAGCTTGATAAACTGTGCCGTTAATTTTTAAAAAATAGTGATAGGTTTATTACACAAAAAAGTATAATTATTCCACAACAAACGTAAAACGGGGAAATCACTCTATCTCAAACAACAAACATCAGATTGGCCTGAAATTTTTTCTACAAGTAGAAGTCATTACCAACTGCCTTCTGTGAAAATTTCGGCTTGATAAGTTGCGCCGTTTATTTAAAAAAATCGTAATAGATTTATTACACAAAAAAGTATAATTATTCCACAACAAACGTAAAACGGGGAAATCACTCTATCTCAAACAACAAACATCAGATTGGCCTGAAATTTTTTCTACAAGTAGAAGTCATTACCGTCTGCCTTCAGAGAAAATTTCAGCTTGATGAGTTGTGCCGTTATTTTTTAAAAAATATTGATAGGTTTATTACACAAAAAAGTATAAATTTTCCACAACAAACGTAAAACGGGGAAATCACTCTATCTCAAACAATAAACATCAGATTGGCCTGAATTTTTTTCTACAAGTAGAAGTCATTACCAACTGCCTTCTGTGAAAATTTCAGCTTGATAAACTGTGCCGTTAATTTTTAAAAAATAGTGATAGGTTTATTACACAAAAAAGTATAATTATTCCACAACAAACGTAAAACGGGGAAATCACTCTATCTCAAACAACAAACATCAGATTGGCCTGAAATTTTTTCTACAAGTAGAAGTCATTACCAACTACCTGCTGTAAAAATTTCAGCTTGATGAGTTGTGCCGTTATTTTTTAAAAAATATTGATAGGTTTATTACACAAAAAAGTATAAATTTTCCACAACAAACGTAAAACGGGGAAATCACTCTATCTCAAACAACAAACATCAGATTGGCCTGAAATTTTTTCTACAAGTAGAAGTCATTACCAACTACCTGCTGTAAAAATTTCAGCTTGATGAGTTGTGCCGTTATTTTTTAAAAAATATTGATAGGTTTATTACACAAAAAAGTATAAATTTTCCACAACAAACGTAAAACGGGGAAATCACTCTATCTCAAACAACAAACATCAGATTGGCCTGAAATTTTTTCTACAAGTAGAAGTCATTACCATCTGCCTTCTGTGAAAATTTCAGCTTGATAAACTGTGCCGTTAATTTTTAAAAAATAGTGATAGGTTTATTACACAAAAAAGTATAATTATTCCACAACAAACGTAAAACGGGGAAATCACTCTATCTCAAACAACAAACATCAGATTGGCCTGAAATTTTTTCTACAAGTAGAAGTCATTACCAACTACCTGCTGTAAAAATTTCAGCTTGATGAGTTGTGCCGTTATTTTTTAAAAAATATTGATAGGTTTATTACACAAAAAAGTATAAATTTTCCACAACAAACGTAAAACGGGGAAATCACTCTATCTCAAACAACAAACATCAGATTGGCCTGAAATTTTTTCTACAAGTAGAAGTCATTACCAACTGCCTTCTGTGAAAATTTCAGCTTGATAAACTGTGCCGTTAATTTTTAAAAAATAGTGATAGGTTTATTACACAAAAAAGTATAATTATTCCACAACAAACGTAAAACGGGGAAATCACTCTATCTCAAACAACAAACATCAGATTGGCCTGAAATTTTTTCTACAAGTAGAAGTCATTACCAACTACCTGCTGTAAAAATTTCAGCTTGATGAGTTGTGCCGTTATTTTTTAAAAAATATTGATAGGTTTATTACACAAAAAAGTATAAATTTTCCACAACAAACGTAAAACGGGGAAATCACTCTATCTCAAACAACAAACATCAGATTGGCCTGAAATTTTTTCTACAAGTAGAAGTCATTACCATCTGCCTTCAGAGAAAATTTCAGCTTGATGAGTTGTGCCGTTATTTTTAAAAAAAATATTGATAGGTTTATTACACAAAAAAGTATAAATTTTCCACAACAAACGTAAAACGGGGAAATCACTCTATCTCAAACAACAAACATCAGATTGGCCTGAATTTTTTTCTACAAGTAGAAGTCATTACCAACTGCCTTCTGTGAAAATTTCAGCTTGATAAACTGTGCCGTTAATTTTTAAAAAATAGTGATAGGTTTATTACACAAAAAAGTATAATTATTCCACAACAAACGTAAAACGGGGAAATCACTCTATCTCAAACAACAAACATCAGATTGGCCTGAAATTTTTTCTACAAGTAGAAGTCATTACCATCTGCCTTCAGAGAAAATTTCAGCTTGATGAGTTGTGCCGTTATTTTTTAAAAAATATTGATAGGTTTATTACACAAAAAAGTATAAATTTTCCACAACAAACGTAAAACGGGGAAATCACTCTATCTCAAACAACAAACATCAGATTGGCCTGAATTTTTTTCTACAAGTAGAAGTCATTAACAACTGCCTGCTGTGAAAATTTCGGCTTGATAAGTTGCGCCGTTTATTTAAAAAAATCGTAATAGATTTATTACACAAGAGTAAAACAGGCAAATCGCTCTATCTCTAACCCCAACCTTCAGATTGGCCTGAAATTGTTTCTACAAGTAGAAATTATTGCAAACTCATCCATTATGGAGTAGTCACTACAAAGCGCAAAAAAAAAAAAAAAAAAAAAAAAAAAAAGTTCAGATTCCCTAACACAGACATCAGATTTCAGGTGCTAAGACTCATTGCCGTGTCACATGGGGAAACTTTGAGCCAGGCTTCCCCTTTTTAATAAGTTAGTTTCCACGCCGATTTTTTTTTCGATTCTAAACCCGATCACCCCGTTTGCAAGCAGGTTGAACGTTACTAAGAACAACCAACAATCCGAGATGTTTTTAATGTCCTATATGAATACTGCTTTTCTTTTGTTAAAAATCTTCAATTAATGTTTTCCACAACAAACGTAAACCGGGGAAATCACTCTATCTCTAACCCCAACCGTCAGATTGGCCTGAAATTTTTTCTACAAGTAGAAGTCATTACCAACTGCCTACTGTAAAAATTTCAGCTTGATGAGTTGTGCCGTTAATTTTTAAAAAATAGTGATAGGTTTATTACACAAAAAAGTATAATTATTCCACAACAAACGTAAAACGGGGAAATCACTCTATCTCAAACAACAAACATCAGATTGGCCTGAAATTTTTTCTACAAGTAGAAGTCATTACCATCTGCCTTCAGAGAAAATTTCAGCTTGATGAGCTGTGCCGTTATTTTTTAAAAAATATTGATAGGTTTATTACACAAAAAAGTATAAATTTTCCACAACAAACGTAAAACGGGGAAATCACTCTATCTCAAACAACAAACATCAGATTGGCCTGAAATTTTTTCTACAAGTAGAAGTCATTAACAACTGCCTGCTGTGAAAATTTCGGCTTGATAAGTTGCGCCGTTTATTTAAAAAAATCGTAATAGATTTATTACACAAGAGTAAAACAGGCAAATCGCTCTATCTCTAACCCCAACCTTCAGATTGGCCTGAAATTGTTTCTACAAGTAGAAATTATTGCAAACTCATCCATTATGGAGTAGTCACTACAAAGCGCAAAAAAAAAAAAAAAAAAAAAAAAAAAAGTTCAGATTCCCTAACACAGACATCAGATTTCAGGTGCTAAGACTCATTGCCGTGTCACATGGGGAAACTTTGAGCCAGGCTTCCCCTTTTTAATAAGTTAGTTTCCACGCCGATTTTTTTTTCGATTCTAAACCCGATCACCCCGTTTGCAAGCAGGTTGAACGTTACTAAGAACAACCAACAATCCGAGATGTTTTTAATGTCCTATATGAATACTGCTTTTCTTTTGTTAAAAATCTTCAATTAATGTTTTCCACAACAAAAGTAAACCGGGGAAATCACTCTATCTCTAACCCCAACCGTCAGATTGGCCTGAAATTTTTTCTACAAGTAGAAGTCATTACCAACTGCCTACTGTAAAAATTTCAGCTTGATGAGTTGTGCCGTTAATTTTTAAAAAATAGTGATAGGTTTATTACACAAAAAAGTATAAATTTTCCACAACAAACGTAAAACGGGGAAATCACTCTATCTCAAACAACAAACATCAGATTGGCCTGAATTTTTTTCTACAAGTAGAAGTCATTACCAACTGCCTTCTGTGAAAATTTCAGCTTGATAAACTGTGCCGTTAATTTTTAAAAAATAGTGATAGGTTTATTACACAAAAAAGTATAATTATTCCACAACAAACGTAAAACGGGGAAATCACTCTATCTCAAACAACAAACATCAGATTGGCCTGAAATTTTTTCTACAAGTAGAAGTCATTACCAACTGCCTTCTGTGAAAATTTCGGCTTGATAAGTTGCGCCGTTTATTTAAAAAAATCGTAATAGATTTATTACACAAGAGTAAAACAGGCAAATCGCTCTATCTCTAACCCCAACCTTCAGATTGGCCTGAAATTGTTTCTACAAGTAGAAATTATTGCAAACTCATCCATTATGGAGTAGTCACTACAAAGCGCAAAAAAAAAAAAAAAAAAAAAAAGTTCAGATTCCCTAACACAGACATCAGATTTCAGGTGCTAAGACTCATTGCCGTGTCTCATGGGGAAACTTTGAGCCAGGCTTCCCCTTTTTAATAAGTTAGTTTCCACGCCGATTTTTTTTTCGATTCTAAACCCGATCACCCCGTTTGCAAGCAGGTTGAACGTTACTAAGAACAACCAACAATCCGAGATGTTTTTAATGTCCTATATGAATACTGCTTTTCTTTTGTTAAAAATCTTCAATTAATGTTTTCCACAACAAAAGTAAACCGGGGAAATCACTCTATCTCTAACCCCAACCGTCAGATTGGCCTGAAATTTTTTCTACAAGTAGAAGTCATTACCAACTGCCTACTGTAAAAATTTCAGCTTGATGAGTTGTGCCGTTAATTTTTAAAAAATAGTGATAGGTTTATTACACAAAAAAGTATAAATTTTCCACAACAAACGTAAAACGGGGAAATCACTCTATCTCTAACCCCAACCGTCAGATTGGCCTGAAATTTTTTCTACAAGTAGAAGTCATTACCAACTGCCTACTGTAAAAATTTCAGCTTGATGAGTTGTGCCGTTAATTTTTAAAAAATAGTGATAGGTTTATTACACAAAAGAGTATAAATTTTCCACAACAAACGTAAAACGGGGAAATCACTCTATCTCAAACAACAAACATCAGATTGGCCTGAAATTTTTTCTACAAGTAGAAGTCATTACCGTCTGCCTTCAGAGAAAATTTCAGCTTGATGAGTTGTGCCGTTATTTTTTAAAAAATATTGATAGGTTTATTACACAAAAAAGTATAAATTTTCCACAACAAACGTAAAACGGGGAAATCACTCTATCTCAAACAACAAACATCAGATTGGCCTGAATTTTTTTCTACAAGTAGAAGTCATTACCAACTGCCTTCTGTGAAAATTTCAGCTTGATAAACTGTGCCGTTAATTTTTAAAAAATATTGATAGGTTTATTACACAAAAAAGTATAATTATTCCACAACAAACGTAAAACGGGGAAATCACTCTATCTCAAACAACAAACATCAGATTGGCCTGAAATTTTTTCTACAAGTAGAAGTCATTACCAACTGCCTTCTGTGAAAATTTCGGCTTGATAAGTTGCGCCGTTTATTTAAAAAAATCGTAATAGATTTATTACACAAAAAAGTATAATTATTCCACAACAAACGTAAAACGGGGAAATCACTCTATCTCAAACAACAAACATCAGATTGGCCTGAAATTTTTTCTACAAGTAGAAGTCATTACCAACTGCCTTCTGTGAAAATTTCGGCTTGATAAGTTGCGCCGTTTATTTAAAAAAATCGTAATAGATTTATTACACAAAAAAGTATAATTATTCCACAACAAACGTAAAACGGGGAAATCACTCTATCTCAAACAACAAACATCAGATTGGCCTGAAATTTTTTCTACAAGTAGAAGTCATTACCATCTGCCTTCAGAGAAAATTTCAGCTTGATGAGTTGTGCCGTTATTTTTTAAAAAATATTGATAGGTTTATTACACAAAAAAGTATAAATTTTCCACAACAAACGTAAAACGGGGAAATCACTCTATCTCAAACAATAAACATCAGATTGGCCTGAATTTTTTTCTACAAGTAGAAGTCATTACCAACTGCCTTCTGTGAAAATTTCAGCTTGATAAACTGTGCCGTTAATTTTTAAAAAATAGTGATAGGTTTATTACACAAAAAAGTATAATTATTCAACAACAAACGTAAAACGGGGAAATCACTCTATCTCAAACAACAAACATCAGATTGGCCTGAAATTTTTTCTACAAGTAGAAGTCATTACCAACTACCTGCTGTAAAAATTTCAGCTTGATGAGTTGTGCCGTTATTTTTTAAAAAATATTGATAGGTTTATTACACAAAAAAGTATAAATTTTCCACAACAAACGTAAAACGGGGAAATCACTCTATCTCAAACAACAAACATCAGATTGGCCTGAAATTTTTTCTACAAGTAGAAGTCATTACCATCTGCCTTCAGAGAAAATTTCAGCTTGATGAGTTGTGCCGTTATTTTTTAAAAAATATTGATAGGTTTATTACACAAAAAAGTATAAATTTTCCACAACAAACGTAAAACGGGGAAATCACTCTATCTCAAACAACAAACATCAGATTGGCCTGAATTTTTTTTCTACAAGTAGAAGTCATTACCAACTGCCTACTGTAAAAATTTCAGCTTGATGAGTTGTGCCGTTATTTTTTAAAAAATATTGATAGGTTTATTACACAAAAAAGTATAAATTTTCCACAACAAACGTAAAACGGGGAAATCACTCTATCTCAAACAACAAACATCAGATTGGCCTGATTTTTTTTCTACAAGTAGAAGTCATTACCAACTGCCTTCTGTGAAAATTTCAGCTTGATTAACTGTGCCGTTAATTTTTAAAAAATAGTGATAGGTTTATTACACAAAAAAGTATAATTATTCCACAACAAACGTAAAACGGGGAAATCACTCTATCTCAAACAACAAACATCAGATTGGCCTGAAATTTTTTCTACAAGTAGAAGTCATTACCAACTGCCTTCTGTGAAAATTTCGGCTTGATAAGTTGCGCCGTTTATTTAAAAAAATCGTAATAGATTTATTACACAAGAGTAAAACAGGCAAATCGCTCTATCTCTAACCCCAACCTTCAGATTGGCCTGAAATTGTTTCTACAAGTAGAAATTATTGCAAACTCATCCATTATGGAGTAGTCACTACAAAGCGCAAAAAAAAAAAAAAAAAAAAAAAAAAAGTTCAGATTCCCTAACACAGACATCAGATTTCAGGTGCTAAGACTCATTGCCGTGTCTCATGGGGAAACTTTGAGCCAGGCTTCCCCTTTTTAATAAGTTAGTTTCCACGCCGATTTTTTTTCGATTCTAAACCCGATCACCCCGTTTGCAAGCAGGTTGAACGTTACTAAGAACAACCAACAATCCGAGATGTTTTTAATGTCCTATATGAATACTGCTTTTCTTTTGTTAAAAATCTTCAATTAATGTTTTCCACAACAAAAGTAAACCGGGGAAATCACTCTATCTCTAACCCCAACCGTCAGATTGGCCTGAATTTTTTTCTACAAGTAGAAGTCATTACCAACTGCCTACTGTAAAAATTTCAGCTTGATGAGTTGTGCCGTTAATTTTTAAAAAATAGTGATAGGTTTATTACACAAAAAAGTATAAATTTTCCACAACAAACGTAAAACGGGGAAATCACTCTATCTCTAACCCCAACCGTCAGATTGGCCTGAAATTTTTTCTACAAGTAGAAGTCATTACCAACTGCCTACTGTAAAAATTTCAGCTTGATGAGTTGTGCCGTTAATTTTTAAAAAATAGTGATAGGTATATTACACAAAAGAGTATAAATTTTCCACAACAAACGTAAAACGGGGAAATCACTCTATCTCAAACAACAAACATCAGATTGGCCTGAAATTTTTTCTACAAGTAGAAGTCATTACCATCTGCCTTCAGAGAAAATTTCAGCTTGATGAGTTGTGCCGTTATTTTTTAAAAAATATTGATAGGTTTATTACACAAAAAAGTATAAATTTTCCACAACAAACGTAAAACGGGGAAATCACTCTATCTCAAACAACAAACATCAGATTGGCCTGAAATTTTTTCTACAAGTAGAAATCATTACCATCTGCCTTCAGAGAAAATTTCAGCTTGATGAGTTGTGCCGTTATTTTTAAAAAAAATATTGATAGGTTTATTACACAAAAAAGTATAAATTTTCCACAACAAACGTAAAACGGGGAAATCACTCTATCTCAAACAACAAACATCAGATTGGCCTGATTTTTTTTCTACAAGTAGAAGTCATTACCAACTGCCTTCTGTGAAAATTTCAGCTTGATAAACTGTGCCGTTAATTTTTAAAAAATAGTGATAGGTTTATTACACAAAAAAGTATAATTATTCCACAACAAACGTAAAACGGGGAAATCACTCTATCTCAAACAACAAACATCAGATTGGCCTGAAATTTTTTCTACAAGTAGAAGTCATTACCAACTGCCTTCTGTGAAAATTTCGGCTTGATAAGTTGCGCCGTTTATTTAAAAAAATCGTAATAGATTTATTACACAAAAAAGTATAATTATTCCACAACAAACGTAAAACGGGGAAATCACTCTATCTCAAACAACAAACATCAGATTGGCCTGAAATTTTTTCTACAAGTAGAAGTCATTACCATCTGCCTTCAGAGAAAATTTCAGCTTGATGAGTTGTGCCGTTATTTTTTAAAAAATATTGATAGGTTTATTACACAAAAAAGTATAAATTTTCCACAACAAACGTAAAACGGGGAAATCACTCTATCTCAAACAATAAACATCAGATTGGCCTGAATTTTTTTTTACAAGTAGAAGTCATTACCAACTGCCTTCTGTGAAAATTTCAGCTTGATAAACTGTGCCGTTAATTTTTAAAAAATAGTGATAGGTTTATTACACAAAAAAGTATAATTATTCCACAACAAACGTAAAACGGGGAAATCACTCTATCTCAAACAACAAACATCAGATTGGCCTGAAATTTTTTCTACAAGTAGAAGTCATTACCAACTACCTGCTGTAAAAATTTCAGCTTGATGAGTTGTGCCGTTATTTTTTAAAAAATATTGATAGGTTTATTACACAAAAAAGTATAAATTTTCCACAACAAACGTAAAACGGGGAAATCACTCTATCTCAAACAACAAACATCAGATTGGTCTGAAATTTTTTCTACAAGTAGAAGTCATTACCATCTGCCTTCAGAGAAAATTTCAGCTTGATGAGTTGTGCCGTTATTTTTTAAAAAATATTGATAGGTTTATTACACAAAAAAGTATAAATTTTCCACAACAAACGTAAAACGGGGAAATCACTCTATCTCAAACAACAAACATCAGATTGGCCTGAATTTTTTTCTACAAGTAGAAGTCATTACCAACTGCCTTCTGTGAAAATTTCAGCTTGATAAACTGTGCCGTTAATTTTTAAAAAATAGTGATAGGTTTATTACACAAAAAAGTATAATTACTCCACAACAAACGTAAAACGGGGAAATCACTCTATCTCAAACAACAAACATCAGATTGGCCTGAAATTTTTTCTACAAGTAGAAGTCATTACCATCTGCCTTCAGAGAAAATTTCAGCTTGATGAGTTGTGCCGTTAATTTTAAAAAAATAGTGATAGGTTTATTACACAAAAAAAGTATAATTATTCCACAACAAACGTAAAACGGGGAAATCACTCTATCTCAAACAACAAACATCAGATTGGCCTGAAATTTTTTCTACAAGTAGAAGTCATTACCATCTGCCTTCAGAGAAAATTTCAGCTTGATGGGTTGTGCCGTTAATTTTAAAAAAATAGTGATAGGTTTATTACACAAAAAAAGTATAATTATTCCACAACAAACGTAAAACGGGGAAATCACTCTATCTCAAACAACAAACATCAGATTGGCCTGAAATTTTTTCTACAAGTAGAAGTCATTACCATCTGCCTTCAGAGAAAATTTCAGCTTGATGAGTTGTGCCGTTAATTTTAAAAAAATAGTGATAGGTTTATTACACAAAAAAAGTATAATTATTCCACAACAAACGTAAAACGGGGAAATCACTCTATCTCAAACAACAAACATCAGATTGGCCTGAAATTTTTTCTACAAGTAGAAGTCATTACCAACTGCCTGCTGTAAAAATTTCAGCTTGATGAGTTGTGCCGTTATTTTTTAAAAAATATTGATAGGTTTATTACACAAAAAAGTATAAATTTTCCACAACAAACGTAAAACGGGGAAATCACTCTATCTCAAACAACAAACATCAGATTGGCCTGAAATTTTTTCTACAAGTAGAAGTCATTACCATCTGCCTTCAGAGAAAATTTCAGCTTGATGAGTTGTGCCGTTATTTTTTAAAAAATATTGATAGGTTTATTACACAAAAAAGTATAAATTTTCCACAACAAACGTAAAACGGGGAAATCACTCTATCTCAAACAACAAACATCAGATTGGCCTGAATTTTTTTCTACAAGTAGAAGTCATTACCAACTGCCTTCTGTGAAAATTTCAGCTTGATAAACTGTGCCGTTAATTTTTAAAAAATAGTGATAGGTTTATTACACAAAAAAGTATAATTATTCCACAACAAACGTAAAACGGGGAAATCACTCTATCTCAAACAACAAACATCAGATTGGCCTGAAATTTTTTCTACAAGTAGAAGTCATTACCAACTGCCTTCTGTGAAAATTTCGGCTTGATAAGTTGCGCCGTTTATTTAAAAAAATCGTAATAGATTTATTACACAAGAGTAAAACAGGCAAATCGCTCTATCTCTAACCCCAACCTTCAGATTGGCCTGAAATTGTTTCTACAAGTAGAAATTATTGCAAACTCAACCATTATGGAGTAGTCACTACAAAGCGCAAAAAAAAAAAAAAAAAAAAGTTCAGATTCCCTAACACAGACATCAGATTTCAGGTGCTAAGACTCATTGCCGTGTCTCATGGGGAAACTTTGAGCCAGGCTTCCCCTTTTTAATAAGTTAGTTTCCACGCCGATTTTTTTTTCGATTCTAAACCCGATCACCCCGTTTGCAAGCAGGTTGAACGTTACTAAGAACAACCAACAATCCGAGATGTTTTTAATGTCCTATATGAATACTGCTTTTCTTTTGTTAAAAATCTTCAATTAATGTTTTCCACAACAAAAGTAAACCGGGGAAATCACTCTATCTCTAACCCCAAACATCAGATTGGCCTGAAATTTTTTCTACAAGTAGAAGTCATTACCATCTGCCTTCAGAGAAAATTTCAGCTTGATGAGTTGTGCCGTTATTTTTTAAAAAATATTGATAGGTTTATTACACAAAAAAGTATAAATTTTCCACAACAAACGTAAAACGGGGAAATCACTCTATCTCAAACAACAAACATCAGATTGGCCTGAAATTTTTTCTACAAGTAGAAGTCATTACCAACTACCTGCTGTAAAAATTTCAGCTTGATGAGTTGTGCCGTTATTTTTAAAAAAATATTGATAGGTTTATTACACAAAAAAGTATAAATTTTCCACAACAAACGTAAAACGGGGAAATCACTCTATCTCAAACAACAAACATCAGATTGGCCTGAAATTTTTTCTACAAGTAGAAGTCATTACCATCTGCCTTCAGAGAAAATTTCAGCTTGATGAGTTGTGCCGTTATTTTTTAAAAAATATTGATAGGTTTATTACACAAAAAAGTATAAATTTTCCACAACAAACGTAAAACGGGGAAATCACTCTATCTCAAACAACAAACATCAGATTGGCCTGAAATTTTTTCTACAAGTAGAAGTCATTACCAACTGCCTTCTGTGAAAATTTCGGCTTGATAAGTTGCGCCGTTTATTTAAAAAAATCGTAATAGATTTATTACACAAAAAAGTATAATTATTCCACAACAAACGTAAAACGGGGAAATCACTCTATCTCAAACAACAAACATCAGATTGGCCTGAAATTTTTTCTACAAGTAGAAGTCATTACCAACTGCCTTCTGTGAAAATTTCGGCTTGATAAGTTGCGCCGTTTATTTAAAAAAATCGTAATAGATTTATTACACAAGAGTAAAACAGGCAAATCGCTCTATCTCTAACCCCAACCTTCAGATTGGCCTGAAATTGTTTCTACAAGTAGAAATTATTGCAAACTCAACCATTATGGAGTAGTCACTACAAAGCGCAAAAAAAAAAAAAAAAAAAAAAGTTCAGATTCCCTAACACAGACATCAGATTTCAGGTGCTAAGACTCATTGCCGTGTCTCATGGGGAAACTTTGAGCCAGGCTTCCCCTTTTTAATAAGTTAGTTTTCACGCCGATTTTTTTTTCGATTCTAAACCCGATCACCCCGTTTGCAAGCAGGTTGAACGTTACTAAGAACAACCAACAATCCGAGATGTTTTTAATGTCCTATATGAATACTGCTTTTCTTTTGTTAAAAATCTTCAATTAATGTTTTCCACAACAAAAGTAAACCGGGGAAATCACTCTATCTCTAACCCCAACCGTCAGATTGGCCTGAAATTTTTTCTACAAGTAGAAGTCATTACCAACTGCCTACTGTAAAAATTTCAGCTTGATGAGTTGTGCCGTTAATTTTTAAAAAATAGTGATAGGTTTATTACACAAAAAAGTATAATTATTCCACAACAAACGTAAAACGGGGAAATCACTCTATCTCAAACAACAAACATCAGATTGGCCTGAAATTTTTTCTACAAGTAGAAGTCATTACCAACTGCCTTCAGAGAAAATTTCAGCTTGATGAGTTGTGCCGTTATTTTTTAAAAAATATTGATAGGTTTATTACACAAAAAAGTATAAATTTTCCACAACAAACGTAAAACGGGGAAATCACTCTATCTCAAACAACAAACATCAGATTGGCCTGAATTTTTTTCTACAAGTAGAAGTCATTACCAACTGCCTTCTGTGAAAATTTCAGCTTGATAAACTGTGCCGTTAATTTTTAAAAAATAGTGATAGGTTTATTACACAAAAAAGTATAATTATTCCACAACAAACGTAAAACGGGGAAATCACTCTATCTCAAACAACAAACATCAGATTGGCCTGAAATTTTTTCTACAAGTAGAAGTCATTACCAACTGCCTTCTGTGAAAATTTCGGCTTGATAAGTTGCGCCGTTTATTTAAAAAAATCGTAATAGATTTATTACACAAAAAAGTATAATTATTCCACAACAAACGTAAAACGGGGAAATCACTCTATCTCAAACAACAAACATCAGATTGGCCTGAAATTTTTTCTACAAGTAGAAGTCATTACCATCTGCCTTCAGAGAAAATTTCAGCTTGATGAGTTGTGCCGTTATTTTTTAAAAAATATTGATAGGTTTATTACACAAAAAAGTATAAATTTTCCACAACAAACGTAAAACGGGGAAATCACTCTATCTCAAACAACAAACATCAGATTGGCCTGAATTTTTTTTCTACAAGTAGAAGTCATTACCAACTGCCTACTGTAAAAATTTCAGCTTGATGAATTGTGCCGTTATTTTTTAAAAAATATTGATAGGTTTATTACACAAAAAAGTATAAATTTTCCACAACAAACGTAAAACGGGGAAATCACTCTATCTCAAACAACAAACATCAGATTGGCCTGATTTTTTTTCTACAAGTAGAAGTCATTACCAACTGCCTTCTGTGAAAATTTCAGCTTGATAAACTGTGCCGTTAATTTTTAAAAAATAGTGATAGGTTTATTACACAAAAAAGTATAATTATTCCACAACAAACGTAAAACGGGGAAATCACTCTATCTCAAACAACAAACATCAGATTGGCCTGAATTTTTTTCTACAAGTAGAAGTCATTACCAACTGCCTTCTGTAAAAATTTCGGCTTGATAAGTTGCGCCGTTTATTTAAAAAAATCGTAATAGATTTATTACACAAAAAAGTATAATTATTCCACAACAAACGTAAAACGGGGAAATCACTCTATCTCAAACAACAAACATCAGATTGGCCTGAAATTTTTTCTACAAGTAGAAGTCATTACCATCTGCCTTCAGAGAAAATTTCAGCTTGATGAGTTGTGCCGTTATTTTTTAAAAAATATTGATAGGTTTATTACACAAAAAAGTATAAATTTTCCACAACAAACGTAAAACGGGGAAATCACTCTATCTCAAACAACAAACATCAGATTGGCCTGAAATTTTTTCTACAAGTAGAAGTCATTACCAACTACCTGCTGTAAAAATTTCAGCTTGATGAGTTGTGCCGTTATTTTTTAAAAAATATTGATAGGTTTATTACACAAAAAAGTATAAATTTTCCACAACAAACGTAAAACGGGGAAATCACTCTATCTCAAACAACAAACATCAGATTGGCCTGAAATTTTTTCTACAAGTAGAAGTCATTACCATCTGCCTTCAGAGAAAATTTCAGCTTGATGAGTTGTGCCGTTATTTTTTAAAAAATATTGATAGGTTTATTACACAAAAAAGTATAAATTTTCCACAACAAACGTAAAACGGGGAAATCACTCTATCTCAAACAACAAACATCAGATTGGCCTGATTTTTTTTCTACAAGTAGAAGTCATTACCAACTGCCTACTGTAAAAATTTCAGCTTGATGAGTTGTGCCGTTATTTTTTAAAAAATATTGATAGGTTTATTACACAAAAAAGTATAAATTTTCCACAACAAACGTAAAACGGGGAAATCACTCTATCTCAAACAACAAACATCAGATTGGCCTGATTTTTTTTCTACAAGTAGAAGTCATTACCAACTGCCTTCTGTGAAAATTTCAGCTTGATTAACTGTGCCGTTAATTTTTAAAAAATAGTGATAGGTTTATTACACAAAAAAGTATAATTATTCCACAACAAACGTAAAACGGGGAAATCACTCTATCTCAAACAACAAACATCAGATTGGCCTGAAATTTTTTCTACAAGTAGAAGTCATTACCAACTGCCTTCTGTGAAAATTTCGGCTTGATAAGTTGCGCCGTTTATTTAAAAAAATCGTAATAGATTTATTACACAAGAGTAAAACAGGCAAATCGCTCTATCTCTAACCCCAACCTTCAGATTGGCCTGAAATTGTTTCTACAAGTAGAAATTATTGCAAACTCATCCATTATGGAGTAGTCACTACAAAGCGCAAAAAAAAAAAAAAAAAAAAAAAAAGTTCAGATTCCCTAACACAGACATCAGATTTCAGGTGCTAAGACTCATTGCCGTGTCTCATGGGGAAACTTTGAGCCAGGCTTCCCCTTTTTAATAAGTTAGTTTCCACGCCGATTTTTTTTCGATTCTAAACCCGATCACCCCGTTTGCAAGCAGGTTGAACGTTACTAAGAACAACCAACAATCCGAGATGTTTTTAATGTCCTATATGAATACTGCTTTTCTTTTGTTAAAAATCTTCAATTAATGTTTTCCACAACAAAAGTAAACCGGGGAAATCACTCTATCTCTAACCCCAACCGTCAGATTGGCCTGAATTTTTTTCTACAAGTAGAAGTCATTACCAACTGCCTACTGTAAAAATTTCAGCTTGATGAGTTGTGCCGTTAATTTTTAAAAAATAGTGATAGGTTTATTACACAAAAAAGTATAAATTTTCCACAACAAACGTAAAACGGGGAAATCACTCTATCTCTAACCCCAACCGTCAGATTGGCCTGAAATTTTTTCTACAAGTAGAAGTCATTACCAACTGCCTACTGTAAAAATTTCAGCTTGATGAGTTGTGCCGTTAATTTTTAAAAAATAGTGATAGGTATATTACACAAAAGAGTATAAATTTTCCACAACAAACGTAAAACGGGGAAATCACTCTATCTCAAACAACAAACATCAGATTGGCCTGAAATTTTTTCTACAAGTAGAAGTCATTACCATCTGCCTTCAGAGAAAATTTCAGCTTGATGAGTTGTGCCGTTATTTTTTAAAAAATATTGATAGGTTTATTACACAAAAAAGTATAAATTTTCCACAACAAACGTAAAACGGGGAAATCACTCTATCTCAAACAACAAACATCAGATTGGCCTGAAATTTTTTCTACAAGTAGAAATCATTACCATCTGCCTTCAGAGAAAATTTCAGCTTGATGAGTTGTGCCGTTATTTTTAAAAAAAATATTGATAGGTTTATTACACAAAAAAGTATAAATTTTCCACAACAAACGTAAAACGGGGAAATCACTCTATCTCAAACAACAAACATCAGATTGGCCTGATTTTTTTTCTACAAGTAGAAGTCATAACCAACTGCCTTCTGTGAAAATTTCAGCTTGATAAACTGTGCCGTTAATTTTTAAAAAATAGTGATAGGTTTATTACACAAAAAAGTATAATTATTCCACAACAAACGTAAAACGGGGAAATCACTCTATCTCAAACAACAAACATCAGATTGGCCTGAAATTTTTTCTACAAGTAGAAGTCATTACCAACTGCCTTCTGTGAAAATTTCGGCTTGATAAGTTGCGCCGTTTATTTAAAAAAATCGTAATAGATTTATTACACAAAAAAGTATAATTATTCCACAACAAACGTAAAACGGGGAAATCACTCTATCTCAAACAACAAACATCAGATTGGCCTGAAATTTTTTCTACAAGTAGAAGTCATTACCATCTGCCTTCAGAGAAAATTTCAGCTTGATGAGTTGTGCCGTTATTTTTTAAAAAATATTGATAGGTTTATTACACAAAAAAGTATAAATTTTCCACAACAAACGTAAAACGGGGAAATCACTCTATCTCAAACAATAAACATCAGATTGGCCTGAATTTTTTTTTACAAGTAGAAGTCATTACCAACTGCCTTCTGTGAAAATTTCAGCTTGATAAACTGTGCCGTTAATTTTTAAAAAATAGTGATAGGTTTATTACACAAAAAAGTATAATTATTCCACAACAAACGTAAAACGGGGAAATCACTCTATCTCAAACAACAAACATCAGATTGGCCTGAAATTTTTTCTACAAGTAGAAGTCATTACCAACTACCTGCTGTAAAAATTTCAGCTTGATGAGTTGTGCCGTTATTTTTTAAAAAATATTGATAGGTTTATTACACAAAAAAGTATAAATTTTCCACAACAAACGTAAAACGGGGAAATCACTCTATCTCAAACAACAAACATCAGATTGGTCTGAAATTTTTTCTACAAGTAGAAGTCATTACCATCTGCCTTCAGAGAAAATTTCAGCTTGATGAGTTGTGCCGTTATTTTTTAAAAAATATTGATAGGTTTATTACACAAAAAAGTATAAATTTTCCACAACAAACGTAAAACGGGGAAATCACTCTATCTCAAACAACAAACATCAGATTGGCCTGAATTTTTTTCTACAAGTAGAAGTCATTACCAACTGCCTTCTGTGAAAATTTCAGCTTGATAAACTGTGCCGTTAATTTTTAAAAAATAGTGATAGGTTTATTACACAAAAAAGTATAATTACTCCACAACAAACGTAAAACGGGGAAATCACTCTATCTCAAACAACAAACATCAGATTGGCCTGAAATTTTTTCTACAAGTAGAAGTCATTACCATCTGCCTTCAGAGAAAATTTCAGCTTGATGAGTTGTGCCGTTAATTTTAAAAAAATAGTGATAGGTTTATTACACAAAAAAAGTATAATTATTCCACAACAAACGTAAAACGGGGAAATCACTCTATCTCAAACAACAAACATCAGATTGGCCTGAAATTTTTTCTACAAGTAGAAGTCATTACCATCTGCCTTCAGAGAAAATTTCAGCTTGATGAGTTGTGCCGTTAATTTTAAAAAAATAGTGATAGGTTTATTACACAAAAAAAGTATAATTATTCCACAACAAACGTAAAACGGGGAAATCACTCTATCTCAAACAACAAACATCAGATTGGCCTGAAATTTTTTCTACAAGTAGAAGTCATTACCATCTGCCTTCAGAGAAAATTTCAGCTTGATGAGTTGTGCCGTTAATTTTAAAAAAATAGTGATAGGTTTATTACACAAAAAAAGTATAATTATTCCACAACAAACGTAAAACGGGGAAATCACTCTATCTCAAACAACAAACATCAGATTGGCCTGAAATTTTTTCTACAAGTAGAAGTCATTACCAACTGCCTGCTGTAAAAATTTCAGCTTGATGAGTTGTGCCGTTATTTTTTAAAAAATATTGATAGGTTTATTACACAAAAAAGTATAAATTTTCCACAACAAACGTAAAACGGGGAAATCACTCTATCTCAAACAACAAACATCAGATTGGCCTGAAATTTTTTCTACAAGTAGAAGTCATTACCATCTGCCTTCAGAGAAAATTTCAGCTTGATGAGTTGTGCCGTTATTTTTTAAAAAATATTGATAGGTTTATTACACAAAAAAGTATAAATTTTCCACAACAAACGTAAAACGGGGAAATCACTCTATCTCAAACAACAAACATCAGATTGGCCTGAATTTTTTTCTACAAGTAGAAGTCATTACCAACTGCCTTCTGTGAAAATTTCAGCTTGATAAACTGTGCCGTTAATTTTTAAAAAATAGTGATAGGTTTATTACACAAAAAAGTATAATTATTCCACAACAAACGTAAAACGGGGAAATCACTCTATCTCAAACAACAAACATCAGATTGGCCTGAAATTTTTTCTACAAGTAGAAGTCATTACCAACTGCCTTCTGTGAAAATTTCGGCTTGATAAGTTGCGCCGTTTATTTAAAAAAATCGTAATAGATTTATTACACAAGAGTAAAACAGGCAAATCGCTCTATCTCTAACCCCAACCTTCAGATTGGCCTGAAATTGTTTCTACAAGTAGAAATTATTGCAAACTCAACCATTATGGAGTAGTCACTACAAAGCGCAAAAAAAAAAAAAAAAAAAAAAAGTTCAGATTCCCTAACACAGACATCAGATTTCAGGTGCTAAGACTCATTGCCGTGTCTCATGGGGAAACTTTGAGCCAGGCTTCCCCTTTTTAATAAGTTAGTTTCCACGCCGATTTTTTTTTCGATTCTAAACCCGATCACCCCGTTTGCAAGCAGGTTGAACGTTACTAAGAACAACCAACAATCCGAGATGTTTTTAATGTCCTATATGAATACTGCTTTTCTTTTGTTAAAAATCTTCAATTAATGTTTTCCACAACAAAAGTAAACCGGGGAAATCACTCTATCTCTAACCCCAAACATCAGATTGGCCTGAAATTTTTTCTACAAGTAGAAGTCATTACCATCTGCCTTCAGAGAAAATTTCAGCTTGATGAGTTGTGCCGTTATTTTTTTAAAAAATATTGATAGGTTTATTACACAAAAAAGTATAAATTTTCCACAACAAACGTAAAACGGGGAAATCACTCTATCTCAAACAACAAACATCAGATTGGCCTGAAATTTTTTCTACAAGTAGAAGTCATTACCAACTACCTGCTGTAAAAATTTCAGCTTGATGAGTTGTGCCGTTATTTTAAAAAAAATATTGATAGGTTTATTACACAAAAAAGTATAAATTTTCCACAACAAACGTAAAACGGGGAAATCACTCTATCTCAAACAACAAACATCAGATTGGCCTGAAATTTTTTCTACAAGTAGAAGTCATTACCATCTGCCTTCAGAGAAAATTTCAGCTTGATGAGTTGTGCCGTTATTTTTTAAAAAATATTGATAGGTTTATTACACAAAAAAGTATAAATTTTCCACAACAAACGTAAAACGGGGAAATCACTCTATCTCAAACAACAAACATCAGATTGGCCTGAAATTTTTTCTACAAGTAGAAGTCATTACCAACTGCCTTCTGTGAAAATTTCGGCTTGATAAGTTGCGCCGTTTATTTAAAAAAATCGTAATAGATTTATTACACAAAAAAGTATAATTATTCCACAACAAACGTAAAACGGGGAAATCACTCTATCTCAAACAACAAACATCAGATTGGCCTGAAATTTTTTCTACAAGTAGAAGTCATTACCAACTGCCTTCTGTGAAAATTTCGGCTTGATAAGTTGCGCCGTTTATTTAAAAAAATCGTAATAGATTTATTACACAAGAGTAAAACAGGCAAATCGCTCTATCTCTAACCCCAACCTTCAGATTGGCCTGAAATTGTTTCTACAAGTAGAAATTATTGCAAACTCAACCATTATGGAGTAGTCACTACAAAGCGCAAAAAAAAAAAAAAAAAAAAAAAAGTTCAGATTCCCTAACACAGACATCAGATTTCAGGTGCTAAGACTCATTGCCGTGTCTCATGGGGAAACTTTGAGCCAGGCTTCCCCTTTTTAATAAGTTAGTCTTCACGCCGATTTTTTTTTCGATTCTAAACCCGATCACCCCGTTTGCAAGCAGGTTGAACGTTACTAAGAACAACCAACAATCCGAGATGTTTTTAATGTCCTATATGAATACTGCTTTTCTTTTGTTAAAAATCTTCAATTAATGTTTTCCACAACAAAAGTAAACCGGGGAAATCACTCTATCTCTAACCCCAACCGTCAGATTGGCCTGAAATTTTTTCTACAAGTAGAAGTCATTACCAACTGCCTACTGTAAAAATTTCAGCTTGATGAGTTGTGCCGTTAATTTTTAAAAAATAGTGATAGGTTTATTACACAAAAAAGTATAATTATTCCACAACAAACGTAAAACGGGGAAATCACTCTATCTCAAACAACAAACATCAGATTGGCCTGAAATTTTTTCTACAAGTAGAAGTCATTACCAACTGCCTTCAGAGAAAATTTCAGCTTGATGAGTTGTGCCGTTATTTTTTAAAAAATATTGATAGGTTTATTACACAAAAAAGTATAAATTTTCCACAACAAACGTAAAACGGGGAAATCACTCTATCTCAAACAACAAACATCAGATTGGCCTGAATTTTTTTCTACAAGTAGAAGTCATTACCAACTGCCTTCTGTGAAAATTTCAGCTTGATAAACTGTGCCGTTAATTTTTAAAAAATAGTGATAGGTTTATTACACAAAAAAGTATAATTATTCCACAACAAACGTAAAACGGGGAAATCACTCTATCTCAAACAACAAACATCAGATTGGCCTGAAATTTTTTCTACAAGTAGAAGTCATTAACAACTGCCTGCTGTGAAAATTTCGGCTTGATAAGTTGCGCCGTTTATTTAAAAAAATCGTAATAGATTTATTACACAAGAGTAAAACAGGCAAATCGCTCTATCTCTAACCCCAACCTTCAGATTGGCCTGAAATTGTTTCTACAAGTAGAAATTATTGCAAACTCATCCATTATGGAGTAGTCACTACAAAGCGCAAAAAAAAAAAAAAAAAAAAAAAGTTCAGATTCCCTAACACAGACATCAGATTTCAGGTGCTAAGACTCATTGCCGTGTCTCATGGGGAAACTTTGAGCCAGGCTTCCCCTTTTTAATAAGTTAGTTTCCACGCCGATTTTTTTTTCGATTCTAAACCCGATCACCCCGTTTGCAAGCAGGTTGAACGTTACTAAGAACAACCAACAATCCGAGATGTTTTTAATGTCCTATATGAATACTGCTTTTCTTTTGTTAAAAATCTTCAATTAATGTTTTCCACAACAAAAGTAAACCGGGGAAATCACTCTATCTCTAACCCCAACCGTCAGATTGGCCTGAAATTTTTTCTACAAGTAGAAGTCATTACCAACTGCCTACTGTAAAAATTTCAGCTTGATGAGTTGTGCCGTTAATTTTTAAAAAATAGTGATAGGTTTATTACACAAAAAAGTATAAATTTTCCACAACAAACGTAAAACGGGGAAATCACTCTATCTCTAACCCCAACCGTCAGATTGGCCTGAAATTTTTTCTACAAGTAGAAGTCATTACCAACTGCCTACTGTAAAAATTTCAGCTTGATGAGTTGTGCCGTTAATTTTTAAAAAATAGTGATAGGTTTATTACACAAAAGAGTATAAATTTTCCACAACAAACGTAAAACGGGGAAATCACTCTATCTCAAACAACAAACATCAGATTGGCCTGAAATTTTTTCTACAAGTAGAAGTCATTACCATCTGCCTTCAGAGAAAATTTCAGCTTGATGAGTTGTGCCGTTATTTTTTAAAAAATATTGATAGGTTTATTACACAAAAAAGTATAAATTTTCCACAACAAACGTAAAACGGGGAAATCACTCTATCTCAAACAACAAACATCAGATTGGCCTGAAATTTTTTCTACAAGTAGAAGTCATTACCAACTGCCTTCTGTGAAAATTTCAGCTTGATAAACTGTGCCGTTAATTTTTAAAAAATAGTGATAGGTTTATTACACAAAAAAGTATAATTATTCCACAACAAACGTAAAACGGGAAAATCACTCTATCTCAAACAACAAACATCAGATTGGCCTGAAATTGTTTCTACAAGTAGAAATTATTGCAAACTCAACCATTACGGAGTAGTCACTACAAAGCGCAAAAAAAAAAAAAAAAAAAAAAAAGTTCAGATTCCCTAACACAGACATCAGATTTCAGGTGCTAAGACTCATTGCCGTGTCTCATGGGGAAACTTTGAGCCAGGCTTCCCCTTTTTAATAAGTTAGTTTCCACGCCGATTTTTTTTTCGATTCTTAACCCGATCACCCCGTTTGCAAGCAGGTTGAACGTTACTAAGAACAACCAACAATCCGAGATGTTTTTAATGTCCTATATGAATACTGCTTTTCTTTTGTTAAAAATCTTCAATTAATGTTTTCCACAACAAAAGTAAACCGGGGAAATCACTCTATCTCTAACCCCAACCGTCAGATTGACCTTAAAATTTTTTCTACAAGTAGAAGTCATTACCAACTGCCTACTGTAAAAATTTCAGCTTGATGAGTTGTGCCGTTAATTTTTAAAAAATAGTGATAGGTTTATTACACAAAAAAGTATAATTATTCCACAACAAACGTAAAACGGGGAAATCACTCTATCTCAAACAACAAACATCAGATTGGCCTGAAATTTTTTCTACAAGTAGAAGTCATTACCATCTGCCTTCAGAGAAAATTTCAGCTTGATGAGCTGTGCCGTTATTTTTTAAAAAATATTGATAGGTTTATTACACAAAAAAGTATAAATTTTCCACAACAAACGTAAAACGGGGAAATCACTCTATCTCAAACAACAAACATCAGATTGGCCTGAAATTTTTTCTACAAGTAGAAGTCATTAACAACTGCCTGCTGTGAAAATTTCGGCTTGATAAGTTGCGCCGTTTATTTAAAAAAATCGTAATAGATTTATTACACAAAAGTAAAACAGGCAAATCGCTCTATCTCTAACCCCAACCTTCAGATTGGCCTGAAATTGTTTCTTCAAGTAGAAATTATTGCAAACTCATCCATTATGGAGTAGTCACTACAAAGCGCAAAAAAAAAAAAAAAAAAAAAAAAAAAAGTTCAGATTCCCTAACACAGACATCAGATTTCAGGTGCTAAGACTCATTGCCGTGTCTCATGGGGAAACTTTGAGCCAGGCTTCCCCTTTTTAATAAGTTAGTTTCCACGCCGATTTTTTTTTCGATTCTAAACCCGATCACCCCGTTTGCAAGCAGGTTGAACGTTACTAAGAACAACCAACAATCCGAGATGTTTTTAATGTCCTATATGAATACTGCTTTTCTTTTGTTAAAAATCTTCAATTAATGTTTTCCACAACAAACGTAAAACGGGGAAATCACTCTATCTCTAACCCCAACCGTCAGATTGGCCTGAAATTTTTTCTACAAGTAGAAGTCATTACCAACTGCCTACTGTAAAAATTTCAGCTTGATGAGTTGTGCCGTTAATTTTTAAAAAATAGTGATAGGTTTATTACACAAAAAAGTATAAATTTTCCACAACAAACGTAAAACGGGGAAATCACTCTATCTCAAACAACAAACATCAGATTGGCCTGAATTTTTTTCTACAAGTAGAAGTCATTACCAACTGCCTTCTGTGAAAATTTCAGCTTGATAAACTGTGCCGTTAATTTTTAAAAAATAGTGATAGGTTTATTACACAAAAAAGTATAATTATTCCACAACAAACGTAAAACGGGGAAATCACTCTATCTCAAACAACAAACATCAGATTGGCCTGAAATTTTTTCTACAAGTAGAAGTCATTACCAACTGCCTTCTGTGAAAATTTCGGCTTGATAAGTTGCGCCGTTTATTTAAAAAAATCGTAATAGATTTATTACACAAGAGTAAAACAGGCAAATCGCTCTATCTCTAACCCCAACCTTCAGATTGGCCTGAAATTGTTTCTACAAGTAGAAATTATTGCAAACTCATCCATTATGGAGTAGTCACTACAAAGCGCAAAAAAAAAAAAAAAAAAAAAAAAAAGTTCAGATTCCCTAACACAGACATCAGATTTCAGGTGCTAAGACTCATTGCCGTGTCTCATGGGGAAACTTTGAGCCAGGCTTCCCCTTTTTAATAAGTTAGTTTCCACGCCGATTTTTTTTTCGATTCTAAACCCGATCACCCCGTTTGCAAGCAGGTTGAACGTTACTAAGAACAACCAACAATCCGAGATGTTTTTAATGTCCTATATGAATACTGCTTTTCTTTTGTTAAAAATCTTCAATTAATGTTTTCCACAACAAACGTAAACCGGGGAAATCACTCTATCTCTAACCCCAACCGTCAGATTGGCCTGAATTTTTTCTACAAGTAGAAGTCATTACCAACTGCCTACTGTAAAAATTTCAGCTTGATGAGTTGTGCCGTTAATTTTTAAAAAATAGTGATAGGTTTATTACACAAAAAAGTATAATTATTCCACAACAAACGTAAAACGGGGAAATCACTCTATCTCAAACAACAAACATCAGATTGGCCTGAAATTTTTTCTACAAGTAGAAGTCATTACCATCTGCCTTCAGAGAAAATTTCAGCTTGATGAGCTGTGCCGTTATTTTTTAAAAAATATTGATAGGTTTATTACACAAAAAAGTATAAATTTTCCACAACAAACGTAAAACGGGGAAATCACTCTATCTCAAACAACAAACATCAGATTGGCCTGAAATTTTTTCTACAAGTAGAAGTCATTAACAACTGCCTGCTGTGAAAATTTCGGCTTGATAAGTTGCGCCGTTTATTTAAAAAAATCGTAATAGATTTATTACACAAGAGTAAAACAGGCAAATCGCTCTATCTCTAACCCCAACCTTCAGATTGGCCTGAAATTGTTTCTACAAGTAGAAATTATTGCAAACTCATCCATTATGGAGTAGTCACTACAAAGCGCAAAAAAAAAAAAAAAAAAAAAAGTTCAGATTCCCTAACACAGACATCAGATTTCAGGTGCTAAGACTCATTGCCGTGTCTCATGGGGAAACTTTGAGCCAGGCTTCCCCTTTTTAATAAGTTAGTTTCCACGCCGATTTTTTTTTTCGATTCTAAACCCGATCACCCCGTTTGCAAGCAGGTTGAACGTTACTAAGAACAACCAACAATCCGAGATGTTTTTAATGTCCTATATGAATACTGCTTTTCTTTTGTTAAAAATCTTCAATTAATGTTTTCCACAACAAAAGTAAACCGGGGAAATCACTCTATCTCTAACCCCAACCGTCAGATTGGCCTGAAATTTTTTCTACAAGTAGAAGTCATTACCAACTGCCTACTGTAAAAATTTCAGCTTGATGAGTTGTGCCGTTAATTTTTAAAAAATAGTGATAGGTTTATTACACAAAAAAGTATAAATTTTCCACAACAAACGTAAAACGGGGAAATCACTCTATCTCTAACCCCAACCGTCAGATTGGCCTGAAATTTTTTCTACAAGTAGAAGTCATTACCAACTGCCTACTGTAAAAATTTCAGCTTGATGAGTTGTGCCGTTAATTTTTAAAAAATAGTGATAGGTTTATTACACAAAAGAGTATAAATTTTCCACAACAAACGTAAAACGGGGAAATCACTCTATCTCAAACAACAAACATCAGATTGGCCTGAAATTTTTTCTACAAGTAGAAGTCATTACCATCTGCCTTCAGAGAAAATTTCAGCTTGATGAGTTGTGCCGTTATTTTTTAAAAAATATTGATAGGTTTATTACACAAAAAAGTATAAATTTTCCACAACAAACGTAAAACGGGGAAATCACTCTATCTCAAACAACAAACATCAGATTGGCCTGAATTTTTTTCTACAAGTAGAAGTCATTACCAACTGCCTTCTGTGAAAATTTCAGCTTGATAAACTGTGCCGTTAATTTTTAAAAAATAGTGATAGGTTTATTACACAAAAAAGTATAATTATTCCACAACAAACGTAAAACGGGGAAATCACTCTATCTCAAACAACAAACATCAGATTGGCCTGAAATTTTTTCTACAAGTAGAAGTCATTACCAACTGCCTTCTGTGAAAATTTCGGCTTGATAAGTTGCGCCGTTTATTTAAAAAAATCGTAATAGATTTATTACACAAAAAAGTATAATTATTCCACAACAAACGTAAAACGGGGAAATCACTCTATCTCAAACAACAAACATCAGATTGGCCTGAAATTTTTTCTACAAGTAGAAGTCATTACCATCTACCTTCAGAGAAAATTTCAGCTTGATGAGTTGTGCCGTTATTTTTTAAAAAATATTGATAGGTTTATTACACAAAAAAGTATAAATTTTCCACAACAAACGTAAAACGGGGAAATCACTCTATCTCAAACAACAAACATCAGATTGGCCTGAATTTTTTTTCTACAAGTAGAAGTCATTACCAACTGCCTACTGTAAAAATTTCAGCTTGATGAGTTGTGCCGTTATTTTTTAAAAAATATTGATAGGTTTATTACACAAAAAAGTATAAATTTTCCACAACAAACGTAAAACGGGGAAATCACTCTATCTCAAACAACAAACATCAGATTGGCCTGATTTTTTTTCTACAAGTAGAAGTCATTACCAACTGCCTTCTGTGAAAATTTCAGCTTGATAAACTGTGCCGTTAATTTTTAAAAAATAGTGATAGGTTTATTACACAAAAAAGTATAATTATTCCACAACAAACGTAAAACGGGGAAATCACTCTATCTCAAACAACAAACATCAGATTGGCCTGAAATTTTTTCTACAAGTAGAAGTCATTACCAACTGCCTTCTGTGAAAATTTCGGCTTGATAAGTTGCGCCGTTTATTTAAAAAAATCGTAATAGATTTATTACACAAAAAAGTATAATTATTCCACAACAAACGTAAAACGGGGAAATCACTCTATCTCAAACAACAAACATCAGATTGGCCTGAAATTTTTTCTACAAGTAGAAGTCATTACCATCTGCCTTCAGAGAAAATTTCAGCTTGATGAGTTGTGCCGTTATTTTTTAAAAAATATTGATAGGTTTATTACACAAAAAAGTATAAATTTTCCACAACAAACGTAAAACGGGGAAATCACTCTATCTCAAACAATAAACATCAGATTGGCCTGAATTTTTTTCTACAAGTAGAAGTCATTACCAACTGCCTTCTGTGAAAATTTCAGCTTGATAAACTGTGCCGTTAATTTTTAAAAAATAGTGATAGGTTTATTACACAAAAAAGTATAATTATTCCACAACAAACGTAAAACGGGGAAATCACTCTATCTCAAACAACAAACATCAGATTGGCCTGAAATTTTTTCTACAAGTAGAAGTCATTACCAACTACCTGCTGTAAAAATTTCAGCTTGATGAGTTGTGCCGTTATTTTTTAAAAAATATTGATAGGTTTATTACACAAAAAAGTATAAATTTTCCACAACAAACGTAAAACGGGGAAATCACTCTATCTCAAACAACAAACATCAGATTGGCCTGAATTTTTTTCTACAAGTAGAAGTCATTACCAACTACCTGCTGTAAAAATTTCAGCTTGATGAGTTGTGCCGTTATTTTTTAAAAAATATTGATAGGTTTATTACACAAAAAAGTATAAATTTTCCACAACAAACGTAAAACGGGGAAATCACTCTATCTCAAACAACAAACATCAGATTGGCCTGAAATTTTTTCTACAAGTAGAAGTCATTACCATCTGCCTTCTGTGAAAATTTCAGCTTGATAAACTGTGCCGTTAATTTTTAAAAAATAGTGATAGGTTTATTACACAAAAAAGTATAATTATTCCACAACAAACGTAAAACGGGGAAATCACTCTATCTCAAACAACAAACATCAGATTGGCCTGAAATTTTTTCTACAAGTAGAAGTCATTACCAACTACCTGCTGTAAAAATTTCAGCTTGATGAGTTGTGCCGTTATTTTTTAAAAAATATTGATAGGTTTATTACACAAAAAAGTATAAATTTTCCACAACAAACGTAAAACGGGGAAATCACTCTATCTCAAACAACAAACATCAGATTGGCCTGAAATTTTTTCTACAAGTAGAAGTCATTACCATCTGCCTTCAGAGAAAATTTCAGCTTGATGAGTTGTGCCGTTATTTTTTAAAAAATATTGATAGGTTTATTACACAAAAAAGTATAAATTTTCCACAACAAACGTAAAACGGGGAAATCACTCTATCTCAAACAATAAACATCAGATTGGCCTGAATTTTTTTCTACAAGTAGAAGTCATTACCAACTGCCTTCTGTGAAAATTTCAGCTTGATAAACTGTGCCGTTAATTTTTAAAAAATAGTGATAGGTTTATTACACAAAAAAGTATAATTATTCCACAACAAACGTAAAACGGGGAAATCACTCTATCTCAAACAACAAACATCAGATTGGCCTGAAATTTTTTCTACAAGTAGAAGTCATTACCAACTACCTGCTGTAAAAATTTCAGCTTGATGAGTTGTGCCGTTATTTTTTAAAAAATATTGATAGGTTTATTACACAAAAAAGTATAAATTTTCCACAACAAACGTAAAACGGGGAAATCACTCTATCTCAAACAACAAACATCAGATTGGCCTGAAATTTTTTCTACAAGTAGAAGTCATTACCATCTGCCTTCAGAGAAAATTTCAGCTTGATGAGTTGTGCCGTTATTTTTAAAAAAAATATTGATAGGTTTATTACACAAAAAAGTATAAATTTTCCACAACAAACGTAAAACGGGGAAATCACTCTATCTCAAACAACAAACATCAGATTGGCCTGAATTTTTTTCTACAAGTAGAAGTCATTACCAACTGCCTTCTGTGAAAATTTCAGCTTGATAAACTGTGCCGTTAATTTTTAAAAAATAGTGATAGGTTTATTACACAAAAAAGTATAATTATTCCACAACAAACGTAAAACGGGGAAATCACTCTATCTCAAACAACAAACATCAGATTGGCCTGAAATTTTTTCTACAAGTAGAAGTCATTACCATCTGCCTTCAGAGAAAATTTCAGCTTGATGAGTTGTGCCGTTATTTTTTAAAAAATATTGATAGGTTTATTACACAAAAAAGTATAAATTTTCCACAACAAACGTAAAACGGGGAAATCACTCTATCTCAAACAACAAACATCAGATTGGCCTGAATTTTTTTCTACAAGTAGAAGTCATTAACAACTGCCTGCTGTGAAAATTTCGGCTTGATAAGTTGCGCCGTTTATTTAAAAAAATCGTAATAGATTTATTACACAAGAGTAAAACAGGCAAATCGCTCTATCTCTAACCCCAACCTTCAGATTGGCCTGAAATTGTTTCTACAAGTAGAAATTATTGCAAACTCATCCATTATGGAGTAGTCACTACAAAGCGCAAAAAAAAAAAAAAAAAAAAAAAAAAAAGTTCAGATTCCCTAACACAGACATCAGATTTCAGGTGCTAAGACTCATTGCCGTGTCACATGGGGAAACTTTGAGCCAGGCTTCCCCTTTTTAATAAGTTAGTTTCCACGCCGATTTTTTTTTCGATTCTAAACCCGATCACCCCGTTTGCAAGCAGGTTGAACGTTACTAAGAACAACCAACAATCCGAGATGTTTTTAATGTCCTATATGAATACTGCTTTTCTTTTGTTAAAAATCTTCAATTAATGTTTTCCACAACAAACGTAAACCGGGGAAATCACTCTATCTCTAACCCCAACCGTCAGATTGGCCTGAAATTTTTTCTACAAGTAGAAGTCATTACCAACTGCCTACTGTAAAAATTTCAGCTTGATGAGTTGTGCCGTTAATTTTTAAAAAATAGTGATAGGTTTATTACACAAAAAAGTATAATTATTCCACAACAAACGTAAAACGGGGAAATCACTCTATCTCAAACAACAAACATCAGATTGGCCTGAAATTTTTTCTACAAGTAGAAGTCATTACCATCTGCCTTCAGAGAAAATTTCAGCTTGATGAGCTGTGCCGTTATTTTTTAAAAAATATTGATAGGTTTATTACACAAAAAAGTATAAATTTTCCACAACAAACGTAAAACGGGGAAATCACTCTATCTCAAACAACAAACATCAGATTGGCCTGAAATTTTTTCTACAAGTAGAAGTCATTAACAACTGCCTGCTGTGAAAATTTCGGCTTGATAAGTTGCGCCGTTTATTTAAAAAAATCGTAATAGATTTATTACACAAGAGTAAAACAGGCAAATCGCTCTATCTCTAACCCCAACCTTCAGATTGGCCTGAAATTGTTTCTACAAGTAGAAATTATTGCAAACTCATCCATTATGGAGTAGTCACTACAAAGCGCAAAAAAAAAAAAAAAAAAAAAAAAGTTCAGATTCCCTAACACAGACATCAGATTTCAGGTGCTAAGACTCATTGCCGTGTCTCATGGGGAAACTTTGAGCCAGGCTTCCCCTTTTTAATAAGTTAGTTTCCACGCCGATTTTTTTTTCGATTCTAAACCCGATCACCCCGTTTGCAAGCAGGTTGAACGTTACTAAGAACAACCAACAATCCGAGATGTTTTTAATGTCCTATATGAATACTGCTTTTCTTTTGTTAAAAATCTTCAATTAATGTTTTCCACAACAAAAGTAAACCGGGGAAATCACTCTATCTCTAACCCCAACCGTCAGATTGGCCTGAAATTTTTTCTACAAGTAGAAGTCATTACCAACTGCCTACTGTAAAAATTTCAGCTTGATGAGTTGTGCCGTTAATTTTTAAAAAATAGTGATAGGTTTATTACACAAAAAAGTATAAATTTTCCACAACAAACGTAAAACGGGGAAATCACTCTATCTCAAACAACAAACATCAGATTGGCCTGAATTTTTTTCTACAAGTAGAAGTCATTACCAACTGCCTTCTGTGAAAATTTCAGCTTGATAAACTGTGCCGTTAATTTTTAAAAAATAGTGATAGGTTTATTACACAAAAAAGTATAATTATTCCACAACAAACGTAAAACGGGGAAATCACTCTATCTCAAACAACAAACATCAGATTGGCCTGAAATTTTTTCTACAAGTAGAAGTCATTACCAACTGCCTTCTGTGAAAATTTCGGCTTGATAAGTTGCGCCGTTTATTTAAAAAAATCGTAATAGATTTATTACACAAGAGTAAAACAGGCAAATCGCTCTATCTCTAACCCCAACCTTCAGATTGGCCTGAAATTGTTTCTACAAGTAGAAATTATTGCAAACTCATCCATTATGGAGTAGTCACTACAAAGCGCAAAAAAAAAAAAAAAAAAAAAAAAGTTCAGATTCCCTAACACAGACATCAGATTTCAGGTGCTAAGACTCATTGCCGTGTCTCATGGGGAAACTTTGAGCCAGGCTTCCCCTTTTTAATAAGTTAGTTTCCACGCCGATTTTTTTTTCGATTCTAAACCCGATCACCCCGTTTGCAAGCAGGTTGAACGTTACTAAGAACAACCAACAATCCGAGATGTTTTTAATGTCCTATATGAATACTGCTTTTCTTTTGTTAAAAATCTTCAATTAATGTTTTCCACAACAAAAGTAAACCGGGGAAATCACTCTATCTCTAACCCCAACCGTCAGATTGGCCTGAAATTTTTTCTACAAGTAGAAGTCATTACCAACTGCCTACTGTAAAAATTTCAGCTTGATGAGTTGTGCCGTTAATTTTTAAAAAATAGTGATAGGTTTATTACACAAAAAAGTATAAATTTTCCACAACAAACGTAAAACGGGGAAATCACTCTATCTCTAACCCCAACCGTCAGATTGGCCTGAAATTTTTTCTACAAGTAGAAGTCATTACCAACTGCCTACTGTAAAAATTTCAGCTTGATGAGTTGTGCCGTTAATTTTTAAAAAATAGTGATAGGTTTATTACACAAAAGAGTATAAATTTTCCACAACAAACGTAAAACGGGGAAATCACTCTATCTCAAACAACAAACATCAGATTGGCCTGAAATTTTTTCTACAAGTAGAAGTCATTACCGTCTGCCTTCAGAGAAAATTTCAGCTTGATGAGTTGTGCCGTTATTTTTTAAAAAATATTGATAGGTTTATTACACAAAAAAGTATAAATTTTCCACAACAAACGTAAAACGGGGAAATCACTCTATCTCAAACAACAAACATCAGATTGGCCTGAATTTTTTTCTACAAGTAGAAGTCATTACCAACTGCCTTCTGTGAAAATTTCAGCTTGATAAACTGTGCCGTTAATTTTTAAAAAATAGTGATAGGTTTATTACACAAAAAAGTATAATTATTCCACAACAAACGTAAAACGGGGAAATCACTCTATCTCAAACAACAAACATCAGATTGGCCTGAAATTTTTTCTACAAGTAGAAGTCATTACCAACTGCCTTCTGTGAAAATTTCGGCTTGATAAGTTGCGCCGTTTATTTAAAAAAATCGTAATAGATTTATTACACAAAAAAGTATAATTATTCCACAACAAACGTAAAACGGGGAAATCACTCTATCTCAAACAACAAACATCAGATTGGCCTGAAATTTTTTCTACAAGTAGAAGTCATTACCAACTGCCTTCTGTGAAAATTTCGGCTTGATAAGTTGCGCCGTTTATTTAAAAAAATCGTAATAGATTTATTACACAAAAAAGTATAATTATTCCACAACAAACGTAAAACGGGGAAATCACTCTATCTCAAACAACAAACATCAGATTGGCCTGAAATTTTTTCTACAAGTAGAAGTCATTACCATCTGCCTTCAGAGAAAATTTCAGCTTGATGAGTTGTGCCGTTATTTTTTAAAAAATATTGATAGGTTTATTACACAAAAAAGTATAAATTTTCCACAACAAACGTAAAACGGGGAAATCACTCGATCTCAAACAACAAACATCAGATTGGCCTGATTTTTTTTCTACAAGTAGAAGTCATTACCAACTGCCTTCTGTGAAAATTTCAGCTTGATAAACTGTGCCGTTAATTTTTAAAAAATAGTGATAGGTTTATTACACAAAAAAGTATAATTATTCCACAACAAACGTAAAACGGGGAAATCACTCTATCTCAAACAACAAACATCAGATTGGCCTGAAATTTTTTCTACAAGTAGAAGTCATTACCAACTGCCTTCTGTGAAAATTTCGGCTTGATAAGTTGCGCCGTTTATTTAAAAAAATCGTAATAGATTTATTACACAAAAAAGTATAATTATTCCACAACAAACGTAAAACGGGGAAATCACTCTATCTCAAACAACAAACATCAGATTGGCCTGAAATTTTTTCTACAAGTAGAAGTCATTACCATCTGCCTTCAGAGAAAATTTCAGCTTGATGAGTTGTGCCGTTATTTTTTAAAAAATATTGATAGGTTTATTACACAAAAAAGTATAAATTTTCCACAACAAACGTAAAACGGGGAAATCACTCTATCTCAAACAATAAACATCAGATTGGCCTGAATTTTTTTCTACAAGTAGAAGTCATTACCAACTGCCTTCTGTGAAAATTTCAGCTTGATAAACTGTGCCGTTAATTTTTAAAAAATAGTGATAGGTTTATTACACAAAAAAGTATAATTATTCCACAACAAACGTAAAACGGGGAAATCACTCTATCTCAAACAACAAACATCAGATTGGCCTGAAATTTTTTCTACAAGTAGAAGTCATTACCAACTACCTGCTGTAAAAATTTCAGCTTGATGAGTTGTGCCGTTATTTTTTAAAAAATATTGATAGGTTTATTACACAAAAAAGTATAAATTTTCCACAACAAACGTAAAACGGGGAAATCACTCTATCTCAAACAACAAACATCAGATTGGTCTGAAATTTTTTCTACAAGTAGAAGTCATTACCATCTGCCTTCAGAGAAAATTTCAGCTTGATGAGTTGTGCCGTTATTTTTTAAAAAATATTGATAGGTTTATTACACAAAAAAGTATAAATTTTCCACAACAAACGTAAAACGGGGAAATCACTCTATCTCAAACAACAAACATCAGATTGGCCTGAATTTTTTTCTACAAGTAGAAGTCATTACCAACTGCCTTCTGTGAAAATTTCAGCTTGATAAACTGTGCCGTTAATTTTTAAAAAATAGTGATAGGTTTATTACACAAAAAAGTATAATTACTCCACAACAAACGTAAAACGGGGAAATCACTCTATCTCAAACAACAAACATCAGATTGGCCTGAAATTTTTTCTAAAAGTAGAAGTCATTACCATCTGCCTTCAGAGAAAATTTCAGCTTGATGAGTTGTGCCGTTAATTTTAAAAAAATAGTGATAGGTTTATTACACAAAAAAAGTATAATTATTCCACAACAAACGTAAAACGGGGAAATCACTCTATCTCAAACAACAAACATCAGATTGGCCTGAAATTTTTTCTACAAGTAGAAGTCATTACCATCTGCCTTCAGAGAAAATTTCAGCTTGATGAGTTGTGCCGTTAATTTTAAAAAAATAGTGATAGGTTTATTACACAAAAAAAGTATAATTATTCCACAACAAACGTAAAACGGGGAAATCACTCTATCTCAAACAACAAACATCAGATTGGCCTGAAATTTTTTCTACAAGTAGAAGTCATTACCATCTGCCTTCAGAGAAAATTTCAGCTTGATGAGTTGTGCCGTTAATTTTAAAAAAATAGTGATAGGTTTATTACACAAAAAAAGTATAATTATTCCACAACAAACGTAAAACGGGGAAATCACTCTATCTCAAACAACAAACATCAGATTGGCCTGAATTTTTTTCTACAAGTAGAAGTCATTACCAACTGCCTGCTGTAAAAATTTCAGCTTGATGAGTTGTGCCGTTATTTTTTAAAAAATATTGATAGGTTTATTACACAAAAAAGTATAAATTTTCCACAACAAACGTAAAACGGGGAAATCACTCTATCTCAAACAACAAACATCAGATTGGCCTGAAATTTTTTCTACAAGTAGAAGTCATTACCATCTGCCTTCAGAGAAAATTTCAGCTTGATGAGTTGTGCCGTTATTTTTTAAAAAATATTGATAGGTTTATTACACAAAAAAGTATAAATTTTCCACAACAAACGTAAAACGGGGAAATCACTCTATCTCAAACAACAAACATCAGATTGGCCTGAATTTTTTTCTACAAGTAGAAGTCATTGCCAACTGCCTTCTGTGAAAATTTCAGCTTGATAAACTGCGCCGTTAATTTTTAAAAAATAGTGATAGGTTTATTACACAAAAAAGTATAATTATTCCACAACAAACGTAAAACGGGGAAATCACTCTATCTCAAACAACAAACATCAGATTGGCCTGAAATTTTTTCTACAAGTAGAAGTCATTACCAACTGTCTTCTGTGAAAATTTCGGCTTGATAAGTTGCGCCGTTTATTTAAAAAAATCGTAATAGATTTATTACACAAGAGTAAAACAGGCAAATCGCTCTATCTCTAACCCCAACCTTCAGATTGGCCTGAAATTGTTTCTACAAGTAGAAATTATTGCAAACTCAACCATTATGGAGTAGTCACTACAAAGCGCAAAAAAAAAAAAAAAAAGTTCAGATTCCCTAACACAGACATCAGATTTCAGGTGCTAAGACTCATTGCCGTGTCTCATGGGGAAACTTTGAGCCAGGCTTCCCCTTTTTAATAAGTTAGTTTCCACGCCGATTTTTTTTTCGATTCTAAACCCGATCACCCCGTTTGCAAGCAGGTTGAACGTTACTAAGAACAACCAACAATCCGAGATGTTTTTAATGTCCTATATGAATACTGCTTTTCTTTTGTTAAAAATCTTCAATTAATGTTTTCCACAACAAAAGTAAACCGGGGAAATCACTCTATCTCTAACCCCAAACATCAGATTGGCCTGAAATTTTTTCTACAAGTAGAAGTCATTACCATCTGCCTTCAGAGAAAATTTCAGCTTGATGAGTTGTGCCGTTATTTTTTAAAAAATATTGATAGGTTTATTACACAAAAAAGTATAAATTTTCCACAACAAACGTAAAACGGGGAAATCACTCTATCTCAAACAACAAACATCAGATTGGCCTGAAATTTTTTCTACAAGTAGAAGTCATTACCAACTACCTGCTGTAAAAATTTCAGCTTGATGAGTTGTGCCGTTATTTTTAAAAAAATATTGATAGGTTTATTACACAAAAAAGTATAAATTTTCCACAACAAACGTAAAACGGGGAAATCACTCTATCTCAAACAACAAACATCAGATTGGCCTGAAATTTTTTCTACAGGTAGAAGTCATTACCATCTGCCTTCAGAGAAAATTTCAGCTTGATGAGTTGTGCCGTTATTTTTTAAAAAATATTGATAGGTTTATTACACAAAAAAGTATAAATTTTCCACAACAAACGTAAAACGGGGAAATCACTCTATCTCAAACAACAAACATCAGATTGGCCTGAAATTTTTTCTACAAGTAGAAGTCATTACCAACTGCCTTCTGTGAAAATTTCGGCTTGATAAGTTGCGCCGTTTATTTAAAAAAATCGTAATAGATTTATTACACAAAAAAGTATAATTATTCCACAACAAACGTAAAACGGGGAAATCACTCTATCTCAAACAACAAACATCAGATTGGCCTGAAATTTTTTCTACAAGTAGAAGTCATTACCAACTGCCTTCTGTGAAAATTTCGGCTTGATAAGTTGCGCCGTTTATTTAAAAAAATCGTAATAGATTTATTACACAAGAGTAAAACAGGCAAATCGCTCTATCTCTAACCCCAACCTTCAGATTGGCCTGAAATTGTTTCTACAAGTAGAAATTATTGCAAACTCAACCATTATGGAGTAGTCACTACAAAGCGCAAAAAAAAAAAAAAAAAAAAAAGTTCAGATTCCCTAACACAGACATCAGATTTCAGGTGCTAAGACTCATTGCCGTGTCTCATGGGGAAACTTTGAGCCAGGCTTCCCCTTTTTAATAAGTTAGTTTCCACGCCGATTTTTTTTTTCGATTCTAAACCCGATCACCCCGTTTGCAAGCAGGTTGAACGTTACTAAGAACAACCAACAATCCGAGATGTTTTTAATGTCCTTTATGAATACTGCTTTTCTTTTGTTAAAAATCTTCAATTAATGTTTTCCACAACAAAAGTAAACCGGGGAAATCACTCTATCTCTAACCCCAACCGTCAGCTTGGCCTGAAATTTTTTCTACAAGTAGAAGTCATTACCAACTGCCTACTGTAAAAATTTCAGCTTGATGAGTTGTGCCGTTAATTTTTAAAAAATAGTGATAGGTTTATTACACAAAAAAGTATAAATTTTCCACAACAAACGTAAAACGGGGAAATCACTCTATCTCAAACAACAAACATCAGATTGGCCTGAAATTTTTTCTACAAGTAGAAGTCATTACCATCTGCCTTCAGAGAAAATTTCAGCTTGATGAGTTGTGCCGTTAATTTTTAAAAAATAGTGATAGGTTTATTACACAAAAAAGTATAAATTTTCCACAACAAACGTAAAACGGGGAAATCACTCTATCTCAAACAACAAACATCAGATTGGCCTGAAATTTTTTCTACAAGTAGAAGTCATTACCATCTGCCTTCAGAGAAAATTTCAGCTTGATGAGTTGTGCCGTTATTTTTTAAAAAATATTGATAGGTTTATTACACAAAAAAGTATAAATTTTCCACAACAAACGTAAAACGGGGAAATCACTCTATCTCAAACAACAAACATCAGATTGGCCTGAAATTTTTTCTACAAGTAGAAGTCATTACCATCTGCCTTCAGAGAAAATTTCAGCTTGATGAGTTGTGCCGTTAATTTTTAAAAAATAGTGATAGGTTTATTACACAAAAAAGTATAATTATTCCACAACAAACGTAAAACGGGGAAATCACTCTATCTCAAACAACAAACATCAGATTGGCCTGAAATTTTTTCTACAAGTAGAAGTCATTACCAACTGCCTGCTGTAAAAATTTCGGCTTGATGAGTTGCGCCGTTAATTTTTAAAAAATAGTGATAGGTTTATTACACAAAAAAGTATAATTATTCCACAACAAACGTAAAACGGGGAAATCACTCTATCTCAAACAACAAACATCAGATTGGCCTGAAATTTTTTCTACAAGTAGAAGTCATTACCATCTGCCTTCAGAGAAAATTTCAGCTTGATGAGTTGTGCCGTTATTTTTTAAAAAATATTGATAGGTTTATTACACAAAAAAGTATAAATTTTCCACAACAAACGTAAAACGGGGAAATCACTCTATCTCAAACAACAAACATCAGATTGGCCTGAATTTTTTTTCTACAAGTAGAAGTCATTACCAACTGCCTACTGTAAAAATTTCAGCTTGATGAGTTGTGCCGTTATTTTTTAAAAAATATTGATAGGTTTATTACACAAAAAAGTATAAATTTTCCACAACAAACGTAAAACGGGGAAATCACTCTATCTCAAACAACAAACATCAGATTGGCCTGATTTTTTTTCTACAAGTAGAAGTCATTACCAACTGCCTTCTGTGAAAATTTCAGCTTGATAAACTGTGCCGTTAATTTTTAAAAAATAGTGATAGGTTTATTACACAAAAAAGTATAATTATTCCACAACAAACGTAAAACGGGGAAATCACTCTATCTCAAACAACAAACATCAGATTGGCCTGAAATTTTTTCTACAAGTAGAAGTCATTACCAACTGCCTTCTGTAAAAATTTCGGCTTGATAAGTTGCGCCGTTTATTTAAAAAAATCGTAATAGATTTATTACACAAGAGTAAAACAGGCAAATCGCTCTATCTCTAACCCCAACCTTCAGATTGGCCTGAAATTGTTTCTACAAGTAGAAATTATTGCAAACTCAACCATTATGGAGTAGTCACTACAAAGCGCAAAAAAAAAAAAAAAAAAAAAAAAAAAAAAAAAAAAAAAGTTCAGATTCCCTAACACAGACATCAGATTTCAGGTGCTAAGACTCATTGCCGTGTCTCATGGGGAAACTTTGAGCCAGGCTTCCCCTTTTTAATAAGTTAGTTTCCACGCCGATTTTTTTTTTCGATTCTAAACCCGATCACCCCGTTTGCAAGCAGGTTGAACGTTACTAAGAACAACCAACAATCCGAGATGTTTTTAATGTCCTATATGAATACTGCTTTTCTTTTGTTAAAAATCTTCAATTAATGTTTTCCACAACAAAAGTAAACCGGGGAAATCACTCTATCTCTAACCCCAACCGTCAGATTGGCCTGAAATTTTTTCTACAAGTAGAAGTCATTACCAACTGCCTACTGTAAAAATTTCAGCTTGATGAGTTGTGCCGTTAATTTTTAAAAAATAGTGATAGGTTTATTACACAAAAAAGTATAATTATTCCACAACAAACGTAAAACGGGGAAATCACTCTATCTCAAACAACAAACATCAGATTGGCCTGAAATTTTTTCTACAAGTAGAAGTCATTACCAACTGCCTTCAGAGAAAATTTCAGCTTGATGAGTTGTGCCGTTATTTTTTAAAAAATATTGATAGGTTTATTACACAAAAAAGTATAAATTTTCCACAACAAACGTAAAACGGGGAAATCACTCTATCTCAAACAACAAACATCAGATTGGCCTGAATTTTTTTCTACAAGTAGAAGTCATTACCAACTGCCTTCTGTGAAAATTTCAGCTTGATAAACTGTGCCGTTAATTTTTAAAAAATAGTGATAGGTTTATTACACAAAAAAGTATAATTATTCCACAACAAACGTAAAACGGGGAAATCACTCTATCTCAAAAAACAAACATCAGATTGGCCTGAAATTTTTTCTACAAGTAGAAGTCATTACCAACTGCCTTCTGTGAAAATTTCGGCTTGATAAGTTGCGCCGTTTATTTAAAAAAATCGTAATAGATTTATTACACAAAAAAGTATAATTATTCCACAACAAACGTAAAACGGGGAAATCACTCTATCTCAAACAACAAACATCAGATTGGCCTGAAATTTTTTCTACAAGTAGAAGTCATTACCATCTGCCTTCAGAGAAAATTTCAGCTTGATGAGTTGTGCCGTTATTTTTTAAAAAATATTGATAGGTTTATTACACAAAAAAGTATAAATTTTCCACAACAAACGTAAAACGGGGAAATCACTCTATCTCAAACAACAAACATCAGATTGGCCTGATTTTTTTTCTACAAGTAGAAGTCATTACCAACTGTCTTCTGTGAAAATTTCAGCTTGATAAACTGTGCCGTTAATTTTTAAAAAATAGTGATAGGTTTATTACACAAAAAAGTATAATTATTCCACAACAAACGTAAAACGGGGAAATCACTCTATCTCAAACAACAAACATCAGATTGGCCTGAAATTTTTTCTACAAGTAGAAGTCATTACCAACTGCCTTCTGTAAAAATTTCGGCTTGATAAGTTGCGCCGTTTATTTAAAAAAATCGTAATAGATTTATTACACAAAAAAGTATAATTATTCCACAACAAACGTAAAACGGGGAAATCACTCTATCTCAAACAACAAACATCAGATTGGCCTGAAATTTTTTCTACAAGTAGAAGTCATTACCATCTGCCTTCAGAGAAAATTTCAGCTTGATGAGTTGTGCCGTTATTTTTTAAAAAATATTGATAGGTTTATTACACAAAAAAGTATAAATTTTCCACAACAAACGTAAAACGGGGAAATCACTCTATCTCAAACAACAAACATCAGATTGGCCTGAAATTTTTTCTACAAGTAGAAGTCATTACCAACTACCTGCTGTAAAAATTTCAGCTTGATGAGTTGTGCCGTTATTTTTTAAAAAATATTGATAGGTTTATTACACAAAAAAGTATAAATTTTCCACAACAAACGTAAAACGGGGAAATCACTCTATCTCAAACAACAAACATCAGATTGGCCTGAAATTTTTTCTACAAGTAGAAGTCATTACCATCTGCCTTCAGAGAAAATTTCAGCTTGATGAGTTGTGCCGTTATTTTTTAAAAAATATTGATAGGTTTATTACACAAAAAAGTATAAATTTTCCACAACAAACGTAAAACGGGGAAATCACTCTATCTCAAACAATAAACATCAGATTGGCCTGAATTTTTTTCTACAAGTAGAAGTCATTACCAACTGCCTTCTGTGAAAATTTCAGCTTGATAAACTGTGCCGTTAATTTTTAAAAAATAGTGATAGGTTTATTACACAAAAAAGTATAATTATTCCACAACAAACGTAAAACGGGGAAATCACTCTATCTCAAACAACGAACATCAGATTGGCCTGAAATTTTTTCTACAAGTAGAAGTCATTACCAACTACCTGCTGTAAAAATTTCAGCTTGATGAGTTGTGCCGTTATTTTTTAAAAAATATTGATAGGTTTATTACACAAAAAAGTATAAATTTTCCACAACAAACGTAAAACGGGGAAATCACTCTATCTCAAGCAACAAACATCAGATTGGCCTGAAATTTTTTCTACAAGTAGAAGTCATTACCATCTGCCTTCAGAGAAAATTTCAGCTTGATGAGTTGTGCCGTTATTTTTTAAAAAATATTGATAGGTTTATTACACAAAAAAGTATAAATTTTCCACAACAAACGTAAAACGGGGAAATCACTCTATCTCAAACAACAAACATCAGATTGGCCTGAATTTTTTTCTACAAGTAGAAGTCATTACCAACTGCCTTCTGTGAAAATTTCAGCTTGATAAACTGTGCCGTTAATTTTTAAAAAATAGTGATAGGTTTATTACACAAAAAAGTATAATTACTCCACAACAAACGTAAAACGGGGAAATCACTCTATCTCAAACAACAAACATCAGATTGGCCTGAAATTTTTTCTACAAGTAGAAGTCATTACCATCTGCCTTCAGAGAAAATTTCAGCTTGATGAGTTGTGCCGTTAATTTAAAAAAAATAGTGATAGGTTTATTACACAAAAAAAGTATAATTATTCCACAACAAACGTAAAACGGGGAAATCACTCTATCTCAAACAACAAACATCAGATTGGCCTGAAATTTTTTCTACAAGTAGAAGTCATTACCATCTGCCTTCAGAGAAAATTTCAGCTTGATGAGTTGTGCCGTTAATTTAAAAAAAATAGTGATAGGTTTATTACACAAAAAAAGTATAATTATTCCACAACAAACGTAAAACGGGGAAATCACTCTATCTCAAACAACAAACATCAGATTGGCCTGAAATTTTTTCTACAAGTAGAAGTCATTACCATCTGCCTTCAGAGAAAATTTCAGCTTGATGAGTTGTGCCGTTAATTTTAAAAAAATAGTGATAGGTTTATTACACAAAAAAAGTATAATTATTCCACAACAAACGTAAAACGGGGAAATCACTCTATCTCAAACAACAAACATCAGATTGGCCTGAAATTTTTTCTACAAGTAGAAGTCATTACCATCTGCCTTCAGAGAAAATTTCAGCTTGATGAGTTGTGCCGTTAATTTTAAAAAAATAGTGATAGGTTTATTACACAAAAAAAGTATAATTATTCCACAACAAACGTAAAACGGGGAAATCACTCTATCTCAAACAACAAACATCAGATTGGCCTGAAATTTTTTCTACAAGTAGAAGTCATTACCAACTGCCTGCTGTAAAAATTTCAGCTTGATGAGTTGTGCCGTTATTTTTTAAAAAATATTGATAGGTTTATTACACAAAAAAGTATAAATTTTCCACAACAAACGTAAAACGGGGAAATCACTCTATCTCAAACAACAAACATCAGATTGGCCTGAAATTTTTTCTACAAGTAGAAGTCATTACCATCTGCCTTCAGAGAAAATTTCAGCTTGATGAGTTGTGCCGTTATTTTTTAAAAAATATTGATAGGTTTATTACACAAAAAAGTATAAATTTTCCACAACAAACGTAAAACGGGGAAATCACTCTATCTCAAACAACAAACATCAGATTGGCCTGAATTTTTTTCTACAAGTAGAAGTCATTACCAACTGCCTTCTGTGAAAATTTCAGCTTGATAAACTGTGCCGTTAATTTTTAAAAAATAGTGATAGGTTTATTACACAAAAAAGTATAATTATTCCACAACAAACGTAAAACGGGGAAATCACTCTATCTCAAACAACAAACATCAGATTGGCCTGAAATTTTTTCTACAAGTAGAAGTCATTACCAACTGCCTTCTGTGAAAATTTCGGCTTGATAAGTTGCGCCGTTTATTTAAAAAAATCGTAATAGATTTATTACACAAGAGTAAAACAGGCAAATCGCTCTATCTCTAACCCCAACCTTCAGATTGGCCTGAAATTGTTTCTACAAGTAGAAATTATTGCAAACTCAACCATTATGGAGTAGTCACTACAAAGCGCAAAAAAAAAAAAAAAAAAAAAAAAGTTCAGATTCCCTAACACAGACATCAGATTTCAGGTGCTAAGACTCATTGCCGTGTCTCATGGGGAAACTTTGAGCCAGGCTTCCCCTTTTTAATAAGTTAGTTTCCACGCCGATTTTTTTTTCGATTCTAAACCCGATCACCCCGTTTGCAAGCAGGTTGAACGTTACTAAGAACAACCAACAATCCGAGATGTTTTTAATGTCCTATATGAATACTGCTTTTCTTTTGTTAAAAATCTTCAATTAATGTTTTCCACAACAAAAGTAAACCGGGGAAATCACTCTATCTCTAACCCCAAACATCAGATTGGCCTGAAATTTTTTCTACAAGTAGAAGTCATTACCATCTGCCTTCAGAGAAAATTTCAGCTTGATGAGTTGTGCCGTTATTTTTTAAAAAATATTGATAGGTTTATTACACAAAAAAGTATAAATTTTCCACAACAAACGTAAAACGGGGAAATCACTCTATCTCAAACAACAAACATCAGATTGGCCTGAAATTTTTTCTACAAGTAGAAGTCATTACCAACTACCTGCTTTAAAAATTTCAGCTTGATGAGTTGTGCCGTTATTTTTAAAAAAATATTGATAGGTTTATTACACAAAAAAGTATAAATTTTCCACAACAAACGTAAAACGGGGAAATCACTCTATCTCAAACAACAAACATCAGATTGGCCTGAAATTTTTTCTACAAGTAGAAGTCATTACCAACTGCCTACTGTAAAAATTTCAGCTTGATGAGTTGTGCCGTTAATTTTTAAAAAATAGTGATAGGTTTATTACACAAAAAAGTATAAATTTTCCACAACAAACGTAAAACGGGGAAATCACTCTATCTCTAACCCCAACCGTCAGATTGGCCTGAAATTTTTTCTACAAGTAGAAGTCATAACCAACTGCCTACTGTAAAAATTTCAGCTTGATGAGTTGTGCCGTTAATTTTTAAAAAATAGTGATAGGTTTATTACACAAAAAAGTATAAATTTTCCACAACAAACGTAAAACGGGGAAATCACTCTATCTCAAACAACAAACATCAGATTGGCCTGAAATTTTTTCTACAAGTAGAAGTCATTACCATCTGCCTTCAGAGAAAATTTCAGCTTGATGAGTTGTGCCGTTATTTTTTAAAAAATATTGATAGGTTTATTACACAAAAAAGTATAAATTTTCCACAACAAACGTAAAACGGGGAAATCACTCTATCTCAAACAACAAACATCAGATTGGCCTGAAATTTTTTCTACAAGTAGAAGTCATTACCAACTACCTTCTGTGAAAATTTCAGCTTGATAAACTGTGCCGTTAATTTTTAAAAAATAGTGATAGGTTTATTACACAAAAAAGTATAATTATTCCACAACAAACGTAAAACGGGGAAATCACTCTATCTCAAACAACAAACATCAGATTGGCCTGAAATTTTTTCTACAAGTAGAAGTCATTACCAACTGCCTACTGTAAAAATTTCAGCTTGATGAGTTGTGCCGTTAATTTTTAAAAAATAGTGATAGGTTTATTACACAAAAAAGTATAATTATTCCACAACAAACGTAAAACGGGGAAATCACTCTATCTCAAACAACAAACATCAGATTGGCCTGAAATTTTTTCTACAAGTAGAAGTCATTACCATCTGCCTTCAGAGAAAATTTCAGCTTGATGAGTTGTGCCGTTAATTTAAAAAAAATAGTGATAGGTTTATTACACAAAAAAAGTATAATTATTCCACAACAAACGTAAAACGGGGAAATCACTCTATCTCAAACAACAAACATCAGATTGGCCTGAAATTTTTTCTACAAGTAGAAGTCATTACCAACTGCCTGCTGTAAAAATTTCAGCTTGATGAGTTGTGCCGTTATTTTTTAAAAAATATTGATAGGTTTATTACACAAAAAAGTATAAATTTTCCACAACAAACGTAAAACGGGGAAATCACTCTATCTCAAACAACAAACATCAGATTGGCCTGAAATTTTTTCTACAAGTAGAAGTCATTACCATCTGCCTTCAGAGAAAATTTCAGCTTGATGAGTTGTGCCGTTATTTTTTAAAAAATATTGATAGGTTTATTACACAAAAAAGTATAAATTTTCCACAACAAACGTAAAACGGGGAAATCACTCTATCTCAAACAACAAACATCAGATTGGCCTGAATTTTTTTCTACAAGTAGAAGTCATTACCAACTGCCTTCTGTGAAAATTTCAGCTTGATAAACTGTGCCGTTAATTTTTAAAAAATAGTGATAGGTTTATTACACAAAAAAAGTATAATTATTCCACAACAAACGTAAAACGGGGAAATCACTCTATCTCAAACAACAAACATCAGATTGGCCTGAAATTTTTTCTACAAGTAGAAGTCATTACCAACTGCCTTCTGTGAAAATTTCGGCTTGATAAGTTGCGCCGTTTATTTAAAAAAATCGTAATAGATTTATTACACAAGAGTAAAACAGGCAAATCGCTCTATCTCTAACCCCAACCTTCAGATTGGCCTGAAATTGTTTCTACAAGTAGAAATTATTGCAAACTCAACCATTATGGAGTAGTCACTACAAAGCGCAAAAAAAAAAAAAAAAAAAAAAGTTCAGATTCCCTAACACAGACATCAGATTTCAGGTGCTAAGACTCATTGCCGTGTCTCATGGGGAAACTTTGAGCCAGGCTTCCCCTTTTTAATAAGTTAGTTTCCACGCCGATTTTTTTTTTCGATTCTAAACCCGATCACCCCGTTTGCAAGCAGGTTGAACGTTACTAAGAACAACCAACAATCCGAGATGTTTTTAATGTCCTTTATGAATACTGCTTTTCTTTTGTTAAAAATCTTCAATTAATGTTTTCCACAACAAAAGTAAACCGGGGAAATCACTCTATCTCTAACCCCAACCGTCAGCTTGGCCTGAAATTTTTTCTACAAGTAGAAGTCATTACCAACTGCCTACTGTAAAAATTTCAGCTTGATGAGTTGTGCCGTTAATTTTTAAAAAATAGTGATAGGTTTATTACACAAAAAAGTATAAATTTTCCACAACAAACGTAAAACGGGGAAATCACTCTATCTCAAACAACAAACATCAGATTGGCCTGAAATTTTTTCTACAAGTAGAAGTCATAACCAACTGCCTACTGTAAAAATTTCAGCTTGATGAGTTGTGCCGTTAATTTTTAAAAAATAGTGATAGGTTTATTACACAAAAAAGTATAAATTTTCCACAACAAACGTAAAACGGGGAAATCACTCTATCTCAAACAACAAACATCAGATTGGCCTGAAATTTTTTCTACAAGTAGAAGTCATTACCATCTGCCTTCAGAGAAAATTTCAGCTTGATGAGTTGTGCCGTTATTTTTTAAAAAATATTGATAGGTTTATTACACAAAAAAGTATAAATTTTCCACAACAAACGTAAAACGGGGAAATCACTCTATCTCAAACAACAAACATCAGATTGGCCTGAAATTTTTTCTACAAGTAGAAGTCATTACCAACTGCCTACTGTAAAAATTTCAGCTTGATGAGTTGTGCCGTTAATTTTTAAAAAATAGTGATAGGTTTATTACACAAAAAAGTATAATTATTCCACAACAAACGTAAAACGGGGAAATCACTCTATCTCAAACAACAAACATCAGATTGGCCTGAAATTTTTTCTACAAGTAGAAGTCATTACCATCTGCCTTCAGAGAAAATTTCAGCTTGATGAGTTGTGCCGTTAATTTAAAAAAAATAGTGATAGGTTTATTACACAAAAAAAGTATAATTATTCCACAACAAACGTAAAACGGGGAAATCACTCTATCTCAAACAACAAACATCAGATTGGCCTGAAATTTTTTCTACAAGTAGAAGTCATTACCAACTGCCTGCTGTAAAAATTTCAGCTTGATGAGTTGTGCCGTTATTTTTTAAAAAATATTGATAGGTTTATTACACAAAAAAGTATAAATTTTCCACAACAAACGTAAAACGGGGAAATCACTCTATCTCAAACAACAAACATCAGATTGGCCTGAAATTTTTTCTACAAGTAGAAGTCATTACCATCTGCCTTCAGATAAAATTTCAGCTTGATGAGTTGTGCCGTTATTTTTTAAAAAATATTGATAGGTTTATTACACAAAAAAGTATAAATTTTCCACAACAAACGTAAAACGGGGAAATCACTCTATCTCAAACAACAAACATCAGATTGGCCTGAATTTTTTTCTACAAGTAGAAGTCATTACCAACTGCCTTCTGTGAAAATTTCAGCTTGATAAACTGTGCCGTTAATTTTTAAAAAATAGTGATAGGTTTATTACACAAAAAAGTATAATTATTCCACAACAAACGTAAAACGGGGAAATCACTCTATCTCAAACAACAAACATCAGATTGGCCTGAAATTTTTTCTACAAGTAGAAGTCATTACCAACTGCCTTCTGTGAAAATTTCGGCTTGATAAGTTGCGCCGTTTATTTAAAAAAATCGTAATAGATTTATTACACAAGAGTAAAACAGGCAAATCGCTCTATCTCTAACCCCAACCTTCAGATTGGCCTGAAATTGTTTCTACAAGTAGAAATTATTGCAAACTCAACCATTATGGAGTAGTCACTACAAAGCGCAAAAAAAAAAAAAAAAAAAAAAAAAAGTTCAGATTCCCTAACACAGACATCAGATTTCAGGTGCTAAGACTCATTGCCGTGTCTCATGGGGAAACTTTGAGCCAGGCTTCCCCTTTTTAATAAGTTAGTTTCCACGCCGATTTTTTTTTTCGATTCTAAACCCGATCACCCCGTTTGCAAGCAGGTTGAACGTTACTAAGAACAACCAACAATCCGAGATGTTTTTAATGTCCTTTATGAATACTGCTTTTCTTTTGTTAAAAATCTTCAATTAATGTTTTCCACAACAAAAGTAAACCGGGGAAATCACTCTATCTCTAACCCCAACCGTCAGCTTGGCCTGAAATTTTTTCTACAAGTAGAAGTCATTACCAACTGCCTACTGTAAAAATTTCAGCTTGATGAGTTGTGCCGTTAATTTTTAAAAAATAGTGATAGGTTTATTACACAAAAAAGTATAAATTTTCCACAACAAACGTAAAACGGGGAAATCACTCTATCTCAAACAACAAACATCAGATTGGCCTGAAATTTTTTCTACAAGTAGAAGTCATTACCATCTGCCTTCAGAGAAAATTTCAGCTTGATGAGTTGTGCCGTTAATTTTTAAAAAATAGTGATAGGTTTATTACACAAAAAAGTATAAATTTTCCACAACAAACGTAAAACGGGGAAATCACTCTATCTCAAACAACAAACATCAGATTGGCCTGAAATTTTTTCTACAAGTAGAAGTCATTACCATCTGCCTTCAGAGAAAATTTCAGCTTGATGAGTTGTGCCGTTAATTTTTAAAAAATAGTGATAGGTTTATTACACAAAAAAGTATAAATTTTCCACAACAAACGTAAAACGGGGAAATCACTCTATCTCAAACAACAAACATCAGATTGGCCTGAAATTTTTTCTACAAGTAGAAGTCATTACCATCTGCCTTCAGAGAAAATTTCAGCTTGATGAGTTGTGCCGTTAATTTTTAAAAAATAGTGATAGGTTTATTACACAAAAAAGTATAATTATTCCACAACAAACGTAAAACGGGGAAATCACTCTATCTCAAACAACAAACATCAGATTGGCCTGAAATTTTTTCTACAAGTAGAAGTCATTACCATCTGCCTTCAGAGAAAATTTCAGCTTGATGAGTTGTGCCGTTATTTTTTAAAAAATATTGATAGGTTTATTACACAAAAAAGTATAAATTTTCCACAACAAACGTAAAACGGGGAAATCACTCTATCTCAAACAACAAACATCAGATTGGCCTGAAATTTTTTCTACAAGTAGAAGTCATTACCATCTGCCTTCAGAGAAAATTTCAGCTTGATGAGCTGTGCCGTTAATTTTTAAAAAATAGTGATAGGTTTATTACACAAAAAAGTATAATTATTCCACAACAAACGTAAAACGGGGAAATCACTCTATCTCAAACAACAAACATCAGATTGGCCTGAAATTTTTTCTACAAGTAGAAGTCATTACCAACTGCCTTCTGTGAAAATTTCGGCTTGATAAGTTGCGCCGTTTATTTAAAAAAATCGTAATAGATTTATTACACAAGAGTAAAACAGGCAAATCGCTCTATCTCTAACCCCAACCTTCAGATTGGCCTGAAATTGTTTCTACAAGTAGAAATTATTGCAAACTCAACCATTATGGAGTAGTCACTACAAAGCGCAAAAAAAAAAAAAAAAAAAAAAAAAAAAAAAAAAAAAAAAAAAAAAAAAAAAAAAAAAAAAGTTCAGATTCCCTAACACAGACATCAGATTTCAGGTCCTAAGACTCATTGCCGTGTCTCATGGGGAAACTTTGAGCCAGGCTTCCCCTTTTTAATAAGTTAGTTTCCACGCCGATTTTTTTTCCGATTCTAAACCCGATCACCCCGTTTGCAAGCAGGTTGAACGTTACTAAGAACAACCAACAATCCGAGATGTTTTTAATGTCCTATATGAATACTGCTTTTCTTTTGTTAAAAATCTTCAATTAATGTTTTCCACAACAAAAGTAAACCGGGGAAATCACTCTATCTCTAACCCCAACCGTCTGATTGGCCTGAAATTTTTTCTACAAGTAGAAGTCATAACCAACTGCCTGCTGTACAAATTTCAGCTTGATGAGTTGTGCCGTTATTTTTTAAAAAATATTGATAGGTTTATTACACAAAAAAGTATAATTATTCCACAACAAACGTAAAACGGGGAAATCACTCTATCTCAAACAACAAACATCAGATTGGCCTGAAATTTTTTCTACAAGTAGAAGTCATTACCAACTGCCTTCTGTAAAAATTTCGGCTTGATAAGTTGCGCCGTTTATTTAAAAAAATCGTAATAGATTTATTACACAAGAGTAAAACAGGCAAATCGCTCTATCTCTAACCCCAACCTTCAGATTGGCCTGAAATTGTTTCTACAAGTAGAAATTATTGCAAACTCATCCATTATGGAGTAGTCACTACAAAGCGCAAAAAAAAAAAAAAAAAAAAAGTTCAGATTCCCTAACACAGACATCAGATTTCAGGTGCTAAGACTCATTGCCGTATCTCATGGGGAAACTTTGAGCCAGGCTTCCCCTTTTTAATAAGTTAGTTTCCACGCCGATTTTTTTTTCGATTCTAAACCCGATCACCCCGTTTGCAAGCAGGTTGAACGTTACTAAGAACAACCAACAATCCGAGATGTTTTTAATGTCCTATATGAATACTGCTTTTCTTTTGTTAAAAATCTTCAATTAATGTTTTCCACAACAAAAGTAAACCGGGGAAATCACTCTATCTCTAACCCCAACCGTCAGATTGGCCTGAAATTTTTTCTACAAGTAGAAGTCATTACCAACTGCCTACTGTAAAAATTTCAGCTTGATGAGTTGTGCCGTTAATTTTTAAAAAATAGTGATAGGTTTATTACACAAAAAAGTATAATTATTCCACAACAAACGTAAAACGGGGAAATCACTCTATCTCAAACAACAAACATCAGATTGGCCTGAAATTTTTTCTACAAGTAGAAGTCATTACCAACTGCCTTCAGAGAAAATTTCAGCTTGATGAGTTGTGCCGTTATTTTTTAAAAAATATTGATAGGTTTATTACACAAAAAAGTATAAATTTTCCACAACAAACGTAAAACGGGGAAATCACTCTATCTCAAACAACAAACATCAGATTGGCCTGAATTTTTTCTACAAGTAGAAGTCATTACCAACTGCCTTCTGTGAAAATTTCAGCTTGATAAACTGTGCCGTTAATTTTTAAAAAATAGTGATAGGTTTATTACACAAAAAAGTATAATTATTCCACAACAAACGTAAAACGGGGAAATCACTCTATCTCAAACAACAAACATCAGATTGGCCTGAAATTTTTTCTACAAGTAGAAGTCATTACCAACTGCCTTCTGTGAAAATTTCGGCTTGATAAGTTGCGCCGTTTATTTAAAAAAATCGTAATAGATTTATTACACAAAAAAGTATAATTATTCCACAACAAACGTAAAACGGGGAAATCACTCTATCTCAAACAACAAACATCAGATTGGCCTGAAATTTTTTCTACAAGTAGAAGTCATTACCATCTGCCTTCAGAGAAAATTTCAGCTTGATGAGTTGTGCCGTTATTTTTTAAAAAATATTGATAGGTTTATTACACAAAAAAGTATAAATTTTCCACAACAAACGTAAAACGGGGAAATCACTCTATCTCAAACAACAAACATCAGATTGGCCTGAATTTTTTTTCTACAAGTAGAAGTCATTACCAACTGCCTACTGTAAAAATTTCAGCTTGATGAGTTGTGCCGTTATTTTTTAAAAAATATTGATAGGTTTATTACACAAAAAAGTATAAATTTTCCACAACAAACGTAAAACGGGGAAATCACTCTATCTCAAACAACAAACATCAGATTGGCCTGAATTTTTTTCTACAAGTAGAAGTCATTACCAACTGCCTTCTGTGAAAATTTCAGCTTGATAAACTGTGCCGTTAATTTTTAAAAAATAGTGATAGGTTTATTACACAAAAAAGTATAATTATTCCACAACAAACGTAAAACGGGGAAATCACTCTATCTCAAACAACAAACATCAGATTGGCCTGAAATTTTTTCTACAAGTAGAAGTCATTACCATCTGCCTTCAGAGAAAATTTCAGCTTGATGAGTTGTGCCGTTATTTTTTAAAAAATATTGATAGGTTTATTACACAAAAAAGTATAAATTTTCCACAACAAACGTAAAACGGGGAAATCACTCTATCTCAAACAACAAACATCAGATTGGCCTGAAATTTTTTCTACAAGTAGAAGTCATTACCAACTACCTGCTGTAAAAATTTCAGCTTGATGAGTTGTGCCGTTATTTTTTAAAAAATATTGATAGGTTTATTACACAAAAAAGTATAAATTTTCCACAACAAACGTAAAACGGGGAAATCACTCTATCTCAAACAACAAACATCAGATTGGCCTGAAATTTTTTCTACAAGTAGAAGTCATTACCATCTGCCTTCAGAGAAAATTTCAGCTTGATGAGTTGTGCCGTTATTTTTTAAAAAATATTGATAGGTTTATTACACAAAAAAGTATAAATTTTCCACAACAAACGTAAAACGGGGAAATCACTCTATCTCAAACAATAAACATCAGATTGGCCTGAATTTTTTTCTACAAGTAGAAGTCATTACCAACTGCCTTCTGTGAAAATTTCAGCTTGATAAACTGTGCCGTTAATTTTTAAAAAATAGTGATAGGTTTATTACACAAAAAAGTATAATTATTCCACAACAAACGTAAAACGGGGAAATCACTCTATCTCAAACAACAAACATCAGATTGGCCTGAAATTTTTTCTACAAGTAGAAGTCATTACCAACTACCTGCTGTAAAAATTTCAGCTTGATGAGTTGTGCCGTTATTTTTTAAAAAATATTGATAGGTTTATTACACAAAAAAGTATAAATTTTCCACAACAAACGTAAAACGGGGAAATCACTCTATCTCAAACAACAAACATCAGATTGGCCTGAAATTTTTTCTACAAGTAGAAGTCATTACCATCTGCCTTCAGAGAAAATTTCAGCTTGATGAGTTGTGCCGTTATTTTTTAAAAAATATTGATAGGTTTATTACACAAAAAAGTATAAATTTTCCACAACAAACGTAAAACGGGGAAATCACTCTATCTCAAACAACAAACATCAGATTGGCCTGAATTTTTTTCTACAAGTAGAAGTCATTACCAACTGCCTTCTGTGAAAATTTCAGCTTGATAAACTGTGCCGTTAATTTTTAAAAAATAGTGATAGGTTTATTACACAAAAAAGTATAATTACTCCACAACAAACGTAAAACGGGGAAATCACTCTATCTCAAACAACAAACATCAGATTGGCCTGAAATTTTTTCTACAAGTAGAAGTCATTACCATCTGCCTTCAGAGAAAATTTCAGCTTGATGAGTTGTGCCGTTAATTTTAAAAAAATAGTGATAGGTTTATTACACAAAAAAAGTATAATTATTCCACAACAAACGTAAAACGGGGAAATCACTCTATCTCAAACAACAAACATCAGATTGGCCTGAAATTTTTTCTACAAGTAGAAGTCATTACCATCTGCCTTCAGAGAAAATTTCAGCTTGATGAGTTGTGCCGTTAATTTTAAAAAAATAGTGATAGGTTTATTACACAAAAAAAGTATAATTATTCCACAACAAACGTAAAACGGGGAAATCACTCTATCTCAAACAACAAACATCAGATTGGCCTGAAATTTTTTCTACAAGTAGAAGTCATTACCATCTGCCTTCAGAGAAAATTTCAGCTTGATGAGTTGTGCCGTTAATTTTAAAAAAATAGTGATAGGTTTATTACACAAAAAAAGTATAATTATTCCACAACAAACGTAAAACGGGGAAATCACTCTATCTCAAACAACAAACATCAGATTGGCCTGAAATTTTTTCTACAAGTAGAAGTCATTACCATCTGCCTTCAGAGAAAATTTCAGCTTGATGAGTTGTGCCGTTATTTTTTAAAAAATATTGATAGGTTTATTACACAAAAAAGTATAAATTTTCCACAACAAACGTAAAACGGGGAAATCACTCTATCTCAAACAACAAACATCAGATTGGCCTGAAATTTTTTCTACAAGTAGAAGTCATTACCATCTGCCTTCAGAGAAAATTTCAGCTTGATGAGTTGTGCCGTTATTTTTTAAAAAATATTGATAGGTTTATTACACAAAAAAGTATAAATTTTCCACAACAAACGTAAAACGGGGAAATCACTCTATCTCAAACAACAAACATCAGATTGGCCTGAATTTTTTTCTACAAGTAGAAGTCATTACCAACTGCCTTCTTTGAAAATTTCAGCTTGATAAACTGTGCCGTTAATTTTTAAAAAATAGTGATAGGTTTATTACACAAAAAAGTATAATTATTCCACAACAAACGTAAAACGGGGAAATCACTCTATCTCAAACAACAAACATCAGATTGGCCTGAAATTTTTTCTACAAGTAGAAGTCATTACCAACTGCCTTCTGTGAAAATTTCGGCTTGATAAGTTGCGCCGTTTATTTAAAAAAATCGTAATAGATTTATTACACAAGAGTAAAACAGGCAAATCGCTCTATCTCTAACCCCAACCTTCAGATTGGCCTGAAATTGTTTCTACAAGTAGAAATTATTGCAAACTCAACCATTATGGAGTAGTCACTACAAAGCGCAAAAAAAAAAAAAAAAAAAAAGTTCAGATTCCCTAACACAGACATCAGATTTCAGGTGCTAAGACTCATTGCCATGTCTCATGGGGAAACTTTGAGCCAGGCTTCCCCTTTTTAATAAGTTAGTTTCCACGCCGATTTTTTTTTCGATTCTAAACCCGATCACCCCGTTTGCAAGCAGGTTGAACGTTACTAAGAACAACCAACAATCCGAGATGTTTTTAATGTCCTATATGAATACTGCTTTTCTTTTGTTAAAAATCTTCAATTAATGTTTTCCACAACAAAAGTAAACCGGGGAAATCACTCTATCTCTAACCCCAAACATCAGATTGGCCTGAAATTTTTTCTACAAGTAGAAGTCATTACCATCTGCCTTCAGAGAAAATTTCAGCTTGATGAGTTGTGCCGTTATTTTTTAAAAAATATTGATAGGTTTATTACACAAAAAAGTATAAATTTTCCACAACAAACGTAAAACGGGGAAATCACTCTATCTCAAACAACAAACATCAGATTGGCCTGAAATTTTTTCTACAAGTAGAAGTCATTACCAACTACCTGCTGTAAAAATTTCAGCTTGATGAGTTGTGCCGTTATTTTTAAAAAAATATTGATAAGTTTATTACACAAAAAAGTATAAATTTTCCACAACAAACGTAAAACGGGGAAATCACTCTATCTCAAACAACAAACATCAGATTGGCCTGAAATTTTTTCTACAAGTAGAAGTCATTACCATCTGCCTTCAGAGAAAATTTCAGCTTGATGAGTTGTGCCGTTATTTTTTAAAAAATATTGATAGGTTTATTACAAAAAAGTATAAATTTTCCACAACAAACGTAAAACGGGGAAATCACTCTATCTCAAACAACAAACATCAGATTGGCCTGAATTTTTTTCTACAAGTAGAAGTCATTACCAACTGCCTTCTGTGAAAATTTCAGCTTGATAAACTGTGCCGTTAATTTTTAAAAAATAGTGATAGGTTTATTACACAAAAAAGTATAATTATTCCACAACAAACGTAAAACGGGGAAATCACTCTATCTCAAACAACAAACATCAGATTGGCCTGAAATTTTTTCTACAAGTAGAAGTCATTACCAACTGCCTTCTGTGAAAATTTCGGCTTGATAAGTTGCGCCGTTTATTTAAAAAAATCGTAATAGATTTATTACACAAGAGTAAAACAGGCAAATCGCTCTATCTCTAACCCCAACCTTCAGATTGGCCTGAAATTGTTTCTACAAGTAGAAATTATTGCAAACTCAACCATTATGGAGTAGTCACTACAAAGCGCAAAAAAAAAAAAAAAAAAAAAAAAAAAAAAAAAGTTCAGATTCCCTAACACAGACATCAGATTTCAGGTGCTAAGACTCATTGCCGTGTCTCATGGGGAAACTTTGAGCCAGGCTTCCCCTTTTTAATAAGTTAGTTTCCACGCCGATTTTTTTTTTCGATTCTAAACCCGATCACCCCGTTTGCAAGCAGGTTGAACGTTACTAAGAACAACCAACAATCCGAGATGTTTTTAATGTCCTATATGAATACTGCTTTTCTTTTGTTAAAAATCTTCAATTAATGTTTTCCACAACAAAAGTAAACCGGGGAAATCACTCTATCTCTAACCCCAACCGTCAGATTGGCCTGAAATTTTTTCTACAAGTAGAAGTCATTACCAACTGCCTACTGTAAAAATTTCAGCTTGATGAGTTGTGCCGTTAATTTTTAAAAAATAGTGATAGGTTTATTACACAAAAAAGTATAATTATTCCAAAACAAACGTAAAACGGGGAAATCACTCTATCTCAAACAACAAACATCAGATTGGCCTGAAATTTTTTCTACAAGTAGAAGTCATTACCAACTGCCTTCAGAGAAAATTTCAGCTTGATGAGTTGTGCCGTTATTTTTTAAAAAATATTGATAGGTTTATTACACAAAAAAGTATAAATTTTCCACAACAAACGTAAAACGGGGAAATCACTCTATCTCAAACAACAAACATCAGATTGGCCTGAATTTTTTTCTACAAGTAGAAGTCATTACCAACTGCCTTCTGTGAAAATTTCAGCTTGATAAACTGTGCCGTTAATTTTTAAAAAATAGTGATAGGTTTATTACACAAAAAAGTATAATTATTCCACAACAAACGTAAAACGGGGAAATCACTCTATCTCAAACAACAAACATCAGATTGGCCTGAAATTTTTTCTACAAGTAGAAGTCATTACCAACTGCCTTCTGTGAAAATTTCGGCTTGATAAGTTGCGCCGTTTATTTAAAAAAATCGTAATAGATTTATTACACAAAAAAGTATAATTATTCCACAACAAACGTAAAACGGGGAAATCACTCTATCTCAAACAACAAACATCAGATTGGCCTGAAATTTTTTCTACAAGTAGAAGTCATTACCATCTGCCTTCAGAGAAAATTTCAGCTTGATGAGTTGTGCCGTTATTTTTTAAAAAATATTGATAGGTTTATTACACAAAAAAGTATAAATTTTCCACAACAAACGTAAAACGGGGAAATCACTCTATCTCAAACAACAAACATCAGATTGGCCTGAATTTTTTTCTACAAGTAGAAGTCATTACCAACTGCCTTCTGTGAAAATTTCAGCTTGATAAACTGTGCCGTTATTTTTTAAAAAATATTGATAGGTTTATTACACAAAAAAGTATAAATTTTCCACAACAAACGTAAAACGGGGAAATCACTCTATCTCAAACAACAAACATCAGATTGGCCTGAAATTTTTTCTACAAGTAGAAGTCATTACCATCTGCCTTCAGAGAAAATTTCAGCTTGATGAGCTGTGCCGTTATTTTTTAAAAAATATTGATAGGTTTATTACACAAAAAAGTATAAATTTTCCACAACAAACGTAAAACGGGGAAATCACTCTATCTCAAACAACAAACATCAGATTGGCCTGAAATTTTTTCTACAAGTAGAAGTCATTACCAACTGCCTTCTGTAAAAATTTCGGCTTGATAAGTTGCGCCGTTTATTTAAAAAAATCGTAATAGATTTATTACACAAAAAAGTATAATTATTCCACAACAAACGTAAAACGGGGAAATCACTCTATCTCAAACAACAAACATCAGATTGGCCTGAAATTTTTTCTACAAGTAGAAGTCATTACCATCTGCCTTCAGAGAAAATTTCAGCTTGATGAGTTGTGCCGTTATTTTTTAAAAAATATTGATAGGTTTATTACACAAAAAAGTATAAATTTTCCACAACAAACGTAAAACGGGGAAATCACTCTATCTCAAACAACAAACATCAGATTGGCCTGAATTTTTTTCTACAAGTAGAAGTCATTACCAACTACCTGCTGTAAAAATTTCAGCTTGATGAGTTGTGCCGTTATTTTTTAAAAAATATTGATAGGTTTATTACACAAAAAAGTATAAATTTTCCACAACAAACGTAAAACGGGGAAATCACTCTATCTCAAACAACAAACATCAGATTGGCCTGAAATTTTTTCTACAAGTAGAAGTCATTACCATCTGCCTTCAGAGAAAATTTCAGCTTGATGAGTTGTGCCGTTATTTTTTAAAAAATATTGATAGGTTTATTACACAAAAAAGTATAAATTTTCCACAACAAACGTAAAACGGGGAAATCACTCTATCTCAAACAATAAACATCAGATTGGCCTGAATTTTTTTCTACAAGTAGAAGTCATTACCAACTGCCTTCTGTGAAAATTTCAGCTTGATAAACTGTGCCGTTAATTTTTAAAAAATAGTGATAGGTTTATTACACAAAAAAGTATAATTATTCCACAACAAACGTAAAACGGGGAAATCACTCTATCTCAAACAACGAACATCAGATTGGCCTGAAATTTTTTCTACAAGTAGAAGTCATTACCAACTACCTGCTGTAAAAATTTCAGCTTGATGAGTTGTGCCGTTATTTTTTAAAAAATATTGATAGGTTTATTACACAAAAAAGTATAAATTTTCCACAACAAACGTAAAACGGGGAAATCACTCTATCTCAAGCAACAAACATCAGATTGGCCTGAAATTTTTTCTACAAGTAGAAGTCATTACCATCTGCCTTCAGAGAAAATTTCAGCTTGATGAGTTGTGCCGTTATTTTTTAAAAAATAGTGATAGGTTTATTACACAAAAAAGTATAAATTTTCCACAACAAACGTAAAACGGGGAAATCACTCTATCTCAAACAACAAACATCAGATTGGCCTGAATTTTTTTCTACAAGTAGAAGTCATTACCAACTGCCTTCTGTGAAAATTTCAGCTTGATAAACTGTGCCGTTAATTTTTAAAAAATAGTGATAGGTTTATTACACAAAAAAGTATAATTACTCCACAACAAACGTAAAACGGGGAAATCACTCTATCTCAAACAACAAACATCAGATTGGCCTGAAATTTTTTCTACAAGTAGAAGTCATTACCATCTGCCTTCAGAGAAAATTTCAGCTTGATGAGTTGTGCCGTTAATTTAAAAAAAATAGTGATAGGTTTATTACACAAAAAAAGTATAATTATTCCACAACAAACGTAAAACGGGGAAATCACTCTATCTCAAACAACAAACATCAGATTGGCCTGAAATTTTTTCTACAAGTAGAAGTCATTACCATCTGCCTTCAGAGAAAATTTCAGCTTGATGAGTTGTGCCGTTAATTTAAAAAAAATAGTGATAGGTTTATTACACAAAAAAAGTATAATTATTCCACAACAAACGTAAAACGGGGAAATCACTCTATCTCAAACAACAAACATCAGATTGGCCTGAAATTTTTTCTACAAGTAGAAGTCATTACCATCTGCCTTCAGAGAAAATTTCAGCTTGATGAGTTGTGCCGTTAATTTTAAAAAAATAGTGATAGGTTTATTACACAAAAAAAGTATAATTATTCCACAACAAACGTAAAACGGGGAAATCACTCTATCTCAAACAACAAACATCAGATTGGCCTGAAATTTTTTCTACAAGTAGAAGTCATTACCAACTGCCTGCTGTAAAAATTTCAGCTTGATGAGTTGTGCCGTTATTTTTTAAAAAATATTGATAGGTTTATTACACAAAAAAGTATAAATTTTCCACAACAAACGTAAAACGGGGAAATCACTCTATCTCAAACAACAAACATCAGATTGGCCTGAAATTTTTTCTACAAGTAGAAGTCATTACCATCTGCCTTCAGAGAAAATTTCAGCTTGATGAGTTGTGCCGTTATTTTTTAAAAAATATTGATAGGTTTATTACACAAAAAAGTATAAATTTTCCACAACAAACGTAAAACGGGGAAATCACTCTATCTCAAACAACAAACATCAGATTGGCCTGAATTTTTTTCTACAAGTAGAAGTCATTACCAACTGCCTTCTGTGAAAATTTCAGCTTGATAAACTGTGCCGTTAATTTTTAAAAAATAGTGATAGGTTTATTACACAAAAAAGTATAATTATTCCACAACAAACGTAAAACGGGGAAATCACTCTATCTCAAACAACAAACATCAGATTGGCCTGAAATTTTTTCTACAAGTAGAAGTCATTACCAACTGCCTTCTGTGAAAATTTCGGCTTGATAAGTTGCGCCGTTTATTTAAAAAAATCGTAATAGATTTATTACACAAGAGTAAAACAGGCAAATCGCTCTATCTCTAACCCCAACCTTCAGATTGGCCTGAAATTGTTTCTACAAGTAGAAATTATTGCAAACTCAACCATTATGGAGTAGTCACTACAAAGCGCAAAAAAAAAAAAAAAAAAAAAAAAGTTCAGATTCCCTAACACAGACATCAGATTTCAGGTGCTAAGACTCATTGCCGTGTCTCATGGGGAAACTTTGAGCCAGGCTTCCCCTTTTTAATAAGTTAGTTTCCACGCCGATTTTTTTTTCGATTCTAAACCCGATCACCCCGTTTGCAAGCAGGTTGAACGTTACTAAGAACAACCAACAATCCGAGATGTTTTTAATGTCCTATATGAATACTGCTTTTCTTTTGTTAAAAATCTTCAATTAATGTTTTCCACAACAAAAGTAAACCGGGGAAATCACTCTATCTCTAACCCCAAACATCAGATTGGCCTGAAATTTTTTCTACAAGTAGAAGTCATTACCATCTGCCTTCAGAGAAAATTTCAGCTTGATGAGTTGTGCCGTTATTTTTTAAAAAATATTGATAGGTTTATTACACAAAAAAGTATAAATTTTCCACAACAAACGTAAAACGGGGAAATCACTCTATCTCAAACAACAAACATCAGATTGGCCTGAAATTTTTTCTACAAGTAGAAGTCATTACCAACTACCTGCTGTAAAAATTTCAGCTTGATGAGTTGTGCCGTTATTTTTTAAAAAATATTGATAGGTTTATTACACAAAAAAGTATAAATTTTCCACAACAAACGTAAAACGGGGAAATCACTCTATCTCAAACAACAAACATCAGATTGGCCTGAAATTTTTTCTACAAGTAGAAGTCATTACCAACTGCCTACTGTAAAAATTTCAGCTTGATGAGTTGTGCCGTTAATTTTTAAAAAATAGTGATAGGTTTATTACACAAAAAAGTATAAATTTTCCACAACAAACGTAAAACGGGGAAATCACTCTATCTCTAACCCCAACCGTCAGATTGGCCTGAAATTTTTTCTACAAGTAGAAGTCATAACCAACTGCCTACTGTAAAAATTTCAGCTTGATGAGTTGTGCCGTTAATTTTTAAAAAATAGTGATAGGTTTATTACACAAAAAAGTATAAATTTTCCACAACAAACGTAAAACGGGGAAATCACTCTATCTCAAACAACAAACATCAGATTGGCCTGAAATTTTTTCTACAAGTAGAAGTCATTACCATCTGCCTTCAGAGAAAATTTCAGCTTGATGAGTTGTGCCGTTATTTTTTAAAAAATATTGATAGGTTTATTACACAAAAAAGTATAAATTTTCCACAACAAACGTAAAACGGGGAAATCACTCTATCTCAAACAACAAACATCAGATTGGCCTGAAATTTTTTCTACAAGTAGAAGTCATTACCAACTACCTTCTGTGAAAATTTCAGCTTGATAAACTGTGCCGTTAATTTTTAAAAAATAGTGATAGGTTTATTACACAAAAAAGTATAATTATTCCACAACAAACGTAAAACGGGGAAATCACTCTATCTCAAACAACAAACATCAGATTGGCCTGAAATTTTTTCTACAAGTAGAAGTCATTACCAACTGCCTACTGTAAAAATTTCAGCTTGATGAGTTGTGCCGTTAATTTTTAAAAAATAGTGATAGGTTTATTACACAAAAAAGTATAATTATTCCACAACAAACGTAAAACGGGGAAATCACTCTATCTCAAACAACAAACATCAGATTGGCCTGAAATTTTTTCTACAAGTAGAAGTCATTACCATCTGCCTTCAGAGAAAATTTCAGCTTGATGAGTTGTGCCGTTAATTTAAAAAAAATAGTGATAGGTTTATTACACAAAAAAAGTATAATTATTCCACAACAAACGTAAAACGGGGAAATCACTCTATCTCAAACAACAAACATCAGATTGGCCTGAAATTTTTTCTACAAGTAGAAGTCATTACCAACTGCCTGCTGTAAAAATTTCAGCTTGATGAGTTGTGCCGTTATTTTTTAAAAAATATTGATAGGTTTATTACACAAAAAAGTATAAATTTTCCACAACAAACGTAAAACGGGGAAATCACTCTATCTCAAACAACAAACATCAGATTGGCCTGAAATTTTTTCTACAAGTAGAAGTCATTACCATCTGCCTTCAGATAAAATTTCAGCTTGATGAGTTGTGCCGTTATTTTTTAAAAAATATTGATAGGTTTATTACACAAAAAAGTATAAATTTTCCACAACAAACGTAAAACGGGGAAATCACTCTATCTCAAACAACAAACATCAGATTGGCCTGAATTTTTTTCTACAAGTAGAAGTCATTACCAACTGCCTTCTGTGAAAATTTCAGCTTGATAAACTGTGCCGTTAATTTTTAAAAAATAGTGATAGGTTTATTACACAAAAAAGTATAATTATTCCACAACAAACGTAAAACGGGGAAATCACTCTATCTCAAACAACAAACATCAGATTGGCCTGAAATTTTTTCTACAAGTAGAAGTCATTACCAACTGCCTTCTGTGAAAATTTCGGCTTGATAAGTTGCGCCGTTTATTTAAAAAAATCGTAATAGATTTATTACACAAGAGTAAAACAGGCAAATCGCTCTATCTCTAACCCCAACCTTCAGATTGGCCTGAAATTGTTTCTACAAGTAGAAATTATTGCAAACTCAACCATTATGGAGTAGTCACTACAAAGCGCAAAAAAAAAAAAAAAAAAAAAAAAGTTCAGATTCCCTAACACAGACATCAGATTTCAGGTGCTAAGACTCATTGCCGTGTCTCATGGGGAAACTTTGAGCCAGGCTTCCCCTTTTTAATAAGTTAGTTTCCACGCCGATTTTTTTTTTCGATTCTAAACCCGATCACCCCGTTTGCAAGCAGGTTGAACGTTACTAAGAACAACCAACAATCCGAGATGTTTTTTAATGTCCTTTATGAATACTGCTTTTCTTTTGTTAAAAATCTTCAATTAATGTTTTCCACAACAAAAGTAAACCGGGGAAATCACTCTATCTCTAACCCCAACCGTCAGCTTGGCCTGAAATTTTTTCTACAAGTAGAAGTCATTACCAACTGCCTACTGTAAAAATTTCAGCTTGATGAGTTGTGCCGTTAATTTTTAAAAAATAGTGATAGGTTTATTACACAAAAAAGTATAAATTTTCCACAACAAACGTAAAACGGGGAAATCACTCTATCTCAAACAACAAACATCAGATTGGCCTGAAATTTTTTCTACAAGTAGAAGTCATTACCATCTGCCTTCAGAGAAAATTTCAGCTTGATGAGTTGTGCCGTTAATTTTTAAAAAATAGTGATAGGTTTATTACACAAAAAAGTATAAATTTTCCACAACAAACGTAAAACGGGGAAATCACTCTATCTCAAACAACAAACATCAGATTGGCCTGAAATTTTTTCTACAAGTAGAAGTCATTACCATCTGCCTTCAGAGAAAATTTCAGCTTGATGAGTTGTGCCGTTATTTTTTAAAAAATATTGATAGGTTTATTACACAAAAAAGTATAAATTTTCCACAACAAACGTAAAACGGGGAAATCACTCTATCTCAAACAACAAACATCAGATTGGCCTGAAATTTTTTCTACAAGTAGAAGTCATTACCATCTGCCTTCAGAGAAAATTTCAGCTTGATTAGTTGTGCCGTTAATTTTTAAAAAATAGTGATAGGTTTATTACACAAAAAAGTATAATTATTCCACAACAAACGTAAAACGGGGAAATCACTCTATCTCAAACAACAAACATCAGATTGGCCTGAAATTTTTTCTACAAGTAGAAGTCATTACCATCTGCCTTCAGAGAAAATTTCAGCTTGATGAGTTGTGCCGTTATTTTTTAAAAAATATTGATAGGTTTATTACACAAAAAAGTATAAATTTTCCACAACAAACGTAAAACGGGGAAATCACTCTATCTCAAACAACAAACATCAGATTGGCCTGAATTTTTTTTCTACGAGTAGAAGTCATTACCAACTGCCTACTGTTAAAATTTCAGCTTGATGAGTTGTGCCGTTATTTTTAAAAAAAATATTGATAGGTTTATTACACAAAAAAGTATAAATTTTCCACAACAAACGTAAAACGGGGAAATCACTCTATCTCAAACAACAAACATCAGATTGGCCTGATTTTTTTTCTACAAGTAGAAGTCATTACCAACTGCCTTCTGTGAAAATTTCAGCTTGATAAACTGTGCCGTTAATTTTTAAAAAATAGTGATAGGTTTATTACACAAAAAAGTATAATTATTCCACAACAAACGTAAAACGGGGAAATCACTCTATCTCAAACAACAAACATCAGATTGGCCTGAAATTTTTTCTACAAGTAGAAGTCATTACCAACTGCCTTCTGTAAAAATTTCGGCTTGATAAGTTGCGCCGTTTATTTAAAAAAATCGTAATAGATTTATTACACAAGAGTAAAACAGGCAAATCGCTCTATCTCTAACCCCAACCTTCAGATTGGCCTGAAATTGTTTCTACAAGTAGAAATTATTGCAAACTCATCCATTATGGAGTAGTCACTACAAAGCGCAAAAAAAAAAAAAAAAAAAAAAGTTCAGATTCCCTAACACAGACATCAGATTTCAGGTGCTAAGACTCATTGCCGTATCTCATGGGGAAACTTTGAGCCAGGCTTCCCCTTTTTAATAAGTTAGTTTCCACGCCGATTTTTTTTTCGATTCTAAACCCGATCACCCCGTTTGCAAGCAGGTTGAACGTTACTAAGAACAACCAACAATCCGAGATGTTTTTAATGTCCTATATGAATACTGCTTTTCTTTTGTTAAAAATCTTCAATTAATGTTTTCCACAACAAAAGTAAACCGGGGAAATCACTCTATCTCTAACCCCAACCGTCAGATTGGCCTGAAATTTTTTCTACAAGTAGAAGTCATTACCAACTGCCTACTGTAAAAATTTCAGCTTGATGAGTTGTGCCGTTAATTTTTAAAAAATAGTGATAGGTTTATTACACAAAAAAGTATAATTATTCCACAACAAACGTAAAACGGGGAAATCACTCTATCTCAAACAACAAACATCAGATTGGCCTGAAATTTTTTCTACAAGTAGAAGTCATTACCAACTGCCTTCAGAGAAAATTTCAGCTTGATGAGTTGTGCCGTTATTTTTTAAAAAATATTGATAGGTTTATTACACAAAAAAGTATAAATTTTCCACAACAAACGTAAAACGGGGAAATCACTCTATCTCAAACAACAAACATCAGATTGGCCTGAATTTTTTCTACAAGTAGAAGTCATTACCAACTGCCTTCTGTGAAAATTTCAGCTTGATAAACTGTGCCGTTAATTTTTAAAAAATAGTGATAGGTTTATTACACAAAAAAGTATAATTATTCCACAACAAACGTAAAACGGGGAAATCACTCTATCTCAAACAACAAACATCAGATTGGCCTGAAATTTTTTCTACAAGTAGAAGTCATTACCAACTGCCTTCTGTGAAAATTTCGGCTTGATAAGTTGCGCCGTTTATTTAAAAAAATCGTAATAGATTTATTACACAAAAAAGTATAATTATTCCACAACAAACGTAAAACGGGGAAATCACTCTATCTCAAACAACAAACATCAGATTGGCCTGAAATTTTTTCTACAAGTAGAAGTCATTACCATCTGCCTTCAGAGAAAATTTCAGCTTGATGAGTTGTGCCGTTATTTTTTAAAAAATATTGATAGGTTTATTACACAAAAAAGTATAAATTTTCCACAACAAACGTAAAACGGGGAAATCACTCTATCTCAAACAACAAACATCAGATTGGCCTGAATTTTTTTTCTACAAGTAGAAGTCATTACCAACTGCCTACTGTAAAAATTTCAGCTTGATGAGTTGTGCCGTTATTTTTTAAAAAATATTGATAGGTTTATTACACAAAAAAGTATAAATTTTCCACAACAAACGTAAAACGGGGAAATCACTCTATCTCAAACAACAAACATCAGATTGGCCTGAATTTTTTTCTACAAGTAGAAGTCATTACCAACTGCCTTCTGTGAAAATTTCAGCTTGATAAACTGTGCCGTTAATTTTTAAAAAATAGTGATAGGTTTATTACACAAAAAAGTATAATTATTCCACAACAAACGTAAAACGGGGAAATCACTCTATCTCAAACAACAAACATCAGATTGGCCTGAAATTTTTTCTACAAGTAGAAGTCATTACCAACTGCCTTCTGTAAAAATTTCGGCTTGATAAGTTGCGCCGTTTATTTAAAAAAATCGTAATAGATTTATTACACAAAAAAGTATAATTATTCCACAACAAACGTAAAACGGGGAAATCACTCTATCTCAAACAACAAACATCAGATTGGCCTGAAATTTTTTCTACAAGTAGAAGTCATTACCATCTGCCTTCAGAGAAAATTTCAGCTTGATGAGTTGTGCCGTTATTTTTTAAAAAATATTGATAGGTTTATTACACAAAAAAGTATAAATTTTCCACAACAAACGTAAAACGGGGAAATCACTCTATCTCAAACAACAAACATCAGATTGGCCTGAAATTTTTTCTACAAGTAGAAGTCATTACCAACTACCTGCTGTAAAAATTTCAGCTTGATGAGTTGTGCCGTTATTTTTTAAAAAATATTGATAGGTTTATTACACAAAAAAGTATAAATTTTCCACAACAAACGTAAAACGGGGAAATCACTCTATCTCAAACAACAAACATCAGATTGGCCTGAAATTTTTTCTACAAGTAGAAGTCATTACCATCTGCCTTCAGAGAAAATTTCAGCTTGATGAGTTGTGCCGTTATTTTTTAAAAAATATTGATAGGTTTATTACACAAAAAAGTATAAATTTTCCACAACAAACGTAAAACGGGGAAATCACTCTATCTCAAACAATAAACATCAGATTGGCCTGAAATTTTTTCTACAAGTAGAAGTCATTACCAACTGCCTTCTGTGAAAATTTCGGCTTGATAAGTTGCGCCGTTTATTTAAAAAAATCGTAATAGATTTATTACACAAGAGTATAACAGGCAAATCGCTCTATCTCTAACCCCAACCTTCAGATTGGCCTGAAATTGTTTCTACAAGTAGAAATTATTGCAAACTCATCCATTATGGAGTAGTCACTACAAAGCGCAAAAAAAAAAAAAAAAAAAGAAAAAAAAAAGTTCAGATTCCCTACCACAGACATCAGATTTCAGGTGCTAAGACTCATTGCCGTGTCTCATGGGGAAACTTTGAGCCAGGCTTCCCCTTTTTAATAAGTTAGTTTCCACGCCGATTTTTTTTTCGATTCTAAACCCGATCACCCCGTTTGCAAGCAGGTTGAACGTTACTAAGAACAACCAACAATCCGAGATGTTTTTAATGTCCTATATGAATACTGCTTTTCTTTTGTTAAAAATCTTCAATTAATGTTTTCCACAACAAAAGTAAACCGGGGAAATCACTCTATCTCTAACCCCAAACATCAGATTGGCCTGAAATTTTTTCTACAAGTAGAAGTCATTACCATCTGCCTTCAGAGAAAATTTCAGCTTGATGAGTTGTGCCGTTATTTTTTAAAAAATATTGATAGGTTTATTACAAAAAAGTATAAATTTTCCACAACAAACGTAAAACGGGGAAATCACTCTATCTCAAACAACAAACATCAGATTGGCCTGAATTTTTTTCTACAAGTAGAAGTCATTACCAACTGCCTTCTGTGAAAATTTCAGCTTGATAAACTGTGCCGTTAATTTTTAAAAAATAGTGATAGGTTTATTACACAAAAAAGTATAATTATTCCACAACAAACGTAAAACGGGGAAATCACTCTATCTCAAACAACAAACATCAGATTGGCCTGAAATTTTTTCTACAAGTAGAAGTCATTACCAACTGCCTTCTGTGAAAATTTCGGCTTGATAAGTTGCGCCGTTTATTTAAAAAAATCGTAATAGATTTATTACACAAGAGTAAAACAGGCAAATCGCTCTATCTCTAACCCCAACCTTCAGATTGGCCTGAAATTGTTTCTACAAGTAGAAATTATTGCAAACTCATCCATTATGGAGTAGTCACTACAAAGCGCAAAAAAAAAAAAAAAAAAAAAAAAAGTTCAGATTCCCTAACACAGACATCAGATTTCAGGTGCTAAGACTCATTGCCGTATCTCATGGGGAAACTTTGAGCCAGGCTTCCCCTTTTTAATAAGTTAGTTTCCACGCCGATTTTTTTTTCGATTCTAAACCCGATCACCCCGTTTGCAAGCAGGTTGAACGTTACTAAGAACAACCAACAATCCGAGATGTTTTTAATGTCCTATATGAATACTGCTTTTCTTTTGTTAAAAATCTTCAATTAATGTTTTCCACAACAAAAGTAAACCGGGGAAATCACTCTATCTCTAACCCCAACCGTCAGATTGGCCTGAAATTTTTTCTACAAGTAGAAGTCATTACCAACTGCCTACTGTAAAAATTTCAGCTTGATGAGTTGTGCCGTTAATTTTTAAAAAATAGTGATAGGTTTATTACACAAAAAAGTATAAATTTTCCACAACAAACGTAAAACGGGGAAATCACTCTATCTCTAACCCCAACCGTCAGATTGGCCTGAAATTTTTTCTACAAGTAGAAGTCATTACCAACTGCCTACTGTAAAAATTTCAGCTTGATGAGTTGTGCCGTTAATTTTTAAAAAATAGTGATAGGTTTATTACACAAAAGAGTATAAATTTTCCACAACAAACGTAAAACGGGGAAATCACTCTATCTCAAACAACAAACATCAGATTGGCCTGAAATTTTTTCTACAAGTAGAAGTCATTACCATCTGCCTTCAGAGAAAATTTCAGCTTGATGAGTTGTGCCGTTAATTGTTAAAAAATAGTGATAGGTTTATTACACAAAAAAGTATAAATTTTCCACAACAAACGTAAAACGGGGAAATCACTCTATCTCAAACAACAAACATCAGATTGGCCTGAAATTTTTTCTACAAGTAGAAGTCATTACCATCTGCCTTCAGAGAAAATTTCAGCTTGATGAGTTGTGCCGTTATTTTTTAAAAAATATTGATAGGTTTATTACACAAAAAAGTATAAATTTTCCACAACAAACGTAAAACGGGGAAATCACTCTATCTCAAACAACAAACATCAGATTGGCCTGAAATTTTTTCTACAAGTAGAAGTCATTACCATCTGCCTTCAGAGAAAATTTCAGCTTGATGAGTTGTGCCGTTAATTTTTAAAAAATAGTGATAGGTTTATTACACAAAAAAGTATAATTATTCCACAACAAACGTAAAACGGGGAAATCACTCTATCTCAAACAACAAACATCAGATTGGCCTGAAATTTTTTCTACAAGTAGAAGTCATTACCAACTGCCTGCTGTAAAAATTTCGGCTTGATGAGTTGCGCCGTTAATTTTTAAAAAATAGTGATAGGTTTATTACACAAAAAAGTATAATTATTCCACAACAAACGTAAAACGGGGAAATCACTCTATCTCAAACAACAAACATCAGATTGGCCTGAAATTTTTTCTACAAGTAAAAGTCATTACCATCTGCCTTCAGAGAAAATTTCAGCTTGATGAGTTGTGCCGTTATTTTTTAAAAAATATTGATAGGTTTATTACACAAAAAAGTATAAATTTTCCACAACAAACGTAAAACGGGGAAATCACTCTATCTCAAACAACAAACATCAGATTGGCCTGAAATTTTTTCTACAAGTAGAAGTCATTACCAACTACCTGCTGTAAAAATTTCAGCTTGATGAGTTGTGCCGTTATTTTTTAAAAAATATTGATAGGTTTATTACACAAAAAAGTATAAATTTTCCACAACAAACGTAAAACGGGGAAATCACTCTATCTCAAACAACAAACATCAGATTGGCCTGAAATTTTTTCTACAAGTAGAAGTCATTACCAACTGCCTTCTGTGAAAATTTCGGCTTGATAAGTTGCGCCGTTTATTTAAAAAAATCGTAATAGATTTATTACACAAAAAAGTATAATTATTCCACAACAAACGTAAAACGGGGAAATCACTCTATCTCAAACAACAAACATCAGATTGGCCTGAAATTTTTTCTACAAGTAGAAGTCATTACCATCTGCCTTCAGAGAAAATTTCAGCTTGATGAGTTGTGCCGTTATTTTTTAAAAAATATTGATAGGTTTATTACACAAAAAAGTATAAATTTTCCACAACAAACGTAAAACGGGGAAATCACTCTATCTCAAACAACAAACATCAGATTGGCCTGAAATTTTTTCTACAAGTAGAAGTCATTACCATCTGCCTTCAGAGAAAATTTCAGCTTGATGAGTTGTGCCGTTATTTTTTAAAAAATATTGATAGGTTTATTACACAAAAAAGTATAAATTTTCCACAACAAACGTAAAACGGGGAAATCACTCTATCTCAAACAACAAACATCAGATTGGCCTGAATTTTTTTCTACAAGTAGAAGTCATTACCAACTGTCTTCTGTGAAAATTTCAGCTTGATAAACTGTGCCGTTAATTTTTAAAAAATAGTGATAGGTTTATTACACAAAAAAGTATAATTATTCCACAACAAACGTAAAACGGGGAAATCACTCTATCTCAAACAACAAACATCAGATTGGCCTGAAATTTTTTCTACAAGTAGAAGTCATTACCAACTGCCTACTGTAAAAATTTCAGCTTGATGAGTTGTGCCGTTAATTTTTAAAAAATAGTGATAGGTTTATTACACAAAAAAGTATAATTATTCCACAACAAACGTAAAACGGGGAAATCACTCTATCTCAAACAACAAACATCAGATTGGCCTGAAATTTTTTCTACAAGTAGAAGTCATTACCAACTACCTGCTGTAAAAATTTCAGCTTGATGAGTTGTGCCGTTATTTTTTAAAAAATATTGATAGGTTTATTACACAAAAAAGTATAAATTTTCCACAACAAACGTAAAACGGGGAAATCACTCTATCTCAAACAACAAACATCAGATTGGCCTGAAATTTTTTCTACAAGTAGAAGTCATTACCATCTGCCTTCAGAGAAAATTTCAGCTTGATGAGTTGTGCCGTTATTTTTTAAAAAATATTGATAGGTTTATTACACAAAAAAGTATAAATTTTCCACAACAAACGTAAAACGGGGAAATCACTCTATCTCAAACAATAAACATCAGATTGGCCTGAATTTTTTTCTACAAGTAGAAGTCATTACCAACTGCCTTCTGTGAAAATTTCAGCTTGATAAACTGTGCCGTTAATTTTTAAAAAATAGTGATAGGTTTATTACACAAAAAAGTATAATTATTCCACAACAAACGTAAAACGGGGAAATCACTCTATCTCAAACAACAAACATCAGATTGGCCTGAAATTTTTTCTACAAGTAGAAGTCATTACCAACTACCTGCTGTAAAAATTTCAGCTTGATGAGTTGTGCCGTTATTTTTTAAAAAATATTGATAGGTTTATTACACAAAAAAGTATAAATTTTCCACAACAAACGTAAAACGGGGAAATCACTCTATCTCAAACAACAAACATCAGATTGGCCTGAAATTTTTTCTACAAGTAGAAGTCATTACCATCTGCCTTCAGAGAAAATTTCAGCTTGATGAGTTGTGCCGTTATTTTTTAAAAAATATTGATAGGTTTATTACACAAAAAAGTATAAATTTTCCACAACAAACGTAAAACGGGGAAATCACTCTATCTCAAACAACAAACATCAGATTGGCCTGAATTTTTTTCTACAAGTAGAAGTCATTACCAACTGCCTTCTGTGAAAATTTCAGCTTGATAAACTGTGCCGTTAATTTTTAAAAAATAGTGATAGGTTTATTACACAAAAAAGTATAATTACTCCACAACAAACGTAAAACGGGGAAATCACTCTATCTCAAACAACAAACATCAGATTGGCCTGAAATTTTTTCTACAAGTAGAAGTCATTACCATCTGCCTTCAGAGAAAATTTCAGCTTGATGAGTTGTGCCGTTAATTTTAAAAAAATAGTGATAGGTTTATTACACAAAAAAAGTATAATTATTCCACAACAAACGTAAAACGGGGAAATCACTCTATCTCAAACAACAAACATCAGATTGGCCTGAAATTTTTTCTACAAGTAGAAGTCATTACCATCTGCCTTCAGAGAAAATTTCAGCTTGATGAGTTGTGCCGTTAATTTTAAAAAAATAGTGATAGGTTTATTACACAAAAAAAGTATAATTATTCCACAACAAACGTAAAACGGGGAAATCACTCTATCTCAAACAACAAACATCAGATTGGCCTGAAATTTTTTCTACAAGTAGAAGTCATTACCATCTGCCTTCAGAGAAAATTTCAGCTTGATGAGTTGTGCCGTTAATTTTAAAAAAATAGTGATAGGTTTATTACACAAAAAAAGTATAATTATTCCACAACAAACGTAAAACGGGGAAATCACTCTATCTCAAACAACAAACATCAGATTGGCCTGACATTTTTTCTACAAGTAGAAGTCATTACCATCTGCCTTCAGAGAAAATTTCAGCTTGATGAGTTGTGCCGTTATTTTTTAAAAAATATTGATAGGTTTATTACACAAAAAAGTATAAATTTTCCACAACAAACGTAAAACGGGGAAATCACTCTATCTCAAACAACAAACATCAGATTGGCCTGAAATTTTTTCTACAAGTAGAAGTCATTACCATCTGCCTTCAGAGAAAATTTCAGCTTGATGAGTTGTGCCGTTATTTTTTAAAAAATATTGATAGGTTTATTACACAAAAAAGTATAAATTTTCCACAACAAACGTAAAACGGGGAAATCACTCTATCTCAAACAACAAACATCAGATTGGCCTGAATTTTTTTCTACAAGTAGAAGTCATTACCAACTGCCTTCTGTGAAAATTTCAGCTTGATAAACTGTGCCGTTAATTTTTAAAAAATAGTGATAGGTTTATTACACAAAAAAGTATAATTATTCCACAACAAACGTAAAACGGGGAAATCACTCTATCTCAAACAACAAACATCAGATTGGCCTGAAATTTTTTCTACAAGTAGAAGTCATTACCAACTGCCTTCTGTGAAAATTTCGGCTTGATAAGTTGCGCCGTTTATTTAAAAAAATCGTAATAGATTTATTACACAAGAGTAAAACAGGCAAATCGCTCTATCTCTAACCCCAACCTTCAGATTGGCCTGAAATTGTTTCTACAAGTAGAAATTATTGCAAACTCAACCATTATGGAGTAGTCACTACAAAGCGCAAAAAAAAAAAAAAAAAAAAGTTCAGATTCCCTAACACAGACATCAGATTTCAGTTGCTAAGACTCATTGCCATGTCTCATGGGGAAACTTTGAGCCAGGCTTCCCCTTTTTAATAAGTTAGTTTCCACGCCGATTTTTTTTTCGATTCTAAACCCGATCACCCCGTTTGCAAGCAGGTTGAACGTTACTAAGAACAACCAACAATCCGAGATGTTTTTAATGTCCTATATGAATACTGCTTTTCTTTTGTTAAAAATCTTCAATTAATGTTTTCCACAACAAAAGTAAACCGGGGAAATCACTCTATCTCTAACCCCAAACATCAGATTGGCCTGAAATTTTTTCTACAAGTAGAAGTCATTACCATCTGCCTTCAGAGAAAATTTCAGCTTGATGAGTTGTGCCGTTATTTTTTAAAAAATATTGATAGGTTTATTACACAAAAAAGTATAAATTTTCCACAACAAACGTAAAACGGGGAAATCACTCTATCTCAAACAACAAACATCAGATTGGCCTGAAATTTTTTCTACAAGTAGAAGTCATTACCAACTACCTGCTGTAAAAATTTCAGCTTGATGAGTTGTGCCGTTATTTTTTAAAAAATATTGATAGGTTTATTACACAAAAAAGTATAAATTTTCCACAACAAACGTAAAACGGGGAAATCACTCTATCTCAAACAACAAACATCAGATTGGCCTGAAATTTTTTCTACAAGTAGAAGTCATTACCAACTGCCTACTGTAAAAATTTCAGCTTGATGAGTTGTGCCGTTAATTTTTAAAAAATAGTGATAGGTTTATTACACAAAAAAGTATAATTATTCCACAACAAACGTAAAACGGGGAAATCACTCTATCTCAAACAACAAACATCAGATTGGCCTGAAATTTTTTCTACAAGTAGAAGTCATTACCAACTGCCTGCTGTAAAAATTACAGCTTGATGAGTTGCGCCGTTGTTTTAAAATAATAGTGATAAGTTTATTACACAAAAAAGTATAATTATTCCACAACAAACGTAAAACGGGGAAATCACTCTATCTCAAACAACAAACATCAGATTGGCCTGAAATTTTTTCTACAAGTAGAAGTCATTACCAACTGCCTGCTGTAAAAATTTCAGCTTGATGAGTTGTGCCGTTATTTTTTAAAAAATATTGATAGGTTTATTACACAAAAAAGTATAAATTTTCCACAACAAACGTAAAACGGGGAAATCACTCTATCTCAAACAACAAACATCAGATTGGCCTGAAATTTTTTCTACAAGTAGAAGTCATTACCATCTGCCTTCAGAGAAAATTTCAGCTTGATGAGTTGTGCCGTTAATTTTTAAAAAATAGTGATAGGTTTATTACACAAAAAAGTATAATTATTCCACAACAAACGTAAAACGGGGAAATCACTCTATCTCAAACAACAAACATCAGATTGGCCTGAAATTTTTTCTACAAGTAGAAGTCATTACCATCTGCCTTCAGAGAAAATTTCAGCTTGATGAGTTGTGCCGTTAATTTTTAAAAAATATTGATAGGTTTATTACACAAAAAAGTATAAATTTTCCACAACAAACGTAAAACGGGGAAATCACTCTATCTCAAACAACAAACATCAGATTGGCCTGAATTTTTTTCTACAAGTAGAAGTCATTACCAACTGCCTTCTGTGAAAATTTCAGCTTGATAAACTGTGCCGTTAATTTTTAAAAAATAGTGATAGGTTTATTACACAAAAAAGTATAATTATTCCACAACAAACGTAAAACGGGGAAATCACTCTATCTCAAACAACAAACATCAGATTGGCCTGAAATTTTTTCTACAAGTAGAAGTCATTACCAACTGCCTTCTGTGAAAATTTCGGCTTGATAAGTTGCGCCGTTTATTTAAAAAAATCGTAATAGATTTATTACACAAGAGTAAAACAGGCAAATCGCTCTATCTCTAACCCCAACCTTCAGATTGGCCTGAAATTGTTTCTACAAGTAGAAATTATTGCAAACTCAACCATTATGGAGTAGTCACTACAAAGCGCAAAAAAAAAAAAAAAAAAAAAAAGTTCAGATTCCCTAACACAGACATCAGATTTCAGGTGCTAAGACTCATTGCCGTGTCTCATGGGGAAACTTTGAGCCAGGCTTCCCCTTTTTAATAAGTTAGTTTCCACGCCGATTTTTTTTTCGATTCTAAACCCGATCACCCCGTTTGCAAGCAGGTTGAACGTTACTAAGAACAACCAACAATCCGAGATGTTTTTAATGTCCTATATGAATACTGCTTTTCTTTTGTTAAAAATCTTCAATTAATGTTTTCCACAACAAAAGTAAACTGGGGAAATCACTCTATCTCTAACCCCAACCGTCAGATTGGCCTGAAATTTTTTCTACAAGTAGAAGTCATTACCAACTGCCTTCAGAGAAAATTTCAGCTTGATGAGTTGTGCCGTTAATTTTTAAAAAATAGTGATAGGTTTATTACACAAAAAAGTATAATTATTCCACAACAAACGTAAAACGGGGAAATCACTCTATCTCAAACAACAAACATCAGATTGGCCTGAAATTTTTTCTACAAGTAGAAGTCATTACCATCTGCCTTCAGAGAAAATTTCAGCTTGATGAGTTGTGCCGTTAATTTTTAAAAAATAGTGATAGGTTTATTACACAAAAAAGTATAATTATTCCACAACAAACGTAAAACGGGGAAATCACTCTATCTCAAACAACAAACATCAGATTGGCCTGAAATTTTTTCTACAAGTAGAAGTCATTACCATCTGCCTTCAGAGAAAATTTCAGCTTGATGAGTTGCGCCGTTAATTTTTAAAAAATAGTGATAGGTTTATTACACAAAAAAGTATAATTATTCCACAACAAACGTAAAACGGGGAAATCACTCTATCTCAAACAACAAACATCAGATTGGCCTGAAATTTTTTCTACAAGTAGAAGTCATTACCATCTGCCTTCAGAGAAAATTTCAGCTTGATGAGTTGTGCCGTTAATTTTTAAAAAATAGTGATAGGTTTATTACACAAAAAAGTATAATTATTCCACAACAAACGTAAAACGGGGAAATCACTCTATCTCAAACAACAAACATCAGATTGGCCTGAAATTTTTTCTACAAGTAGAAGTCATTACCAACTGCCTGCTGTAAAAATTTCAGCTTGATGAGTTGCGCCGTTGTTTTAAAATAATAGTGATAAGTTTATTACACAAAAAAGTATAATTATTCCACAACAAACGCAAAACGGGGAAATCACTCTATCTCAAACAACAAACATCAGATTGGCCTGAAATTTTTTCTACAAGTAGAAGTCATTACCATCTGCCTTCAGAGAAAATTTCAGCTTGATGAGTTGCGCCGTTAATTTTTAAAAAATAGTGATAGGTTTATTACACAAAAAAGTATAATTATTCCACAACAAACGTAAAACGGGGAAATCACTCTATCTCAAACAACAAACATCAGATTGGCCTGAAATTTTTTCTACAAGTAGAAGTCATTACCATCTGCCTTCAGAGAAAATTTCAGCTTGATGAGTTGTGCCGTTATTTTTAAAAAAATATTGATAGGTTTATTACACAAAAAAGTATAATTATTCCACAACAAACGTAAAACGAGGAAATCACTCTATCTCAAACAACAAACATCAGATTGGCCTGAAATTTTTTCTACAAGTAGAAGTCATTACCAACTGCCTTCTGTGAAAATTTCGGCTTGATAAGTTGCGCCGTTTATTTAAAAAAATCGTAATAGATTTATTACACAAGAGTAAAACAGGCAAATCGCTCTATCTCTAACCCCAACCTTCAGATTGGCCTGAAATTGTTTCTACAAGTAGAAATTATTGCAAACTCAACCATTATGGAGTAGTCACTACAAAGCGCAAAAAAAAAAAAAAAAAAAAAAAAAAAGTTCAGATTCCCTAACACAGACATCAGATTTCAGGTGCTAAGACTCATTGCCGTGTCTCATGGGGAAACTTTGAGCCAGGCTTCCCCTTTTTAATAAGTTAGTTTCCACGCCGATTTTTTTTTCGATTCTAAACCCGATCACCCCGTTTGCAAGCAGGTTGAACGTTACTAAGAACAACCAACAATCCGAGATGTTTTTAATGTCCTATATAAATACTGCTTTTCTTTTGTTAAAAATCTTCAATTAATGTTTTCCACAACAAAAGTAAACCGGGGAAATCACTCTATCTCTAACCCCAACCGTCAGATTGGCCTGAAATTTTTTCTACAAGTAGAAGTCATTACCAACTGCCTACTGTAAAAATTTCAGCTTGATGAGTTGTGCCGTTAATTTTTAAAAAATAGTGATAGGTTTATTACACAAAAAAGTATAATTATTCCACAACAAACGTAAAACGGGGAAATCACTCTATCTCAAACAACAAACATCAGATTGGCCTGAAATTTTTTCTACAAGTAGAAGTCATTACCATCTGCCTTCAGAGAAAATTTCAGCTTGATGAGTTGTGCCGTTAATTTTTAAAAAATAGTGATAGCTTTATTACACAAAAAAGTATAATTATTCCACAACAAACGTAAAACGGGGAAATCACTCTATCTCAAACAACAAACATCAGATTGGCCTGAAATTTTTTCTACAAGTAGAAGTCATTACCATCTGCTTTCAGAAAAAATTTCAGCTTGATGAGTTGCGCCGTTAATTTTTAAAAAATAGTGATGGGTTTATTACACAAAAAAGTATAATTATTCCACAACAAACGTAAAACGGGGAAATCACTCTATCTCAAACAACAAACATCAGATTGGCCTGAAATTTTTTCTACAAGTAGAAGTCATTACCATCTGCCTTCAGAGAAAATTTCAGCTTGATGAGTTGTGCCGTTATTTTTTAAAAAATATTGATAGGTTTATTACACAAAAAAGTATAAATTTTCCACAACAAACGTAAAACGGGGAAATCACTCTATCTCAAACAACAAACATCAGATTGGCCTGAATTTTTTTCTACAAGTAGAAGTCATTACCATCTGCCTTCAGAGAAAATTTCAGCTTGATGAGTTGTGCCGTTAATTTTTAAAAAATAGTGATAGGTTTATTACACAAAAAAGTATAATTATTCCACAACAAACGTAAAACGGGGAAATCACTCTATCTCAAACAACAAACATCAGATTGGCCTGAAATTTTTTCTACAAGTAGAAGTCATTACCAACTGCCTGCTGTAAAAATTTCAGCTTGATGAGTTGCGCCGTTGTTTTAAAATAATAGTGATAAGTTTATTACACAAAAAAGTATAATTATTCCACAACAAACGCAAAACGGGGAAATCACTCTATCTCAAACAACAAACATCAGATTGGCCTGAAATTTTTTCTACAAGTAGAAGTCATTACCATCTGCCTTCAGAGAAAATTTCAGCTTGATGAGTTGCGCCGTTAATTTTTAAAAAATAGTGATAGGTTTATTACACAAAAAAGTATAATTATTCCACAACAAACGTAAAACGGGGAAATCACTCTATCTCAAACAACAAACATCAGATTGGCCTGAAATTTTTTCTACAAGTAGAAGTCATTACCATCTGCCTTCAGAGAAAATTTCAGCTTGATAAACTGTGCCGTTAATTTTTAAAAAATAGTGATAGGTTTATTACACAAAAAAGTATAATTATTCCACAACAAACGTAAAACGGGGAAATCACTCTATCTCAAACAACAAACATCAGATTGGCCTGAAATTTTTTCTACAAGTAGAAGTCATTACCAACTGCCTTCTGTGAAAATTTCGGCTTGATAAGTTGCGCCGTTTATTTAAAAAAATCGTAATAGATTTATTACACAAGAGTAAAACAGGCAAATCGCTCTATCTCTAACCCCAACCTTCAGATTGGCCTGAAATTGTTTCTACAAGTAGAAATTATTGCAAACTCAACCATTATGGAGTAGTCACTACAAAGCGCAAAAAAAAAAAAAAAAAAAAAAAAAAAAAAAAAAAAAAAAAAAAAAAATTCAGATTCCCTAACACAGACATCAGATTTCAGGTGCTAAGACTCATTGCCGTGTCTCATGGGGAAACTTTGAGCCAGGCTTCCCCTTTTTAATAAGTTAGTTTCCACGCCGATTTTTTTTTTCGATTCTAAACCCGATCACCCCGTTTGCAAGCAGGTTGAACGTTACTAAGAACAACCAACAATCCGAGATGTTTTTAATGTCCTATATGAATACTGCTTTTCTTTTGTTAAAAATCTTCAATTAATGTTTTCCACAACAAAAGTAAACCGGGGAAATCACTCTATCTCTAACCCCAACCGTCAGATTGGCCTGAAATTTTTTCTACAAGTAGAAGTCATTACCATCTGCCTTCAGAGAAAATTTCAGCTTGATGAGTTGTGCCGTTATTTTTTAAAAAATATTGATAGGTTTATTACACAAAAAAGTATAATTATTCCACAACAAACGTAAAACGGGGAAATCACTCTATCTCAAACAACAAACATCAGATTGGCCTGAATTTTTTTCTACAAGTAGAAGTCATAACCAACTGCCTTCTGTGAAAATTTCAGCTTGATAAACTGTGCCGTTAATTTTTAAAAAATAGTGATAGGTTTATTACACAAAAAAGTATAATTATTCCACAACAAACGTAAAACGGGGAAATCACTCTATCTCAAACAACAAACATCAGATTGGCCTGAAATTTTTTCTACAAGTAGAAGTCATTACCAACTGCCTGCTGTAAAAATTTCAGCTTGATGAGTTGTGCCGTTATTTTTTAAAAAATATTGATAGGTTTATTACACAAAAAAGTATAAATTTTCCACAACAAACGTAAAACGGGGAAATCACTCTATCTCAAACAACAAACATCAGATTGGCTTGAAATTTTTTCTACAAGTAGAAGTCATTACCATCTGCCTTCAGAGAAAATTTCAGCTTGATGAGTTGTGCCGTTAATTTTAAAAAAATAGTGATAGGTTTATTACACAAAAAAGTATAATTATTCCACAACAAACGTAAAACGGGGAAATCACTCTATCTCAAACAACAAACATCAGATTGGCCTGAAATTTTTTCTACAAGTAGAAGTCATTACCAACTGCCTGCTGTAAAAATTTCAGCTTGATGAGTTGCGCCGTTGTTTTAAAATAATAGTGATAAGTTTATTACACAAAAAAGTATAATTATTCCACAACAAACGTAAAACGGGGAAATCACTCTATCTCAAACAACAAACAAACGATTGGCCTGAATTTTTTCTACAAGTAGAAGTCATTACCATCTGCCTTCAGAGAAAATTTCAGCTTGATGAGTTGCGCCGTTAATTTTTAAAAAATAGTGATAGGTTTATTACACAAAAAAGTATAATTATTCCACAACAAACGTAAAACGGGGAAATCACTCTATCTCAAACAACAAACATCAGATTGGCCTGAAATTTTTTCTACAAGTAGAAGTCATTACCATCTGCCTTCAGAGAAAATTTCAGCTTGATGAGTTGCGCCGTTAATTTTTAAAAAATAGTGATAGGTTTATTACACAAAAAAGTATAATTATTCCACAACAAACGTAAAACGGGGAAATCACTCTATCTCAAACAACAAACATCAGATTGGCCTGAAATTTTTTCTACAAGTAGAAGTCATTACCAACTGCCTTCTGTGAAAATTTCGGCTTGATAAGTTGCGCCGTTTATTTAAAAAAATCGTAATAGATTTATTACACAAGAGTAAAACAGGCAAATCGCTCTATCTCTAACCCCAACCTTCAGATTGGCCTGAAATTGTTTCTACAAGTAGAAATTATTGCAAACTCAACCATTATGGAGTAGTCACTACAAAGCGCAAAAAAAAAAAAAAAAAAAAAAAAAAAAAAAAGTACAGATTCCCTAACACAGACATCAGATTTCAGGTGCTAAGACTCATTGCCGTGTCTCATGGGGAAACTTTGAGCCAGGCTTCCCCTTTTTAATAAGTTAGTTTCCACGCCGATTTTTTTTTTCGATTCTAAACCCGATCACCCCGTTTGCAAGCAGGTTGAACGTTACTAAGAACAACCAACAATCCGAGATGTTTTTAATGTCCTATATGAATACTGCTTTTCTTTTGTTAAAAATCTTCAATTAATGTTTTCCACAACAAAAGTAAACCGGGGAAATCACTCTATCTCTAACCCCAACCGTCAGATTGGCCTGAAATTTTTTCTACAAGTAGAAGTCATTACCAACTGCCTACTGTAAAAATTTCAGCTTGATGAGTTGTGCCGTTAATTTTTAAAAAATAGTGATAGGTTTATTACACAAAAAAGTATAATTATTCCACAACAAACGTAAAACGGGGAAATCACTCTATCTCAAACAACAAACATCAGATTGGCCTGAAATTTTTTCTACAAGTAGAAGTCATTACCATCTGCCTTCAGAGAAAATTTCAGCTTGATGAGTTGTGCCGTTAATTTTTAAAAAATAGTGATAGGTTTATTACACAAAAAAGTATAATTATTCCACAACAAACGTAAAACGGGGAAATCACTCTATCTCAAACAACAAACATCAGATTGGCCTGAAATTTTTTCTACAAGTAGAAGTCATTACCATCTGCCTTCAGAGAAAATTTCAGCTTGATGAGTTGCGCCGTTAATTTTTAAAAAATAGTGATAGGTTTATTACACAAAAAAGTATAATTATTCCACAACAAACGTAAAACGGGGAAATCACTCTATCTCAAACAACAAACATCAGATTGGCCTGAAATTTTTTCTACAAGTAGAAGTCATTACCATCTGCCTTCAGAGAAAATTTCAGCTTGATGAGTTGTGCGGTTAATTTTTAAAAAATAGTGATAGGTTTATTACACAAAAAAGTATAATTATTCCACAACAAACGTAAAACGGGGAAATCACTCTATCTCAAACAACAAACATCAGATTGGCCTGAAATTTTTTCTACAAGTAGAAGTCATTACCAACTGCCTGCTGTAAAAATTTCAGCTTGATGAGTTGCGCCGTTGTTTTAAAATAATAGTGATAAGTTTATTACACAAAAAAGTATAATTATTCCACAACAAACGCAAAACGGGGAAATCACTCTATCTCAAACAACAAACATCAGATTGGCCTGAAATTTTTTCTACAAGTAGAAGTCATTACCATCTGCCTTCAGAGAAAATTTCAGCTTGATGAGTTGCGCCGTTAATTTTTAAAAAATAGTGATAGGTTTATTACACAAAAAAGTATAATTATTCCACAACAAACGTAAAACGGGGAAATCACTCTATCTCAAACAACAAACATCAGATTGGCCTGAAATTTTTTCTACAAGTAGAAGTCATTACCATCTGCCTTCAGAGAAAATTTCAGCTTGATGAGTTGTGCCGTTATTTTTTTAAAAATATTGATAGGTTTATTACACAAAAAAGTATAATTATTCCACAACAAACGTAAAACGAGGAAATCACTCTATCTCAAACAACAAACATCAGATTGGCCTGAAATTTTTTCTACAAGTAGAAGTCATTACCAACTGCCTTCTGTGAAAATTTCGGCTTGATAAGTTGCGCCGTTTATTTAAAAAAATCGTAATAGATTTATTACACAAGAGTAAAACAGGCAAATCGCTCTATCTCTAACCCCAACCTTCAGATTGGCCTGAAATTGTTTCTACAAGTAGAAATTATTGCAAACTCAACCATTATGGAGTAGTCACTACAAAGCGCAAAAAAAAAAAAAAATAAAAAAAAAAAAAAGTTCAGATTCCCTAACACAGACATCAGATTTCAGGTGCTAAGACTCATTGCCGTGTCTCATGGGGAAACTTTGAGCCAGGCTTCCCCTTTTTAATAAGTTAGTTTCCACGCCGATTTTTTTTTCGATTCTAAACCCGATCACCCCGTTTGCAAGCAGGTTGAACGTTACTAAGAACAACCAACAATCCGAGATGTTTTTAATGTCCTATATGAATACTGCTTTTCTTTTGTTAAAAATCTTCAATTAATGTTTTCCACAACAAAAGTAAACCGGGGAAATCACTCTATCTCTAACCCCAACCGTCAGATTGGCCTGAAATTTTTTCTACAAGTAGAAGTCATTACCAACTGCCTACTGTAAAAATTTCAGCTTGATGAGTTGTGCCGTTAATTTTTAAAAAATAGTGATAGGTTTATTACACAAAAAAGTATAATTATTCCACAACAAACGTAAAACGGGGAAATCACTCTATCTCAAACAACAAACATCAGATTGGCCTGAAATTTTTTCTACAAGTAGAAGTCATTACCAACTGCCTGCTGTAAAAATTACAGCTTGATGAGTTGCGCCGTTGTTTTAAAATAATAGTGATAAGTTTATTACACAAAAAAGTATAATTATTCCACAACAAACGTAAAACGGGGAAATCACTCTATCTCAAACAACAAACATCAGATTGGCCTGAAATTTTTTCTACAAGTAGAAGTCATTACCAACTGCCTGCTGTAAAAATTTCAGCTTGATGAGTTGTGCCGTTATTTTTTAAAAAATATTGATAGGTTTATTACACAAAAAAGTATAAATTTTCCACAACAAACGTAAAACGGGGAAATCACTCTATCTCAAACAACAAACATCAGATTGGCCTGAAATTTTTTCTACAAGTAGAAGTCATTACCATCTGCCTTCAGAGAAAATTTCAGCTTGATGAGTTGTGCCGTTAATTTTTAAAAAATAGTGATAGGTTTATTACACAAAAAAGTATAATTATTCCACAACAAACGTAAAACGGGGAAATCACTCTATCTCAAACAACAAACATCAGATTGGCCTGAAATTTTTTCTACAAGTAGAAGTCATTACCATCTGCCTTCAGAGAAAATTTCAGCTTGATGAGTTGTGCCGTTAATTTTTAAAAAATATTGATAGGTTTATTACACAAAAAAGTATAAATTTTCCACAACAAACGTAAAACGGGGAAATCACTCTATCTCAAACAACAAACATCAGATTGGCCTGAATTTTTTTCTACAAGTAGAAGTCATTACCAACTGCCTTCTGTGAAAATTTCAGCTTGATAAACTGTGCCGTTAATTTTTAAAAAATAGTGATAGGTTTATTACACAAAAAAGTATAATTATTCCACAACAAACGTAAAACGGGGAAATCACTCTATCTCAAACAACAAACATCAGATTGGCCTGAAATTTTTTCTACAAGTAGAAGTCATTACCAACTGCCTTCTGTGAAAATTTCGGCTTGATAAGTTGCGCCGTTTATTTAAAAAAATCGTAATAGATTTATTACACAAGAGTAAAACAGGCAAATCGCTCTATCTCTAACCCCAACCTTCAGATTGGCCTGAAATTGTTTCTACAAGTAGAAATTATTGCAAACTCAACCATTATGGAGTAGTCACTACAAAGCGCAAAAAAAAAAAAAAAAAAAAAAAAGTTCAGATTCCCTAACACAGACATCAGATTTCAGGTGCTAAGACTCATTGCCGTGTCTCATGGGGAAACTTTGAGCCAGGCTTCCCCTTTTTAATAAGTTAGTTTCCACGCCGATTTTTTTTTTCGATTCTAAACCCGATCACCCCGTTTGCAAGCAGGTTGAACGTTACTAAGAACAACCAACAATCCGAGATGTTTTTAATGTCCTATATGAATACTGCTTTTCTTTTGTTAAAAATCTTCAATTAATGTTTTCCACAACAAAAGTAAACTGGGGAAATCACTCTATCTCTAACCCCAACCGTCAGATTGGCCTGAAATTTTTTCTACAAGTAGAAGTCATTACCAACTGCCTTCAGAGAAAATTTCAGCTTGATGAGTTGTGCCGTTAATTTTTAAAAAATAGTGATAGGTTTATTACACAAAAAAGTATAATTATTCCACAACAAACGTAAAACGGGGAAATCACTCTATCTCAAACAACAAACATCAGATTGGCCTGAAATTTTTTCTACAAGTAGAAGTCATTACCATCTGCCTTCAGAGAAAATTTCAGCTTGATGAGTTGTGCCGTTAATTTTTAAAAAATAGTGATAGGTTTATTACACAAAAAAGTATAATTATTCCACAACAAACGTAAAACGGGGAAATCACTCTATCTCAAACAACAAACATCAGATTGGCCTGAAATTTTTTCTACAAGTAGAAGTCATTACCATCTGCCTTCAGAGAAAATTTCAGCTTGATGAGTTGCGCCGTTAATTTTTAAAAAATAGTGATAGGTTTATTACACAAAAAAGTATAATTATTCCACAACAAACGTAAAACGGGGAAATCACTCTATCTCAAACAACAAACATCAGATTGGCCTGAAATTTTTTCTACAAGTAGAAGTCATTACCATCTGCCTTCAGAGAAAATTTCAGCTTGATGAGTTGTGCCGTTAATTTTTAAAAAATAGTGATAGGTTTATTACACAAAAAAGTATAATTATTCCACAACAAACGTAAAACGGGGAAATCACTCTATCTCAAACAACAAACATCAGATTGGCCTGAAATTTTTTCTACAAGTAGAAGTCATTACCAACTGCCTGCTGTAAAAATTTCAGCTTGATGAGTTGCGCCGTTGTTTTAAAATAATAGTGATAAGTTTATTACACAAAAAAGTATAATTATTCCACAACAAACGCAAAACGGGGAAATCACTCTATCTCAAACAACAAACATCAGATTGGCCTGAAATTTTTTCTACAAGTAGAAGTCATTACCATCTGCCTTCAGAGAAAATTTCAGCTTGATGAGTTGCGCCGTTAATTTTTAAAAAATAGTGATAGGTTTATTACACAAAAAAGTATAATTATTCCACAACAAACGTAAAACGGGGAAATCACTCTATCTCAAACAACAAACATCAGATTGGCCTGAAATTTTTTCTACAAGTAGAAGTCATTACCATCTGCCTTCAGAGAAAATTTCAGCTTGATGAGTTGTGCCGTTAATTTTTAAAAAATAGTGATAGGTTTATTACACAAAAAAGTATAATTATTCCACAACAAACGTAAAACGGGGAAATCACTCTATCTCAAACAACAAACATCAGATTGGCCTGAAATTTTTTCTACAAGTAGAAGTCATTACCATCTGCCTTCAGAGAAAATTTCAGCTTGATGAGTTGCGCCGTTAATTTTTAAAAAATAGTGATAGGTTTATTACACAAAAAAGTATAATTATTCCACAACAAACGTAAAACGGGGAAATCACTCTATCTCAAACAACAAACATCAGATTGGCCTGAAATTTTTTCTACAAGTAGAAGTCATTACCATCTGCCTTCAGAGAAAATTTCAGCTTGATGAGTTGTGCCGTTAATTTTTAAAAAATAGTGATAGGTTTATTACACAAAAAAGTATAATTATTCCACAACAAACGTAAAACGGGGAAATCACTCTATCTCAAACAACAAACATCAGATTGGCCTGAAATTTTTTCTACAAGTAGAAGTCATTACCAACTGCCTGCTGTAAAAATTTCAGCTTGATGAGTTGCGCCGTTGTTTTAAAATAATAGTGATAAGTTTATTACACAAAAAAGTATAATTATTCCACAACAAACGCAAAACGGGGAAATCACTCTATCTCAAACAACAAACATCAGATTGGCCTGAAATTTTTTCTACAAGTAGAAGTCATTACCATCTGCCTTCAGAGAAAATTTCAGCTTGATGAGTTGCGCCGTTAATTTTTAAAAAATAGTGATAGGTTTATTACACAAAAAAGTATAATTATTCCACAACAAACGTAAAACGAGGAAATCACTCTATCTCAAACAACAAACATCAGATTGGCCTGAAATTTTTTCTACAAGTAGAAGTCATTACCAACTGCCTTCTGTGAAAATTTCGGCTTGATAAGTTGCGCCGTTTATTTAAAAAAATCGTAATAGATTTATTACACAAGAGTAAAACAGGCAAATCGCTCTATCTCTAACCCCAACCTTCAGATTGGCCTGAAATTGTTTCTACAAGTAGAAATTATTGCAAACTCAACCATTATGGAGTAGTCACTACAAAGCGCAAAAAAAAAAAAAAAAAAAAAAAAAAAGTTCAGATTCCCTAACACAGACATCAGATTTCAGGTGCTAAGACTCATTGCCGTGTCTCATGGGGAAACTTTGAGCCAGGCTTCCCCTTTTTAATAAGTTAGTTTCCACGCCGATTTTTTTTTCGATTCTAAACCCGATCACCCCGTTTGCAAGCAGGTTGAACGTTACTAAGAACAACCAACAATCCGAGATGTTTTTAATGTCCTATATAAATACTGCTTTTCTTTTGTTAAAAATCTTCAATTAATGTTTTCCACAACAAAAGTAAACCGGGGAAATCACTCTATCTCTAACCCCAACCGTCAGATTGGCCTGAAATTTTTTCTACAAGTAGAAGTCATTACCAACTGCCTACTGTAAAAATTTCAGCTTGATGAGTTGTGCCGTTAATTTTTAAAAAATAGTGATAGGTTTATTACACAAAAAAGTATAATTATTCCACAACAAACGTAAAACGGGGAAATCACTCTATCTCAAACAACAAACATCAGATTGGCCTGAAATTTTTTCTACAAGTAGAAGTCATTACCATCTGCCTTCAGAGAAAATTTCAGCTTGATGAGTTGTGCCGTTAATTTTTAAAAAATAGTGATAGCTTTATTACACAAAAAAGTATAATTATTCCACAACAAACGTAAAACGGGGAAATCACTCTATCTCAAACAACAAACATCAGATTGGCCTGAAATTTTTTCTACAAGTAGAAGTCATTACCATCTGCTTTCAGAAAAAATTTCAGCTTGATGAGTTGCGCCGTTAATTTTTAAAAAATAGTGATGGGTTTATTACACAAAAAAGTATAATTATTCCACAACAAACGTAAAACGGGGAAATCACTCTATCTCAAACAACAAACATCAGATTGGCCTGAAATTTTTTCTACAAGTAGAAGTCATTACCATCTGCCTTCAGAGAAAATTTCAGCTTGATGAGTTGTGCCGTTATTTTTTAAAAAATATTGATAGGTTTATTACACAAAAAACTATAAATTTTCCACAACAAACGTAAAACGGGGAAATCACTCTATCTCAAACAACAAACATCAGATTGGCCTGAATTTTTTTCTACAAGTAGAAGTCATTACCATCTGCCTTCAGAGAAAATTTCAGCTTGATGAGTTGTGCCGTTAATTTTTAAAAAATAGTGATAGGTTTATTACACAAAAAAGTATAATTATTCCACAACAAACGTAAAACGGGGAAATCACTCTATCTCAAACAACAAACATCAGATTGGCCTGAAATTTTTTCTACAAGTAGAAGTCATTACCAACTGCCTGCTGTAAAAATTTCAGCTTGATGAGTTGCGCCGTTGTTTTAAAATAATAGTGATAAGTTTATTACACAAAAAAGTATAATTATTCCACAACAAACGCAAAACGGGGAAATCACTCTATCTCAAATAACAAACATCAGATTGGCCTGAAATTTTTTCTACAAGTAGAAGTCATTACCATCTGCCTTCAGAGAAAATTTCAGCTTGATGAGTTGCGCCGTTAATTTTTAAAAAATAGTGATAGGTTTATTACACAAAAAAGTATAATTATTCCACAACAAACGTAAAACGGGGAAATCACTCTATCTCAAACAACAAACATCAGATTGGCCTGAAATTTTTTCTACAAGTAGAAGTCATTACCATCTGCCTTCAGAGAAAATTTCAGCTTGATAAACTGTGCCGTTAATTTTTAAAAAATAGTGATAGGTTTATTACACAAAAAAGTATAATTATTCCACAACAAACGTAAAACGGGGAAATCACTCTATCTCAAACAACAAACATCAGATTGGCCTGAAATTTTTTCTACAAGTAGAAGTCATTACCAACTGCCTTCTGTGAAAATTTCGGCTTGATAAGTTGCGCCGTTTATTTAAAAAAATCGTAATAGATTTATTACACAAGAGTAAAACAGGCAAATCGCTCTATCTCTAACCCCAACCTTCAGATTGGCCTGAAATTGTTTCTACAAGTAGAAATTATTGCAAACTCAACCATTATGGAGTAGTCACTACAAAGCGCAAAAAAAAAAAAAAAAAAAAAAAAAAAAAAAAAAAAAAAAAAAAAAAAATTCAGATTCCCTAACACAGACATCAGATTTCAGGTGCTAAGACTCATTGCCGTGTCTCATGGGGAAACTTTGAGCCAGGCTTCCCCTTTTTAATAAGTTAGTTTCCACGCCGATTTTTTTTTCGATTCTAAACCCGATCACCCCGTTTGCAAGCAGGTTGAACGTTACTAAGAACAACCAACAATCCGAGATGTTTTTAATGTCCTATATGAATACTGCTTTTCTTTTGTTAAAAATCTTCAATTAATGTTTTCCACAACAAAAGTAAACCGGGGAAATCACTCTATCTCTAACCCCAACCGTCAGATTGGCCTGAAATTTTTCTACAAGTAGAAGTCATTACCATCTGCCTTCAGAGAAAATTTCAGCTTGATGAGTTGTGCCGTTATTTTTTAAAAAATATTGATAGGTTTATTACACAAAAAAGTATAATTATTCCACAACAAACGTAAAACGGGGAAATCACTCTATCTCAAACAACAAACATCAGATTGGCCTGAATTTTTTTCTACAAGTAGAAGTCATAACCAACTGCCTTCTGTGAAAATTTCAGCTTGATAAACTGTGCCGTTAATTTTTAAAAAATAGTGATAGGTTTATTACACAAAAAAGTATAATTATTCCACAACAAACGTAAAACGGGGAAATCACTCTATCTCAAACAACAAACATCAGATTGGCCTGAAATTTTTTCTACAAGTAGAAGTCATTACCAACTGCCTGCTGTAAAAATTTCAGCTTGATGAGTTGTGCCGTTATTTTTTAAAAAATATTGATAGGTTTATTACACAAAAAAGTATAAATTTTCCACAACAAACGTAAAACGGGGAAATCACTCTATCTCAAACAACAAACATCAGATTGGCTTGAAATTTTTTCTACAAGTAGAAGTCATTACCATCTGCCTTCAGAGAAAATTTCAGCTTGATGAGTTGTGCCGTTAATTTTAAAAAAATAGTGATAGGTTTATTACACAAAAAAGTATAATTATTCCACAACAAACGTAAAACGGGGAAATCACTCTATCTCAAACAACAAACATCAGATTGGCCTGAAATTTTTTCTACAAGTAGAAGTCATTACCAACTGCCTGCTGTAAAAATTTCAGCTTGATGAGTTGCGCCGTTGTTTTAAAATAATAGTGATAAGTTTATTACACAAAAAAGTATAATTATTCCACAACAAACGTAAAACGGGGAAATCACTCTATCTCAAACAACAAACAAACGATTGGCCTGAATTTTTTCTACAAGTAGAAGTCATTACCATCTGCCTTCAGAGAAAATTTCAGCTTGATGAGTTGCGCCGTTAATTTTTAAAAAATAGTGATAGGTTTATTACACAAAAAAGTATAATTATTCCACAACAAACGTAAAACGGGGAAATCACTCTATCTCAAACAACAAACATCAGATTGGCCTGAAATTTTTTCTACAAGTAGAAGTCATTACCATCTGCCTTCAGAGAAAATTTCAGCTTGATGAGTTGCGCCGTTAATTTTTAAAAAATAGTGATAGGTTTATTACACAAAAAAGTATAATTATTCCACAACAAACGTAAAACGGGGAAATCACTCTATCTCAAACAACAAACATCAGATTGGCCTGAAATTTTTTCTACAAGTAGAAGTCATTACCAACTGCCTTCTGTGAAAATTTCGGCTTGATAAGTTGCGCCGTTTATTTAAAAAAATCGTAATAGATTTATTACACAAGAGTAAAACAGGCAAATCGCTCTATCTCTAACCCCAACCTTCAGATTGGCCTGAAATTGTTTCTACAAGTAGAAATTATTGCAAACTCAACCATTATGGAGTAGTCACTACAAAGCGCAAAAAAAAAAAAAAAAAAAAAAAAAAAAAAAAAAAAGTTCAGATTCCCTAACACAGACATCAGATTTCAGGTGCTAAGACTCATTGCCGTGTCTCATGGGGAAACTTTGAGCCAGGCTTCCCCTTTTTAATAAGTTAGTTTCCACGCCGATTTTTTTTTCGATTCTAAACCCGATCACCCCGTTTGCAAGCAGGTTGAACGTTACTAAGAACAACCAACAATCCGAGATGTTTTTAATGTCCTATATGAATACTGCTTTTCTTTTGTTAAAAATCTTCAATTAATGTTTTCCACAACAAAAGTAAACCGGGGAAATCACTCTATCTCTAACCCCAACCGTCAGATTGGCCTGAAATTTTTTCTACAAGTAGAAGTCATTACCAACTGCCTACTGTAAAAATTTCAGCTTGATGAGTTGTGCCATTAATTTTTAAAAAATAGTGATAGGTTTATTACACAAAAAAGTATAAATTTTCCACAACAAACGTAAAACGGGGAAATCACTCTATCTCAAACAACAAACATCAGATTGGCCTGAAATTTTTTCTACAAGTAGAAGTCATTACCAACTGCCTTCAGAGAAAATTTCAGCTTGATGAGTTGTGCCGTTATTTTTTAAAAAATATTGATAAGTTTATTACACAAAAAAGTATAAATTTTCCACAACAAACGTAAAACGGGGAAATCACTCTATCTCAAACAACAAACATCAGATTGGCCTGAAATTTTTTCTACAAGTAGTAGTCATTACCATCTGCCTTCAGAGAGAATTTCAGCTTGATGAGTTGTGCCGTTAATTTAAAAAAAATAGTGATAGGTTTATTACACAAAAAAAGTATAATTATTCCACAACAAACGTAAAACGGGGAAATCACTCTATCTCAAACAACAAACATCAGATTGGCCTGAAATTTTTTCTACAAGTAGAAGTCATTACCATCTGTCTTCAGAGAAAATTTCAGCTTGATGAGTTGCGCCGTTAATTTTTAAAAAATAGTGATAGGTTTATTACACAAAAAAGTATAATTATTCCACAACAAACGTAAAACGGGGAAATCACTCTATCTCAAACAACAAACATCAGATTGGCCTGAAATTTTTTCTACAAGTAGAAGTCATTACCATCTGCCTTCAGAGAAAATTTCAGCTTAATGAGTTGTGCCGTTATTTTTTAAAAAATATTGATAGGTTTATTACACAAAAAAGTATAAATTTTCCACAACAAACGTAAAACGGGGAAATCACTCTATCTCAAACAACAAACATCAGATTGGCCTGAATTTTTTTCTACAAGTAGAAGTCATTACCAACTGCCTTCTGTGAAAATTTCAGCTTGATAAACTGTGCCGTTAATTTTTAAAAAATAGTGATAGGTTTATTACACAAAAAAGTATAATTATTCCACAACAAACGTAAAACGGGGAAACCACTCTATCTCAAACAACAAACATCAGATTGGCCTGAAATTTTTTCTACAAGTAGAAGTCATTACCAACTACCTGCTGTAAAATTTCAGCTTGATGAGTTGTGCCGTTATTTTTTAAAAAATATTGATAGGTTTATTACACAAAAAAGTATAAATTTTCCACAACAAACGTTAAACGGGGAAATCACTCTATCTCAAACAACAAACATCAGATTGGCCTGAAATTGTTTCTACAAGTAGAAGTCATTACCATCTGCCTTCAGAGAAAATTTCAGCTTGATGAGTTGTGCCGTTATTTTTTAAAAAATATTGATAGGTTTATTACACAAAAAAGTATAAATTTTCCACAACAAACGTAAAACGGGGAAATCACTCTATCTCAAACAACAAACATCAGATTGGCCTGAATTTTTTTCTACAAGTAGAAGTCATTACCAACTGCCTTCCGTGAAAATTTCAGCTTGATAAACTGTGCCGTTAATTTTTAAAAAATAGTGATAGGTTTATTACACAAAAAAGTATAATTATTCCACAACAAACGTAAAACGGGGAAATCACTCTATCTCAAACAACAAACATCAGATTGGCCTGAAATTTTTTCTACAAGTAGAAGTCATTACCAACTGCCTTCTGTGAAAATTTCGGCTTGATAAGTTGCGCCGTTTATTTAAAAAAATCGTAATAGATTTATTACACAAGAGTAAAACAGGCAAATCGCTCTATCTCTAACCCCAACCTTCAGATTGGCCTGAAATTGTTTCTACAAGTAGAAATTATTGCAAACTCATCCATTATGGAGTAGTCACTACAAAGCGCAAAAAAAAAAAAAAAAAAGAAAAAAAAAAATTCAGATTCCCTACCACAGACATCAGATTTCAGGTGCTAAGACTCATTGCCGTGTCTCATGGGGAAACTTTGAGCCAGGCTTCCCCTTTTTAATAAGTTAGTTTCCACGCCGATTTTTTTTTCGATTCTAAACCCGATCACCCCGTTTGCAAGCAGGTTGAACGTTACTAAGAACAACCAACAATCCGAGATGTTTTTAATGTCCTATATGAATACTGCTTTTCTTTTGTTAAAAATCTTCAATTAATGTTTTCCACAACAAAAGTAAACCGGGGAAATCACTCTATCTCTAACCCCAACCGTCAGATTGGCCTGAAATTTTTTCTACAAGTAGAAGTCATTACCAACTGCCTACTGTAAAAATTTCAGCTTGATGAGTTGTGCCGTTAATTTTTAAAAAATAGTGATAGGTTTATTACACAAAAAAGTATAAATTTTCCACAACAAACGTAAAACGGGGAAATCACTCTATCTCAAACAACAAACATCAGATTGGCCTGAAATTTTTTCTACAAGTAGAAGTCATTACCATCTGCCTTCAGAGAAAATTTCAGCTTGATGAGTTGTGCCGTTAATTTTTAAAAAATAGTGATAGGTTTATTACACCAAAAAGTATAATTATTCCACAACAAACGTAAAACGGGGAAATCACTCTATCTCAAACAACAAACATCAGATTGGCCTGAAATTTTTTCTACAAGTAGAAGTCATTACCAACTGCCTGCTGTAAAAATTTCAGCTTGATGAGTTGTGCCGTTATTTTTTAAAAAATATTGATAGGTTTATTACACAAAAAAGTATAAATTTTCCACAACAAACGTAAAACGGGGAAATCACTCTATCTCAAACAACAAACATCAGATTGGCCTGAAATTTTTTCTACAAGTAGAAGTCATTACCATCTGCCTTCAGAGAAAATTTCAGCTTGATGAGTTGTGCCGTTAATTTTTAAAAAATAGTGATAGGTTTATTACACAAAAAAGTATAATTATTCCACAACAAACGTAAAACGGGGAAATCACTCTATCTCAAACAACAAACATCAGATTGGCCTGAAATTTTTTCTACAAGTAGAAGTCATTACCATCTACCTTCAGAGAAAATTTCAGCTTGATGAGTTGCGCCGTTAATTTTTAAAAAATAGTGATAGGTTTATTACACAAAAAAGTATAATTATTCCACAACAAACGTAAAACGGGGAAATCACTCTATCTCAAACAACAAACATCAGATTGGCCTGAAATTTTTTCTACAAGTAGAAATCATTACCATCTGCCTTCAGAGAAAATTTCAGCTTGATGAGTTGTGCCGTTATTTTTTAAAAAATATTGATAGGTTTATAACACAAAAAAGTATAAATTTTCCACAACAAACGTAAAACGGGGAAATCACTCTATCTCAAACAACAAACATCAGATTGGCCTGAATTTTTTTCTACAAGTAGAAGTCATTACCAACTGCCTTCTGTGAAAATTTCAGCTTGATAAACTGTGCCGTTAATTTTTAAAAAATAGTGATAGGTTTATTACACAAAAAAGTATAATTATTCCACAACAAACGTAAAACGGGGAAATCACTCTATCTCAAACAACAAACATCAGATTGGCCTGAAATTTTTTCTACAAGTAGAAGTCATTACCAACTGCCTTCTGTGAAAATTTCGGCTTGATAAGTTGCGCCGTTTATTTAAAAAAATCGTAATAGATTTATTACACAAGAGTAAAACAGGCAAATCGCTCTATCTCTAACCCCAACCTTCAGATTGGCCTGAAATTGTTTCTTCAAGTAGAAATTATTGCAAACTCAACCATTATGGAGTAGTCACTACAAAGCGCAAAAAAAAAAAAAAAAAAGTTCAGATTCCCTAACACAGACATCAGATTTCAGGTGCTAAGACTCATTGCCGTGTCACATGGGGAAACTTTGAGCCAGGCTTCCCCTTTTTAATAAGTTAGTTTCCACGCCGATTTTTTTTTTCGATTCTAAACCCGATCACCCCGTTTGCAAGCAGGTTGAACGTTACTAAGAACATCCAACAATCCGAGATGTTTTTAATGTCCTATATGAATACTGCTTTTCTTTTGTTAAAAATCTTCAATTAATGTTTTCCACAACAAAAGTAAACCGGGGAAATCACTCTATCTCTAACCCCAACCGTCAGATTGGCCTGAAATTTTTTCTACAAGTAGAAGTCATTACCATCTGCCTTCAGAGAAAATTTCAGCTTGATGAGTTGTGCCGTTAATTTTTAAAAAATAGTGATAGGTTTATTACACAAAAAAGTATAATTATTCCACAACAAACGTAAAACGGGGAAATCACTCTATCTCAAACAACAAACATCAGATTGGCCTGAAATTTTTTCTACAAGTAGAAGTCATTACCATCTACCTTCAGAGAAAATTTCAGCTTGATGAGTTGCGCCGTTAATTTTTAAAAAATAGTGATAGGTTTATTACACAAAAAAGTATAATTATTCCACAACAAACGTAAAACGGGGAAATCACTCTATCTCAAACAACAAACATCAGATTGGCCTGAAATTTTTTCTACAAGTAGAAATCATTACCATCTGCCTTCAGAGAAAATTTCAGCTTGATGAGTTGTGCCGTTATTTTTTAAAAAATATTGATAGGTTTATAACACAAAAAAGTATAAATTTTCCACAACAAACGTAAAACGGGGAAATCACTCTATCTCAAACAACAAACATCAGATTGGCCTGAATTTTTTTCTACAAGTAGAAGTCATTACCAACTGCCTTCTGTGAAAATTTCAGCTTGATAAACTGTGCCGTTAATTTTTAAAAAATAGTGATAGGTTTATTACACAAAAAAGTATAATTATTCCACAACAAACGTAAAACGGGGAAATCACTCTATCTCAAACAACAAACATCAGATTGGCCTGAAATTTTTTCTACAAGTAGAAGTCATTACCAACTGCCTTCTGTGAAAATTTCGGCTTGATAAGTTGCGCCGTTTATTTAAAAAAATCGTAATAGATTTATTACACAAGAGTATAACAGGCAAATCGCTCTATCTCTAACCCCAACCTTCAGATTGGCCTGAAATTGTTTCTACAAGTAGAAATTATTGCAAACTCATCCATTATGGAGTAGTCACTACAAAGCGCAAAAAAAAAAAAAAAAAAAGAAAAAAAAAAGTTCAGATTCCCTACCACAGACATCAGATTTCAGGTGCTAAGACTCATTGCCGTGTCTCATGGGGAAACTTTGAGCCAGGCTTCCCCTTTTTAATAAGTTAGTTTCCACGCCGATTTTTTTTTCGATTCTAAGCCCGATCACCCCGTTTGCAAGCAGGTTGAACGTTACTAAGAACAACCAACAATCCGAGATGTTTTTAATGTCCTATATGAATACTGCTTTTCTTTTGTTAAAAATCTTCAATTAATGTTTTCCACAACAAAAGTAAACCGGGGAAATCACTCTATCTCTAACCCCAACCGTCAGATTGGCCTGAAATTTTTTCTACAAGTAGAAGTCATTACCAACTGCCTACTGTAAAAATTTCAGCTTGATGAGTTGTGCCGTTAATTTTTAAAAAATAGTGATAGGTTTATTACACAAAAAAGTATAATTATTCCACAACAAACGTAAAACGGGGAAATCACTCTATCTCAAACAACAAACATCAGATTGGCCTGAAATTTTTTCTACAAGTAGAAGTCATTACCATCTGCCTTCAGAGAAAATTTCAGCTTGATGAGTTGTGCCGTTAATTTTTAAAAAATAGTGATAGGTTTATTACACCAAAAAGTATAATTATTCCACAACAAACGTAAAACGGGGAAATCACTCTATCTCAAACAACAAACATCAGATTGGCCTGAAATTTTTTCTACAAGTAGAAGTCATTACCAACTGCCTGCTGTAAAAATTTCAGCTTGATGAGTTGTGCCGTTATTTTTTAAAAAATATTGATAGGTTTATTACACAAAAAAGTATAAATTTTCCACAACAAACGTAAAACGGGGAAATCACTCTATCTCAAACAACAAACATCAGATTGGCCTGAAATTTTTTCTACAAGTAGAAGTCATTACCATCTGCCTTCAGAGAAAATTTCAGCTTGATGAGTTGTGCCGTTAATTTTTAAAAAATAGTGATAGGTTTATTACACAAAAAAGTATAATTATTCCACAACAAACGTAAAACGGGGAAATCACTCTATCTCAAACAACAAACATCAGATTGGCCTGAAATTTTTTCTACAAGTAGAAGTCATTACCATCTACCTTCAGAGAAAATTTCAGCTTGATGAGTTGCGCCGTTAATTTTTAAAAAATAGTGATAGGTTTATTACACAAAAAAGTATAATTATTCCACAACAAACGTAAAACGGGGAAATCACTCTATCTCAAACAACAAACATCAGATTGGCCTGAAATTTTTTCTACAAGTAGAAATCATTACCATCTGCCTTCAGAGAAAATTTCAGCTTGATGAGTTGTGCCGTTATTTTTAAAAAAATATTGATAGGTTTATAACACAAAAAAGTATAAATTTTCCACAACAAACGTAAAACGGGGAAATCACTCTATCTCAAACAACAAACATCAGATTGGCCTGAATTTTTTTCTACAAGTAGAAGTCATTACCAACTGCCTTCTGTGAAAATTTCAGCTTGATAAACTGTGCCGTTAATTTTTAAAAAATAGTGATAGGTTTATTACACAAAAAAGTATAATTATTCCACAACAAACGTAAAACGGGGAAATCACTCTATCTCAAACAACAAACATCAGATTGGCCTGAAATTTTTTCTACAAGTAGAAGTCATTACCAACTGCCTTCTGTGAAAATTTCGGCTTGATAAGTTGCGCCGTTTATTTAAAAAAATCGTAATAGATTTATTACACAAGAGTAAAACAGGCAAATCGCTCTATCTCTAACCCCAACCTTCAGATTGGCCTGAAATTGTTTCTTCAAGTAGAAATTATTGCAAACTCAACCATTATGGAGTAGTCACTACAAAGCGCAAAAAAAAAAAAAAAAAGTTCAGATTCCCTAACACAGACATCAGATTTCAGGTGCTAAGACTCATTGCCGTGTCACATGGGGAAACTTTGAGCCAGGCTTCCCCTTTTTAATAAGTTAGTTTCCACGCCGATTTTTTTTTTCGATTCTAAACCCGATCACCCCGTTTGCAAGCAGGTTGAACGTTACTAAGAACATCCAACAATCCGAGATGTTTTTAATGTCCTATATGAATACTGCTTTTCTTTTGTTAAAAATCTTCAATTAATGTTTTCCACAACAAAAGTAAACCGGGGAAATCACTCTATCTCTAACCCCAACCGTCAGATTGGCCTGAAATTTTTTCTACAAGTAGAAGTCATTACCAACTGCCTACTGTAAAAATTTCAGCTTGATGAGTTGTGCCGTTAATTTTTAAAAAATAGTTATAGGTTTATTACACAAAAAAGTATAATTATTCCACAACAAACGTAAAACGGGGAAATCACTCTATCTCAAACAACAAACATCAGATTGGCCTGAAATTTTTTCTACAAGTAGAAGTCATTACCAACTGCCTGCTGTAAAAATTTCAGCTTGATGAGTTGTGCCGTTATTTTTTAAAAAATATTGATAGGTTTATTACACAAAAAAGTATAAATTTTCCACAACAAACGTAAAACGGGGAAATCACTCTATCTCAAACAACAAACATCAGATTGGCCTGAAATTTTTTCTACAAGTAGAAGTCATTACCATCTGCCTTCAGAGAAAATTTCAGCTTGATGAGTTGTGCCGTTAATGTTTAAAAAATAGTGATAGGTTTATTACACAAAAAAGTATAATTATTCCACAACATACGTAAAACGGGGAAATCACTCTATCTCAAACAACAAACATCAGATTGGCCTGAAATTTTTTCTACAAGTAGAAGTCATTACCATCTGCCTTCAGAGAAAATTTCAGCTTGACGAGTTGCGCCGTTAATTTTTAAAAAATAGTGATAGGTTTATTACACAAAAAAGTATAATTATTCCACAACAAACGTAAAACGGGGAAATCACTCTATCTCAAACAACAAACATCAGATTGGCCTGAAATTTTTTCTACAAGTAGAAGTCATTACCATCTGCCTTCAGAGAAAATTTCAGCTTGATGAGTTGTGCCGTTATTTTTTAAAAAATATTGATAGGTTTATTACACAAAAAAGTATAAATTTTCCACAACAAACGTAAAACGGGGAAATCACTCTATCTCAAACAACAAACATCAGATTGGCCTGAATTTTTTTCTACAAGTAGAAGTCATTACCAACTGCCTTCTGTGAAAATTTCAGCTTGATAAACTGTGCCGTTAATTTTTTAAAAATAGTGATAGGTTTATTACACAAAAAAGTATAATTATTCCACAACAAACGTAAAACGGGGAAATCACTCTATCTCAAACAACAAACATCAGATTGGCCTGAAATTTTTTCTACAAGTAGAAGTCATTACCAACTGCCTTCTGTGAAAATTTCGGCTTGATAAGTTGCGCCGTTTATTTAAAAAAATCGTAATAGATTTATTACACAAGAGTAAAACAGGCAAATCGCTCTATCTCTAACCCCAACCTTCAGATTGGCCTGAAATTGTTTCTACAAGTAGAAATTATTGCAAACTCATCCATTATGGAGTAGTCACTACAAAGCGCAAAAAAAAAAAAAAAAAAAAAAAAAAAAGTTCAGATTCCCTACCACAGACATCAGATTTCAGGTGCTAAGACTCATTGCCGTGTCTCATGGGGAAACTTTGAGCCAGGCTTCCCCTTTTTAATAAGTTAGTTTCCACGCCGATTTTTTTTTCGATTCTAAACCCGATCACCCCGTTTGCAAGCAGGTTGAACGTTACTAAGAACAACCAACAATCCGAGATGTTTTTAATGTCCTATATGAATACTGCTTTTCTTTTGTTAAAAATCTTCAATTAATGTTTTCCACAACAAAAGTAAACCGGGGAAATCACTCTATCTCTAACCCCAACCGTCAGATTGGCCTGAAATTTTTTCTACAAGTAGAAGTCATTACCAACTGCCTACTGTAAAAATTTCAGCTTGATGAGTTGTGCCGTTAATTTTTAAAAAATAGTGATAGGTTTATTACACAAAAAAGTATAAATTTTCCACAACAAACGTAAAACGGGGAAATCACTCTATCTCAAACAACAAACATCAGATTGGCCTGAAATTTTTTCTACAAGTAGAAGTCATTACCATCTGCCTTCAGAGAAAATTTCAGCTTGATGAGTTGTGCCGTTAATTTTTAAAAAATAGTGATAGGTTTATTACACAAAAAAGTATAATTATTCCACAACAAACGTAAAACGGGGAAATCACTCTATCTCAAACAACAAACATCAGATTGGCCTGAAATTTTTTCTACAAGTAGAAGTCATTACCAACTGCCTGCTGTAAAAATTTCAGCTTGATGAGTTGTGCCGTTATTTTTTAAAAAATATTGATAGGTTTATTACACAAAAAAGTATAAATTTTCCACAACAAACGTAAAACGGGGAAATCACTCTATCTCAAACAACAAACATCAGATTGGCCTGAAATTTTTTCTACAAGTAGAAGTCATTACCATCTGCCTTCAGAGAAAATTTCAGCTTGATGAGTTGTGCCGTTAATTTTTAAAAAATAGTGATAGGTTTATTACACAAAAAAGTATAATTATTCCACAACAAACGTAAAACGGGGAAATCACTCTATCTCAAACAACAAACATCAGATTGGCCTGAAATTTTTTCTACAAGTAGAAGTCATTACCAACTGCCTGCTGTAAAAATTTCAGCTTGATAAGTTGCGCCGTTTATTTAAAAAAATCGTAATAGATTTATTACACAAGAGTAAAACAGGCAAATCGCTCTATCTCTAACCCCAACCTTCAGATTGGCCTGAAATTGTTTCTACAAGTAGAAATTATTGCAAACTCATCCATTATGGAGTAGTCACTACAAAGCGCAAAAAAAAAAAAAAAAAAAAAAAAAGTTCAGATTCCCTAACACAGACATCAGATTTCAGGTGCTAAGACTCATTGCCGTGTCTCATGGGGAAACTTTGAGCCAGGCTTCCCCTTTTTAATAAGTTAGTTTCCACGCCGATTTTTTTTTCGATTCTAAACCCGATCACCCCGTTTGCAAGCAGGTTGAACGTTACTAAGAACAACCAACAATCCGAGATGTTTTTAATGTCCTATATGAATACTGCTTTTCTTTTGTTAAAAATCTTCAATTAATGTTTTCCACAACAAAAGTAAACCGGGGAAATCACTCTATCTCTAACCCCAACCGTCAGATTGGCCTGAAATTTTTTCTACAAGTAGAAGTCATTACCAACTGCCTACTGTAAAAATTTCAGCTTGATGAGTTGTGCCGTTAATTTTAAAAAAATAGTGATAGGTTTATTACACAAAAAAGTATAAATTTTCCACAACAAACGTAAAACGGGGAAATCACTCTATCTCAAACAACAAACATCAGATTGGCCTGAAATTTTTTCTACAAGTAGAAGTCATTACCATCTGCCTTCAGAGAAAATTTCAGCTTGATGAGTTGTGCCGTTATTTTTTAAAAAATATTGATAGGTTTATTACACAAAAAAGTATAAATTTTCCACAACAAACGTAAAACGGGGAAATCACTCTATCTCAAACAACAAACATCAGATTGGCCTGAAATTGTTTCTACAAGTAGAAGTCATTACCAACTGCCTGCTGTAAAAATTTCAGCTTGATGAGTTGTGCCGTTATTTTTTAAAAAATATTGATAGGTTTATTACACAAAAAAGTATAATTATTCCACAACAAACGTAAATCGGGGAAATCACTCTATCTCAAACAACAAACATCAGATTGGCCTGAAATTTTTTCTAAAAGTAGAAGTCATTACCATCTGCCTTCAGAGAAAATTTCAGCTTGATGAGTTGCGCCGTTAATTTTTAAAAAATAGTGATAGGTTTATTACACAAAAAAGTATAATTATTCCACAACAAACGTAAAACGGGGAAATCACTCTATCTCAAACAACAAACATCAGATTGGCCTGAAATTTTTTCTACAAGTAGAAGTCATTACCATCTGCCTTCAGAGAAAATTTCAGCTTGATGAGTTGTGCCGTTATTTTAAAAAAAATATTGATAGGTTTATTACACAAAAAAGTATAAATTTTCCACAACAAACGTAAAACGGGGAAATCACTCTATCTCAAACAACAAACATCAGATTGGCCTGAATTTTTTTCTACAAGTAGAAGTCATTACCAACTGCCTTCTGTGAAAATTTCAGCTTGATAAACTGTGCCGTTAATTTTTAAAAAATAGTGATAGGTTTATTACACAAAAAAGTATAATTATTCCACAACAAACGTAAAACGGGGAAATCACTCTATCTCAAACAACAAACATCAGATTGGCCTGAAATTTTTTCTACAAGTAGAAGTCATAACCAACTGCGTTCTGTGAAAATTTCGGCTTGATAAGTTGCGCCGTTTATTTAAAAAAATTGTAATAGATTTATTACACAAGAGTAAAACAGGCAAATCGCTCTATCTCTAACCCCAACCTTCAGATTGGCCTGAAATTGTTTCTACAAGTAGAAATTATTGCAAACTCATCCATTATGGAGTAGTCACTACAAAGCGCAAAAAAAAAAAAAAAAAAAAAAAAGTTCAGATTCCCTAACACAGACATCAGATTTCAGGTCCTAAGACTCATTGCCGTGTCTCATGGGGAAACTTTGAGCCAGGCTTCCCCTTTTTAATAAGTTAGTTTCCACGCCGATTTTTTTTTCGATTCTAAACCCGATCACCCCGTTTGCAAGCAGGTTGAACGTTACTAAGAACAACCAACAATCCGAGATGTTTTTAATGTCCTATATGAATACTGCTTTTCTTTTGTTAAAAATCTTCAATTAATGTTTTCCACAACAAAAGTAAACCGGGGAAATCACTCTATCTCTAACCCCAACCGTCAGATTGGCCTGAAATTTTTTCTACAAGTAGAAGTCATTACCAACTGCCTACTGTAAAAATTTCAGCTTGATGAGTTGTGCCGTTAATTTTTAAAAAATAGTGATAGGTTTATTACACAAAAAAGTATAAATTTTCCACAACAAACGTAAAACGGGGAAATCACTCTATCTCTAACCCCAACCGTCAGATTGGCCTGAAATTTTTTCTACAAGTAGAAGTCATTACCAACTGCCTACTGTAAAAATTTCAGCTTGATGAGTTGTGCCGTTAATTTTTAAAAAATAGTGATAGGTTTATTACACAAAAGAGTATAAATTTTCCACAACAAACGTAAAACGGGGAAATCACTCTATCTCAAACAACAAACATCAGATTGGCCTGAAATTTTTTCTACAAGTAGAAGTCATTACCATCTGCCTTCAGAGAAAATTTCAGCTTGATGAGTTGTGCCGTTATTTTTTAAAAAATATTGATAGGTTTATTACACAAAAAAGTATAAATTTTCCACAACAAACGTAAAACGGGGAAATCACTCTATCTCAAACAACAAACATCAGATTGGCCTGAATTTTTTTCTACAAGTAGAAGTCATTACCAACTGCCTTCTGTGAAAATTTCAGCTTGATAAACTGTGCCGTTAATTTTTAAAAAATAGTGATAGGTTTATTACACAAAAAAGTATAATTATTCCACAACAAACGTAAAACGGGGAAATCACTCTATCTCAAACAACAAACATCAGATTGGCCTGAAATTTTTTCTACAAGTAGAAGTCATTAACAACTGCCTGCTGTGAAAATTTCGGCTTGATAAGTTGCGCCGTTTATTTAAAAAAATCGTAATAGATTTATTACACAAGAGTAAAACAGGCAAATCGCTCTATCTCTAACCCCAACCTTCAGATTGGCCTGAAATTGTTTCTTCAAGTAGAAATTATTGCAAACTCATCCATTATGGAGTAGTCACTACAAAGCGCAAAAAAAAAAAAAAAAAAAAAAAAAAAGTTCAGATTCCCTAACACAGACATCAGATTTCAGGTCCTAAGACTCATTGCCGTGTCTCATGGGGAAACTTTGAGCCAGGCTTCCCCTTTTTAATAAGTTAGTTTCCACGCCGATTTTTTTTTCGATTCTAAACCCGATCACCCCGTTTGCAAGCAGGTTGAACGTTACTAAGAACAACCAACAATCCGAGATGTTTTTAATGTCCTATATGAATACTGCTTTTCTTTTGTTAAAAATCTTCAATTAATGTTTTCCACAACAAAAGTAAACCGGGGAAATCACTCTATCTCTAACCCCAACCGTCAGATTGGCCTGAAATTTTTTCTACAAGTAGAAGTCATTACCAACTGCCTACTGTAAAAATTTCAGCTTGATGAGTTGTGCCGTTAATTTTTAAAAAATAGTGATAGGTTTATTACACAAAAAAGTATAATTATTCCACAACAAACGTAAAACGGGGAAATCACTCTATCTCAAACAACAAACATCAGATTGGCCTGAAATTTTTTCTACAAGTAGAAGTCATTACCATCTGCCTTCAGAGAAAATTTCAGCTTGATGAGTTGTGCCGTTAATTTTTAAAAAATAGTGATAGGTTTATTACACCAAAAAGTATAATTATTCCACAACAAACGTAAAACGGGGAAATCACTCTATCTCAAACAACAAACATCAGATTGGCCTGAAATTTTTTCTACAAGTAGAAGTCATTACCAACTGCCTGCTGTAAAAATTTCAGCTTGATGAGTTGTGCCGTTATTTTTTAAAAAATATTGATAGGTTTATTACACAAAAAAGTATAAATTTTCCACAACAAACGTAAAACGGGGAAATCACTCTATCTCAAACAACAAACATCAGATTGGCCTGAAATTTTTTCTACAAGTAGAAGTCATTACCATCTGCCTTCAGAGAAAATTTCAGCTTGATGAGTTGTGCCGTTAATTTTTAAAAAATAGTGATAGGTTTATTACACAAAAAAGTATAATTATTCCACAACAAACGTAAAACGGGGAAATCACTCTATCTCAAACAACAAACATCAGATTGGCCTGAAATTTTTTCTACAAGTAGAAGTCATTACCATCTACCTTCAGAGAAAATTTCAGCTTGATGAGTTGCGCCGTTAATTTTTAAAAAATAGTGATAGGTTTATTACACAAAAAAGTATAATTATTCCACAACAAACGTAAAACGGGGAAATCACTCTATCTCAAACAACAAACATCAGATTGGCCTGAAATTTTTTCTACAAGTAGAAATCATTACCATCTGCCTTCAGAGAAAATTTCAGCTTGATGAGTTGTGCCGTTATTTTTTAAAAAATATTGATAGGTTTATAACACAAAAAAGTATAAATTTTCCACAACAAACGTAAAACGGGGAAATCACTCTATCTCAAACAACAAACATCAGATTGGCCTGAATTTTTTTCTACAAGTAGAAGTCATTACCAACTGCCTTCTGTGAAAATTTCAGCTTGATAAACTGTGCCGTTAATTTTTAAAAAATAGTGATAGGTTTATTACACAAAAAAGTATAATTATTCCACAACAAACGTAAAACGGGGAAATCACTCTATCTCAAACAACAAACATCAGATTGGCCTGAAATTTTTTCTACAAGTAGAAGTCATTACCAACTGCCTGCTGTAAAAATTTCAGCTTGATGAGTTGCGCCGTTAATTTTTAAAAAATAGTGATAGGTTTATTACACAAAAAAGTATAATTATTCCACAACAAACGTAAAACGGGGAAATCACTCTATCTCAAACAACAAACATCAGATTGGCCTGAAATTTTTTCTACAAGTAGAAGTCATTACCAACTGCCTTCTGTGAAAATTTCAGCTTGATAAACTGTGCCGTTAATTTTTAAAAAATAGTGATAGGTTTATTACACAAAAAAGTATAATTATTCCACAACAAACGTAAAACGGGGAAATCACTCTATCTCAAACAACAAACATCAGATTGGCCTGAAATTTTTTCTACAAGTAGAAGTCATTACCAACTGCCTTCTGTGAAAATTTCGGCTTGATAAGTTGCGCCGTTTATTTAAAAAAATCGTAATAGATTTATTACACAAGAGTAAAACAGGCAAATCGCTCTATCTCTAACCCCAACCTTCAGATTGGCCTGAAATTGTTTCTTCAAGTAGAAATTATTGCAAACTCAACCATTATGGAGTAGTCACTACAAAGCGCAAAAAAAAAAAAAAAAAAGTTCAGATTCCCTAACACAGACATCAGATTTCAGGTGCTAAGACTCATTGCCGTGTCACATGGGGAAACTTTGAGCCAGGCTTCCCCTTTTTAATAAGTTAGTTTCCACGCCGATTTTTTTTTTCGATTCTAAACCCGATCACCCCGTTTGCAAGCAGGTTGAACGTTACTAAGAACATCCAACAATCCGAGATGTTTTTAATGTCCTATATGAATACTGCTTTTCTTTTGTTAAAAATCTTCAATTAATGTTTTCCACAACAAAAGTAAACCGGGGAAATCACTCTATCTCTAACCCCAACCGTCAGATTGGCCTGAAATTTTTTCTACAAGTAGAAGTCATTACCATCTGCCTTCAGAGAAAATTTCAGCTTGATGAGTTGTGCCGTTAATTTTTAAAAAATAGTGATAGGTTTATTACACAAAAAAGTATAATTATTCCACAACAAACGTAAAACGGGGAAATCACTCTATCTCAAACAACAAACATCAGATTGGCCTGAAATTTTTTCTACAAGTAGAAGTCATTACCATCTACCTTCAGAGAAAATTTCAGCTTGATGAGTTGCGCCGTTAATTTTTAAAAAATAGTGATAGGTTTATTACACAAAAAAGTATAATTATTCCACAACAAACGTAAAACGGGGAAATCACTCTATCTCAAACAACAAACATCAGATTGGCCTGAAATTTTTTCTACAAGTAGAAATCATTACCATCTGCCTTCAGAGAAAATTTCAGCTTGATGAGTTGTGCCGTTATTTTTTAAAAAATATTGATAGGTTTATAACACAAAAAAGTATAAATTTTCCACAACAAACGTAAAACGGGGAAATCACTCTATCTCAAACAACAAACATCAGATTGGCCTGAATTTTTTTCTACAAGTAGAAGTCATTACCAACTGCCTTCTGTGAAAATTTCAGCTTGATAAACTGTGCCGTTAATTTTTAAAAAATAGTGATAGGTTTATTACACAAAAAAGTATAATTATTCCACAACAAACGTAAAACGGGGAAATCACTCTATCTCAAACAACAAACATCAGATTGGCCTGAAATTTTTTCTACAAGTAGAAGTCATTACCAACTGCCTTCTGTGAAAATTTCGGCTTGATAAGTTGCGCCGTTTATTTAAAAAAATCGTAATAGATTTATTACACAAGAGTATAACAGGCAAATCGCTCTATCTCTAACCCCAACCTTCAGATTGGCCTGAAATTGTTTCTACAAGTAGAAATTATTGCAAACTCATCCATTATGGAGTAGTCACTACAAAGCGCAAAAAAAAAAAAAAAAAAAGAAAAAAAAAAGTTCAGATTCCCTACCACAGACATCAGATTTCAGGTGCTAAGACTCATTGCCGTGTCTCATGGGGAAACTTTGAGCCAGGCTTCCCCTTTTTAATAAGTTAGTTTCCACGCCGATTTTTTTTTCGATTCTAAGCCCGATCACCCCGTTTGCAAGCAGGTTGAACGTTACTAAGAACAACCAACAATCCGAGATGTTTTTAATGTCCTATATGAATACTGCTTTTCTTTTGTTAAAAATCTTCAATTAATGTTTTCCACAACAAAAGTAAACCGGGGAAATCACTCTATCTCTAACCCCAACCGTCAGATTGGCCTGAAATTTTTTCTACAAGTAGAAGTCATTACCAACTGCCTACTGTAAAAATTTCAGCTTGATGAGTTGTGCCGTTAATTTTTAAAAAATAGTGATAGGTTTATTACACAAAAAAGTATAATTATTCCACAACAAACGTAAAACGGGGAAATCACTCTATCTCAAACAACAAACATCAGATTGGCCTGAAATTTTTTCTACAAGTAGAAGTCATTACCATCTGCCTTCAGAGAAAATTTCAGCTTGATGAGTTGTGCCGTTAATTTTTAAAAAATAGTGATAGGTTTATTACACAAAAAAGTATAAATTTTCCACAACAAACGTAAAACGGGGAAATCACTCTATCTCAAACAACAAACATCAGATTGGCCTGAAATTTTTTCTACAAGTAGAAGTCATTACCATCTGCCTTCAGAGAAAATTTCAGCTTGATGAGTTGTGCCGTTAATTTTTAAAAAATAGTGATAGGTTTATTACACAAAAAAGTATAATTATTCCACAACAAACGTAAAACGGGGAAATCACTCTATCTCAAACAACAAACATCAGATTGGCCTGAAATTTTTTCTACAAGTAGAAGTCATTACCATCTACCTTCAGAGAAAATTTCAGCTTGATGAGTTGCGCCGTTAATTTTTAAAAAATAGTGATAGGTTTATTACACAAAAAAGTATAATTATTCCACAACAAACGTAAAACGGGGAAATCACTCTATCTCAAACAACAAACATCAGATTGGCCTGAAATTTTTTCTACAAGTAGAAATCATTACCATCTGCCTTCAGAGAAAATTTCAGCTTGATGAGTTGTGCCGTTATTTTTAAAAAAATATTGATAGGTTTATAACACAAAAAAGTATAAATTTTCCACAACAAACGTAAAACGGGGAAATCACTCTATCTCAAACAACAAACATCAGATTGGCCTGAATTTTTTTCTACAAGTAGAAGTCATTACCAACTGCCTTCTGTGAAAATTTCAGCTTGATAAACTGTGCCGTTAATTTTTAAAAAATAGTGATAGGTTTATTACACAAAAAAGTATAATTATTCCACAACAAACGTAAAACGGGGAAATCACTCTATCTCAAACAACAAACATCAGATTGGCCTGAAATTTTTTCTACAAGTAGAAGTCATTACCAACTGCCTTCTGTGAAAATTTCGGCTTGATAAGTTGCGCCGTTTATTTAAAAAAATCGTAATAGATTTATTACACAAGAGTAAAACAGGCAAATCGCTCTATCTCTAACCCCAACCTTCAGATTGGCCTGAAATTGTTTCTTCAAGTAGAAATTATTGCAAACTCAACCATTATGGAGTAGTCACTACAAAGCGCAAAAAAAAAAAAAAAAAAGTTCAGATTCCCTAACACAGACATCAGATTTCAGGTGCTAAGACTCATTGCCGTGTCACATGGGGAAACTTTGAGCCAGGCTTCCCCTTTTTAATAAGTTAGTTTCCACGCCGATTTTTTTTTTTCGATTCTAAACCCGATCACCCCGTTTGCAAGCAGGTTGAACGTTACTAAGAACATCCAACAATCCGAGATGTTTTTAATGTCCTATATGAATACTGCTTTTCTTTTGTTAAAAATCTTCAATTAATGTTTTCCACAACAAAAGTAAACCGGGGAAATCACTCTATCTCTAACCCCAACCGTCAGATTGGCCTGAAATTTTTTCTACAAGTAGAAGTCATTACCAACTGCCTACTGTAAAAATTTCAGCTTGATGAGTTGTGCCGTTAATTTTTAAAAAATAGTTATAGGTTTATTACACAAAAAAGTATAATTATTCCACAACAAACGTAAAACGGGGAAATCACTCTATCTCAAACAACAAACATCAGATTGGCCTGAAATTTTTTCTACAAGTAGAAGTCATTACCAACTGCCTGCTGTAAAAATTTCAGCTTGATGAGTTGTGCCGTTATTTTTTAAAAAATATTGATAGGTTTATTACACAAAAAAGTATAAATTTTCCACAACAAACGTAAAACGGGGAAATCACTCTATCTCAAACAACAAACATCAGATTGGCCTGAAATTTTTTCTACAAGTAGAAGTCATTACCATCTGCCTTCAGAGAAAATTTCAGCTTGATGAGTTGTGCCGTTAATGTTTAAAAAATAGTGATAGGTTTATTACACAAAAAAGTATAATTATTCCACAACATACGTAAAACGGGGAAATCACTCTATCTCAAACAACAAACATCAGATTGGCCTGAAATTTTTTCTACAAGTAGAAGTCATTACCATCTGCCTTCAGAGAAAATTTCAGCTTGATGAGTTGCGCCGTTAATTTTTAAAAAATAGTGATAGGTTTATTACACAAAAAAGTATAATTATTCCACAACAAACGTAAAACGGGGAAATCACTCTATCTCAAACAACAAACATCAGATTGGCCTGAAATTTTTTCTACAAGTAGAAGTCATTACCATCTGCCTTCAGAGAAAATTTCAGCTTGATGAGTTGTGCCGTTATTTTTTAAAAAATATTGATAGGTTTATTACACAAAAAAGTATAAATTTTCCACAACAAACGTAAAACGGGGAAATCACTCTATCTCAAACAACAAACATCAGATTGGCCTGAATTTTTTTCTACAAGTAGAAGTCATTACCAACTGCCTTCTGTGAAAATTTCAGCTTGATAAACTGTGCCGTTAATTTTTTAAAAATAGTGATAGGTTTATTACACAAAAAAGTATAATTATTCCACAACAAACGTAAAACGGGGAAATCACTCTATCTCAAACAACAAACATCAGATTGGCCTGAAATTTTTTCTACAAGTAGAAGTCATTACCAACTGCCTTCTGTGAAAATTTCGGCTTGATAAGTTGCGCCGTTTATTTAAAAAAATCGTAATAGATTTATTACACAAGAGTAAAACAGGCAAATCGCTCTATCTCTAACCCCAACCTTCAGATTGGCCTGAAATTGTTTCTACAAGTAGAAATTATTGCAAACTCATCCATTATGGAGTAGTCACTACAAAGCGCAAAAAAAAAAAAAAAAAAAAAAAAAAAAAAAGTTCAGATTCCCTACCACAGACATCAGATTTCAGGTGCTAAGACTCATTGCCGTGTCTCATGGGGAAACTTTGAGCCAGGCTTCCCCTTTTTAATAAGTTAGTTTCCACGCCGATTTTTTTTTCGATTCTAAACCCGATCACCCCGTTTGCAAGCAGGTTGAACGTTACTAAGAACAACCAACAATCCGAGATGTTTTTAATGTCCTATATGAATACTGCTTTTCTTTTGTTAAAAATCTTCAATTAATGTTTTCCACAACAAAAGTAAACCGGGGAAATCACTCTATCTCTAACCCCAACCGTCAGATTGGCCTGAAATTTTTTCTACAAGTAGAAGTCATTACCAACTGCCTACTGTAAAAATTTCAGCTTGATGAGTTGTGCCGTTAATTTTTAAAAAATAGTGATAGGTTTATTACACAAAAAAGTATAAATTTTCCACAACAAACGTAAAACGGGGAAATCACTCTATCTCAAACAACAAACATCAGATTGGCCTGAAATTTTTTCTACAAGTAGAAGTCATTACCATCTGCCTTCAGAGAAAATTTCAGCTTGATGAGTTGTGCCGTTAATTTTTAAAAAATAGTGATAGGTTTATTACACAAAAAAGTATAATTATTCCACAACAAACGTAAAACGGGGAAATCACTCTATCTCAAACAACAAACATCAGATTGGCCTGAAATTTTTTCTACAAGTAGAAGTCATTACCAACTGCCTGCTGTAAAAATTTCAGCTTGATGAGTTGTGCCGTTATTTTTTAAAAAATATTGATAGGTTTATTACACAAAAAAGTATAAATTTTCCACAACAAACGTAAAACGGGGAAATCACTCTATCTCAAACAACAAACATCAGATTGGCCTGAAATTTTTTCTACAAGTAGAAGTCATTACCATCTGCCTTCAGAGAAAATTTCAGCTTGATGAGTTGTGCCGTTAATTTTTAAAAAATAGTGATAGGTTTATTACACAAAAAAGTATAATTATTCCACAACAAACGTAAAACGGGGAAATCACTCTATCTCAAACAACAAACATCAGATTGGCCTGAAATTTTTTCTACAAGTAGAAGTCATTACCAACTGCCTGCTGTAAAAATTTCAGCTTGATAAGTTGCGCCGTTTATTTAAAAAAATCGTAATAGATTTATTACACAAGAGTAAAACAGGCAAATCGCTCTATCTCTAACCCCAACCTTCAGATTGGCCTGAAATTGTTTCTACAAGTAGAAATTATTGCAAACTCATCCATTATGGAGTAGTCACTACAAAGCGCAAAAAAAAAAAAAAAAAAAAAAAAAAGTTCAGATTCCCTAACACAGACATCAGATTTCAGGTGCTAAGACTCATTGCCGTGTCTCATGGGGAAACTTTGAGCCAGGCTTCCCCTTTTTAATAAGTTAGTTTCCACGCCGATTTTTTTTTCGATTCTAAACCCGATCACCCCGTTTGCAAGCAGGTTGAACGTTACTAAGAACAACCAACAATCCGAGATGTTTTTAATGTCCTATATGAATACTGCTTTTCTTTTGTTAAAAATCTTCAATTAATGTTTTCCACAACAAAAGTAAACCGGGGAAATCACTCTATCTCTAACCCCAACCGTCAGATTGGCCTGAAATTTTTTCTACAAGTAGAAGTCATTACCAACTGCCTACTGTAAAAATTTCAGCTTGATGAGTTGTGCCGTTAATTTTAAAAAAATAGTGATAGGTTTATTACACAAAAAAGTATAAATTTTCCACAACAAACGTAAAACGGGGAAATCACTCTATCTCAAACAACAAACATCAGATTGGCCTGAAATTTTTTCTACAAGTAGAAGTCATTACCATCTGCCTTCAGAGAAAATTTCAGCTTGATGAGTTGTGCCGTTATTTTTTAAAAAATATTGATAGGTTTATTACACAAAAAAGTATAAATTTTCCACAACAAACGTAAAACGGGGAAATCACTCTATCTCAAACAACAAACATCAGATTGGCCTGAATTTTTTTCTACAAGTAGAAGTCATTACCAACTGCCTGCTGTAAAAATTTCAGCTTGATGAGTTGTGCCGTTATTTTTTAAAAAATATTGATAGGTTTATTACACAAAAAAGTATAATTATTCCACAACAAACGTAAATCGGGGAAATCACTCTATCTCAAACAACAAACATCAGATTGGCCTGAAATTTTTTCTAAAAGTAGAAGTCATTACCATCTGCCTTCAGAGAAAATTTCAGCTTGATGAGTTGCGCCGTTAATTTTTAAAAAATAGTGATAGGTTTATTACACAAAAAAGTATAATTATTCCACAACAAACGTAAAACGGGGAAATCACTCTATCTCAAACAACAAACATCAGATTGGCCTGAAATTTTTTCTACAAGTAGAAGTCATTACCATCTGCCTTCAGAGAAAATTTCAGCTTGATGAGTTGTGCCGTTATTTTAAAAAAAATATTGATAGGTTTATTACACAAAAAAGTATAAATTTTCCACAACAAACGTAAAACGGGGAAATCACTCTATCTCAAACAACAAACATCAGATTGGCCTGAATTTTTTTCTACAAGTAGAAGTCATTACCAACTGCCTTCTGTGAAAATTTCAGCTTGATAAACTGTGCCGTTAATTTTTAAAAAATAGTGATAGGTTTATTACACAAAAAAGTATAATTATTCCACAACAAACGTAAAACGGGGAAATCACTCTATCTCAAACAACAAACATCAGATTGGCCTGAAATTTTTTCTACAAGTAGAAGTCATTACCAACTGCGTTCTGTGAAAATTTCGGCTTGATAAGTTGCGCCGTTTATTTAAAAAAATTGTAATAGATTTATTACACAAGAGTAAAACAGGCAAATCGCTCTATCTCTAACCCCAACCTTCAGATTGGCCTGAAATTGTTTCTACAAGTAGAAATTATTGCAAACTCATCCATTATGGAGTAGTCACTACAAAGCGCAAAAAAAAAAAAAAAAAAAAAAAAAGTTCAGATTCCCTAACACAGACATCAGATTTCAGGTCCTAAGACTCATTGCCGTGTCTCATGGGGAAACTTTGAGCCAGGCTTCCCCTTTTTAATAAGTTAGTTTCCACGCCGATTTTTTTTTCGATTCTAAACCCGATCACCCCGTTTGCAAGCAGGTTGAACGTTACTAAGAACAACCAACAATCCGAGATGTTTTTAATGTCCTATATGAATACTGCTTTTCTTTTGTTAAAAATCTTCAATTAATGTTTTCCACAACAAAAGTAAACCGGGGAAATCACTCTATCTCTAACCCCAACCGTCAGATTGGCCTGAAATTTTTTCTACAAGTAGAAGTCATTACCAACTGCCTACTGTAAAAATTTCAGCTTGATGAGTTGTGCCGTTAATTTTTAAAAAATAGTGATAGGTTTATTACACAAAAAAGTATAAATTTTCCACAACAAACGTAAAACGGGGAAATCACTCTATCTCTAACCCCAACCGTCAGATTGGCCTGAAATTTTTTCTACAAGTAGAAGTCATTACCAACTGCCTACTGTAAAAATTTCAGCTTGATGAGTTGTGCCGTTAATTTTTAAAAAATAGTGATAGGTTTATTACACAAAAGAGTATAAATTTTCCACAACAAACGTAAAACGGGGAAATCACTCTATCTCAAACAACAAACATCAGATTGGCCTGAAATTTTTTCTACAAGTAGAAGTCATTACCATCTGCCTTCAGAGAAAATTTCAGCTTGATGAGTTGTGCCGTTATTTTTTAAAAAATATTGATAGGTTTATTACACAAAAAAGTATAAATTTTCCACAACAAACGTAAAACGGGGAAATCACTCTATCTCAAACAACAAACATCAGATTGGCCTGAATTTTTTTCTACAAGTAGAAGTCATTACCAACTGCCTTCTGTGAAAATTTCAGCTTGATAAACTGTGCCGTTAATTTTTAAAAAATAGTGATAGGTTTATTACACAAAAAAGTATAATTATTCCACAACAAACGTAAAACGGGGAAATCACTCTATCTCAAACAACAAACATCAGATTGGCCTGAAATTTTTTCTACAAGTAGAAGTCATTAACAACTGCCTGCTGTGAAAATTTCGGCTTGATAAGTTGCGCCGTTTATTTAAAAAAATCGTAATAGATTTATTACACAAGAGTAAAACAGGCAAATCGCTCTATCTCTAACCCCAACCTTCAGATTGGCCTGAAATTGTTTCTTCAAGTAGAAATTATTGCAAACTCATCCATTATGGAGTAGTCACTACAAAGCGCAAAAAAAAAAAAAAAAAAAAAAAAAAAGTTCAGATTCCCTAACACAGACATCAGATTTCAGGTGCTAAGACTCATTGCCGTGTCACATGGGGAAACTTTGAGCCAGGCTTCCCCTTTTTAATAAGTTAGTTTCCACGCCGATTTTTTTTTCGATTCTAAACCCGATCACCCCGTTTGCAAGCAGGTTGAACGTTACTAAGAACAACCAACAATCCGAGATGTTTTTAATGTCCTATATGAATACTGCTTTTCTTTTGTTAAAAATCTTCAATTAATGTTTTCCACAACAAACGTAAACCGGGGAAATCACTCTATCTCTAACCCCAACCGTCAGATTGGCCTGAAATTTTTTCTACAAGTAGAAGTCATTACCAACTGCCTACTGTAAAAATTTCAGCTTGATGAGTTGTGCCGTTAATTTTTAAAAAATAGTGATAGGTTTATTACACAAAAAAGTATAATTATTCCACAACAAACGTAAAACGGGGAAATCACTCTATCTCAAACAACAAACATCAGATTGGCCTGAAATTTTTTCTACAAGTAGAAGTCATTACCATCTGCCTTCAGAGAAAATTTCAGCTTGATGAGCTGTGCCGTTATTTTTTAAAAAATATTGATAGGTTTATTACGCAAAAAAGTATAAATTTTCCACAACAAACGTAAAACGGGGAAATCACTCTATCTCAAACAACAAACATCAGATTGGCCTGAAATTTTTTCTACAAGTAGAAGTCATTAACAACTGCCTGCTGTGAAAATTTCGGCTTGATAAGTTGCGCCGTTTATTTAAAAAAATCGTAATAGATTTATTACACAAGAGTAAAACAGGCAAATCGCTCTATCTCTAACCCCAACCGTCAGATTGGCCTGAAATTTTTTCTACAAGTAGAAGTCATTACCAACTGCCTACTGTAAAAATTTCAGCTTGATGAGTTGTGCCGTTAATTTTTAAAAAATAGTGATAGGTTTATTACACAAAAAAGTATAAATTTTCCACAACAAACGTAAAACGGGGAAATCACTCTATCTCTAACCCCAACCGTCAGATTGGCCTGAAATTTTTTCTACAAGTAGAAGTCATTACCAACTGCCTACTGTAAAAATTTCAGCTTGATGAGTTGTGCCGTTAATTTTTAAAAAATAGTGATAGGTTTATTACACAAAAGAGTATAAATTTTCCACAACAAACGTAAAACGGGGAAATCACTCTATCTCAAACAACAAACATCAGATTGGCCTGAAATTTTTTCTACAAGTAGAAGTCATTACCATCTGCCTTCAGAGAAAATTTCAGCTTGATGAGTTGTGCCGTTATTTTTTAAAAAATATTGATAGGTTTATTACACAAAAAAGTATAAATTTTCCACAACAAACGTAAAACGGGGAAATCACTCTATCTCAAACAACAAACATCAGATTGGCCTGAATTTTTTTCTACAAGTAGAAGTCATTACCAACTGCCTTCTGTGAAAATTTCAGCTTGATAAACTGTGCCGTTAATTTTTAAAAAATAGTGATAGGTTTATTACACAAAAAAGTATAATTATTCCACAACAAACGTAAAACGGGGAAATCACTCTATCTCAAACAACAAACATCAGATTGGCCTGAAATTGTTTCTACAAGTAGAAATTATTGCAAACTCAACCATTACGGAGTAGTCACTACAAAGCGCAAAAAAAAAAAAAAAAAAAAAAAAAAAAAAAAAAAAAAAAAAAGTTCAGATTCCCTAACACAGACATCAGATTTCAGGTGCTTAGACTCATTGCCGTGTCTCATGGGGAAACTTTGAGCCAGGCTTCCCCTTTTTAATAAGTTAGTTTCCACGCCGATTTTTTTTTCGATTCTTAACCCGATCACCCCGTTTGCAAGCAGGTTGAACGTTACTAAGAACAACCAACAATCCGAGATGTTTTTAATGTCCTATATGAATACTGCTTTTCTTTTGTTAAAAATCTTCAATTAATGTTTTCCACAACAAAAGTAAACCGGGGAAATCACTCTATCTCTAACCCCAACCGTCAGATTGGCCTTAAAAATTTTTCTACAAGTAGAAGTCATTACCAACTGCCTACTGTAAAAATTTCAGCTTGATGAGTTGTGCCGTTAATTTTTAAAAAATAGTGATAGGTTTATTACACAAAAAAGTATAATTATTCCACAACAAACGTAAAACGGGGAAATCACTCTATCTCAAACAACAAACATCAGATTGGCCTGAAATTTTTTCTACAAGTAGAAGTCATTACCATCTGCCTTCAGAGAAAATTTCAGCTTGATGAGCTGTGCCGTTATTTTTTAAAAAATATTGATAGGTTTATTACACAAAAAAGTATAAATTTTCCACAACAAACGTAAAACGGGGAAATCACTCTATCTCAAACAACAAACATCAGATTGGCCTGAAATTTTTTCTACAAGTAGAAGTCATTAACAACTGCCTGCTGTGAAAATTTCGGCTTGATAAGTTGCGCCGTTTATTTAAAAAAATCGTAATAGATTTATTACACAAGAGTAAAACAGGCAAATCGCTCTATCTCTAACCCCAACCTTCAGATTGGCCTGAAATTGTTTCTTCAAGTAGAAATTATTGCAAACTCATCCATTATGGAGTAGTCACTACAAAGCGCAAAAAAAAAAAAAAAAAAAAAAAAAAGTTCAGATTCCCTAACACAGACATCAGATTTCAGGTCCTAAGACTCATTGCCGTGTCTCATGGGGAAACTTTGAGCCAGGCTTCCCCTTTTTAATAAGTTAGTTTCCACGCCGATTTTTTTTTCGATTCTAAACCCGATCACCCCGTTTGCAAGCAGGTTGAACGTTACTAAGAACAACCAACAATCCGAGATGTTTTTAATGTCCTATATGAATACTGCTTTTCTTTTGTTAAAAATCTTCAATTAATGTTTTCCACAACAAAAGTAAACCGGGGAAATCACTCTATCTCTAACCCCAACCGTCAGATTGGCCTGAAATTTTTTCTACAAGTAGAAGTCATTACCAACTGCCTACTGTAAAAATTTCAGCTTGATGAGTTGTGCCGTTAATTTTTAAAAAATAGTGATAGGTTTATTACACAAAAAAGTATAAATTTTCCACAACAAACGTAAAACGGGGAAATCACTCTATCTCTAACCCCAACCGTCAGATTGGCCTGAAATTTTTTCTACAAGTAGAAGTCATTACCAACTGCCTACTGTAAAAATTTCAGCTTGATGAGTTGTGCCGTTAATTTAAAAAAAATAGTGATAGGTTTATTACACAAAAAAGTATAATTATTCCACAACAAACGTAAAACGGGGAAATCACTCTATCTCAAACAACAAACATCAGATTGGCCTGAAATTTTTTCTACAAGTAGAAGTCATTACCAACTGCCTTCTGTGAAAATTTCGGCTTGATAAGTTGCGCCGTTTATTTAAAAAAATCGTAATAGATTTATTACACAAGAGTAAAACAGGCAAATCGCTCTATCTCTAACCCCAACCTTCAGATTGGCCTGAAATTGTTTCTACAAGTAGAAATTATTGCAAACTCATCCATTATGGAGTAGTCACTACAAAGCGCAAAAAAAAAAAAAAAAAAAAAAAAAAAAGTTCAGATTCCCTAACACAGACATCAGATTTCAGGTGCTAAGACTCATTGCCGTGTCTCATGGGGAAACTTTGAGCCAGGCTTCCCCTTTTTAATAAGTTAGTTTCCACGCCGATTTTTTTTTTCGATTCTAAACCCGATCACCCCGTTTGCAAGCAGGTTGAACGTTACTAAGAACAACCAACAATCCGAGATGTTTTTAATGTCCTATATGAATACTGCTTTTCTTTTGTTAAAAATCTTCAATTAATGTTTTCCACAACAAAAGTAAACCGGGGAAATCACTCTATCTCTAACCCCAACCGTCAGATTGGCCTGAAATTTTTTCTACAAGTAGAAGTCATTACCAACTGCCTACTGTAAAAATTTCAGCTTGATGAGTTGTGCCGTTAATTTTTAAAAAATAGTGATAGGTTTATTACACAAAAAAGTATAATTATTCCACAACAAACGTAAAACGGGGAAATCACTCTATCTCAAACAACAAACATCAGATTGGCCTGAAATTTTTTCTACAAGTAGAAGTCATTACCATCTGCCTTCAGAGAAAATTTCAGCTTGATGAGCTGTGCCGTTATTTTTTAAAAAATATTGATAGGTTTATTACACAAAAAAGTATAAATTTTCCACAACAAACGTAAAACGGGGAAATCACTCTATCTCAAACAACAAACATCAGATTGGCCTGAAATTTTTTCTACAAGTAGAAGTCATTAACAACTGCCTGCTGTGAAAATTTCGGCTTGATAAGTTGCGCCGTTTATTTAAAAAAATCGTAATAGATTTATTACACAAGAGTAAAACAGGCAAATCGCTCTATCTCTAACCCCAACCTTCAGATTGGCCTGAAATTGTTTCTACAAGTAGAAATTATTGCAAACTCATCCATTATGGAGTAGTCACTACAAAGCGCAAAAAAAAAAAAAAAAAAAAAAAAAAAAAGTTCAGATTCCCTAACACAGACATCAGATTTCAGGTGCTAAGACTCATTGCCGTGTCTCATGGGGAAACTTTGAGCCAGGCTTCCCCTTTTTAATAAGTTAGTTTCCACGCCGATTTTTTTTTCGATTCTAAACCCGATCACCCCGTTTGCAAGCAGGTTGAACGTTACTAAGAACAACCAACAATCCGAGATGTTTTTAATGTCCTATATGAATACTGCTTTTCTTTTGTTAAAAATCTTCAATTAATGTTTTCCACAACAAAAGTAAACCGGGGAAATCACTCTATCTCTAACCCCAACCGTCAGATTGGCCTGAAATTTTTTCTACAAGTAGAAGTCATTACCAACTGCCTACTGTAAAAATTTCAGCTTGATGAGTTGTGCCGTTAATTTTTAAAAAATAGTGATAGGTTTATTACACAAAAAAGTATAATTATTCCACAACAAACGTAAAACGGGGAAATCACTCTATCTCAAACAACAAACATCAGATTGGCCTGAAATTTTTTCTACAAGTAGAAGTCATTACCAACTACCTGCTGTAAAAATTTCAGCTTGATGAGTTGTGCCGTTATTTTTTGAAAAATATTGATAGGTTTATTACACAAAAAAGTATAAATTTTCCACAACAAACGTAAAACGGGGAAATCACTCTATCTCAAACAACAAACATCAGATTGGCCTGAATTTTTTTCTACAAGTAGAAGTCATTACCAACTGCCTTCTGTGAAAATTTCAGCTTGATAAACTGTGCCGTTAATTTTTAAAAAATAGTGATAGGTTTATTACACAAAAAAGTATAATTATTCCACAACAAACGTAAAACGGGGAAATCACTCTATCTCAAACAACAAACATCAGATTGGCCTGAAATTTTTTCTACAAGTAGAAGTCATTACCAACTGCCTTCTGTGAAAATTTCGGCTTGATAAGTTGCGCCGTTTATTTAAAAAAATCGTAATAGATTTATTACACAAGAGTAAAACAGGCAAATCGCTCTATCTCTAACCCCAACCTTCAGATTGGCCTGAAATTGTTTCTACAAGTAGAAATTATTGCAAACTCATCCATTATGGAGTAGTCACTACAAAGCGCAAAAAAAAAAAAAAAAAAAAAAAAAGTTCAGATTCCCTAACACAGACATCAGATTTCAGGTGCTAAGACTCATTGCCGTGTCTCATGGGGAAACTTTGAGCCAGGCTTCCCCTTTTTAATAAGTTAGTTTCCACGCCGATTTTTTTTTCGATTCTAAACCCGATCACCCCGTTTGCAAGCAGGTTGAACGTTACTAAGAACAACCAACAATCCGAGATGTTTTTAATGTCCTATATGAATACTGCTTTTCTTTTGTTAAAAATCTTCAATTAATGTTTTCCACAACAAACGTAAACCGGGGAAATCACTCTATCTCTAACCCCAACCGTCAGATTGGCCTGAAATTTTTTCTACAAGTAGAAGTCATTACCAACTGCCTACTGTAAAAATTTCAGCTTGATGAGTTGTGCCGTTAATTTTTAAAAAATAGTGATAGGTTTATTACACAAAAAAGTATAATTATTCCACAACAAACGTAAAACGGGGAAATCACTCTATCTCAAACAACAAACATCAGATTGGCCTGAAATTTTTTCTACAAGTAGAAGTCATTACCATCTGCCTTCAGAGAAAATTTCAGCTTGATGAGCTGTGCCGTTATTTTTTAAAAAATATTGATAGGTTTATTACACAAAAAAGTATAAATTTTCCACAACAAACGTAAAACGGGGAAATCACTCTATCTCAAACAACAAACATCAGATTGGCCTGAAATTTTTTCTACAAGTAGAAGTCATTAACAACTGCCTGCTGTGAAAATTTCGGCTTGATAAGTTGCGCCGTTTATTTAAAAAAATCGTAATAGATTTATTACACAAGAGTAAAACAGGCAAATCGCTCTATCTCTAACCCCAACCTTCAGATTGGCCTGAAATTGTTTCTTCAAGTAGAAATTATTGCAAACTCATCCATTATGGAGTAGTCACTACAAAGCGCAAAAAAAAAAAAAAAAAAAAAAAAAAAAGTTCAGATTCCCTAACATAGACATCAGATTTCAGGTCCTAAGACTCATTGCCGTGTCTCATGGGGAAACTTTGAGCCAGGCTTCCCCTTTTTAATAAGTTAGTTTCCACGCCGATTTTTTTTTCGATTCTAAACCCGATCACCCCGTTTGCAAGCAGGTTGAACGTTACTAAGAACAACCAACAATCCGAGATGTTTTTAATGTCCTATATGAATACTGCTTTTCTTTTGTTAAAAATCTTCAATTAATGTTTTCCACAACAAAAGTAAACCGGGGAAATCACTCTATCTCTAACCCCAACCGTCAGATTGGCCTGAAATTTTTTCTACAAGTAGAAGTCATTACCAACTGCCTACTGTAAAAATTTCAGCTTGATGAGTTGTGCCGTTAATTTTTAAAAAATAGTGATAGGTTTATTACACAAAAAAGTATAAATTTTCCACAACAAACGTAAAACGGGGAAATCACTCTATCTCTAACCCCAACCGTCAGATTGGCCTGAAATTTTTTCTACAAGTAGAAGTCATTACCAACTGCCTACTGTAAAAATTTCAGCTTGATGAGTTGTGCCGTTAATTTTTAAAAAATAGTGATAGGTTTATTACACAAAAAAGTATAAATTTTCCACAACAAACGTAAAACGGGGAAATCACTCTATCTCAAACAACAAACATCAGATTGGCCTGAATTTTTTTCTACAAGTAGAAGTCATTACCAACTGCCTTCTGTGAAAATTTCAGCTTGATAAACTGTGCCGTTAATTTTTAAAAAATAGTGATAGGTTTATTACACAAAAAAGTATAATTATTCCACAACAAACGTAAAACGGGGAAATCACTCTATCTCAAACAACAAACATCAGATTGGCCTGAAATTTTTTCTACAAGTAGAAGTCATTACCAACTGCCTTCTGTGAAAATTTCGGCTTGATAAGTTGCGCCGTTTATTTAAAAAAATCGTAATAGATTTATTACACAAGAGTAAAACAGGCAAATCGCTCTATCTCTAACCCCAACCTTCAGATTGGCCTGAAATTGTTTCTACAAGTAGAAATTATTGCAAACTCATCCATTATGGAGTAGTCACTACAAAGCGCAAAAAAAAAAAAAAAAAAAAAAAAAAAGTTCAGATTCCCTAACACAGACATCAGATTTCAGGTGCTAAGACTCATTGCCGTGTCTCATGGGGAAACTTTGAGCCAGGCTTCCCCTTTTTAATAAGTTAGTTTCCACGCCGATTTTTTTTTCGATTCTAAACCCGATCACCCCGTTTGCAAGCAGGTTGAACGTTACTAAGAACAACCAACAATCCGAGATGTTTTTAATGTCCTATATGAATACTGCTTTTCTTTTGTTAAAAATCTTCAATTAATGTTTTCCACAACAAAAGTAAACCGGGGAAATCACTCTATCTCTAACCCCAACCGTCAGATTGGCCTGAAATTTTTTCTACAAGTAGAAGTCATTACCAACTGCCTACTGTAAAAATTTCAGCTTGATGAGTTGTGCCGTTAATTTTTAAAAAATAGTGATAGGTTTATTACACAAAAAAGTATAAATTTTCCACAACAAACGTAAAACGGGGAAATCACTCTATCTCTAACCCCAACCGTCAGATTGGCCTAAAATTTTTTCTACAAGTAGAAGTCATTACCATCTGCCTTCAGAGAAAATTTCAGCTTGATGAGTTGTGCCGTTAATTTTTAAAAAATAGTGATAGGTTTATTACACAAAAAAAGTATAATTATTCCACAACAAACGTAAAACGGGGAAATCACTCTATCTCAAACAACAAACATCAGATTGGCCTGAAATTTTTTCTACAAGTGGAAGTCATTACCATCTGCCTTCAGAGAAAATTTCAGCTTGATGAGTTGCGTCGTTAATTTTTAAAAAATAGTGATAGGTTTATTACACAAAAAAGTATAATTATTCCACAACAAACGTAAAACGGGGAAATCACTCTATCTCAAACAACAAACATCAGATTGGCCTGAAATTTTTTCTACAAGTAGAAGTCATTACCATCTGCCTTCAGAGAAAATTTCAGCTTGATGAGTTGTGCCGTTATTTTTTAAAAAATATTGATAGGTTTATTACACAAAAAAGTATAAATTTTCCACAACAAACGTAAAACGGGGAAATCACTCTATCTCAAACAATAAACATCAGATTGGCCTGAATTTTTTTCTACAAGTAGAAGTCATTACCAACTGCCTTCTGTGAAAATTTCAGCTTGATAAACTGTGCCGTTAATTTTTAAAAAATAGTGATAGGTTTATTACACAAAAAAGTATAATTATTCCACAACAAACGTAAAACGGGGAAATCACTCTATCTCAAACAACGAACATCAGATTGGCCTGAAATTTTTTCTACAAGTAGAAGTCATTACCAACTACCTGCTGTAAAAATTTCAGCTTGATGAGTTGTGCCGTTATTTTTTAAAAAATATTGATAGGTTTATTACACAAAAAAGTATAAATTTTCCACAACAAACGTAAAACGGGGAAATCACTCTATCTCAAACAACAAACATCAGATTGGCCTGAAATTTTTTCTACAAGTAGAAGTCATTACCATCTGCCTTCAGAGAAAATTTCAGCTTGATGAGTTGTGCCGCTATTTTAAAAAAAAAATATTGATAGGTTTATTACACAAAAAAGTATAATTATTCCACAACAAACGTAAAACGGGGAAATCACTCTATCTCAAACAACAAACATCAGATTGGCCTGAAATTTTTTCTACAAGTAGAAGTCATTACCAACTGCCTTCTGTGAAAATTTCGGCTTGATAAGTTGCGCCGTTTATTTAAAAAAATCGTAATAGATTTATTACACAAGAGTAAAACAGGCAAATCGCTCTATCTCTAACCCCAACCTTCAGATTGGCCTGAAATTGTTTCTACAAGTAGAAATTATTGCAAACTCAACCATTATGGAGTAGTCACTACAAAGCGCAAAAAAAAAAAAAAAAAAAAAAGTTCAGATTCCCTAACACAGACATCAGATTTCAGGTGCTAAGACTCATTGCCGTGTCACATGGGGAAACTTTGAGCCAGGCTTCCCCTTTTTAATAAGTTAGTTTCCACGCCGATTTTTTTTTCGATTCTAAACCCGATCACCCCGTTTGCAAGCAGGTTGAACGTTACTAAGAACAACCAACAATCCGAGATGTTTTTAATGTCCTATATGAATACTGCTTTTCTTTTGTTAAAAATCTTCAATTAATGTTTTCCACAACAAAAGTAAACCGGGGAAATCACTCTATCTCTAACCCCAACCGTCAGATTGGCCTGAAATTTTTTCTACAAGTAGAAGTCATTACCAACTGCCTACTGTAAAAATTTCAGCTTGATGAGTTGTGCCGTTAATTTTTAAAAAATAGTGATAGGTTTATTACACAAAAAAGTATAATTATTCCACAACAAACGTAAAACGGGGAAATCACTCTATCTCAAACAACAAACATCAGATTGGCCTGAAATTTTTTCTACAAGTAGAAGTCATTACCATCTGCCTTCAGAGAAAATTTCAGCTTGATGAGCTGTGCCGTTATTTTTTAAAAAATATTGATAGGTTTATTACACAAAAAAGTATAAATTTTCCACAACAAACGTAAAACGGGGAAATCACTCTATCTCAAACAACAAACATCAGATTGGCCTGAAATTTTTTCTACAAGTAGAAGTCATTAACAACTGCCTGCTGTGAAAATTTCGGCTTGATAAGTTGCGCCGTTTATTTAAAAAAATCGTAATAGATTTATTACACAAGAGTAAAACAGGCAAATCGCTCTATCTCTAACCCCAACCTTCAGATTGGCCTGAAATTGTTTCTACAAGTAGAAATTATTGCAAACTCATCCATTATGGAGTAGTCACTACAAAGCGCAAAAAAAAAAAAAAAAAAAAAAGTTCAGATTCCCTAACACAGACATCAGATTTCAGGTGCTAAGACTCATTGCCGTGTCTCATGGGGAAACTTTGAGCCAGGCTTCCCCTTTTTAATAAGTTAGTTTCCACGCCGATTTTTTTTTCGATTCTAAACCCGATCACCCCGTTTGCAAGCAGGTTGAACGTTACTAAGAACAACCAACAATCCGAGATGTTTTTAATGTCCTATATGAATACTGCTTTTCTTTTGTTAAAAATCTTCAATTAATGTTTTCCACAACAAAAGTAAACCGGGGAAATCACTCTATCTCTAACCCCAACCGTCAGATTGGCCTGAAATTTTTTCTACAAGTAGAAGTCATTACCAACTGCCTACTGTAAAAATTTCAGCTTGATGAGTTGTGCCGTTAATTTTTAAAAAATAGTGATAGGTTTATTACACAAAAGAGTATAAATTTTCCACAACAAACGTAAAACGGGGAAATCACTCTATCTCAAACAACAAACATCAGATTGGCCTGAAATTTTTTCTACAAGTAGAAGTCATTACCATCTGCCTTCAGAGAAAATTTCAGCTTGATGAGTTGTGCCGTTATTTTTTAAAAAATATTGATAGGTTTATTACACAAAAAAGTATAAATTTTCCACAACAAACGTAAAACGGGGAAATCACTCTATCTCAAACAACAAACATCAGATTGGCCTGAAATTTTTTCTACAAGTAGAAGTCATTAACAACTGCCTGCTGTGAAAATTTCGGCTTGATAAGTTGCGCCGTTTATTTAAAAAAATCGTAATAGATTTATTACACAAGAGTAAAACAGGCAAATCGCTCTATCTCTAACCCCAACCTTCAGATTGGCCTGAAATTGTTTCTATAAGTAGAAATTATTGCAAACTCAACCATTATGGAGTAGTCACTACAAAGCGCAAAAAAAAAAAAAAAAAAAAAAAAAAAAAAAGTTCAGATTCCCTAACACAGACATCAGATTTCAGGTGCTAAGACTCATTGCCGTGTCACATGGGGAAACTTTGAGCCAGGCTTCCCCTTTTTAATAAGTTAGTTTCCACGCCGATTTTTTTTTCGATTCTAAACCCGATCACCCCGTTTGCAAGCAGGTTGAACGTTACTAAGAACAACCAACAATCCGAGATGTTTTTAATGTCCTATATGAATACTGCTTTTCTTTTGTTAAAAATCTTCAATTAATGTTTTCCACAACAAACGTAAACCGGGGAAATCACTCTATCTCTAACCCCAACCGTCAGATTGGCCTGAAATTTTTTCTACAAGTAGAAGTCATTACCAACTGCCTACTGTAAAAATTTCAGCTTGATGAGTTGTGCCGTTAATTTTTAAAAATAGTGATAGGTTTATTACACAAAAAAGTATAATTATTCCACAACAAACGTAAAACGGGGAAATCACTCTATCTCAAACAACAAACATCAGATTGGCCTGAAATTTTTTCTACAAGTAGAAGTCATTACCATCTGCCTTCAGAGAAAATTTCAGCTTGATGAGCTGTGCCGTTATTTTTAAAAAAATATTGATAGGTTTATTACACAAAAAAGTATAAATTTTCCACAACAAACGTAAAACGGGGAAATCACTCTATCTCAAACAACAAACATCAGATTGGCCTGAAATTTTTTCTACAAGTAGAAGTCATTAACAACTGCCTGCTGTGAAAATTTCGGCTTGATAAGTTGCGCCGTTTATTTAAAAAAATCGTAATAGATTTATTACACAAGAGTAAAACAGGCAAATCGCTCTATCTCTAACCCCAACCTTCAGATTGGCCTGAAATTGTTTCTACAAGTAGAAATTATTGCAAACTCATCCATTATGGAGTAGTCACTACAAAGCGCAAAAAAAAAAAAAAAAAAAAAAAAAAGTTCAGATTCCCTAACACAGACATCAGATTTCAGGTGCTAAGACTCATTGCCGTGTCTCATGGGGAAACTTTGAGCCAGGCTTCCCCTTTTTAATAAGTTAGTTTCCACGCCGATTTTTTTTTCGATTCTAAACCCGATCACCCCGTTTGCACGCAGGTTGAACGTTACTAAGAACAACCAACAATCCGAGATGTTTTTAATGTCCTATACGAATACTGCTTTTCTTTTGTTAAAAATCTTCAATTAATGTTTTCCACAACAAAAGTAAACCGGGGAAATCACTCTATCTCTAACCCCAACCGTCAGATTGGCCTGAAATTTTTTCTACAAGTAGAAGTCATTACCAACTGCCTACTGTAAAAATTTCAGCTTGATGAGTTGTGCCGTTAATTTTTAAAAAATAGTGATAGGTTTATTACACAAAAAAGTATAAATTTTCCACAACAAACGTAAAACGGGGAAATCACTCTATCTCTAACCCCAACCGTCAGATTGGCCTGAAATTTTTTCTACAAGTAGAAGTCATTACCAACTGCCTACTGTAAAAATTTCAGCTTGATGAGTTGTGCCGTTAATTTTTAAAAAATAGTGATAGGTTTATTACACAAAAGAGTATAAATTTTCCACAACAAACGTAAAACGGGGAAATCACTCTATCTCAAACAACAAACATCAGATTGGCCTGAAATTTTTTCTACAAGTAGAAGTCATTACCATCTGCCTTCAGAGAAAATTTCAGCTTGATGAGTTGTGCCGTTATTTTTTAAAAAATATTGATAGGTTTATTACACAAAAAAGTATAAATTTTCCACAACAAACGTAAAACGGGGAAATCACTCTATCTCAAACAACAAACATCAGATTGGCCTGAATTTTTTTCTACAAGTAGAAGTCATTACCAACTGCCTTCTGTGAAAATTTCAGCTTGATGAGTTGTGCCGTTAATTTTTAAAAAATAGTGATAGGTTTATTACACAAAAAAGTATAATTATTCCACAACAAACGTAAAACGGGGAAATCACTCTATCTCAAACAACAAACATCAGATTGGCCTGAAATTGTTTCTACAAGTAGAAATTATTGCAAACTCAACCATTACGGAGTAGTCACTACAAAGCGCAAAAAAAAAAAAAAAAAAAAAAAAAAAAAAAGTTCAGATTCCCTAACACAGACATCAGATTTCAGGTGCTAAGACTCATTGCCGTGTCTCATGGGGAAACTTTGAGCCAGGCTTCCCCTTTTTAATAAGTTAGTTTCCACGCCGATTTTTTTTTCGATTCTAAACCCGATCACCCCGTTTGCAAGCAGGTTGAACGTTACTAAGAACAACCAACAATCTGAGATGTTTTTAATGTCCTATATGAATACTGCTTTTCTTTTGTTAAAAATCTTCAATTAATGTTTTCCACAACAAAAGTAAACCGGGGAAATCACTCTATCTCTAACCCCAACCGTCAGATTGGCCTGAAATTTTTTCTACAAGTAGAAGTCATTACCAACTGCCTACTGTAAAAATTTCAGCTTGATGAGTTGTGCCGTTAATTTTTAAAAAATAGTGATAGGTTTATTACACAAAAGAGTATAAATTTTCCACAACAAACGTAAAACGGGGAAATCACTCTATCTCAAACAACAAACATCAGATTGGCCTGAAATTTTTTCTACAAGTAGAAGTCATTACCATCTGCCTTCAGAGAAAATTTCAGCTTGATGAGTTGTGCCGTTATTTTTTAAAAAATATTGATAGGTTTATTACACAAAAAAGTATAAATTTTCCACAACAAACGTAAAACGGGGAAATCACTCTATCTCTAACCCCAACCGTCAGATTGGCCTGAAATTTTTTCTACAAGTAGAAGTCATTACCAACTGCCTACTGTAAAAATTTCAGCTTGATGAGTTGTGCCGTTAATTTTTAAAAAATAGTGATAGGTTTATTACACAAAAGAGTATAAATTTTCCACAACAAACGTAAAACGGGGAAATCACTCTATCTCAAACAACAAACATCAGATTGGCCTGAAATTTTTTCTACAAGTAGAAGTCATTACCATCTGCCTTCAGAGAAAATTTCAGCTTGATGAGTTGTGCCGTTATTTTTTAAAAAATATTGATAGGTTTATTACACAAAAAAGTATAAATTTTCCACAACAAACGTAAAACGGGGAAATCACTCTATCTCAAACAACAAACATCAGATTGGCCTGAATTTTTTTCTACAAGTAGAAGTCATTACCAACTGCCTTCTGTGAAAATTTCAGCTTGATAAACTGTGCCGTTAATTTTTAAAAAATAGTGATAGGTTTATTACACAAAAAAGTATAATTATTCCACAACAAACGTAAAACGGGGAAATCACTCTATCTCAAACAACAAACATCAGATTGGCCTGAAATTTTTTCTACAAGTAGAAGTCATTACCAACTGCCTTCTGTGAAAATTTCGGCTTGATAAGTTGCGCCGTTTATTTAAAAAAATCGTAATAGATTTATTACACAAGAGTAAAACAGGCAAATCGCTCTATCTCTAACCCCAACCTTCAGATTGGCCTGAAATTGTTTCTATAAGTAGAAATTATTGCAAACTCAACCATTATGGAGTAGTCACTACAAAGCGCAAAAAAAAAAAAAAAAAAAAAAAAAAAAAAAGTTCAGATTCCCTAACACAGACATCAGATTTCAGGTGCTAAGACTCATTGCCGTGTCACATGGGGAAACTTTGAGCCAGGCTTCCCCTTTTTAATAAGTTAGTTTCCACGCCGATTTTTTTTTCGATTCTAAACCCGATCACCCCGTTTGCAAGCAGGTTGAACGTTACTAAGAACAACCAACAATCCGAGATGTTTTTAATGTCCTATATGAATACTGCTTTTCTTTTGTTAAAAATCTTCAATTAATGTTTTCCACAACAAACGTAAACCGGGGAAATCACTCTATCTCTAACCCCAACCGTCAGATTGGCCTGAAATTTTTTCTACAAGTAGAAGTCATTACCAACTGCCTACTGTAAAAATTTCAGCTTGATGAGTTGTGCCGTTAATTTTTAAAAATAGTGATAGGTTTATTACACAAAAAAGTATAATTATTCCACAACAAACGTAAAACGGGGAAATCACTCTATCTCAAACAACAAACATCAGATTGGCCTGAAATTTTTTCTACAAGTAGAAGTCATTACCATCTGCCTTCAGAGAAAATTTCAGCTTGATGAGCTGTGCCGTTATTTTTAAAAAAATATTGATAGGTTTATTACACAAAAAAGTATAAATTTTCCACAACAAACGTAAAACGGGGAAATCACTCTATCTCAAACAACAAACATCAGATTGGCCTGAATTTTTTTCTACAAGTAGAAGTCATTACCAACTGCCTTCTGTGAAAATTTCAGCTTGATGAGTTGTGCCGTTAATTTTTAAAAAATAGTGATAGGTTTATTACACAAAAAAGTATAATTATTCCACAACAAACGTAAAACGGGGAAATCACTCTATCTCAAACAACAAACATCAGATTGGCCTGAAATTGTTTCTACAAGTAGAAATTATTGCAAACTCATCCATTATGGAGTAGTCACTACAAAGCGCAAAAAAAAAAAAAAAAAAAAAAAGTTCAGATTCCCTAACACAGACATCAGATTTCAGGTGCTAAGACTCATTGCCGTGTCTCATGGGGAAACTTTGAGCCAGGCTTCTCCTTTTTAATAAGTTAGTTTCCACGCCGATTTTTTTTTCGATTCTAAACCCGATCACCCCGTTTGCAAGCAGGTTGAACGTTACTTAGAACAACCAACAATCCGAGATGTTTTTAATGTCCTATATGAATACTGCTTTTCTTTTGTTAAAAATCTTCAATTAATGTTTTCCACAACAAAAGTAAACCGGGGAAATCACTCTATCTCTAACCCCAACCGTCAGATTGGCCTGAAATTTTTTCTACAAGTAGAAGTCATTACCAACTGCCTACTGTAAAAATTTCAGCTTGATGAGTTGTGCCGTTAATTTTTAAAAAATAGTGATAGGTTTATTACACAAAAAAGTATAAATTTTCCACAACAAACGTAAAACGGGGAAATCACTCTATCTCTAACCCCAACCGTCAGATTGGCCTGAAATTTTTTCTACAAGTAGAAGTCATTACCAACTGCCTACTGTAAAAATTTCAGCTTGATGAGTTGTGCCGTTAATTTTTAAAAAATAGTGATAGGTTTATTACACAAAAGAGTATAAATTTTCCACAACAAACGTAAAACGGGGAAATCACTCTATCTCAAACAACAAACATCAGATTGGCCTGAAATTTTTTCTACAAGTAGAAGTCATTACCATCTGCCTTCAGAGAAAATTTCAGCTTGATGAGTTGTGCCGTTATTTTTTAAAAAATATTGATAGGTTTATTACACAAAAAAGTATAAATTTTCCACAACAAACGTAAAACGGGGAAATCACTCTATCTCAAACAACAAACATCAGATTGGCCTGAATTTTTTTCTACAAGTAGAAGTCATTACCAACTGCCTTCTGTGAAAATTTCAGCTTGATAAACTGTGCCGTTAATTTTTAAAAAATAGTGATAGGTTTATTACACAAAAAAGTATAATTATTCCACAACAAACGTAAAACGGGGAAATCACTCTATCTCAAACAACAAACATCAGATTGGCCTGAAATTTTTTCTACAAGTAGAAGTCATTACCAACTGCCTTCTGTGAAAATTTCGGCTTGATAAGTTGCGCCGTTTATTTAAAAAAATCGTAATAGATTTATTACACAAGAGTAAAACAGGCAAATCGCTCTATCTCTAACCCCAACCTTCAGATTGGCCTGAAATTGTTTCTATAAGTAGAAATTATTGCAAACTCAACCATTATGGAGTAGTCACTACAAAGCGCAAAAAAAAAAAAAAAAAAAAAAAAAAAAAGTTCAGATTCCCTAACACAGACATCAGATTTCAGGTGCTAAGACTCATTGCCGTGTCACATGGGGAAACTTTGAGCCAGGCTTCCCCTTTTTAATAAGTTAGTTTCCACGCCGATTTTTTTTTCGATTCTAAACCCGATCACCCCGTTTGCAAGCAGGTTGAACGTTACTAAGAACAACCAACAATCCGAGATGTTTTTAATGTCCTATATGAATACTGCTTTTCTTTTGTTAAAAATCTTCAATTAATGTTTTCCACAACAAACGTAAACCGGGGAAATCACTCTATCTCTAACCCCAACCGTCAGATTGGCCTGAAATTTTTTCTACAAGTAGAAGTCATTACCAACTGCCTACTGTAAAAATTTCAGCTTGATGAGTTGTGCCGTTAATTTTTAAAAATAGTGATAGGTTTATTACACAAAAAAGTATAATTATTCCACAACAAACGTAAAACGGGGAAATCACTCTATCTCAAACAACAAACATCAGATTGGCCTGAAATTTTTTCTACAAGTAGAAGTCATTACCATCTGCCTTCAGAGAAAATTTCAGCTTGATGAGCTGTGCCGTTATTTTTAAAAAAATATTGATAGGTTTATTACACAAAAAAGTATAAATTTTCCACAACAAACGTAAAACGGGGAAATCACTCTATCTCAAACAACAAACATCAGATTGGCCTGAAATTTTTTCTACAAGTAGAAGTCATTAACAACTGCCTGCTGTGAAAATTTCGGCTTGATAAGTTGCGCCGTTTATTTAAAAAAATCGTAATAGATTTATTACACAAGAGTAAAACAGGCAAATCGCTCTATCTCTAACCCCAACCTTCAGATTGGCCTGAAATTGTTTCTACAAGTAGAAATTATTGCAAACTCATCCATTATGGAGTAGTCACTACAAAGCGCAAAAAAAAAAAAAAAAAAAAAAAAAAAGTTCAGATTCCCTAACACAGACATCAGATTTCAGGTGCTAAGACTCATTGCCGTGTCTCATGGGGAAACTTTGAGCCAGGCTTCCCCTTTTTAATAAGTTAGTTTCCACGCCGATTTTTTTTTCGATTCTAAACCCGATCACCCCGTTTGCAAGCAGGTTGAACGTTACTAAGAACAACCAACAATCCGAGATGTTTTTAATGTCCTATATGAATACTGCTTTTCTTTTGTTAAAAATCTTCAATTAATGTTTTCCACAACAAAAGTAAACCGGGGAAATCACTCTATCTCTAACCCCAACCGTCAGATTGGCCTGAAATTTTTTCTACAAGTAGAAGTCATTACCAACTGCCTACTGTAAAAATTTCAGCTTGATGAGTTGTGCCGTTAATTTTTAAAAAATAGTGATAGGTTTATTACACAAAAAAGTATAAATTTTCCACAACAAACGTAAAACGGGGAAATCACTCTATCTCTAACCCCAACCGTCAGATTGGCCTGAAATTTTTTCTACAAGTAGAAGTCATTACCAACTGCCTACTGTAAAAATTTCAGCTTGATGAGTTGTGCCGTTAATTTTTAAAAAATAGTGATAGGTTTATTACACAAAAGAGTATAAATTTTCCACAACAAACGTAAAACGGGGAAATCACTCTATCTCAAACAACAAACATCAGATTGGCCTGAAATTTTTTCTACAAGTAGAAGTCATTACCATCTGCCTTCAGAGAAAATTTCAGCTTGATGAGTTGTGCCGTTATTTTTTAAAAAATATTGATAGGTTTATTACACAAAAAAGTATAAATTTTCCACAACAAACGTAAAACGGGGAAATCACTCTATCTCAAACAACAAACATCAGATTGGCCTGAATTTTTTTCTACAAGTAGAAGTCATTACCAACTGCCTTCTGTGAAAATTTCAGCTTGATGAGTTGTGCCGTTAATTTTTAAAAAATAGTGATAGGTTTATTACACAAAAAAGTATAATTATTCCACAACAAACGTAAAACGGGGAAATCACTCTATCTCAAACAACAAACATCAGATTGGCCTGAAATTGTTTCTACAAGTAGAAATTATTGCAAACTCATCCATTATGGAGTAGTCACTACAAAGCGCAAAAAAAAAAAAAAAAAAAAAAAGTTCAGATTCCCTAACACAGACATCAGATTTCAGGTGCTAAGACTCATTGCCGTGTCTCATGGGGAAACTTTGAGCCAGGCTTCTCCTTTTTAATAAGTTAGTTTCCACGCCGATTTTTTTTTCGATTCTAAACCCGATCACCCCGTTTGCAAGCAGGTTGAACGTTACTTAGAACAACCAACAATCCGAGATGTTTTTAATGTCCTATATGAATACTGCTTTTCTTTTGTTAAAAATCTTCAATTAATGTTTTCCACAACAAAAGTAAACCGGGGAAATCACTCTATCTCTAACCCCAACCGTCAGATTGGCCTGAAATTTTTTCTACAAGTAGAAGTCATTACCAACTGCCTACTGTAAAAATTTCAGCTTGATGAGTTGTGCCGTTAATTTTTAAAAAATAGTGATAGGTTTATTACACAAAAAAGTATAAATTTTCCACAACAAACGTAAAACGGGGAAATCACTCTATCTCTAACCCCAACCGTCAGATTGGCCTGAAATTTTTTCTACAAGTAGAAGTCATTACCAACTGCCTACTGTAAAAATTTCAGCTTGATGAGTTGTGCCGTTAATTTTTAAAAAATAGTGATAGGTTTATTACACAAAAGAGTATAAATTTTCCACAACAAACGTAAAACGGGGAAATCACTCTATCTCAAACAACAAACATCAGATTGGCCTGAAATTTTTTCTACAAGTAGAAGTCATTACCATCTGCCTTCAGAGAAAATTTCAGCTTGATGAGTTGTGCCGTTATTTTTTAAAAAATATTGATAGGTTTATTACACAAAAAAGTATAAATTTTCCACAACAAACGTAAAACGGGGAAATCACTCTATCTCAAACAACAAACATCAGATTGGCCTGAATTTTTTTCTACAAGTAGAAGTCATTACCAACTGCCTTCTGTGAAAATTTCAGCTTGATAAACTGTGCCGTTAATTTTTAAAAAATAGTGATAGGTTTATTACACAAAAAAGTATAATTATTCCACAACAAACGTAAAACGGGGAAATCACTCTATCTCAAACAACAAACATCAGATTGGCCTGAAATTTTTTCTACAAGTAGAAGTCATTACCAACTGCCTTCTGTGAAAATTTCGGCTTGATAAGTTGCGCCGTTTATTTAAAAAAATCGTAATAGATTTATTACACAAGAGTAAAACAGGCAAATCGCTCTATCTCTAACCCCAACCTTCAGATTGGCCTGAAATTGTTTCTATAAGTAGAAATTATTGCAAACTCAACCATTATGGAGTAGTCACTACAAAGCGCAAAAAAAAAAAAAAAAAAAAAAAAAAAAGTTCAGATTCCCTAACACAGACATCAGATTTCAGGTGCTAAGACTCATTGCCGTGTCACATGGGGAAACTTTGAGCCAGGCTTCCCCTTTTTAATAAGTTAGTTTCCACGCCGATTTTTTTTTCGATTCTAAACCCGATCACCCCGTTTGCAAGCAGGTTGAACGTTACTAAGAACAACCAACAATCCGAGATGTTTTTAATGTCCTATATGAATACTGCTTTTCTTTTGTTAAAAATCTTCAATTAATGTTTTCCACAACAAAAGTAAACCGGGGAAATCACTCTATCTCTAACCCCAACCGTCAGATTGGCCTGAAATTTTTTCTACAAGTAGAAGTCATTACCAACTGCCTACTGTAAAAATTTCAGCTTGATGAGTTGTGCCGTTAATTTTTAAAAAATAGTGATAGGTTTATTACACAAAAAAGTATAAATTTTCCACAACAAACGTAAAACGGGGAAATCACTCTATCTCTAACCCCAACCGTCAGATTGGCCTGAAATTTTTTCTACAAGTAGAAGTCATTACCAACTGCCTACTGTAAAAATTTCAGCTTGATGAGTTGTGCCGTTAATTTTTAAAAAATAGTGATAGGTTTATTACACAAAAGAGTATAAATTTTCCACAACAAACGTAAAACGGGGAAATCACTCTATCTCAAACAACAAACATCAGATTGGCCTGAAATTTTTTCTACAAGTAGAAGTCATTACCATCTGCCTTCAGAGAAAATTTCAGCTTGATGAGTTGTGCCGTTATTTTTTAAAAAATATTGATAGGTTTATTACACAAAAAAGTATAAATTTTCCACAACAAACGTAAAACGGGGAAATCACTCTATCTCAAACAACAAACATCAGATTGGCCTGAATTTTTTTCTACAAGTAGAAGTCATTACCAACTGCCTTCTGTGAAAATTTCAGCTTGATGAGTTGTGCCGTTAATTTTTAAAAAATAGTGATAGGTTTATTACACAAAAAAGTATAATTATTCCACAACAAACGTAAAACGGGGAAATCACTCTATCTCAAACAACAAACATCAGATTGGCCTGAAATTGTTTCTACAAGTAGAAATTATTGCAAACTCAACCATTACGGAGTAGTCACTACAAAGCGCAAAAAAAAAAAAAAAAAAAAAAAAAAAAAAAAAAAAAAAAAAAAGTTCAGATTCCCTAACACAGACATCAGATTTCAGGTGCTAAGACTCATTGCCGTGTCACATGGGGAAACTTTGAGCCAGGCTTCCCCTTTTTAATAAGTTAGTTTCCACGCCGATTTTTTTTTCGATTCTTAACCCGATCACCCCGTTTGCAAGCAGGTTGAACGTTACTAAGAACAACCAACAATCCGAGATGTTTTTAATGTCCTATATGAATACTGCTTTTCTTTTGTTAAAAATCTTCAATTAATGTTTTCCACAACAAAAGTAAACCGGGGAAATCACTCTATCTCTAACCCCAACCGTCAGATTGGCCTTAAAATTTTTTCTACAAGTAGAAGTCATTACCAACTGCCTACTGTAAAAATTTCAGCTTGATGAGTTGTGCCGTTAATTTTTAAAAAATAGTGATAGGTTTATTACACAAAAAAGTATAATTATTCCACAACAAACGTAAAACGGGGAAATCACTCTATCTCAAACAACAAACATCAGATTGGCCTGAAATTTTTTCTACAAGTAGAAGTCATTACCATCTGCCTTCAGAGAAAATTTCAGCTTGATGAGCTGTGCCGTTATTTTTTAAAAAATATTGATAGGTTTATTACACAAAAAAGTATAAATTTTCCACAACAAACGTAAAACGGGGAAATCACTCTATCTCAAACAACAAACATCAGATTGGCCTGAATTTTTTTCTACAAGTAGAAGTCATTACCAACTGCCTTCTGTGAAAATTTCAGCTTGATGAGTTGTGCCGTTAATTTTTAAAAAATAGTGATAGGTTTATTACACAAAAAAGTATAATTATTCCACAACAAACGTAAAACGGGGAAATCACTCTATCTCAAACAACAAACATCAGATTGGCCTGAAATTTTTTCTACAAGTAGAAGTCATTACCATCTGCCTTCAGAGAAAATTTCAGCTTGATGAGTTGTGCCGTTATTTTTTAAAAAATATTGATAGGTTTATTACACAAAAAAGTATAAATTTTCCACAACAAACGTAAAACGGGGAAATCACTCTATCTCAAACAACAAACATCAGATTGGCCTGAATTTTTTTCTACAAGTAGAAGTCATTACCAACTGCCTTCTGTGAAAATTTCAGCTTGATAAACTGTGCCGTTAATTTTTAAAAAATAGTGATAGGTTTATTACACAAAAAAGTATAATTATTCCACAACAAACGTAAAACGGGGAAATCACTCTATCTCAAACAACAAACATCAGATTGGCCTGAAATTGTTTCGACAAGTAGAAATTATTGCAAACTCAACCATTACGGAGTAGTCACTACAAAGCGCAAAAAAAAAAAAAAAAAAAAAAAAAAAAAAAAAAAAAAAAAAAAAAAAAAAGTTCAGATTCCCTAACACAGACATCAGATTTCAGGTGCTAAGACTCATTGCCGTGTCTCATGGGGAAACTTTGAGCCAGGCTTCCCCTTTTTAATAAGTTAGTTTCCACGCCGATTTTTTTTTCGATTCTTAACCCGATCACCCCGTTTGCAAGCAGGTTGAACGTTACTAAGAACAACCAACAATCCGAGATGTTTTTAATGTCCTATATGAATACTGCTTTTCTTTTGTTAAAAATCTTCAATTAATGTTTTCCACAACAAAAGTAAACCGGGGAAATCACTCTATCTCTAACCCCAACCGTCAGATTGGCCTTAAAATTTTTTCTACAAGTAGAAGTCATTACCAACTGCCTACTGTAAAAATTTCAGCTTGATGAGTTGTGCCGTTAATTTTTAAAAAATAGTGATAGGTTTATTACACAAAAAAGTATAATTATTCCACAACAAACGTAAAACGGGGAAATCACTCTATCTCAAACAACAAACATCAGATTGGCCTGAAATTTTTTCTACAAGTAGAAGTCATTACCATCTGCCTTCAGAGAAAATTTCAGCTTGATGAGCTGTGCCGTTATTTTTTAAAAAATATTGATAGGTTTATTACACAAAAAAGTATAAATTTTCCACAACAAACGTAAAACGGGGAAATCACTCTATCTCAAACAACAAACATCAGATTGGCCTGAAATTTTTTCTACAAGTAGAAGTCATTAACAACTGCCTGCTGTGAAAATTTCGGCTTGATAAGTTGCGCCGTTTATTTAAAAAAATCGTAATAGATTTATTACACAAGAGTAAAACAGGCAAATCGCTCTATCTCTAACCCCAACCTTCAGATTGGCCTGAAATTGTTTCTTCAAGTAGAAATTATTGCAAACTCATCCATTATGGAGTAGTCACTACAAAGCGCAAAAAAAAAAAAAAAAAAAAAAAAAAAGTTCAGATTCCCTAACACAGACATCAGATTTCAGGTCCTAAGACTCATTGCCGTGTCTCATGGGGAAACTTTGAGCCAGGCTTCCCCTTTTTAATAAGTTAGTTTCCACGCCGATTTTTTTTTCGATTCTAAACCCGATCACCCCGTTTGCAAGCAGGTTGAACGTTACTAAGAACAACCAACAATCCGAGATGTTTTTAATGTCCTATATGAATACTGCTTTTCTTTTGTTAAAAATCTTCAATTAATGTTTTCCACAACAAAAGTAAACCGGGGAAATCACTCTATCTCTAACCCCAACCGTCAGATTGGCCTGAAATTTTTTCTACAAGTAGAAGTCATTACCAACTGCCTACTGTAAAAATTTCAGCTTGATGAGTTGTGCCGTTATTTTTTAAAAAATATTGATAGGTTTATTACACAAAAAAGTATAAATTTTCCACAACAAACGTAAAACGGGGAAATCACTCTATCTCAAACAACAAACATCAGATTGGCCTGAATTTTTTTCTACAAGTAGAAGTCATTACCAACTGCCTTCTGTGAAAATTTCAGCTTGATAAACTGTGCCGTTAATTTTTAAAAAATAGTGATAGGTTTATTACACAAAAAAGTATAATTATTCCACAACAAACGTAAAACGGGGAAATCACTCTATCTCAAACAACAAACATCAGATTGGCCTGAAATTTTTTCTACAAGTAGAAGTCATTAACAACTGCCTGCTGTGAAAATTTCGGCTTGATAAGTTGCGCCGTTTATTTAAAAAAATCGTAATAGATTTATTACACAAGAGTAAAACAGGCAAATCGCTCTATCTCTAACCCCAACCTTCAGATTGGCCTGAAATTGTTTCTACAAGTAGAAATTATTGCAAACTCATCCATTATGGAGTAGTCACTACAAAGCGCAAAAAAAAAAAAAAAAAAAAAAAAGTTCAGATTCCCTAACACAGACATCAGATTTCAGGTGCTAAGACTCATTGCCGTGTCTCATGGGGAAACTTTGAGCCAGGCTTCCCCTTTTTAATAAGTTAGTTTCCACGCCGATTTTTTTTTCGATTCTAAACCCGATCACCCCGTTTGCAAGCAGGTTGAACGTTACTAAGAACAACCAACAATCCGAGATGTTTTTAATGTCCTATATGAATACTGCTTTTCTTTTGTTAAAAATCTTCAATTAATGTTTTCCACAACAAAAGTAAACCGGGGAAATCACTCTATCTCTAACCCCAACCGTCAGATTGGCCTGAAATTTTTTCTACAAGTAGAAGTCATTACCAACTGCCTACTGTAAAAATTTCAGCTTGATGAGTTGTGCCGTTAATTTTTAAAAAATAGTGATAGGTTTATTACACAAAAAAGTATAAATTTTCCACAACAAACGTAAAACGGGGAAATCACTCTATCTCTAACCCCAACCGTCAGATTGGCCTGAAATTTTTTCTACAAGAAGAAGTCATTACCAACTGCCTACTGTAAAAATTTCAGCTTGATGAGTTGTGCCGTTAATTTTTAAAAAATAGTGATAGGTTTATTACACAAAAGAGTATAAATTTTCCACAACAAACGTAAAACGGGGAAATCACTCTATCTCAAACAACAAACATCAGATTGGCCTGAAATTTTTTCTACAAGTAGAAGTCATTACCATCTGCCTTCAGAGAAAATTTCAGCTTGATGAGTTGTGCCGTTATTTTTTAAAAAATATTGATAGGTTTATTACACAAAAAAGTATAAATTTTCCACAACAAACGTAAAACGGGGAAATCACTCTATCTCAAACAACAAACATCAGATTGGCCTGAATTTTTTTCTACAAGTAGAAGTCATTACCAACTGCCTTCTGTGAAAATTTCAGCTTGATAAACTGTGCCGTTAATTTTTAAAAAATAGTGATAGGTTTATTACACAAAAAAGTATAATTATTCCACAACAAACGTAAAACGGGGAAATCACTCTATCTCAAACAACAAACATCAGATTGGCCTGAAATTGTTTCTACAAGTAGAAATTATTGCAAACTCAACCATTACGGAGTAGTCACTACAAAGCGCAAAAAAAAAAAAAAAAAAAAAAAAAAAAAAAAAAAAAAAAAAAAAAAAGTTCAGATTCCCTACCACAGACATCAGATTTCAGGTGCTAAGACTCATTGCCGTGTCTCATGGGGAAACTTTGAGCCAGGCTTCCCCTTTTTAATAAGTTAGTTTCCACGCCGATTTTTTTTTTCGATTCTTAACCCGATCACCCCGTTTGCAAGCAGGTTGAACGTTACTAAGAACAACCTACAATCCGAGATGTTTTTAATGTCCTATATGAATACTGCTTTTCTTTTGTTAAAAATCTTCAATTAATGTTTTCCACAACAAAAGTAAACCGGGGAAATCACTCTATCTCTAACCCCAACCGTCAGATTGGCCTTAAAATTTTTTCTACAAGTAGAAGTCATTACCAACTGCCTACTGTAAAAATTTCAGCTTGATGAGTTGTGCCGTTAATTTTTAAAAAATAGTGATAGGTTTATTACACAAAAAAGTATAAATTTTCCACAACAAACGTAAAACGGGGAAATCACTCTATCTCAAACAACAAACATCAGATTGGCCTGAAATTTTTTCTACAAGTAGAAGTCATTACCATCTGCCTTCAGAGAAAATTTCAGCTTGATGAGCTGTGCCGTTATTTTTTAAAAAATATTGATAGGTTTATTACACAAAAAAGTATAAATTTTCCACAACAAACGTAAAACGGGGAAATCACTCTATCTCAAACAACAAACATCAGATTGGCCTGAAATTTTTTCTACAAGTAGAAGTCATTAACAACTGCCTGCTGTGAAAATTTCGGCTTGATAAGTTGCGCCGTTTATTTAAAAAAATCGTAATAGATTTATTACACAAGAGTAAAACAGGCAAATCGCTCTATCTCTAACCCCAACCTTCAGATTGGCCTGAAATTGTTTCTTCAAGTAGAAATTATTGCAAACTCATCCATTATGGAGTAGTCACTACAAAGCGCAAAAAAAAAAAAAAAAAAAAAAAAAAAAAGTTCAGATTCCCTAACACAGACATCAGATTTCAGGTCCTAAGACTCATTGCCGTGTCTCATGGGGAAACTTTGAGCCAGGCTTCCCCTTTTTAATAAGTTAGTTTCCACGCCGATTTTTTTTTCGATTCTAAACCCGATCACCCCGTTTGCAAGCAGGTTGAACGTTACTAAGAACAACCAACAATCCGAGATGTTTTTAATGTCCTATATGAATACTGCTTTTCTTTTGTTAAAAATCTTCAATTAATGTTTTCCACAACAAAAGTAAACCGGGGAAATCACTCTATCTCTAACCCCAACCGTCAGATTGGCCTGAAATTTTTTCTACAAGTAGAAGTCATTACCAACTGCCTACTGTAAAAATTTCAGCTTGATGAGTTGTGCCGTTAATTTTTAAAAAATAGTGATAGGTTTATTACACAAAAAAGTATAAATTTTCCACAACAAACGTAAAACGGGGAAATCACTCTATCTCTAACCCCAACCGTCAGATTGGCCTGAAATTTTTTCTACAAGTAGAAGTCATTACCAACTGCCTACTGTAAAAATTTCAGCTTGATGAGTTGTGCCGTTAATTTTTAAAAAATAGTGATAAGTTTATTACACAAAAAAGTATAATTATTCCACAACAAACGTAAAACGGGGAAATCACTCTATCTCAAACAACAAACATCAGATTGGCCTGAAATTTTTTCTACAAGTAGAAGTCATTACCAACTGCCTACTGTAAAAATTTCAGCTTGATGAGTTGTGCCGTTAATTTAAAAAAAATAGTGATAGGTTTATTACACAAAAAAGTATAAATTTTCCACAACAAACGTAAAACGGGGAAATCACTCTATCTCAAACAACAAACATCAGATTGGCCTGAATTTTTTTCTACAAGTAGAAGTCATTACCAACTGCCTTCTGTGAAAATTTCAGCTTGATAAACTGTGCCGTTAATTTTTAAAAAATAGTGATAGGTTTATTACACAAAAAAGTATAATTATTCCACAACAAACGTAAAACGGGGAAATCACTCTATCTCAAACAACAAACATCAGATTGGCCTGAAATTTTTTCTACAAGTAGAAGTCATTACCAACTGCCTTCTGTGAAAATTTCGGCTTGATAAGTTGCGCCGTTTATTTAAAAAAATCGTAATAGATTTATTACACAAGAGTAAAACAGGCAAATCGCTCTATCTCTAACCCCAACCTTCAGATTGGCCTGAAATTGTTTCTACAAGTAGAAATTATTGCAAACTCATCCATTATGGAGTAGTCACTACAAAGCGCAAAAAAAAAAAAAAAAAAAAAAAAAAAAAGTTCAGATTCCCTAACACAGACATCAGATTTCAGGTGCTAAGACTCATTGCCGTGTCTCATGGGGAAACTTTGAGCCAGGCTTCCCCTTTTTAATAAGTTAGTTTCCACGCCGATTTTTTTTTTCGATTCTAAACCCGATCACCCCGTTTGCAAGCAGGTTGAACGTTACTAAGAACAACCAACAATCCGAGATGTTTTTAATGTCCTATATGAATACTGCTTTTCTTTTGTTAAAAATCTTCAATTAATGTTTTCCACAACAAAAGTAAACCGGGGAAATCACTCTATCTCTAACCCCAACCGTCAGATTGGCCTGAAATTTTTTCTACAAGTAGAAGTCATTACCAACTGCCTACTGTAAAAATTTCAGCTTGATGAGTTGTGCCGTTAATTTTTAAAAAATAGTGATAGGTTTATTACACAAAAAAGTATAATTATTCCACAACAAACGTAAAACGGGGAAATCACTCTATCTCAAACAACAAACATCAGATTGGCCTGAAATTTTTTCTACAAGTAGAAGTCATTACCATCTGCCTTCAGAGAAAATTTCAGCTTGATGAGCTGTGCCGTTATTTTTTAAAAAATATTGATAGGTTTATTACACAAAAAAGTATAAATTTTCCACAACAAACGTAAAACGGGGAAATCACTCTATCTCAAACAACAAACATCAGATTGGCCTGAAATTTTTTCTACAAGTAGAAGTCATTAACAACTGCCTGCTGTGAAAATTTCGGCTTGATAAGTTGCGCCGTTTATTTAAAAAAATCGTAATAGATTTATTACACAAGAGTAAAACAGGCAAATCGCTCTATCTCTAACCCCAACCTTCAGATTGGCCTGAAATTGTTTCTACAAGTAGAAATTATTGCAAACTCATCCATTATGGAGTAGTCACTACAAAGCGCAAAAAAAAAAAAAAAAAAAAAAAAAAAGTTCAGATTCCCTAACACAGACATCAGATTTCAGGTGCTAAGACTCATTGCCGTGTCTCATGGGGAAACTTTGAGCCAGGCTTCCCCTTTTTAATAAGTTAGTTTCCACGCCGATTTTTTTTTCGATTCTAAACCCGATCACCCCGTTTGCAAGCAGGTTGAACGTTACTAAGAACAACCAACAATCCGAGATGTTTTTAATGTCCTATATGAATACTGCTTTTCTTTTGTTAAAAATCTTCAATTAATGTTTTCCACAACAAAAGTAAACCGGGGAAATCACTCTATCTCTAACCCCAACCGTCAGATTGGCCTGAAATTTTTTCTACAAGTAGAAGTCATTACCAACTGCCTACTGTAAAAATTTCAGCTTGATGAGTTGTGCCGTTAATTTTTAAAAAATAGTGATAGGTTTATTACACAAAAAAGTATAATTATTCCACAACAAACGTAAAACGGGGAAATCACTCTATCTCAAACAACAAACATCAGATTGGCCTGAAATTTTTTCTACAAGTAGAAGTCATTACCAACTACCTGCTGTAAAAATTTCAGCTTGATGAGTTGTGCCGTTATTTTTTGAAAAATATTGATAGGTTTATTACACAAAAAAGTATAAATTTTCCACAACAAACGTAAAACGGGGAAATCACTCTATCTCAAACAACAAACATCAGATTGGCCTGAATTTTTTTCTACAAGTAGAAGTCATTACCAACTGCCTTCTGTGAAAATTTCAGCTTGATAAACTGTGCCGTTAATTTTTAAAAAATAGTGATAGGTTTATTACACAAAAAAGTATAATTATTCCACAACAAACGTAAAACGGGGAAATCACTCTATCTCAAACAACAAACATCAGATTGGCCTGAAATTTTTTCTACAAGTAGAAGTCATTACCAACTGCCTTCTGTGAAAATTTCGGCTTGATAAGTTGCGCCGTTTATTTAAAAAAATCGTAATAGATTTATTACACAAGAGTAAAACAGGCAAATCGCTCTATCTCTAACCCCAACCTTCAGATTGGCCTGAAATTGTTTCTACAAGTAGAAATTATTGCAAACTCATCCATTATGGAGTAGTCACTACAAAGCGCAAAAAAAAAAAAAAAAAAAAAAAAGTTCAGATTCCCTAACACAGACATCAGATTTCAGGTGCTAAGACTCATTGCCGTGTCTCATGGGGAAACTTTGAGCCAGGCTTCCCCTTTTTAATAAGTTAGTTTCCACGCCGATTTTTTTTTCGATTCTAAACCCGATCACCCCGTTTGCAAGCAGGTTGAACGTTACTAAGAACAACCAACAATCCGAGATGTTTTTAATGTCCTATATGAATACTGCTTTTCTTTTGTTAAAAATCTTCAATTAATGTTTTCCACAACAAACGTAAACCGGGGAAATCACTCTATCTCTAACCCCAACCGTCAGATTGGCCTGAAATTTTTTCTACAAGTAGAAGTCATTACCAACTGCCTACTGTAAAAATTTCAGCTTGATGAGTTGTGCCGTTAATTTTTAAAAAATAGTGATAGGTTTATTACACAAAAAAGTATAATTATTCCACAACAAACGTAAAACGGGGAAATCACTCTATCTCAAACAACAAACATCAGATTGGCCTGAAATTTTTTCTACAAGTAGAAGTCATTACCATCTGCCTTCAGAGAAAATTTCAGCTTGATGAGCTGTGCCGTTATTTTTTAAAAAATATTGATAGGTTTATTACACAAAAAAGTATAAATTTTCCACAACAAACGTAAAACGGGGAAATCACTCTATCTCAAACAACAAACATCAGATTGGCCTGAAATTTTTTCTACAAGTAGAAGTCATTAACAACTGCCTTCTGTGAAAATTTCGGCTTGATAAGTTGCGCCGTTTATTTAAAAAAATCGTAATAGATTTATTACACAAGAGTAAAACAGGCAAATCGCTCTATCTCTAACCCCAACCTTCAGATTGGCCTGAAATTGTTTCTACAAGTAGAAATTATTGCAAACTCATCCATTATGGAGTAGTCACTACAAAGCGCAAAAAAAAAAAAAAAAAAAAAAAAAAAGTTCAGATTCCCTAACACAGACATCAGATTTCAGGTGCTAAGACTCATTGCCGTGTCTCATGGGGAAACTTTGAGCCAGGCTTCCCCTTTTTAATAAGTTAGTTTCCACGCCGATTTTTTTTTTCGATTCTAAACCCGATCACCCCGTTTGCAAGCAGGTTGAACGTTACTAAGAACAACCAACAATCCGAGATGTTTTTAATGTCCTATATGAATACTGCTTTTCTTTTGTTAAAAATCTTCAATTAATGTTTTCCACAACAAAAGTAAACCGGGGAAATCACTCTATCTCTAACCCCAACCGTCAGATTGGCCTGAAATTTTTTCTACAAGTAGAAGTCATTACCAACTGCCTACTGTAAAAATTTCAGCTTGATGAGTTGTGCCGTTAATTTTTAAAAAATAGTGATAGGTTTATTACACAAAAAAGTATAATTATTCCACAACAAACGTAAAACGGGGAAATCACTCTATCTCAAACAACAAACATCAGATTGGCCTGAAATTTTTTCTACAAGTAGAAGTCATTACCATCTGTCTTCAGAGAAAATTTCAGCTTGATGAGCTGTGCCGTTATTTTTTAAAAAATATTGATAGGTTTATTACACAAAAAAGTATAAATTTTCCACAACAAACGTAAAACGGGGAAATCACTCTATCTCAAACAACAAACATCAGATTGGCCTGAAATTTTTTCTACAAGTAGAAGTCATTAACAACTGCCTGCTGTGAAAATTTCGGCTTGATAAGTTGCGCCGTTTATTTAAAAAAATCGTAATAGATTTATTACACAAGAGTAAAACAGGCAAATCGCTCTATCTCTAACCCCAACCTTCAGATTGGCCTGAAATTGTTTCTACAAGTAGAAATTATTGCAAACTCATCCATTATGGAGTAGTCACTACAAAGCGCAAAAAAAAAAAAAAAAAAAAAAAAAAAGTTCAGATTCCCTAACACAGACATCAGATTTCAGGTGCTAAGACTCATTGCCGTGTCTCATGGGGAAACTTTGAGCCAGGCTTCCCCTTTTTAATAAGTTAGTTTCCACGCCGATTTTTTTTTCGATTCTAAACCCGATCACCCCGTTTGCAAGCAGGTTGAACGTTACTAAGAACAACCAACAATCCGAGATGTTTTTAATGTCCTATATGAATACTGCTTTTCTTTTGTTAAAAATCTTCAATTAATGTTTTCGACAACAAAAGTAAACCGGGGAAATCACTCTATCTCTAACCCCAACCGTCAGATTGGCCTGAAATTTTTTCTACAAGTAGAAGTCATTACCAACTGCCTACTGTAAAAATTTCAGCTTGATGAGTTGTGCCGTTAATTTTTAAAAAATAGTGATAGGTTTATTACACAAAAAAGTATAATTATTCCACAACAAACGTAAAACGGGGAAATCACTCTATCTCAAACAACAAACATCAGATTGGCCTGAAATTTTTTCTACAAGTAGAAGTCATTACCAACTACCTGCTGTAAAAATTTCAGCTTGATGAGTTGTGCCGTTATTTTTTGAAAAATATTGATAGGTTTATTACACAAAAAAGTATAAATTTTCCACAACAAACGTAAAACGGGGAAATCACTCTATCTCAAACAACAAACATCAGATTGGCCTGAATTTTTTTCTACAAGTAGAAGTCATTACCAACTGCCTTCTGTGAAAATTTCAGCTTGATAAACTGTGCCGTTAATTTTTAAAAAATAGTGATAGGTTTATTACACAAAAAAGTATAATTATTCCACAACAAACGTAAAACGGGGAAATCACTCTATCTCAAACAACAAACATCAGATTGGCCTGAAATTTTTTCTACAAGTAGAAGTCATTACCAACTGCCTTCTGTGAAAATTTCGGCTTGATAAGTTGCGCCGTTTATTTAAAAAAATCGTAATAGATTTATTACACAAGAGTAAAACAGGCAAATCGCTCTATCTCTAACCCCAACCTTCAGATTGGCCTGAAATTGTTTCTACAAGTAGAAATTATTGCAAACTCATCCATTATGGAGTAGTCACTACAAAGCGCAAAAAAAAAAAAAAAAAAAAAAAGTTCAGATTCCCTAACACAGACATCAGATTTCAGGTGCTAAGACTCATTGCCGTGTCTCATGGGGAAACTTTGAGCCAGGCTTCCCCTTTTTAATAAGTTAGTTTCCACGCCGATTTTTTTTTCGATTCTAAACCCGATCACCCCGTTTGCAAGCAGGTTGAACGTTACTAAGAACAACCAACAATCCGAGATGTTTTTAATGTCCTATATGAATACTGCTTTTCTTTTGTTAAAAATCTTCAATTAATGTTTTCCACAACAAAAGTAAACCGGGGAAATCACTCTATCTCTAACCCCAACCGTCAGATTGGCCTGAAATTTTTTCTACAAGTAGAAGTCATTACCAACTGCCTACTGTAAAAATTTCAGCTTGATGAGTTGTGCCGTTAATTTTTAAAAAATAGTGATAGGTTTATTACACAAAAAAGTATAAATTTTCCACAACAAACGTAAAACGGGGAAATCACTCTATCTCTAACAACAAACATCAGATTGGCCTGAAATTTTTTCTACAAGTAGAAGTCATTACCATCTGCCTTCAGAGAAAATTTCAGCTTGATGAGCTGTGCCGTTATTTTTTAAAAAATATTGATAGGTTTATTACACAAAAAAGTATAAATTTTCCACAACAAACGTAAAACGGGGAAATCACTCTATCTCAAACAACAAACATCAGATTGGCCTGAAATTTTTTCTACAAGTAGAAGTCATTAACAACTGCCTGCTGTGAAAATTTCGGCTTGATAAGTTGCGCCGTTTATTTAAAAAAATCGTAATAGATTTATTACACAAGAGTAAAACAGGCAAATCGCTCTATCTCTAACCCCAACCTTCAGATTGGCCTGAAATTGTTTCTTCAAGTAGAAATTATTGCAAACTCATCCATTATGGAGTAGTCACTACAAAGCGCAAAAAAAAAAAAAAAAAAAAAAAAAAAAAGTTCAGATTCCCTAACACAGACATCAGATTTCAGGTCCTAAGACTCATTGCCGTGTCTCATGGGGAAACTTTGAGCCAGGCTTCCCCTTTTTAATAAGTTAGTTTCCACGCCGATTTTTTTTTCGATTCTAAACCCGATCACCCCGTTTGCAAGCAGGTTGAACGTTACTAAGAACAACCAACAATCCGAGATGTTTTTAATGTCCTATATGAATACTGCTTTTCTTTTGTTAAAAATCTTCAATTAATGTTTTCCACAACAAAAGTAAACCGGGGAAATCACTCTATCTCTAACCCCAACCGTCAGATTGGCCTGAAATTTTTTCTACAAGTAGAAGTCATTACCAACTGCCTACTGTAAAAATTTCAGCTTGATGAGTTGTGCCGTTAATTTTTAAAAAATAGTGATAGGTTTATTACACAAAAAAGTATAAATTTTCCACAACAAACGTAAAACGGGGAAATCACTCTATCTCTAACCCCAACCGTCAGATTGGCCTGAAATTTTTTCTACAAGTAGAAGTCATTACCAACTGCCTACTGTAAAAATTTCAGCTTGATGAGTTGTGCCGTTAATTTTTAAAAAATAGTGATAAGTTTATTACACAAAAAAGTATAATTATTCCACAACAAACGTAAAACGGGGAAATCACTCTATCTCAAACAACAAACATCAGATTGGCCTGAAATTTTTTCTACAAGTAGAAGTCATTACCAACTGCCTACTGTAAAAATTTCAGCTTGATGAGTTGTGCCGTTAATTTAAAAAAAATAGTGATAGGTTTATTACACAAAAAAGTATAAATTTTCCACAACAAACGTAAAACGGGGAAATCACTCTATCTCAAACAACAAACATCAGATTGGCCTGAATTTTTTTCTACAAGTAGAAGTCATTACCAACTGCCTTCTGTGAAAATTTCAGCTTGATAAACTGTGCCGTTAATTTTTAAAAAATAGTGATAGGTTTATTACACAAAAAAGTATAATTATTCCACAACAAACGTAAAACGGGGAAATCACTCTATCTCAAACAACAAACATCAGATTGGCCTGAAATTTTTTCTACAAGTAGAAGTCATTACCAACTGCCTTCTGTGAAAATTTCGGCTTGATAAGTTGCGCCGTTTATTTAAAAAAATCGTAATAGATTTATTACACAAGAGTAAAACAGGCAAATCGCTCTATCTCTAACCCCAACCTTCAGATTGGCCTGAAATTGTTTCTACAAGTAGAAATTATTGCAAACTCATCCATTATGGAGTAGTCACTACAAAGCGCAAAAAAAAAAAAAAAAAAAAAAAAAAAGTTCAGATTCCCTAACACAGACATCAGATTTCAGGTGCTAAGACTCATTGCCGTGTCTCATGGGGAAACTTTGAGCCAGGCTTCCCCTTTTTAATAAGTTAGTTTCCACGCCGATTTTTTTTTTCGATTCTAAACCCGATCACCCCGTTTGCAAGCAGGTTGAACGTTACTAAGAACAACCAACAATCCGAGATGTTTTTAATGTCCTATATGAATACTGCTTTTCTTTTGTTAAAAATCTTCAATTAATGTTTTCCACAACAAAAGTAAACCGGGGAAATCACTCTATCTCTAACCCCAACCGTCAGATTGGCCTGAAATTTTTTCTACAAGTAGAAGTCATTACCAACTGCCTACTGTAAAAATTTCAGCTTGATGAGTTGTGCCGTTAATTTTTAAAAAATAGTGATAGGTTTATTACACAAAAAAGTATAATTATTCCACAACAAACGTAAAACGGGGAAATCACTCTATCTCAAACAACAAACATCAGATTGGCCTGAAATTTTTTCTACAAGTAGAAGTCATTACCATCTGCCTTCAGAGAAAATTTCAGCTTGATGAGCTGTGCCGTTATTTTTTAAAAAATATTGATAGGTTTATTACACAAAAAAGTATAAATTTTCCACAACAAACGTAAAACGGGGAAATCACTCTATCTCAAACAACAAACATCAGATTGGCCTGAAATTTTTTCTACAAGTAGAAGTCATTAACAACTGCCTGCTGTGAAAATTTCGGCTTGATAAGTTGCGCCGTTTATTTAAAAAAATCGTAATAGATTTATTACACAAGAGTAAAACAGGCAAATCGCTCTATCTCTAACCCCAACCTTCAGATTGGCCTGAAATTGTTTCTACAAGTAGAAATTATTGCAAACTCATCCATTATGGAGTAGTCACTACAAAGCGCAAAAAAAAAAAAAAAAAAAAAAAAAAGTTCAGATTCCCTAACACAGACATCAGATTTCAGGTGCTAAGACTCATTGCCGTGTCTCATGGGGAAACTTTGAGCCAGGCTTCCCCTTTTTAATAAGTTAGTTTCCACGCCGATTTTTTTTTCGATTCTAAACCCGATCACCCCGTTTGCAAGCAGGTTGAACGTTACTAAGAACAACCAACAATCCGAGATGTTTTTAATGTCCTATATGAATACTGCTTTTCTTTTGTTAAAAATCTTCAATTAATGTTTTCCACAACAAAAGTAAACCGGGGAAATCACTCTATCTCTAACCCCAACCGTCAGATTGGCCTGAAATTTTTTCTACAAGTAGAAGTCATTACCAACTGCCTACTGTAAAAATTTCAGCTTGATGAGTTGTGCCGTTAATTTTTAAAAAATAGTGATAGGTTTATTACACAAAAAAGTATAATTATTCCACAACAAACGTAAAACGGGGAAATCACTCTATCTCAAACAACAAACATCAGATTGGCCTGAAATTTTTTCTACAAGTAGAAGTCATTACCAACTACCTGCTGTAAAAATTTCAGCTTGATGAGTTGTGCCGTTATTTTTTGAAAAATATTGATAGGTTTATTACACAAAAAAGTATAAATTTTCCACAACAAACGTAAAACGGGGAAATCACTCTATCTCAAACAACAAACATCAGATTGGCCTGAATTTTTTTCTACAAGTAGAAGTCATTACCAACTGCCTTCTGTGAAAATTTCAGCTTGATAAACTGTGCCGTTAATTTTTAAAAAATAGTGATAGGTTTATTACACAAAAAAGTATAATTATTCCACAACAAACGTAAAACGGGGAAATCACTCTATCTCAAACAACAAACATCAGATTGGCCTGAAATTTGTTCTACAAGTAGAAGTCATTACCAACTGCCTTCTGTGAAAATTTCGGCTTGATAAGTTGCGCCGTTTATTTAAAAAAATCGTAATAGATTTATTACACAAGAGTAAAACAGGCAAATCGCTCTATCTCTAACCCCAACCTTCAGATTGGCCTGAAATTGTTTCTACAAGTAGAAATTATTGCAAACTCATCCATTATGGAGTAGTCACTACAAAGCGCAAAAAAAAAAAAAAAAAAAAAAAAGTTCAGATTCCCTAACACAGACATCAGATTTCAGGTGCTAAGACTCATTGCCGTGTCTCATGGGGAAACTTTGAGCCAGGCTTCCCCTTTTTAATAAGTTAGTTTCCACGCCGATTTTTTTTTCGATTCTAAACCCGATCACCCCGTTTGCAAGCAGGTTGAACGTTACTAAGAACAACCAACAATCCGAGATGTTTTTAATGTCCTATATGAATACTGCTTTTCTTTTGTTAAAAATCTTCAATTAATGTTTTCCACAACAAACGTAAACCGGGGAAATCACTCTATCTCTAACCCCAACCGTCAGATTGGCCTGAAATTTTTTCTACAAGTAGAAGTCATTACCAACTGCCTACTGTAAAAATTTCAGCTTGATGAGTTGTGCCGTTAATTTTTAAAAAATAGTGATAGGTTTATTACACAAAAAAGTATAATTATTCCACAACAAACGTAAAACGGGGAAATCACTCTATCTCAAACAACAAACATCAGATTGGCCTGAAATTTTTTCTACAAGTAGAAGTCATTACCATCTGCCTTCAGAGAAAATTTCAGCTTGATGAGCTGTGCCGTTATTTTTTAAAAAATATTGATAGGTTTATTACACAAAAAAGTATAAATTTTCCACAACAAACGTAAAACGGGGAAATCACTCTATCTCAAACAACAAACATCAGATTGGCCTGAAATTTTTTCTACAAGTAGAAGTCATTAACAACTGCCTTCTGTGAAAATTTCGGCTTGATAAGTTGCGCCGTTTATTTAAAAAAATCGTAATAGATTTATTACACAAGAGTAAAACAGGCAAATCGCTCTATCTCTAACCCCAACCTTCAGATTGGCCTGAAATTGTTTCTACAAGTAGAAATTATTGCAAACTCATCCATTATGGAGTAGTCACTACAAAGCGCAAAAAAAAAAAAAAAAAAAAAAAAAAAAAGTTCAGATTCCCTAACACAGACATCAGATTTCAGGTGCTAAGACTCATTGCCGTGTCTCATGGGGAAACTTTGAGCCAGGCTTCCCCTTTTTAATAAGTTAGTTTCCACGCCGATTTTTTTTTTTCGATTCTAAACCCGATCACCCCGTTTGCAAGCAGGTTGAACGTTACTAAGAACAACCAACAATCCGAGATGTTTTTAATGTCCTATATGAATACTGCTTTTCTTTTGTTAAAAATCTTCAATTAATGTTTTCCACAACAAAAGTAAACCGGGGAAATCACTCTATCTCTAACCCCAACCGTCAGATTGGCCTGAAATTTTTTCTACAAGTAGAAGTCATTACCAACTGCCTACTGTAAAAATTTCAGCTTGATGAGTTGTGCCGTTAATTTTTAAAAAATAGTGATAGGTTTATTACACAAAAAAGTATAATTATTCCACAACAAACGTAAAACGGGGAAATCACTCTATCTCAAACAACAAACATCAGATTGGCCTGAAATTTTTTCTACAAGTAGAAGTCATTACCATCTGTCTTCAGAGAAAATTTCAGCTTGATGAGCTGTGCCGTTATTTTTTAAAAAATATTGATAGGTTTATTACACAAAAAAGTATAAATTTTCCACAACAAACGTAAAACGGGGAAATCACTCTATCTCAAACAACAAACATCAGATTGGCCTGAAATTTTTTCTACAAGTAGAAGTCATTAACAACTGCCTGCTGTGAAAATTTCGGCTTGATAAGTTGCGCCGTTTATTTAAAAAAATCGTAATAGATTTATTACACAAGAGTAAAACAGGCAAATCGCTCTATCTCTAACCCCAACCTTCAGATTGGCCTGAAATTGTTTCTACAAGTAGAAATTATTGCAAACTCATCCATTATGGAGTAGTCACTACAAAGCGCAAAAAAAAAAAAAAAAAAAAAAAAAGTTCAGATTCCCTAACACAGACATCAGATTTCAGGTGCTAAGACTCATTGCCGTGTCTCATGGGGAAACTTTGAGCCAGGCTTCCCCTTTTTAATAAGTTAGTTTCCACGCCGATTTTTTTTTCGATTCTAAACCCGATCACCCCGTTTGCAAGCAGGTTGAACGTTACTAAGAACAACCAACAATCCGAGATGTTTTTAATGTCCTATATGAATACTGCTTTTCTTTTGTTAAAAATCTTCAATTAATGTTTTCCACAACAAACGTAAACCGGGGAAATCACTCTATCTCTAACCCCAACCGTCAGATTGGCCTGAAATTTTTTCTACAAGTAGAAGTCATTACCAACTGCCTACTGTAAAAATTTCAGCTTGATGAGTTGTGCCGTTAATTTTTAAAAAATAGTGATAGGTTTATTACACAAAAAAGTATAATTATTCCACAACAAACGTAAAACGGGGAAATCACTCTATCTCAAACAACAAACATCAGATTGGCCTGAAATTTTTTCTACAAGTAGAAGTCATTACCATCTGCCTTCAGAGAAAATTTCAGCTTGATGAGCTGTGCCGTTATTTTTTAAAAAATATTGATAGGTTTATTACACAAAAAAGTATAAATTTTCCACAACAAACGTAAAACGGGGAAATCACTCTATCTCAAACAACAAACATCAGATTGGCCTGAAATTTTTTCTACAAGTAGAAGTCATTAACAACTGCCTTCTGTGAAAATTTCGGCTTGATAAGTTGCGCCGTTTATTTAAAAAAATCGTAATAGATTTATTACACAAGAGTAAAACAGGCAAATCGCTCTATCTCTAACCCCAACCTTCAGATTGGCCTGAAATTGTTTCTACAAGTAGAAATTATTGCAAACTCATCCATTATGGAGTAGTCACTACAAAGCGCAAAAAAAAAAAAAAAAAAAAAAAAAAAGTTCAGATTCCCTAACACAGACATCAGATTTCAGGTGCTAAGACTCATTGCCGTGTCTCATGGGGAAACTTTGAGCCAGGCTTCCCCTTTTTAATAAGTTAGTTTCCACGCCGATTTTTTTTTTTCGATTCTAAACCCGATCACCCCGTTTGCAAGCAGGTTGAACGTTACTAAGAACAACCAACAATCCGAGATGTTTTTAATGTCCTATATGAATACTGCTTTTCTTTTGTTAAAAATCTTCAATTAATGTTTTCCACAACAAAAGTAAACCGGGGAAATCACTCTATCTCTAACCCCAACCGTCAGATTGGCCTGAAATTTTTTCTACAAGTAGAAGTCATTACCAACTGCCTACTGTAAAAATTTCAGCTTGATGAGTTGTGCCGTTAATTTTTAAAAAATAGTGATAGGTTTATTACACAAAAAAGTATAATTATTCCACAACAAACGTAAAACGGGGAAATCACTCTATCTCAAACAACAAACATCAGATTGGCCTGAAATTTTTTCTACAAGTAGAAGTCATTACCATCTGTCTTCAGAGAAAATTTCAGCTTGATGAGCTGTGCCGTTATTTTTTAAAAAATATTGATAGGTTTATTACACAAAAAAGTATAAATTTTCCACAACAAACGTAAAACGGGGAAATCACTCTATCTCAAACAACAAACATCAGATTGGCCTGAAATTTTTTCTACAAGTAGAAGTCATTAACAACTGCCTGCTGTGAAAATTTCGGCTTGATAAGTTGCGCCGTTTATTTAAAAAAATCGTAATAGATTTATTACACAAGAGTAAAACAGGCAAATCGCTCTATCTCTAACCCCAACCTTCAGATTGGCCTGAAATTGTTTCTACAAGTAGAAATTATTGCAAACTCATCCATTATGGAGTAGTCACTACAAAGCGCAAAAAAAAAAAAAAAAAAAAAAAAAAGTTCAGATTCCCTAACACAGACATCAGATTTCAGGTGCTAAGACTCATTGCCGTGTCTCATGGGGAAACTTTGAGCCAGGCTTCCCCTTTTTAATAAGTTAGTTTCCACGCCGATTTTTTTTTCGATTCTAAACCCGATCACCCCGTTTGCAAGCAGGTTGAACGTTACTAAGAACAACCAACAATCCGAGATGTTTTTAATGTCCTATATGAATACTGCTTTTCTTTTGTTAAAAATCTTCAATTAATGTTTTCCACAACAAAAGTAAACCGGGGAAATCACTCTATCTCTAACCCCAACCGTCAGATTGGCCTGAAATTTTTTCTACAAGTAGAAGTCATTACCAACTGCCTACTGTAAAAATTTCAGCTTGATGAGTTGTGCCGTTAATTTTTAAAAAATAGTGATAGGTTTATTACACAAAAAAGTATAATTATTCCACAACAAACGTAAAACGGGGAAATCACTCTATCTCAAACAACAAACATCAGATTGGCCTGAAATTTTTTCTACAAGTAGAAGTCATTACCAACTACCTGCTGTAAAAATTTCAGCTTGATGAGTTGTGCCGTTATTTTTTGAAAAATATTGATAGGTTTATTACACAAAAAAGTATAAATTTTCCACAACAAACGTAAAACGGGGAAATCACTCTATCTCAAACAACAAACATCAGATTGGCCTGAATTTTTTTCTACAAGTAGAAGTCATTACCAACTGCCTTCTGTGAAAATTTCAGCTTGATAAACTGTGCCGTTAATTTTTAAAAAATAGTGATAGGTTTATTACACAAAAAAGTATAATTATTCCACAACAAACGTAAAACGGGGAAATCACTCTATCTCAAACAACAAACATCAGATTGGCCTGAAATTTTTTCTACAAGTAGAAGTCATTACCAACTGCCTTCTGTGAAAATTTCGGCTTGATAAGTTGCGCCGTTTATTTAAAAAAATCGTAATAGATTTATTACACAAGAGTAAAACAGGCAAATCGCTCTATCTCTAACCCCAACCTTCAGATTGGCCTGAAATTGTTTCTACAAGTAGAAATTATTGCAAACTCATCCATTATGGAGTAGTCACTACAAAGCGCAAAAAAAAAAAAAAAAAAAAAAAAAGTTCAGATTCCCTAACACAGACATCAGATTTCAGGTGCTAAGACTCATTGCCGTGTCTCATGGGGAAACTTTGAGCCAGGCTTCCCCTTTTTAATAAGTTAGTTTCCACGCCGATTTTTTTTTCGATTCTAAACCCGATCACCCCGTTTGCAAGCAGGTTGAACGTTACTAAGAACAACCAACAATCCGAGATGTTTTTAATGTCCTATATGAATACTGCTTTTCTTTTGTTAAAAATCTTCAATTAATGTTTTCCACAACAAACGTAAACCGGGGAAATCACTCTATCTCTAACCCCAACCGTCAGATTGGCCTGAAATTTTTTCTACAAGTAGAAGTCATTACCAACTGCCTACTGTAAAAATTTCAGCTTGATGAGTTGTGCCGTTAATTTTTAAAAAATAGTGATAGGTTTATTACACAAAAAAGTATAATTATTCCACAACAAACGTAAAACGGGGAAATCACTCTATCTCAAACAACAAACATCAGATTGGCCTGAAATTTTTTCTACAAGTAGAAGTCATTACCATCTGCCTTCAGAGAAAATTTCAGCTTGATGAGCTGTGCCGTTATTTTTTAAAAAATATTGATAGGTTTATTACACAAAAAAGTATAAATTTTCCACAACAAACGTAAAACGGGGAAATCACTCTATCTCAAACAACAAACATCAGATTGGCCTGAAATTTTTTCTACAAGTAGAAGTCATTAACAACTGCCTGCTGTGAAAATTTCGGCTTGATAAGTTGCGCCGTTTATTTAAAAAAATCGTAATAGATTTATTACACAAGAGTAAAACAGGCAAATCGCTCTATCTCTAACCCCAACCTTCAGATTGGCCTGAAATTGTTTCTACAAGTAGAAATTATTGCAAACTCATCCATTATGGAGTAGTCACTACAAAGCGCAAAAAAAAAAAAAAAAAAAAAAAAAAGTTCAGATTCCCTAACACAGACATCAGATTTGAGGTGCTAAGACTCATTGCCGTGTCTCATGGGGAAACTTTGAGCCAGGCTTCCCCTTTTTAATAAGTTAGTTTCCACGCCGATTTTTTTTTCGATTCTAAACCCGATCACCCCGTTTGCAAGCAGGTTGAACGTTACTAAGAACAACCAACAATCCGAGATGTTTTTAATGTCCTATATGAATACTGCTTTTCTTTTGTTAAAAATCTTCAATTAATGTTTTCCACAAAAAAAGTAAACCGGGGAAATCACTCTATCTCTAACCCCAACCGTCAGATTGGCCTGAAATTTTTTCTACAAGTAGAAGTCATTACCAACTGCCTACTGTAAAAATTTCAGCTTGATGAGTTGTGCCGATAATTTTTAAAAAATAGTGATAGGTTTATTACACAAAAAAGTATAATTATTCCACAACAAACGTAAAACGGGGAAATCACTCTATCTCAAACAACAAACATCAGATTGGCCTGAAATTTTTTCTACAAGTAGAAGTCATTACCAACTACCTGCTGTAAAAATTTCAGCTTGATGAGTTGTGCCGTTATTTTTTTTAAAAATATTGATAGGTTTATTACACAAAAAAGTATAAATTTTCCACAACAAACGTAAAACGGGGAAATCACTCTATCTCAAACAACAAACATCAGATTGGCCTGAATTTTTTTCTACAAGTAGAAGTCATTACCAACTGCCTTCTGTGAAAATTTCAGCTTGATAAACTGTGCCGTTAATTTTTAAAAAATAGTGATAGGTTTATTACACAAAAAAGTATAATTATTCCACAACAAACGTAAAACGGGGAAATCACTCTATCTCAAACAACAAACATCAGATTGGCCTGAATTTTTTTTCTACAAGTAGAAGTCATTACCAACTGCCTTCTGTGAAAATTTCAGCTTGATAAACTGTGCCGTTAATTTTTAAAAAATAGTGATAGGTTTATTACACAAAAAAGTATAATTATTCCACAACAAACGTAAAACGGGAAAATCACTCTATCTCAAACAACAAACATCAGATTGGCCTGAAATTGTTTCTACAAGTAGAAATTATTGCAAACTCAACCATTACGGAGTAGTCACTACAAAGCGCAAAAAAAAAAAAAAAAAAAAAAAAAAAGTTCAGATTCCCTAACACAGACATCAGATTTCAGGTGCTAAGACTCATTGCCGTGTCTCATGGGGAAACTTTGAGCCAGGCTTCCCCTTTTTAATAAGTTAGTTTCCACGCCGATTTTTTTTTCGATTCTTAACCCGATCACCCCGTTTGCAAGCAGGTTGAACGTTACTAAGAACAACCAACAATCCGAGATGTTTTTAATGTCCTATATGAATACTGCTTTTCTTTTGTTAAAAATCTTCAATTAATGTTTTCCACAACAAAAGTAAACCGGGGAAATCACTCTATCTCTAACCCCAACCGTCAGATTGGCCTTAAAATTTTTTCTACAAGTAGAAGTCATTACCAACTGCCTACTGTAAAAATTTCAGCTTGATGAGTTGTGCCGTTAATTTTTAAAAAATAGTGATAGGTTTATTACACAAAAAAGTATAATTATTCCACAACAAACGTAAAACGGGGAAATCACTCTATCTCAAACAACAAACATCAGATTGGCCTGAAATTTTTTCTACAAGTAGAAGTCATTACCATCTGCCTTCAGAGAAAATTTCAGCTTGATGAGCTGTGCCGTTATTTTTTAAAAAATATTGATAGGTTTATTACACAAAAAAGTATAAATTTTCCACAACAAACGTAAAACGGGGAAATCACTCTATCTCAAACAACAAACATCAGATTGGCCTGAAATTTTTTCTACAAGTAGAAGTCATTAACAACTGCCTGCTGTGAAAATTTCGGCTTGATAAGTTGCGCCGTTTATTTAAAAAAATCGTAATAGATTTATTACACAAAAGTAAAACAGGCAAATCGCTCTATCTCTAACCCCAACCTTCAGATTGGCCTGAAATTGTTTCTTCAAGTAGAAATTATTGCAAACTCATCCATTATGGAGTAGTCACTACAAAGCGCAAAAAAAAAAAAAAAAAAAAAAAAAAAAAAGTTCAGATTCCCTAACACAGACATCAGATTTCAGGTCCTAAGACTCATTGCCGTGTCTCATGGGGAAACTTTGAGCCAGGCTTCCCCTTTTTAATAAGTTAGTTTCCACGCCGATTTTTTTTTCGATTCTAAACCGATCACCCCGTTTGCAAGCAGGTTGAACGTTACTAAGAACAACCAACAATCCGAGATGTTTTTAATGTCCTATATGAATACTGCTTTTCTTTTGTTAAAAATCTTCAATTAATGTTTTCCACAACAAAAGTAAACCGGGGAAATCACTCTATCTCTAACCCCAACCGTCAGATTGGCCTGAAATTTTTTCTACAAGTAGAAGTCATTACCAACTGCCTACTGTAAAAATTTCAGCTTGATGAGTTGTGCCGTTAATTTTAAAAAAATAGTGATAGGTTTATTACACAAAAAAGTATAAATTTTCCACAACAAACGTAAAACGGGGAAATCACTCTATCTCTAACCCCAACCGTCAGATTGGTCTGAAATTTTTTCTACAAGTAGAAGTCATTACCAACTGCCTACTGTAAAAATTTCAGCTTGATGAGTTGTGCCGTTAATTTTTAAAAAATAGTGATAGGTTTATTACACAAAAAAGTATAAATTTTCCACAACAAACGTAAAACGGGGAAATCACTCTATCTCAAACAACAAACATCAGATTGGCCTGAATTTTTTTCTACAAGTAGAAGTCATTACCAACTGCCTTCTGTGAAAATTTCAGCTTGATAAACTGTGCCGTTAATTTTTAAAAAATAGTGATAGGTTTATTACACAAAAAAGTATAATTATTCCACAACAAACGTAAAACGGGGAAATCACTCTATCTCAAACAACAAACATCAGATTGGCCTGAAATTTTTTCTACAAGTAGAAGTCATTACCAACTGCCTTCTGTGAAAATTTCGGCTTGATAAGTTGCGCCGTTTATTTAAAAAAATCGTAATAGATTTATTACACAAGAGTAAAACAGGCAAATCGCTCTATCTCTAACCCCAACCTTCAGATTGGCCTGAAATTGTTTCTACAAGTAGAAATTATTGCAAACTCATCCATTATGGAGTAGTCACTACAAAGCGCAAAAAAAAAAAAAAAAAAAAAAAAAAAGTTCAGATTCCCTAACACAGACATCAGATTTCAGGTGCTAAGACTCATTGCCGTGTCTCATGGGGAAACTTTGAGCCAGGCTTCCCCTTTTTAATAAGTTAGTTTCCACGCCGATTTTTTTTTCGATTCTAAACCCGATCACCCCGTTTGCAAGCAGGTTGAACGTTACTAAGAACAACCAACAATCCGAGATGTTTTTAATGTCCTATATGAATACTGCTTTTCTTTTGTTAAAAATCTTCAATTAATGTTTTCCACAACAAAAGTAAACCGGGGAAATCACTCTATCTCTAACCCCAACCGTCAGATTGGCCTGAAATTTTTTCTACAAGTAGAAGTCATTACCAACTGCCTACTGTAAAAATTTCAGCTTGATGAGTTGTGCCGTTAATTTTTAAAAAATAGTGATAGGTTTATTACACAAAAAAGTATAATTATTCCACAACAAACGTAAAACGGGGAAATCACTCTATCTCAAACAACAAACATCAGATTGGCCTGAAATTTTTTCTACAAGTAGAAGTCATTACCATCTGCCTTCAGAGAAAATTTCAGCTTGATGAGCTGTGCCGTTAATTTTTAAAAAATATTGATAGGTTTATTACACAAAAAAGTATAAATTTTCCACAACAAACGTAAAACGGGGAAATCACTCTATCTCAAACAACAAACATCAGATTGGCCTGAAATTTTTTCTACAAGTAGAAGTCATTAACAACTGCCTGCTGTGAAAATTTCGGCTTGATAAGTTGCGCCGTTTATTTAAAAAAATCGTAATAGATTTATTACACAAGAGTAAAACAGGCAAATCGCTCTATCTCTAACCCCAACCTTCAGATTGGCCTGAAATTGTTTCTACAAGTAGAAATTATTGCAAACTCATCCATTATGGAGTAGTCACTACAAAGCGCAAAAAAAAAAAAAAAAAAAAAAAAAAAAAGTTCAGATTCCCTAACACAGACATCAGATTTCAGGTGCTAAGACTCATTGCCGTGTCTCATGGGGAAACTTTGAGCCAGGCTTCCCCTTTTTAATAAGTTAGTTTCCACGCCGATTTTTTTTTCGATTCTAAACCCGATCACCCCGTTTGCAAGCAGGTTGAACGTTACTAAGAACAACCAACAATCCGAGATGTTTTTAATGTCCTATATGAATACTGCTTTTCTTTTGTTAAAAATCTTCAATTAATGTTTTCCACAACAAAAGTAAACCGGGGAAATCACTCTATCTCTAACCCCAACCGTCAGATTGGCCTGAAATTTTTTCTACAAGTAGAAGTCATTACCAACTGCCTACTGTAAAAATTTCAGCTTGATGAGTTGTGCCGTTAATTTTTAAAAAATAGTGATAGGTTTATTACACAAAAAAGTATAATTATTCCACAACAAACGTAAAACGGGGAAATCACTCTATCTCAAACAACAAACATCAGATTGGCCTGAAATTTTTTCTACAAGTAGAAGTCATTACCAACTACCTGCTGTAAAAATTTCAGCTTGATGAGTTGTGCCGTTATTTTTTAAAAAATATTGATAGGTTTATTACACAAAAAAGTATAAATTTTCCACAACAAACGTAAAACGGGGAAATCACTCTATCTCAAACAACAAACATCAGATTGGCCTGAATTTTTTTCTACAAGTAGAAGTCATTACCAACTGCCTTCTGTGAAAATTTCAGCTTGATAAACTGTGCCGTTAATTTAAAAAAAATAGTGATAGGTTTATTACACAAAAAAGTATAATTATTCCACAACAAACGTAAAACGGGGAAATCACTCTATCTCAAACAACAAACATCAGATTGGCCTGAAATTTTTTCTACAAGTAGAAGTCATTATCAACTGCCTTCTGTGAAAATTTCGGCTTGATAAGTTGCGCCGTTTATTTAAAAAAATCGTAATAGATTTATTACACAAGAGTAAAACAGGCAAATCGCTCTATCTCTAACCCCAACCTTCAGATTGGCCTGAAATTGTTTCTACAAGTAGAAATTATTGCAAACTCAACCATTATGGAGTAGTCACTACAAAGCGCAAAAAAAAAAAAAAAAAAAAAAAAGTTCAGATTCCCTAACACAGACATCAGATTTCAGGTGCTAAGACTCATTGCCGTGTCACATGGGGAAACTTTGAGCCAGGCTTCCCCTTTTTAATAAGTTAGTTTCCACGCCGATTTTTTTTTCGATTCTAAACCCGATCACCCCGTTTGCAAGCAGGTTGAACGTTACTAAGAACAACCAACAATCCGAGATGTTTTTAATGTCCTATATGAATACTGCTTTTCTTTTGTTAAAAATCTTCAATTAATGTTTTCCACAACAAACGTAAACCGGGGAAATCACTCTATCTCTAACCCCAACCGTCAGATTGGCCTGAATTTTTTTCTACAAGTAGAAGTCATTACCAACTGCCTACTGTAAAAATTTCAGCTTGATGAGTTGTGCCGTTAATTTTTAAAAAATAGTGATAGGTTTATTACACAAAAAAGTATAATTATTCCACAACAAACGTAAAACGGGGAAATCACTCTATCTCAAACAACAAACATCAGATTGGCCTGAAATTTTTTCTACAAGTAGAAGTCATTACCATCTGCCTTCAGAGAAAATTTCAGCTTGATGAGCTGTGCCGTTATTTTTTTAAAAATATTGATAGGTTTATTACACAAAAAAGTATAAATTTTCCACAACAAACGTAAAACGGGGAAATCACTCTATCTCAAACAACAAACATCAGATTGGCCTGAAATTTTTTCTACAAGTAGAAGTCATTAACAACTGCCTGCTGTGAAAATTTCGGCTTGATAAGTTGCGCCGTTTATTTAAAAAAATCGTAATAGATTTATTACACAAGAGTAAAACAGGCAAATCGCTCTATCTCTAACCCCAACCTTCAGATTGGCCTGAAATTGTTTCTACAAGTAGAAATTATTGCAAACTCATCCATTATGGAGTAGTCACTACAAAGCGCAAAAAAAAAAAAAAAAAAAAAAAAAAAGTTCAGATTCCCTAACACAGACATCAGATTTCAGGTGCTAAGACTCATTGCCGTGTCTCATGGGGAAACTTTGAGCCAGGCTTCCCCTTTTTAATAAGTTAGTTTCCACGCCGATTTTTTTTTTCGATTCTAAACCCGATCACCCCGTTTGCAAGCAGGTTGAACGTTACTAAGAACAACCAACAATCCGAGATGTTTTTAATGTCCTATATGAATACTGCTTTTCTTTTGTTAAAAATCTTCAATTAATGTTTTCCACAACAAAAGTAAACCGGGGAAATCACTCTATCTCTAACCCCAACCGTCAGATTGGCCTGAAATTTTTTCTACAAGTAGAAGTCATTACCAACTGCCTACTGTAAAAATTTCAGCTTGATGAGTTGTGCCGTTAATTTTTAAAAAATAGTGATAGGTTTATTACACAAAAAAGTATAAATTTTCCACAACAAACGTAAAACGGGGAAATCACTCTATCTCTAACCCCAACCGTCAGATTGGCCTGAAATTTTTTCTACAAGTAGAAGTCATTACCAACTGCCTACTGTAAAAATTTCAGCTTGATGAGTTGTGCCGTTAATTTTTAAAAAATAGTGATAGGTTTATTACACAAAAGAGTATAAATTTTCCACAACAAACGTAAAACGGGGAAATCACTCTATCTCAAACAACAAACATCAGATTGGCCTGAAATTTTTTCTACAAGTAGAAGTCATTACCATCTGCCTTCAGAGAAAATTTCAGCTTGATGAGTTGTGCCGTTATTTTTTAAAAAATATTGATAGGTTTATTACACAAAAAAGTATAAATTTTCCACAACAAACGTAAAACGGGGAAATCACTCTATCTCAAACAACAAACATCAGATTGGCCTGAATTTTTTTCTACAAGTAGAAGTCATTACCAACTGCCTTCGGTGAAAATTTCAGCTTGATAAACTGTGCCGTTAATTTTTAAAAAATAGTGATAGGTTTATTACACAAAAAAGTATAATTATTCCACAACAAACGTAAAACGGGGAAATCACTCTATCTCAAACAACAAACATCAGATTGGCCTGAAATTTTTTCTACAAGTAGAAGTCATTACCAACTGCCTTCTGTGAAAATTTCGGCTTGATAAGTTGCGCCGTTTATTTAAAAAAATCGTAATAGATTTATTACACAAAAAAGTATAATTATTCCACAACAAACGTAAAACGGGGAAATCACTCTATCTCAAACAACAAACATCAGATTGGCCTGAAATTTTTTCTACAAGTAGAAGTCATTACCATCTGCCTTCAGAGAAAATTTCAGCTTGATGAGTTGTGCCGTTATTTTTTAAAAAATATTGATAGGTTTATTACACAAAAAAGTATAAATTTTCCACAACAAACGTAAAACGGGGAAATCACTCTATCTCAAACAACAAACATCAGATTGGCCTGAATTTTTTTTCTACAAGTAGAAGTCATTACCAACTGCCTACTGTAAAAATTTCAGCTTGATGAGTTGTGCCGTTATTTTTTAAAAAATATTGATAGGTTTATTACACAAAAAAGTATAAATTTTCCACAACAAACGTAAAACGGGGAAATCACTCTATCTCAAACAACAAACATCAGATTGGCCTGATTTTTTTTCTACAAGTAGAAGTCATTACCAACTGCCTTCTGTGAAAATTTCAGCTTGATAAACTGTGCCGTTAATTTTTAAAAAATAGTGATAGGTTTATTACACAAAAAAGTATAATTATTCCACAACAAACGTAAAACGGGGAAATCACTCTATCTCAAACAACAAACATCAGATTGGCCTGAAATTTTTTCTACAAGTAGAAGTCATTACCAACTGCCTTCTGTGAAAATTTCGGCTTGATAAGTTGCGCCGTTTATTTAAAAAAATCGTAATAGATTTATTACACAAAAAAGTATAATTATTCCACAACAAACGTAAAACGGGGAAATCACTCTATCTCAAACAACAAACATCAGATTGGCCTGAAATTTTTTCTACAAGTAGAAGTCATTACCATCTGCCTTCAGAGAAAATTTCAGCTTGATGAGTTGTGCCGTTATTTTTTAAAAAATATTGATAGGTTTATTACACAAAAAAGTATAAATTTTCCACAACAAACGTAAAACGGGGAAATCACTCTATCTCAAACAATAAACATCAGATTGGCCTGAATTTTTTTCTACAAGTAGAAGTCATTACCAACTGCCTTCTGTGAAAATTTCAGCTTGATAAACTGTGCCGTTAATTTTTAAAAAATAGTGATAGGTTTATTACACAAAAAAGTATAATTATTCCACAACAAACGTAAAACGGGGAAATCACTCTATCTCAAACAACAAACATCAGATTGGCCTGAAATTTTTTCTACAAGTAGAAGTCATTACCAACTACCTGCTGTAAAAATTTCAGCTTGATGAGTTGTGCCGTTATTTTTTAAAAAATATTGATAGGTTTATTACACAAAAAAGTATAAATTTTCCACAACAAACGTAAAACGGGGAAATCACTCTATCTCAAACAACAAACATCAGATTGGCCTGAAATTTTTTCTACAAGTAGAAGTCATTACCAACTACCTGCTGTAAAAATTTCAGCTTGATGAGTTGTGCCGTTATTTTTTAAAAAATATTGATAGGTTTATTACACAAAAAAGTATAAATTTTCCACAACAAACGTAAAACGGGGAAATCACTCTATCTCAAACAACAAACATCAGATTGGCCTGAAATTTTTTCTACAAGTAGAAGTCATTACCATCTGCCTTCTGTGAAAATTTCAGCTTGATAAACTGTGCCGTTAATTTTTAAAAAATAGTGATAGGTTTATTACACAAAAAAGTATAATTATTCCACAACAAACGTAAAACGGGGAAATCACTCTATCTCAAACAACAAACATCAGATTGGCCTGAAATTTTTTCTACAAGTAGAAGTCATTACCAACTACCTGCTGTAAAAATTTCAGCTTGATGAGTTGTGCCGTTATTTTTTAAAAAATATTGATAGGTTTATTACACAAAAAAGTATAAATTTTCCACAACAAACGTAAAACGGGGAAATCACTCTATCTCAAACAACAAACATCAGATTGGCCTGAAATTTTTTCTACAAGTAGAAGTCATTACCAACTGCCTTCTGTGAAAATTTCAGCTTGATAAACTGTGCCGTTAATTTTTAAAAAATAGTGATAGGTTTATTACACAAAAAAGTATAATTATTCCACAACAAACGTAAAACGGGGAAATCACTCTATCTCAAACAACAAACATCAGATTGGCCTGAAATTTTTTCTACAAGTAGAAGTCATTACCAACTACCTGCTGTAAAAATTTCAGCTTGATGAGTTGTGCCGTTATTTTTTAAAAAATATTGATAGGTTTATTACACAAAAAAGTATAAATTTTCCACAACAAACGTAAAACGGGGAAATCACTCTATCTCAAACAACAAACATCAGATTGGCCTGAAATTTTTTCTACAAGTAGAAGTCATTACCATCTGCCTTCAGAGAAAATTTCAGCTTGATGAGTTGTGCCGTTATTTTTAAAAAAAATATTGATAGGTTTATTACACAAAAAAGTATAAATTTTCCACAACAAACGTAAAACGGGGAAATCACTCTATCTCAAACAACAAACATCAGATTGGCCTGAATTTTTTTCTACAAGTAGAAGTCATTACCAACTGCCTTCTGTGAAAATTTCAGCTTGATAAACTGTGCCGTTAATTTTTAAAAAATAGTGATAGGTTTATTACACAAAAAAGTATAATTATTCCACAACAAACGTAAAACGGGGAAATCACTCTATCTCAAACAACAAACATCAGATTGGCCTGAAATTTTTTCTACAAGTAGAAGTCATTACCATCTGCCTTCAGAGAAAATTTCAGCTTGATGAGTTGTGCCGTTATTTTTTAAAAAATATTGATAGGTTTATTACACAAAAAAGTATAAATTTTCCACAACAAACGTAAAACGGGGAAATCACTCTATCTCAAACAACAAACATCAGATTGGCCTGAATTTTTTTCTACAAGTAGAAGTCATTAACAACTGCCTGCTGTGAAAATTTCGGCTTGATAAGTTGCGCCGTTTATTTAAAAAAATCGTAATAGATTTATTACACAAGAGTAAAACAGGCAAATCGCTCTATCTCTAACCCCAACCTTCAGATTGGCCTGAAATTGTTTCTACAAGTAGAAATTATTGCAAACTCATCCATTATGGAGTAGTCACTACAAAGCGCAAAAAAAAAAAAAAAAAAAAAAAAAAAAAAGTTCAGATTCCCTAACACAGACATCAGATTTCAGGTGCTAAGACTCATTGCCGTGTCACATGGGGAAACTTTGAGCCAGGCTTCCCCTTTTTAATAAGTTAGTTTCCACGCCGATTTTTTTTTCGATTCTAAACCCGATCACCCCGTTTGCAAGCAGGTTGAACGTTACTAAGAACAACCAACAATCCGAGATGTTTTTAATGTCCTATATGAATACTGCTTTTCTTTTGTTAAAAATCTTCAATTAATGTTTTCCACAACAAACGTAAACCGGGGAAATCACTCTATCTCTAACCCCAACCGTCAGATTGGCCTGAAATTTTTTCTACAAGTAGAAGTCATTACCAACTGCCTACTGTAAAAATTTCAGCTTGATGAGTTGTGCCGTTAATTTTTAAAAAATAGTGATAGGTTTATTACACAAAAAAGTATAATTATTCCACAACAAACGTAAAACGGGGAAATCACTCTATCTCAAACAACAAACATCAGATTGGCCTGAAATTTTTTCTACAAGTAGAAGTCATTACCATCTGCCTTCAGAGAAAATTTCAGCTTGATGAGCTGTGCCGTTATTTTTTAAAAAATATTGATAGGTTTATTACACAAAAAAGTATAAATTTTCCACAACAAACGTAAAACGGGGAAATCACTCTATCTCAAACAACAAACATCAGATTGGCCTGAAATTTTTTCTACAAGTAGAAGTCATTAACAACTGCCTGCTGTGAAAATTTCGGCTTGATAAGTTGCGCCGTTTATTTAAAAAAATCGTAATAGATTTATTACACAAGAGTAAAACAGGCAAATCGCTCTATCTCTAACCCCAACCTTCAGATTGGCCTGAAATTGTTTCTACAAGTAGAAATTATTGCAAACTCATCCATTATGGAGTAGTCACTACAAAGCGCAAAAAAAAAAAAAAAAAAAAAAAAAAAAAGTTCAGATTCCCTAACACAGACATCAGATTTCAGGTGCTAAGACTCATTGCCGTGTCACATGGGGAAACTTTGAGCCAGGCTTCCCCTTTTTAATAAGTTAGTTTCCACGCCGATTTTTTTTTCGATTCTAAACCCGATCACCCCGTTTGCAAGCAGGTTGAACGTTACTAAGAACAACCAACAATCCGAGATGTTTTTAATGTCCTATATGAATACTGCTTTTCTTTTGTTAAAAATCTTCAATTAATGTTTTCCACAACAAAAGTAAACCGGGGAAATCACTCTATCTCTAACCCCAACCGTCAGATTGGCCTGAAATTTTTTCTACAAGTAGAAGTCATTACCAACTGCCTACTGTAAAAATTTCAGCTTGATGAGTTGTGCCGTTAATTTTTAAAAAATAGTGATAGGTTTATTACACAAAAAAGTATAAATTTTCCACAACAAACGTAAAACGGGGAAATCACTCTATCTCAAACAACAAACATCAGATTGGCCTGAATTTTTTTCTACAAGTAGAAGTCATTACCAACTGCCTTCTGTGAAAATTTCAGCTTGATAAACTGTGCCGTTAATTTTTAAAAAATAGTGATAGGTTTATTACACAAAAAAGTATAATTATTCCACAACAAACGTAAAACGGGGAAATCACTCTATCTCAAACAACAAACATCAGATTGGCCTGAAATTTTTTCTACAAGTAGAAGTCATTACCAACTGCCTTCTGTGAAAATTTCGGCTTGATAAGTTGCGCCGTTTATTTAAAAAAATCGTAATAGATTTATTACACAAGAGTAAAACAGGCAAATCGCTCTATCTCTAACCCCAACCTTCAGATTGGCCTGAAATTGTTTCTACAAGTAGAAATTATTGCAAACTCATCCATTATGGAGTAGTCACTACAAAGCGCAAAAAAAAAAAAAAAAAAAAAAAAGTTCAGATTCCCTAACACAGACATCAGATTTCAGGTGCTAAGACTCATTGCCGTGTCTCATGGGGAAACTTTGAGCCAGGCTTCCCCTTTTTAATAAGTTAGTTTCCACGCCGATTTTTTTTTCGATTCTAAGCCCGATCACCCCGTTTGCAAGCAGGTTGAACGTTACTAAGAACAACCAACAATCCGAGATGTTTTTAATGTCCTATATGAATACTGCTTTTCTTTTGTTAAAAATCTTCAATTAATGTTTTCCACAACAAAAGTAAACCGGGGAAATCACTCTATCTCTAACCCCAACCGTCAGATTGGCCTGAAATTTTTTCTACAAGTAGAAGTCATTACCAACTGCCTACTGTAAAAATTTCAGCTTGATGAGTTGTGCCGTTAATTTTTAAAAAATAGTGATAGGTTTATTACACAAAAAAGTATAAATTTTCCACAACAAACGTAAAACGGGGAAATCACTCTATCTCTAACCCCAACCGTCAGATTGGCCTGAAATTTTTTCTACAAGTAGAAGTCATTACCAACTGCCTACTGTAAAAATTTCAGCTTGATGAGTTGTGCCGTTAATTTTTAAAAAATAGTGATAGGTTTATTACACAAAAGAGTATAAATTTTCCACAACAAACGTAAAACGGGGAAATCACTCTATCTCAAACAACAAACATCAGATTGGCCTGAAATTTTTTCTACAAGTAGAAGTCATTACCGTCTGCCTTCAGAGAAAATTTCAGCTTGATGAGTTGTGCCGTTATTTTTTAAAAAATATTGATAGGTTTATTACACAAAAAAGTATAAATTTTCCACAACAAACGTAAAACGGGGAAATCACTCTATCTCAAACAACAAACATCAGATTGGCCTGAATTTTTTTCTACAAGTAGAAGTCATTACCAACTGCCTTCTGTGAAAATTTCAGCTTGATAAACTGTGCCGTTAATTTTTAAAAAATATTGATAGGTTTATTACACAAAAAAGTATAATTATTCCACAACAAACGTAAAACGGGGAAATCACTCTATCTCAAACAACAAACATCAGATTGGCCTGAAATTTTTTCTACAAGTAGAAGTCATTACCAACTGCCTTCTGTGAAAATTTCGGCTTGATAAGTTGCGCCGTTTATTTAAAAAAATCGTAATAGATTTATTACACAAAAAAGTATAATTATTCCACAACAAACGTAAAACGGGGAAATCACTCTATCTCAAACAACAAACATCAGATTGGCCTGAAATTTTTTCTACAAGTAGAAGTCATTACCAACTGCCTTCTGTGAAAATTTCGGCTTGATAAGTTGCGCCGTTTATTTAAAAAAATCGTAATAGATTTATTACACAAAAAAGTATAATTATTCCACAACAAACGTAAAACGGGGAAATCACTCTATCTCAAACAACAAACATCAGATTGGCCTGAAATTTTTTCTACAAGTAGAAGTCATTACCATCTGCCTTCAGAGAAAATTTCAGCTTGATGAGTTGTGCCGTTATTTTTTAAAAAATATTGATAGGTTTATTACACAAAAAAGTATAAATTTTCCACAACAAACGTAAAACGGGGAAATCACTCTATCTCAAACAATAAACATCAGATTGGCCTGAATTTTTTTCTACAAGTAGAAGTCATTACCAACTGCCTTCTGTGAAAATTTCAGCTTGATAAACTGTGCCGTTAATTTTTAAAAAATAGTGATAGGTTTATTACACAAAAAAGTATAATTATTCAACAACAAACGTAAAACGGGGAAATCACTCTATCTCAAACAACAAACATCAGATTGGCCTGAAATTTTTTCTACAAGTAGAAGTCATTACCAACTACCTGCTGTAAAAATTTCAGCTTGATGAGTTGTGCCGTTATTTTTTAAAAAATATTGATAGGTTTATTACACAAAAAAGTATAAATTTTCCACAACAAACGTAAAACGGGGAAATCACTCTATCTCAAACAACAAACATCAGATTGGCCTGAAATTTTTTCTACAAGTAGAAGTCATTACCATCTGCCTTCAGAGAAAATTTCAGCTTGATGAGTTGTGCCGTTATTTTTTAAAAAATATTGATAGGTTTATTACACAAAAAAGTATAAATTTTCCACAACAAACGTAAAACGGGGAAATCACTCTATCTCAAACAACAAACATCAGATTGGCCTGAATTTTTTTTCTACAAGTAGAAGTCATTACCAACTGCCTACTGTAAAAATTTCAGCTTGATGAGTTGTGCCGTTATTTTTTAAAAAATATTGATAGGTTTATTACACAAAAAAGTATAAATTTTCCACAACAAACGTAAAACGGGGAAATCACTCTATCTCAAACAACAAACATCAGATTGGCCTGATTTTTTTTCTACAAGTAGAAGTCATTACCAACTGCCTTCTGTGAAAATTTCAGCTTGATTAACTGTGCCGTTAATTTTTAAAAAATAGTGATAGGTTTATTACACAAAAAAGTATAATTATTCCACAACAAACGTAAAACGGGGAAATCACTCTATCTCAAACAACAAACATCAGATTGGCCTGAAATTTTTTCTACAAGTAGAAGTCATTACCAACTGCCTTCTGTGAAAATTTCGGCTTGATAAGTTGCGCCGTTTATTTAAAAAAATCGTAATAGATTTATTACACAAGAGTAAAACAGGCAAATCGCTCTATCTCTAACCCCAACCTTCAGATTGGCCTGAAATTGTTTCTACAAGTAGAAATTATTGCAAACTCATCCATTATGGAGTAGTCACTACAAAGCGCAAAAAAAAAAAAAAAAAAAAAAAAAAGTTCAGATTCCCTAACACAGACATCAGATTTCAGGTGCTAAGACTCATTGCCGTGTCTCATGGGGAAACTTTGAGCCAGGCTTCCCCTTTTTAATAAGTTAGTTTCCACGCCGATTTTTTTTCGATTCTAAACCCGATCACCCCGTTTGCAAGCAGGTTGAACGTTACTAAGAACAACCAACAATCCGAGATGTTTTTAATGTCCTATATGAATACTGCTTTTCTTTTGTTAAAAATCTTCAATTAATGTTTTCCACAACAAAAGTAAACCGGGGAAATCACTCTATCTCTAACCCCAACCGTCAGATTGGCCTGAATTTTTTTCTACAAGTAGAAGTCATTACCAACTGCCTACTGTAAAAATTTCAGCTTGATGAGTTGTGCCGTTAATTTTTAAAAAATAGTGATAGGTTTATTACACAAAAAAGTATAAATTTTCCACAACAAACGTAAAACGGGGAAATCACTCTATCTCTAACCCCAACCGTCAGATTGGCCTGAAATTTTTTCTACAAGTAGAAGTCATTACCAACTGCCTACTGTAAAAATTTCAGCTTGATGAGTTGTGCCGTTAATTTTTAAAAAATAGTGATAGGTATATTACACAAAAGAGTATAAATTTTCCACAACAAACGTAAAACGGGGAAATCACTCTATCTCAAACAACAAACATCAGATTGGCCTGAAATTTTTTCTACAAGTAGAAGTCATTACCATCTGCCTTCAGAGAAAATTTCAGCTTGATGAGTTGTGCCGTTATTTTTTAAAAAATATTGATAGGTTTATTACACAAAAAAGTATAAATTTTCCACAACAAACGTAAAACGGGGAAATCACTCTATCTCAAACAACAAACATCAGATTGGCCTGAAATTTTTTCTACAAGTAGAAATCATTACCATCTGCCTTCAGAGAAAATTTCAGCTTGATGAGTTGTGCCGTTATTTTTAAAAAAAATATTGATAGGTTTATTACACAAAAAAGTATAAATTTTCCACAACAAACGTAAAACGGGGAAATCACTCTATCTCAAACAACAAACATCAGATTGGCCTGATTTTTTTTCTACAAGTAGAAGTCATTACCAACTGCCTTCTGTGAAAATTTCAGCTTGATAAACTGTGCCGTTAATTTTTAAAAAATAGTGATAGGTTTATTACACAAAAAAGTATAATTATTCCACAACAAACGTAAAACGGGGAAATCACTCTATCTCAAACAACAAACATCAGATTGGCCTGAAATTTTTTCTACAAGTAGAAGTCATTACCAACTGCCTTCTGTGAAAATTTCGGCTTGATAAGTTGCGCCGTTTATTTAAAAAAATCGTAATAGATTTATTACACAAAAAAGTATAATTATTCCACAACAAACGTAAAACGGGGAAATCACTCTATCTCAAACAACAAACATCAGATTGGCCTGAAATTTTTTCTACAAGTAGAAGTCATTACCATCTGCCTTCAGAGAAAATTTCAGCTTGATGAGTTGTGCCGTTATTTTTTAAAAAATATTGATAGGTTTATTACACAAAAAAGTATAAATTTTCCACAACAAACGTAAAACGGGGAAATCACTCTATCTCAAACAATAAACATCAGATTGGCCTGAATTTTTTTTTACAAGTAGAAGTCATTACCAACTGCCTTCTGTGAAAATTTCAGCTTGATAAACTGTGCCGTTAATTTTTAAAAAATAGTGATAGGTTTATTACACAAAAAAGTATAATTATTCCACAACAAACGTAAAACGGGGAAATCACTCTATCTCAAACAACAAACATCAGATTGGCCTGAAATTTTTTCTACAAGTAGAAGTCATTACCAACTACCTGCTGTAAAAATTTCAGCTTGATGAGTTGTGCCGTTATTTTTTAAAAAATATTGATAGGTTTATTACACAAAAAAGTATAAATTTTCCACAACAAACGTAAAACGGGGAAATCACTCTATCTCAAACAACAAACATCAGATTGGTCTGAAATTTTTTCTACAAGTAGAAGTCATTACCATCTGCCTTCAGAGAAAATTTCAGCTTGATGAGTTGTGCCGTTATTTTTTAAAAAATATTGATAGGTTTATTACACAAAAAAGTATAAATTTTCCACAACAAACGTAAAACGGGGAAATCACTCTATCTCAAACAACAAACATCAGATTGGCCTGAATTTTTTTCTACAAGTAGAAGTCATTACCAACTGCCTTCTGTGAAAATTTCAGCTTGATAAACTGTGCCGTTAATTTTTAAAAAATAGTGATAGGTTTATTACACAAAAAAGTATAATTACTCCACAACAAACGTAAAACGGGGAAATCACTCTATCTCAAACAACAAACATCAGATTGGCCTGAAATTTTTTCTACAAGTAGAAGTCATTACCATCTGCCTTCAGAGAAAATTTCAGCTTGATGAGTTGTGCCGTTAATTTTAAAAAAATAGTGATAGGTTTATTACACAAAAAAAGTATAATTATTCCACAACAAACGTAAAACGGGGAAATCACTCTATCTCAAACAACAAACATCAGATTGGCCTGAAATTTTTTCTACAAGTAGAAGTCATTACCATCTGCCTTCAGAGAAAATTTCAGCTTGATGAGTTGTGCCGTTAATTTTAAAAAAATAGTGATAGGTTTATTACACAAAAAAAGTATAATTATTCCACAACAAACGTAAAACGGGGAAATCACTCTATCTCAAACAACAAACATCAGATTGGCCTGAAATTTTTTCTACAAGTAGAAGTCATTACCATCTGCCTTCAGAGAAAATTTCAGCTTGATGAGTTGTGCCGTTAATTTTAAAAAAATAGTGATAGGTTTATTACACAAAAAAAGTATAATTATTCCACAACAAACGTAAAACGGGGAAATCACTCTATCTCAAACAACAAACATCAGATTGGCCTGAAATTTTTTCTACAAGTAGAAGTCATTACCAACTGCCTGCTGTAAAAATTTCAGCTTGATGAGTTGTGCCGTTATTTTTTAAAAAATATTGATAGGTTTATTACACAAAAAAGTATAAATTTTCCACAACAAACGTAAAACGGGGAAATCACTCTATCTCAAACAACAAACATCAGATTGGCCTGAAATTTTTTCTACAAGTAGAAGTCATTACCATCTGCCTTCAGAGAAAATTTCAGCTTGATGAGTTGTGCCGTTATTTTTTAAAAAATATTGATAGGTTTATTACACAAAAAAGTATAAATTTTCCACAACAAACGTAAAACGGGGAAATCACTCTATCTCAAACAACAAACATCAGATTGGCCTGAATTTTTTTCTACAAGTAGAAGTCATTACCAACTGCCTTCTGTGAAAATTTCAGCTTGATAAACTGTGCCGTTAATTTTTAAAAAATAGTGATAGGTTTATTACACAAAAAAGTATAATTATTCCACAACAAACGTAAAACGGGGAAATCACTCTATCTCAAACAACAAACATCAGATTGGCCTGAAATTTTTTCTACAAGTAGAAGTCATTACCAACTGCCTTCTGTGAAAATTTCGGCTTGATAAGTTGCGCCGTTTATTTAAAAAAATCGTAATAGATTTATTACACAAGAGTAAAACAGGCAAATCGCTCTATCTCTAACCCCAACCTTCAGATTGGCCTGAAATTGTTTCTACAAGTAGAAATTATTGCAAACTCAACCATTATGGAGTAGTCACTACAAAGCGCAAAAAAAAAAAAAAAAAAAAAAAGTTCAGATTCCCTAACACAGACATCAGATTTCAGGTGCTAAGACTCATTGCCGTGTCTCATGGGGAAACTTTGAGCCAGGCTTCCCCTTTTTAATAAGTTAGTTTCCACGCCGATTTTTTTTTCGATTCTAAACCCGATCACCCCGTTTGCAAGCAGGTTGAACGTTACTAAGAACAACCAACAATCCGAGATGTTTTTAATGTCCTATATGAATACTGCTTTTCTTTTGTTAAAAATCTTCAATTAATGTTTTCCACAACAAAAGTAAACCGGGGAAATCACTCTATCTCTAACCCCAAACATCAGATTGGCCTGAAATTTTTTCTACAAGTAGAAGTCATTACCATCTGCCTTCAGAGAAAATTTCAGCTTGATGAGTTGTGCCGTTATTTTTTAAAAAATATTGATAGGTTTATTACACAAAAAAGTATAAATTTTCCACAACAAACGTAAAACGGGGAAATCACTCTATCTCAAACAACAAACATCAGATTGGCCTGAAATTTTTTCTACAAGTAGAAGTCATTACCAACTACCTGCTGTAAAAATTTCAGCTTGATGAGTTGTGCCGTTATTTTTAAAAAAATATTGATAGGTTTATTACACAAAAAAGTATAAATTTTCCACAACAAACGTAAAACGGGGAAATCACTCTATCTCAAACAACAAACATCAGATTGGTCTGAAATTTTTTCTACAAGTAGAAGTCATTACCATCTGCCTTCAGAGAAAATTTCAGCTTGATGAGTTGTGCCGTTATTTTTTAAAAAATATTGATAGGTTTATTACACAAAAAAGTATAAATTTTCCACAACAAACGTAAAACGGGGAAATCACTCTATCTCAAACAACAAACATCAGATTGGCCTGAAATTTTTTCTACAAGTAGAAGTCATTACCAACTGCCTTCTGTGAAAATTTCGGCTTGATAAGTTGCGCCGTTTATTTAAAAAAATCGTAATAGATTTATTACACAAAAAAGTATAATTATTCCACAACAAACGTAAAACGGGGAAATCACTCTATCTCAAACAACAAACATCAGATTGGCCTGAAATTTTTTCTACAAGTAGAAGTCATTACCAACTGCCTTCTGTGAAAATTTCGGCTTGATAAGTTGCGCCGTTTATTTAAAAAAATCGTAATAGATTTATTACACAAGAGTAAAACAGGCAAATCGCTCTATCTCTAACCCCAACCTTCAGATTGGCCTGAAATTGTTTCTACAAGTAGAAATTATTGCAAACTCAACCATTATGGAGTAGTCACTACAAAGCGCAAAAAAAAAAAAAAAAAAAAAAGTTCAGATTCCCTAACACAGACATCAGATTTCAGGTGCTAAGACTCATTGCCGTGTCTCATGGGGAAACTTTGAGCCAGGCTTCCCCTTTTTAATAAGTTAGTTTTCACGCCGATTTTTTTTTCGATTCTAAACCCGATCACCCCGTTTGCAAGCAGGTTGAACGTTACTAAGAACAACCAACAATCCGAGATGTTTTTAATGTCCTATATGAATACTGCTTTTCTTTTGTTAAAAATCTTCAATTAATGTTTTCCACAACAAAAGTAAACCGGGGAAATCACTCTATCTCTAACCCCAACCGTCAGATTGGCCTGAAATTTTTTCTACAAGTAGAAGTCATTACCAACTGCCTACTGTAAAAATTTCAGCTTGATGAGTTGTGCCGTTAATTTTTAAAAAATAGTGATAGGTTTATTACACAAAAAAGTATAATTATTCCACAACAAACGTAAAACGGGGAAATCACTCTATCTCAAACAACAAACATCAGATTGGCCTGAAATTTTTTCTACAAGTAGAAGTCATTACCAACTGCCTTCAGAGAAAATTTCAGCTTGATGAGTTGTGCCGTTATTTTTTAAAAAATATTGATAGGTTTATTACACAAAAAAGTATAAATTTTCCACAACAAACGTAAAACGGGGAAATCACTCTATCTCAAACAACAAACATCAGATTGGCCTGAATTTTTTTCTACAAGTAGAAGTCATTACCAACTGCCTTCTGTGAAAATTTCAGCTTGATAAACTGTGCCGTTAATTTTTAAAAAATAGTGATAGGTTTATTACACAAAAAAGTATAATTATTCCACAACAAACGTAAAACGGGGAAATCACTCTATCTCAAACAACAAACATCAGATTGGCCTGAAATTTTTTCTACAAGTAGAAGTCATTACCAACTGCCTTCTGTGAAAATTTCGGCTTGATAAGTTGCGCCGTTTATTTAAAAAAATCGTAATAGATTTATTACACAAAAAAGTATAATTATTCCACAACAAACGTAAAACGGGGAAATCACTCTATCTCAAACAACAAACATCAGATTGGCCTGAAATTTTTTCTACAAGTAGAAGTCATTACCATCTGCCTTCAGAGAAAATTTCAGCTTGATGAGTTGTGCCGTTATTTTTTAAAAAATATTGATAGGTTTATTACACAAAAAAGTATAAATTTTCCACAACAAACGTAAAACGGGGAAATCACTCTATCTCAAACAACAAACATCAGATTGGCCTGAATTTTTTTTCTACAAGTAGAAGTCATTACCAACTGCCTACTGTAAAAATTTCAGCTTGATGAATTGTGCCGTTATTTTTTAAAAAATATTGATAGGTTTATTACACAAAAAAGTATAAATTTTCCACAACAAACGTAAAACGGGGAAATCACTCTATCTCAAACAACAAACATCAGATTGGCCTGATTTTTTTTCTACAAGTAGAAGTCATTACCAACTGCCTTCTGTGAAAATTTCAGCTTGATAAACTGTGCCGTTAATTTTTAAAAAATAGTGATAGGTTTATTACACAAAAAAGTATAATTATTCCACAACAAACGTAAAACGGGGAAATCACTCTATCTCAAACAACAAACATCAGATTGGCCTGAATTTTTTTCTACAAGTAGAAGTCATTACCAACTGCCTTCTGTAAAAATTTCGGCTTGATAAGTTGCGCCGTTTATTTAAAAAAATCGTAATAGATTTATTACACAAAAAAGTATAATTATTCCACAACAAACGTAAAACGGGGAAATCACTCTATCTCAAACAACAAACATCAGATTGGCCTGAAATTTTTTCTACAAGTAGAAGTCATTACCATCTGCCTTCAGAGAAAATTTCAGCTTGATGAGTTGTGCCGTTATTTTTTAAAAAATATTGATAGGTTTATTACACAAAAAAGTATAAATTTTCCACAACAAACGTAAAACGGGGAAATCACTCTATCTCAAACAACAAACATCAGATTGGCCTGAAATTTTTTCTACAAGTAGAAGTCATTACCAACTACCTGCTGTAAAAATTTCAGCTTGATGAGTTGTGCCGTTATTTTTTAAAAAATATTGATAGGTTTATTACACAAAAAAGTATAAATTTTCCACAACAAACGTAAAACGGGGAAATCACTCTATCTCAAACAACAAACATCAGATTGGCCTGAAATTTTTTCTACAAGTAGAAGTCATTACCATCTGCCTTCAGAGAAAATTTCAGCTTGATGAGTTGTGCCGTTATTTTTTAAAAAATATTGATAGGTTTATTACACAAAAAAGTATAAATTTTCCACAACAAACGTAAAACGGGGAAATCACTCTATCTCAAACAACAAACATCAGATTGGCCTGATTTTTTTTCTACAAGTAGAAGTCATTACCAACTGCCTACTGTAAAAATTTCAGCTTGATGAGTTGTGCCGTTATTTTTTAAAAAATATTGATAGGTTTATTACACAAAAAAGTATAAATTTTCCACAACAAACGTAAAACGGGGAAATCACTCTATCTCAAACAACAAACATCAGATTGGCCTGATTTTTTTTCTACAAGTAGAAGTCATTACCAACTGCCTTCTGTGAAAATTTCAGCTTGATTAACTGTGCCGTTAATTTTTAAAAAATAGTGATAGGTTTATTACACAAAAAAGTATAATTATTCCACAACAAACGTAAAACGGGGAAATCACTCTATCTCAAACAACAAACATCAGATTGGCCTGAAATTTTTTCTACAAGTAGAAGTCATTACCAACTGCCTTCTGTGAAAATTTCGGCTTGATAAGTTGCGCCGTTTATTTAAAAAAATCGTAATAGATTTATTACACAAGAGTAAAACAGGCAAATCGCTCTATCTCTAACCCCAACCTTCAGATTGGCCTGAAATTGTTTCTACAAGTAGAAATTATTGCAAACTCATCCATTATGGAGTAGTCACTACAAAGCGCAAAAAAAAAAAAAAAAAAAAAAAAAGTTCAGATTCCCTAACACAGACATCAGATTTCAGGTGCTAAGACTCATTGCCGTGTCTCATGGGGAAACTTTGAGCCAGGCTTCCCCTTTTTAATAAGTTAGTTTCCACGCCGATTTTTTTTCGATTCTAAACCCGATCACCCCGTTTGCAAGCAGGTTGAACGTTACTAAGAACAACCAACAATCCGAGATGTTTTTAATGTCCTATATGAATACTGCTTTTCTTTTGTTAAAAATCTTCAATTAATGTTTTCCACAACAAAAGTAAACCGGGGAAATCACTCTATCTCTAACCCCAACCGTCAGATTGGCCTGAATTTTTTTCTACAAGTAGAAGTCATTACCAACTGCCTACTGTAAAAATTTCAGCTTGATGAGTTGTGCCGTTAATTTTTAAAAAATAGTGATAGGTTTATTACACAAAAAAGTATAAATTTTCCACAACAAACGTAAAACGGGGAAATCACTCTATCTCTAACCCCAACCGTCAGATTGGCCTGAAATTTTTTCTACAAGTAGAAGTCATTACCAACTGCCTACTGTAAAAATTTCAGCTTGATGAGTTGTGCCGTTAATTTTTAAAAAATAGTGATAGGTATATTACACAAAAGAGTATAAATTTTCCACAACAAACGTAAAACGGGGAAATCACTCTATCTCAAACAACAAACATCAGATTGGCCTGAAATTTTTTCTACAAGTAGAAGTCATTACCATCTGCCTTCAGAGAAAATTTCAGCTTGATGAGTTGTGCCGTTATTTTTTAAAAAATATTGATAGGTTTATTACACAAAAAAGTATAAATTTTCCACAACAAACGTAAAACGGGGAAATCACTCTATCTCAAACAACAAACATCAGATTGGCCTGAAATTTTTTCTACAAGTAGAAATCATTACCATCTGCCTTCAGAGAAAATTTCAGCTTGATGAGTTGTGCCGTTATTTTTAAAAAAAATATTGATAGGTTTATTACACAAAAAAGTATAAATTTTCCACAACAAACGTAAAACGGGGAAATCACTCTATCTCAAACAACAAACATCAGATTGGCCTGATTTTTTTTCTACAAGTAGAAGTCATTACCAACTGCCTTCTGTGAAAATTTCAGCTTGATAAACTGTGCCGTTAATTTTTAAAAAATAGTGATAGGTTTATTACACAAAAAAGTATAATTATTCCACAACAAACGTAAAACGGGGAAATCACTCTATCTCAAACAACAAACATCAGATTGGCCTGAAATTTTTTCTACAAGTAGAAGTCATTACCAACTGCCTTCTGTGAAAATTTCGGCTTGATAAGTTGCGCCGTTTATTTAAAAAAATCGTAATAGATTTATTACACAAAAAAGTATAATTATTCCACAACAAACGTAAAACGGGGAAATCACTCTATCTCAAACAACAAACATCAGATTGGCCTGAAATTTTTTCTACAAGTAGAAGTCATTACCATCTGCCTTCAGAGAAAATTTCAGCTTGATGAGTTGTGCCGTTATTTTTTAAAAAATATTGATAGGTTTATTACACAAAAAAGTATAAATTTTCCACAACAAACGTAAAACGGGGAAATCACTCTATCTCAAACAATAAACATCAGATTGGCCTGAATTTTTTTTTACAAGTAGAAGTCATTACCAACTGCCTTCTGTGAAAATTTCAGCTTGATAAACTGTGCCGTTAATTTTTAAAAAATAGTGATAGGTTTATTACACAAAAAAGTATAATTATTCCACAACAAACGTAAAACGGGGAAATCACTCTATCTCAAACAACAAACATCAGATTGGCCTGAAATTTTTTCTACAAGTAGAAGTCATTACCAACTACCTGCTGTAAAAATTTCAGCTTGATGAGTTGTGCCGTTATTTTTTAAAAAATATTGATAGGTTTATTACACAAAAAAGTATAAATTTTCCACAACAAACGTAAAACGGGGAAATCACTCTATCTCAAACAACAAACATCAGATTGGTCTGAAATTTTTTCTACAAGTAGAAGTCATTACCATCTGCCTTCAGAGAAAATTTCAGCTTGATGAGTTGTGCCGTTATTTTTTAAAAAATATTGATAGGTTTATTACACAAAAAAGTATAAATTTTCCACAACAAACGTAAAACGGGGAAATCACTCTATCTCAAACAACAAACATCAGATTGGCCTGAATTTTTTTCTACAAGTAGAAGTCATTACCAACTGCCTTCTGTGAAAATTTCAGCTTGATAAACTGTGCCGTTAATTTTTAAAAAATAGTGATAGGTTTATTACACAAAAAAGTATAATTACTCCACAACAAACGTAAAACGGGGAAATCACTCTATCTCAAACAACAAACATCAGATTGGCCTGAAATTTTTTCTACAAGTAGAAGTCATTACCATCTGCCTTCAGAGAAAATTTCAGCTTGATGAGTTGTGCCGTTAATTTTAAAAAAATAGTGATAGGTTTATTACACAAAAAAAGTATAATTATTCCACAACAAACGTAAAACGGGGAAATCACTCTATCTCAAACAACAAACATCAGATTGGCCTGAAATTTTTTCTACAAGTAGAAGTCATTACCATCTGCCTTCAGAGAAAATTTCAGCTTGATGAGTTGTGCCGTTAATTTTAAAAAAATAGTGATAGGTTTATTACACAAAAAAAGTATAATTATTCCACAACAAACGTAAAACGGGGAAATCACTCTATCTCAAACAACAAACATCAGATTGGCCTGAAATTTTTTCTACAAGTAGAAGTCATTACCATCTGCCTTCAGAGAAAATTTCAGCTTGATGAGTTGTGCCGTTAATTTTAAAAAAATAGTGATAGGTTTATTACACAAAAAAAGTATAATTATTCCACAACAAACGTAAAACGGGGAAATCACTCTATCTCAAACAACAAACATCAGATTGGCCTGAAATTTTTTCTACAAGTAGAAGTCATTACCAACTGCCTGCTGTAAAAATTTCAGCTTGATGAGTTGTGCCGTTATTTTTTAAAAAATATTGATAGGTTTATTACACAAAAAAGTATAATTATTCCACAACAAACGTAAAACGGGGAAATCACTCTATCTCAAACAACAAACATCAGATTGGCCTGAAATTTTTTCTACAAGTAGAAGTCATTACCAACTGCCTTCTGTGAAAATTTCGGCTTGATAAGTTGCGCCGTTTATTTAAAAAAATCGTAATAGATTTATTACACAAGAGTAAAACAGGCAAATCGCTCTATCTCTAACCCCAACCTTCAGATTGGCCTGAAATTGTTTCTACAAGTAGAAATTATTGCAAACTCAACCATTATGGAGTAGTCACTACAAAGCGCAAAAAAAAAAAAAAAAAAAAAAAGTTCAGATTCCCTAACACAGACATCAGATTTCAGGTGCTAAGACTCATTGCCGTGTCTCATGGGGAAACTTTGAGCCAGGCTTCCCCTTTTTAATAAGTTAGTTTCCACGCCGATTTTTTTTTCGATTCTAAACCCGATCACCCCGTTTGCAAGCAGGTTGAACGTTACTAAGAACAACCAACAATCCGAGATGTTTTTAATGTCCTATATGAATACTGCTTTTCTTTTGTTAAAAATCTTCAATTAATGTTTTCCACAACAAAAGTAAACCGGGGAAATCACTCTATCTCTAACCCCAAACATCAGATTGGCCTGAAATTTTTTCTACAAGTAGAAGTCATTACCATCTGCCTTCAGAGAAAATTTCAGCTTGATGAGTTGTGCCGTTATTTTTTAAAAAATATTGATAGGTTTATTACACAAAAAAGTATAAATTTTCCACAACAAACGTAAAACGGGGAAATCACTCTATCTCAAACAACAAACATCAGATTGGCCTGAAATTTTTTCTACAAGTAGAAGTCATTACCAACTACCTGCTGTAAAAATTTCAGCTTGATGAGTTGTGCCGTTATTTTAAAAAAAATATTGATAGGTTTATTACACAAAAAAGTATAAATTTTCCACAACAAACGTAAAACGGGGAAATCACTCTATCTCAAACAACAAACATCAGATTGGCCTGAAATTTTTTCTACAAGTAGAAGTCATTACCATCTGCCTTCAGAGAAAATTTCAGCTTGATGAGTTGTGCCGTTATTTTTTAAAAAATATTGATAGGTTTATTACACAAAAAAGTATAAATTTTCCACAACAAACGTAAAACGGGGAAATCACTCTATCTCAAACAACAAACATCAGATTGGCCTGAAATTTTTTCTACAAGTAGAAGTCATTACCAACTGCCTTCTGTGAAAATTTCGGCTTGATAAGTTGCGCCGTTTATTTAAAAAAATCGTAATAGATTTATTACACAAAAAAGTATAATTATTCCACAACAAACGTAAAACGGGGAAATCACTCTATCTCAAACAACAAACATCAGATTGGCCTGAAATTTTTTCTACAAGTAGAAGTCATTACCAACTGCCTTCTGTGAAAATTTCGGCTTGATAAGTTGCGCCGTTTATTTAAAAAAATCGTAATAGATTTATTACACAAGAGTAAAACAGGCAAATCGCTCTATCTCTAACCCCAACCTTCAGATTGGCCTGAAATTGTTTCTACAAGTAGAAATTATTGCAAACTCAACCATTATGGAGTAGTCACTACAAAGCGCAAAAAAAAAAAAAAAAAAAAAAAAGTTCAGATTCCCTAACACAGACATCAGATTTCAGGTGCTAAGACTCATTGCCGTGTCTCATGGGGAAACTTTGAGCCAGGCTTCCCCTTTTTAATAAGTTAGTCTTCACGCCGATTTTTTTTTCGATTCTAAACCCGATCACCCCGTTTGCAAGCAGGTTGAACGTTACTAAGAACAACCAACAATCCGAGATGTTTTTAATGTCCTATATGAATACTGCTTTTCTTTTGTTAAAAATCTTCAATTAATGTTTTCCACAACAAAAGTAAACCGGGGAAATCACTCTATCTCTAACCCCAACCGTCAGATTGGCCTGAAATTTTTTCTACAAGTAGAAGTCATTACCAACTGCCTACTGTAAAAATTTCAGCTTGATGAGTTGTGCCGTTAATTTTTAAAAAATAGTGATAGGTTTATTACACAAAAAAGTATAATTATTCCACAACAAACGTAAAACGGGGAAATCACTCTATCTCAAACAACAAACATCAGATTGGCCTGAAATTTTTTCTACAAGTAGAAGTCATTACCAACTGCCTTCAGAGAAAATTTCAGCTTGATGAGTTGTGCCGTTATTTTTTAAAAAATATTGATAGGTTTATTACACAAAAAAGTATAAATTTTCCACAACAAACGTAAAACGGGGAAATCACTCTATCTCAAACAACAAACATCAGATTGGCCTGAATTTTTTTCTACAAGTAGAAGTCATTACCAACTGCCTTCTGTGAAAATTTCAGCTTGATAAACTGTGCCGTTAATTTTTAAAAAATAGTGATAGGTTTATTACACAAAAAAGTATAATTATTCCACAACAAACGTAAAACGGGGAAATCACTCTATCTCAAACAACAAACATCAGATTGGCCTGAAATTTTTTCTACAAGTAGAAGTCATTACCAACTGCCTTCTGTGAAAATTTCGGCTTGATAAGTTGCGCCGTTTATTTAAAAAAATCGTAATAGATTTATTACACAAAAAAGTATAATTATTCCACAACAAACGTAAAACGGGGAAATCACTCTATCTCAAACAACAAACATCAGATTGGCCTGAAATTTTTTCTACAAGTAGAAGTCATTACCATCTGCCTTCAGAGAAAATTTCAGCTTGATGAGTTGTGCCGTTATTTTTTAAAAAATATTGATAGGTTTATTACACAAAAAAGTATAAATTTTCCACAACAAACGTAAAACGGGGAAATCACTCTATCTCAAACAACAAACATCAGATTGGCCTGAATTTTTTTTCTACAAGTAGAAGTCATTACCAACTGCCTACTGTAAAAATTTCAGCTTGATGAATTGTGCCGTTATTTTTTAAAAAATATTGATAGGTTTATTACACAAAAAAGTATAAATTTTCCACAACAAACGTAAAACGGGGAAATCACTCTATCTCAAACAACAAACATCAGATTGGCCTGATTTTTTTTCTACAAGTAGAAGTCATTACCAACTGCCTTCTGTGAAAATTTCAGCTTGATAAACTGTGCCGTTAATTTTTAAAAAATAGTGATAGGTTTATTACACAAAAAAGTATAATTATTCCACAACAAACGTAAAACGGGGAAATCACTCTATCTCAAACAACAAACATCAGATTGGCCTGAATTTTTTTCTACAAGTAGAAGTCATTACCAACTGCCTTCTGTAAAAATTTCGGCTTGATAAGTTGCGCCGTTTATTTAAAAAAATCGTAATAGATTTATTACACAAAAAAGTATAATTATTCCACAACAAACGTAAAACGGGGAAATCACTCTATCTCAAACAACAAACATCAGATTGGCCTGAAATTTTTTCTACAAGTAGAAGTCATTACCATCTGCCTTCAGAGAAAATTTCAGCTTGATGAGTTGTGCCGTTATTTTTTAAAAAATATTGATAGGTTTATTACACAAAAAAGTATAAATTTTCCACAACAAACGTAAAACGGGGAAATCACTCTATCTCAAACAACAAACATCAGATTGGCCTGAAATTTTTTCTACAAGTAGAAGTCATTACCAACTACCTGCTGTAAAAATTTCAGCTTGATGAGTTGTGCCGTTATTTTTTAAAAAATATTGATAGGTTTATTACACAAAAAAGTATAAATTTTCCACAACAAACGTAAAACGGGGAAATCACTCTATCTCAAACAACAAACATCAGATTGGCCTGAATTTTTTTCTACAAGTAGAAGTCATTACCAACTGCCTTCTGTAAAAATTTCGGCTTGATAAGTTGCGCCGTTTATTTAAAAAAATCGTAATAGATTTATTACACAAAAAAGTATAATTATTCCACAACAAACGTAAAACGGGGAAATCACTCTATCTCAAACAACAAACATCAGATTGGCCTGAAATTTTTTCTACAAGTAGAAGTCATTACCATCTGCCTTCAGAGAAAATTTCAGCTTGATGAGTTGTGCCGTTATTTTTTAAAAAATATTGATAGGTTTATTACACAAAAAAGTATAAATTTTCCACAACAAACGTAAAACGGGGAAATCACTCTATCTCAAACAACAAACATCAGATTGGCCTGAATTTTTTTTCTACAAGTAGAAGTCATTACCAACTGCCTACTGTAAAAATTTCAGCTTGATGAATTGTGCCGTTATTTTTTAAAAAATATTGATAGGTTTATTACACAAAAAAGTATAAATTTTCCACAACAAACGTAAAACGGGGAAATCACTCTATCTCAAACAACAAACATCAGATTGGCCTGATTTTTTTTCTACAAGTAGAAGTCATTACCAACTGCCTTCTGTGAAAATTTCAGCTTGATAAACTGTGCCGTTAATTTTTAAAAAATAGTGATAGGTTTATTACACAAAAAAGTATAATTATTCCACAACAAACGTAAAACGGGGAAATCACTCTATCTCAAACAACAAACATCAGATTGGCCTGAATTTTTTTCTACAAGTAGAAGTCATTACCAACTGCCTTCTGTAAAAATTTCGGCTTGATAAGTTGCGCCGTTTATTTAAAAAAATCGTAATAGATTTATTACACAAAAAAGTATAATTATTCCACAACAAACGTAAAACGGGGAAATCACTCTATCTCAAACAACAAACATCAGATTGGCCTGAAATTTTTTCTACAAGTAGAAGTCATTACCATCTGCCTTCAGAGAAAATTTCAGCTTGATGAGTTGTGCCGTTAATTTTAAAAAAATAGTGATAGGTTTATTACACAAAAAAAGTATAATTATTCCACAACAAACGTAAAACGGGGAAATCACTCTATCTCAAACAACAAACATCAGATTGGCCTGAAATTTTTTCTACAAGTAGAAGTCATTACCATCTGCCTTCAGAGAAAATTTCAGCTTGATGAGTTGTGCCGTTAATTTTAAAAAAATAGTGATAGGTTTATTACACAAAAAAAGTATAATTATTCCACAACAAACGTAAAACGGGGAAATCACTCTATCTCAAACAACAAACATCAGATTGGCCTGAAATTTTTTCTACAAGTAGAAGTCATTACCAACTGCCTTCTGTGAAAATTTCAGCTTGATAAACTGTGCCGTTAATTTTAAAAAAATAGTGATAGGTTTATTACACAAAAAAAGTATAATTATTCCACAACAAACGTAAAACGGGGAAATCACTCTATCTCAAACAACAAACATCAGATTGGCCTGAAATTTTTTCTACAAGTAGAAGTCATTACCATCTGCCTTCAGAGAAAATTTCAGCTTGATGAGTTGTGCCGTTAATTTTAAAAAAATAGTGATAGGTTTATTACACAAAAAAAGTATAATTATTCCACAACAAACGTAAAACGGGGAAATCACTCTATCTCAAACAACAAACATCAGATTGGCCTGAAATTTTTTCTACAAGTAGAAGTCATTACCATCTGCCTTCAGAGAAAATTTCAGCTTGATGAGTTGTGCCGTTAATTTTAAAAAAATAGTGATAGGTTTATTACACAAAAAAAGTATAATTATTCCACAACAAACGTAAAACGGGGAAATCACTCTATCTCAAACAACAAACATCAGATTGGCCTGAAATTTTTTCTACAAGTAGAAGTCATTACCATCTGCCTTCAGAGAAAATTTCAGCTTGATGAGTTGTGCCGTTAATTTTAAAAAAATAGTGATAGGTTTATTACACAAAAAAAGTATAATTATTCCACAACAAACGTAAAACGGGGAAATCACTCTATCTCAAACAACAAACATCAGATTGGCCTGAAATTTTTTCTACAAGTAGAAGTCATTACCAACTGCCTTCTGTGAAAATTTCGGCTTGATAAGTTGCGCCGTTTATTTAAAAAAATCGTAATAGATTTATTACACAAGAGTAAAACAGGCAAATCGCTCTATCTCTAACCCCAACCTTCAGATTGGCCTGAAATTGTTTCTACAAGTAGAAATTATTGCAAACTCAACCATTATGGAGTAGTCACTACAAAGCGCAAAAAAAAAAAAAAAAAAAAAAAGTTCAGATTCCCTAACACAGACATCAGATTTCAGGTGCTAAGACTCATTGCCGTGTCTCATGGGGAAACTTTGAGCCAGGCTTCCCCTTTTTAATAAGTTAGTTTCCACGCCGATTTTTTTTTCGATTCTAAACCCGATCACCCCGTTTGCAAGCAGGTTGAACGTTACTAAGAACAACCAACAATCCGAGATGTTTTTAATGTCCTATATGAATACTGCTTTTCTTTTGTTAAAAATCTTCAATTAATGTTTTCCACAACAAAAGTAAACCGGGGAAATCACTCTATCTCTAACCCCAAACATCAGATTGGCCTGAAATTTTTTCTACAAGTAGAAGTCATTACCATCTGCCTTCAGAGAAAATTTCAGCTTGATGAGTTGTGCCGTTATTTTTTAAAAAATATTGATAGGTTTATTACACAAAAAAGTATAAATTTTCCACAACAAACGTAAAACGGGGAAATCACTCTATCTCAAACAACAAACATCAGATTGGCCTGAAATTTTTTCTACAAGTAGAAGTCATTACCAACTACCTGCTGTAAAAATTTCAGCTTGATGAGTTGTGCCGTTATTTTAAAAAAAATATTGATAGGTTTATTACACAAAAAAGTATAAATTTTCCACAACAAACGTAAAACGGGGAAATCACTCTATCTCAAACAACAAACATCAGATTGGCCTGAAATTTTTTCTACAAGTAGAAGTCATTACCATCTGCCTTCAGAGAAAATTTCAGCTTGATGAGTTGTGCCGTTATTTTTTAAAAAATATTGATAGGTTTATTACACAAAAAAGTATAAATTTTCCACAACAAACGTAAAACGGGGAAATCACTCTATCTCAAACAACAAACATCAGATTGGCCTGAAATTTTTTCTACAAGTAGAAGTCATTACCAACTGCCTTCTGTGAAAATTTCGGCTTGATAAGTTGCGCCGTTTATTTAAAAAAATCGTAATAGATTTATTACACAAAAAAGTATAATTATTCCACAACAAACGTAAAACGGGGAAATCACTCTATCTCAAACAACAAACATCAGATTGGCCTGAAATTTTTTCTACAAGTAGAAGTCATTACCAACTGCCTTCTGTGAAAATTTCGGCTTGATAAGTTGCGCCGTTTATTTAAAAAAATCGTAATAGATTTATTACACAAGAGTAAAACAGGCAAATCGCTCTATCTCTAACCCCAACCTTCAGATTGGCCTGAAATTGTTTCTACAAGTAGAAATTATTGCAAACTCAACCATTATGGAGTAGTCACTACAAAGCGCAAAAAAAAAAAAAAAAAAAAAAAAGTTCAGATTCCCTAACACAGACATCAGATTTCAGGTTCTAAGACTCATTGCCGTGTCTCATGGGGAAACTTTGAGCCAGGCTTCCCCTTTTTAATAAGTTAGTCTTCACGCCGATTTTTTTTTCGATTCTAAACCCGATCACCCCGTTTGCAAGCAGGTTGAACGTTACTAAGAACAACCAACAATCCGAGATGTTTTTAATGTCCTATATGAATACTGCTTTTCTTTTGTTAAAAATCTTCAATTAATGTTTTCCACAACAAAAGTAAACCGGGGAAATCACTCTATCTCTAACCCCAACCGTCAGATTGGCCTGAAATTTTTTCTACAAGTAGAAGTCATTACCAACTGCCTACTGTAAAAATTTCAGCTTGATGAGTTGTGCCGTTAATTTTTAAAAAATAGTGATAGGTTTATTACACAAAAAAGTATAATTATTCCACAACAAACGTAAAACGGGGAAATCACTCTATCTCAAACAACAAACATCAGATTGGCCTGAAATTTTTTCTACAAGTAGAAGTCATTACCAACTGCCTTCAGAGAAAATTTCAGCTTGATGAGTTGTGCCGTTATTTTTTAAAAAATATTGATAGGTTTATTACACAAAAAAGTATAAATTTTCCACAACAAACGTAAAACGGGGAAATCACTCTATCTCAAACAACAAACATCAGATTGGCCTGAATTTTTTTCTACAAGTAGAAGTCATTACCAACTGCCTTCTGTGAAAATTTCAGCTTGATAAACTGTGCCGTTAATTTTTAAAAAATAGTGATAGGTTTATTACACAAAAAAGTATAATTATTCCACAACAAACGTAAAACGGGGAAATCACTCTATCTCAAACAACAAACATCAGATTGGCCTGAAATTTTTTCTACAAGTAGAAGTCATTACCAACTGCCTTCTGTGAAAATTTCGGCTTGATAAGTTGCGCCGTTTATTTAAAAAAATCGTAATAGATTTATTACACAAAAAAGTATAATTATTCCACAACAAACGTAAAACGGGGAAATCACTCTATCTCAAACAACAAACATCAGATTGGCCTGAAATTTTTTCTACAAGTAGAAGTCATTACCATCTGCCTTCAGAGAAAATTTCAGCTTGATGAGTTGTGCCGTTATTTTTTAAAAAATATTGATAGGTTTATTACACAAAAAAGTATAAATTTTCCACAACAAACGTAAAACGGGGAAATCACTCTATCTCAAACAACAAACATCAGATTGGCCTGAATTTTTTTTCTACAAGTAGAAGTCATTACCAACTGCCTACTGTAAAAATTTCAGCTTGATGAATTGTGCCGTTATTTTTTAAAAAATATTGATAGGTTTATTACACAAAAAAGTATAAATTTTCCACAACAAACGTAAAACGGGGAAATCACTCTATCTCAAACAACAAACATCAGATTGGCCTGATTTTTTTTCTACAAGTAGAAGTCATTACCAACTGCCTTCTGTGAAAATTTCAGCTTGATAAACTGTGCCGTTAATTTTTAAAAAATAGTGATAGGTTTATTACACAAAAAAGTATAATTATTCCACAACAAACGTAAAACGGGGAAATCACTCTATCTCAAACAACAAACATCAGATTGGCCTGAATTTTTATCTACAAGTAGAAGTCATTACCAACTGCCTTCTGTAAAAATTTCGGCTTGATAAGTTGCGCCGTTTATTTAAAAAAATCGTAATAGATTTATTACACAAAAAAGTATAATTATTCCACAACAAACGTAAAACGGGGAAATCACTCTATCTCAAACAACAAACATCAGATTGGCCTGAAATTTTTTCTACAAGTAGAAGTCATTACCATCTGCCTTCAGAGAAAATTTCAGCTTGATGAGTTGTGCCGTTATTTTTTAAAAAATATTGATAGGTTTATTACACAAAAAAGTATAAATTTTCCACAACAAACGTAAAACGGGGAAATCACTCTATCTCAAACAACAAACATCAGATTGGCCTGAAATTGTTTCTACAAGTAGAAGTCATTACCAACTACCTGCTGTAAAAATTTCAGCTTGATGAGTTGTGCCGTTATTTTTTAAAAAATATTGATAGGTTTATTACACAAAAAAGTATAAATTTTCCACAACAAACGTAAAACGGGGAAATCACTCTATCTCAAACAACAAACATCAGATTGGCCTGAAATTTTTTCTACAAGTAGAAGTCATTACCATCTGCCTTCAGAGAAAATTTCAGCTTGATGAGTTGTGCCGTTATTTTTTAAAAAATATTGATAGGTTTATTACACAAAAAAGTATAAATTTTCCACAACAAACGTAAAACGGGGAAATCACTCTATCTCAAACAACAAACATCAGATTGGCCTGAATTTTTTTCTACAAGTAAAAGTCATTACCAACTGCCTTCTGTGAAAATTTCAGCTTGATAAACTGTGCCGTTAATTTTTAAAAAATAGTGATAGGTTTATTACACAAAAAAGTATAATTACTCCACAACAAACGTAAAACGGGGAAATCACTCTATCTCAAACAACAAACATCAGATTGGCCTGAAATTTTTTCTACAAGTAGAAGTCATTACCAACTGCCTTCTGTGAAAATTTCGGCTTGATAAGTTGCGCCGTTTATTTAAAAAAATCGTAATAGATTTATTACACAAGAGTAAAACAGGCAAATCGCTCTATCTCTAACCCCAACCTTCAGATTGGCCTGAAATTGTTTCTACAAGTAGAAATTATTGCAAACTCAACCATTATGGAGTAGTCACTACAAAGCGCAAAAAAAAAAAAAAAAAAAAAAAAAAAAAAGTTCAGATTCCCTAACACAGACATCAGATTTCAGGTGCTAAGACTCATTGCCGTGTCTCATGGGGAAACTTTGAGCCAGGCTTCCCCTTTTTAATAAGTTAGTTTCCACGCCGATTTTTTTTTTCGATTCTAAACCCGATCACCCCGTTTGCAAGCAGGTTGAACGTTACTAAGAACAACCAACAATCCGAGATGTTTTTAATGTCCTATATGAATACTGCTTTTCTTTTGTTAAAAATCTTCAATTAATGTTTTCCACAACAAAAGTAAACCGGGGAAATCACTCTATCTCTAACCCCAACCGTCAGATTGGCCTGAAATTTTTTCTACAAGTAGAAGTCATTACCAACTGCCTACTGTAAAAATTTCAGCTTGATGAGTTGTGCCGTTAATTTTTAAAAAATAGTGATAGGTTTATTACACAAAAAAGTATAAATTTTCCACAACAAACGTAAAACGGGGAAATCACTCTATCTCTAACCCCAACCGTCAGATTGGCCTGAAATTTTTTCTACAAGTAGAAGTCATAACCAACTGCCTACTGTAAAAATTTCAGCTTGATGAGTTGTGCCGTTAATTTTTAAAAAATAGTGATAGGTTTATTACACAAAAAAGTATAAATTTTCCACAACAAACGTAAAACGGGGAAATCACTCTATCTCAAACAACAAACATCAGATTGGCCTGAAATTTTTTCTACAAGTAGAAGTCATTACCATCTGCCTTCAGAGAAAATTTCAGCTTGATGAGTTGTGCCGTTATTTTTTAAAAAATATTGATAGGTTTATTACACAAAAAAGTATAAATTTTCCACAACAAACGTAAAACGGGGAAATCACTCTATCTCAAACAACAAACATCAGATTGGCCTGAAATTTTTTCTACAAGTAGAAGTCATTACCAACTACCTTCTGTGAAAATTTCAGCTTGATAAACTGTGCCGTTAATTTTTAAAAAATAGTGATAGGTTTATTACACAAAAAAGTATAATTATTCCACAACAAACGTAAAACGGGGAAATCACTCTATCTCAAACAACAAACATCAGATTGGCCTGAAATTTTTTCTACAAGTAGAAGTCATTACCAACTGCCTACTGTAAAAATTTCAGCTTGATGAGTTGTGCCGTTAATTTTTAAAAAATAGTGATAGGTTTATTACACAAAAAAGTATAATTATTCCACAACAAACGTAAAACGGGGAAATCACTCTATCTCAAACAACAAACATCAGATTGGCCTGAAATTTTTTCTACAAGTAGAAGTCATTACCATCTGCCTTCAGAGAAAATTTCAGCTTGATGAGTTGTGCCGTTAATTTAAAAAAAATAGTGATAGGTTTATTACACAAAAAAAGTATAATTATTCCACAACAAACGTAAAACGGGGAAATCACTCTATCTCAAACAACAAACATCAGATTGGCCTGAAATTTTTTCTACAAGTAGAAGTCATTACCAACTGCCTGCTGTAAAAATTTCAGCTTGATGAGTTGTGCCGTTATTTTTTAAAAAATATTGATAGGTTTATTACACAAAAAAGTATAAATTTTCCACAACAAACGTAAAACGGGGAAATCACTCTATCTCAAACAACAAACATCAGATTGGCCTGAAATTTTTTCTACAAGTAGAAGTCATTACCATCTGCCTTCAGAGAAAATTTCAGCTTGATGAGTTGTGCCGTTATTTTTTAAAAAATATTGATAGGTTTATTACACAAAAAAGTATAAATTTTCCACAACAAACGTAAAACGGGGAAATCACTCTATCTCAAACAACAAACATCAGATTGGCCTGAATTTTTTTCTACAAGTAGAAGTCATTACCAACTGCCTTCTGTGAAAATTTCAGCTTGATAAACTGTGCCGTTAATTTTTAAAAAATAGTGATAGGTTTATTACACAAAAAAGTATAATTATTCCACAACAAACGTAAAACGGGGAAATCACTCTATCTCAAACAACAAACATCAGATTGGCCTGAAATTTTTTCTACAAGTAGAAGTCATTACCAACTGCCTTCTGTGAAAATTTCGGCTTGATAAGTTGCGCCGTTTATTTAAAAAAATCGTAATAGATTTATTACACAAGAGTAAAACAGGCAAATCGCTCTATCTCTAACCCCAACCTTCAGATTGGCCTGAAATTGTTTCTACAAGTAGAAATTATTGCAAACTCAACCATTATGGAGTAGTCACTACAAAGCGCAAAAAAAAAAAAAAAAAAAAAAAAAAGTTCAGATTCCCTAACACAGACATCAGATTTCAGGTGCTAAGACTCATTGCCGTGTCTCATGGGGAAACTTTGAGCCAGGCTTCCCCTTTTTAATAAGTTAGTTTCCACGCCGATTTTTTTTTTCGATTCTAAACCCGATCACCCCGTTTGCAAGCAGGTTGAACGTTACTAAGAACAACCAACAATCCGAGATGTTTTTAATGTCCTTTATGAATACTGCTTTTCTTTTGTTAAAAATCTTCAATTAATGTTTTCCACAACAAAAGTAAACCGGGGAAATCACTCTATCTCTAACCCCAACCGTCAGCTTGGCCTGAAATTTTTTCTACAAGTAGAAGTCATTACCAACTGCCTACTGTAAAAATTTCAGCTTGATGAGTTGTGCCGTTAATTTTTAAAAAATAGTGATAGGTTTATTACACAAAAAAGTATAAATTTTCCACAACAAACGTAAAACGGGGAAATCACTCTATCTCAAACAACAAACATCAGATTGGCCTGAAATTTTTTCTACAAGTAGAAGTCATTACCATCTGCCTTCAGAGAAAATTTCAGCTTGATGAGTTGTGCCGTTAATTTTTAAAAAATAGTGATAGGTTTATTACACAAAAAAGTATAAATTTTCCACAACAAACGTAAAACGGGGAAATCACTCTATCTCAAACAACAAACATCAGATTGGCCTGAAATTTTTTCTACAAGTAGAAGTCATTACCATCTGCCTTCAGAGAAAATTTCAGCTTGATGAGTTGTGCCGTTATTTTTTAAAAAATATTGATAGGTTTATTACACAAAAAAGTATAAATTTTCCACAACAAACGTGAAACGGGGAAATCACTCTATCTCAAACAACAAACATCAGATTGGCCTGAAATTTTTTCTACAAGTAGAAGTCATTACCATCTGCCTTCAGAGAAAATTTCAGCTTGATGAGTTGTGCCGTTAATTTTTAAAAAATAGTGATAGGTTTATTACACAAAAAAGTATAATTATTCCACAACAAACGTAAAACGGGGAAATCACTCTATCTCAAACAACAAACATCAGATTGGCCTGAAATTTTTTCTACAAGTAGAAGTCATTACCAACTGCCTGCTGTAAAAATTTTGGCTTGATGAGTTGCGCCGTTAATTTTTAAAAAATAGTGATAGGTTTATTACACAAAAAAGTATAATTATTCCACAACAAACGTAAAACGGGGAAATCACTCTATCTCAAACAACAAACATCAGATTGGCCTGAAATTTTTTCTACAAGTAGAAGTCATTACCATCTGCCTTCAGAGAAAATTTCAGCTTGATGAGTTGTGCCGTTATTTTTTAAAAAATATTGATAGGTTTATTACACAAACAGTATAAATTTTCCACAACAAACGTAAAACGGGGAAATCACTCTATCTCAAACAACAAACATCAGATTGGCCTGAATTTTTTTTCTACAAGTAGAAGTCATTACCAACTGCCTACTGTAAAAATTTCAGCTTGATGAGTTGTGCCGTTATTTTTTAAAAAATATTGATAGGTTTATTACACAAAAAAGTATAAATTTTCCACAACAAACGTAAAACGGGGAAATCACTCTATCTCAAACAACAAACATCAGATTGGCCTGATTTTTTTTCTACAAGTAGAAGTCATTACCAACTGCCTTCTGTGAAAATTTCAGCTTGATAAACTGTGCCGTTAATTTTTAAAAAATATTGATAGGTTTATTACACAAAAAAGTATAAATTTTCCACAACAAACGTAAAACGGGGAAATCACTCTATCTCAAACAACAAACATCAGATTGGCCTGAAATTTTTTCTACAAGTAGAAGTCATTACCAACTGCCTTCTGTGAAAATTTCGGCTTGATAAGTTGCGCCGTTTATTTAAAAAAATCGTAATAGATTTATTACACAAGAGTAAAACAGGCAAATCGCTCTATCTCTAACCCCAACCTTCAGATTGGCCTGAAATTGTTTCTACAAGTAGAAATTATTGCAAACTCATCCATTATGGAGTAGTCACTACAAAGCGCAAAAAAAAAAAAAAAAAAAAAAAAAGTTCAGATTCCCTAACACAGACATCAGATTTCAGGTGCTAAGACTCATTGCCGTGTCTCATGGGGAAACTTTGAGCCAGGCTTCCCCTTTTTAATAAGTTAGTTTCCACGCCGATTTTTTTTTCGATTCTAAACCCGATCACCCCGTTTGCAAGCAGGTTGAACGTTACTAAGAACAACCAACAATCCGAGATGTTTTTAATGTCCTATATGAATACTGCTTTTCTTTTGTTAAAAATCTTCAATTAATGTTTTCCACAACAAACGTAAACCGGGGAAATCACTCTATCTCTAACCCCAACCGTCAGATTGGCCTGAAATTTTTTCTACAAGTAGAAGTCATTACCAACTGCCTACTGTAAAAATTTCAGCTTGATGAGTTGTGCCGTTAATTTTTAAAAAATAGTGATAGGTTTATTACACAAAAAAGTATAATTATTCCACAACAAACGTAAAACGGGGAAATCACTCTATCTCAAACAACAAACATCAGATTGGCCTGAAATTTTTTCTACAAGTAGAAGTCATTACCATCTGCCTTCAGAGAAAATTTCAGCTTGATGAGCTGTGCCGTTATTTTTTAAAAAATATTGATAGGTTTATTACACAAAAAAGTATAAATTTTCCACAACAAACGTAAAACGGGGAAATCACTCTATCTCAAACAACAAACATCAGATTGGCCTGAAATTTTTTCTACAAGTAGAAGTCATTAACAACTGCCTGCTGTGAAAATTTCGGCTTGATAAGTTGCGCCGTTTATTTAAAAAAATCGTAATAGATTTATTACACAAGAGTAAAACAGGCAAATCGCTCTATCTCTAACCCCAACCTTCAGATTGGCCTGAAATTGTTTCTACAAGTAGAAATTATTGCAAACTCATCCATTATGGAGTAGTCACTACAAAGCGCAAAAAAAAAAAAAAAAAAAAAAAAGTTCAGATTCCCTAACACAGACATCAGATTTCAGGTCCTAAGACTCATTGCCGTGTCTCATGGGGAAACTTTGAGCCAGGCTTCCCCTTTTTAATAAGTTAGTTTCCACGCCGATTTTTTTTTCGATTCTAAACCCGATCACCCCGTTTGCAAGCAGGTTGAACGTTACTAAGAACAACCAACAATCCGAGATGTTTTTAATGTCCTATATGAATACTGCTTTTCTTTTGTTAAAAATCTTCAATTAATGTTTTCCACAACAAACGTAAACCGGGGAAATCACTCTATCTCTAACCCCAACCGTCAGATTGGCCTGAAATTTTTTCTACAAGTAGAAGTCATTACCATCTGCCTTCAGAGAAAATTTCAGCTTGATGAGTTGTGCCGTTATTTTTTAAAAAATATTGATAGGTTTATTACACAAAAAAGTATAAATTTTCCACAACAAACGTAAAACGGGGAAATCACTCTATCTCAAACAACAAACATCAGATTGGCCTGAATTTTTTTCTACAAGTAGAAGTCATTGCCAACTGCCTTCTGTGAAAATTTCAGCTTGATAAACTGTGCCGTTAATTTTTAAAAAATAGTGATAGGTTTATTACACAAAAAAGTATAATTACTCCACAACAAACGTAAAACGGGGAAATCACTCTATCTCAAACAACAAACATCAGATTGGCCTGAAATTTTTTCTACAAGTAGAAGTCATTAACAACTGCCTGCTGTGAAAATTTCGGCTTGATAAGTTGCGCCGTTTATTTAAAAAAATCGTAATAGATTTATTACACAAGAGTAAAACAGGCAAATCGCTCTATCTCTAACCCCAACCTTCAGATTGGCCTGAAATTGTTTCTACAAGTAGAAATTATTGCAAACTCATCCATTATGGAGTAGTCACTACAAAGCGCAAAAAAAAAAAAAAAAAAAAAAAAAGTTCAGATTCCCTAACACAGACATCAGATTTCAGGTGCTAAGACTCATTGCCGTGTCTCATGGGGAAACTTTGAGCCAGGCTTCCCCTTTTTAATAAGTTAGTTTCCACGCCGATTTTTTTTTCGATTCTAAACCCGATCACCCCGTTTGCAAGCAGGTTGAACGTTACTAAGAACAACCAACAATCCGAGATGTTTTTAATGTCCTATATGAATACTGCTTTTCTTTTGTTAAAAATCTTCAATTAATGTTTTCCACAACAAAAGTAAACCGGGGAAATCACTCTATCTCTAACCCCAACCGTCAGATTGGCCTGAAATTTTTTCTACAAGTAGAAGTCATTACCAACTGCCTACTGTAAAAATTTCAGCTTGATGAGTTGTGCCGTTAATTTTTAAAAAATAGTGATAGGTTTATTACACAAAAAAGTATAATTATTCCACAACAAACGTAAAACGGGGAAATCACTCTATCTCAAACAACAAACATCAGATTGGCCTGAAATTTTTTCTACAAGTAGAAGTCATTACCAACTACCTGCTGTAAAAATTTCAGCTTGATGAGTTGTGCCGTTATTTTTTAAAAAATATTGATAGGTTTATTACACAAAAAAGTATAAATTTTCCACAACAAACGTAAAACGGGGAAATCACTCTATCTCAAACAACAAACATCAGATTGGCCTGAATTTTTTTCTACAAGTAGAAGTCATTACCAACTGCCTTCTGTGAAAATTTCAGCTTGATAAACTGTGCCGTTAATTTTTAAAAAATAGTGATAGGTTTATTACACAAAAAAGTATAATTATTCCACAACAAACGTAAAACGGGGAAATCACTCTATCTCAAACAACAAACATCAGATTGGCCTGAAATTTTTTCTACAAGTAGAAGTCATTACCAACTGCCTTCTGTGAAAATTTCGGCTTGATAAGTTGCGCCGTTTATTTAAAAAAAATCGTAATAGATTTATTACACAAGAGTAAAACAGGCAAATCGCTCTATCTCTAACCCCAACCTTCAGATTGGCCTGAAATTGTTTCTACAAGTAGAAATTATTGCAAACTCAACCATTATGGAGTAGTCACTACAAAGCGCAAAAAAAAAAAAAAAAAAAAAAAAAAAAAAGTTCAGATTCCCTAACACAGACATCAGATTTCAGGTGCTAAGACTCATTGCCGTGTCACATGGGGAAACTTTGAGCCAGGCTTCCCCTTTTTAATAAGTTAGTTTCCACGCCGATTTTTTTTTCGATTCTAAACCCGATCACCCCGTTTGCAAGCAGGTTGAACGTTACTAAGAACAACCAACAATCCGAGATGTTTTTAATGTCCTATATGAATACTGCTTTTCTTTTGTTAAAAATCTTCAATTAATGTTTTCCACAACAAACGTAAACCGGGGAAATCACTCTATCTCTAACCCCAACCGTCAGATTGGCCTGAAATTTTTTCTACAAGTAGAAGTCATTACCAACTGCCTACTGTAAAAATTTCAGCTTGATGAGTTGTGCCGTTAATTTTTAAAAAATAGTGATAGGTTTATTACACAAAAAAGTATAATTATTCCACAACAAACGTAAAACGGGGAAATCACTCTATCTCAAACAACAAACATCAGATTGGCCTGAAATTTTTTCTACAAGTAGAAGTCATTACCATCTGCCTTCAGAGAAAATTTCAGCTTGATGAGCTGTGCCGTTATTTTTTAAAAAATATTGATAGGTTTATTACACAAAAAAGTATAAATTTTCCACAACAAACGTAAAACGGGGAAATCACTCTATCTCAAACAACAAACATCAGATTGGCCTGAAATTTTTTCTACAAGTAGAAGTCATTAACAACTGCCTGCTGTGAAAATTTCGGCTTGATAAGTTGCGCCGTTTATTTAAAAAAATCGTAATAGATTTATTACACAAGAGTAAAACAGGCAAATCGCTCTATCTCTAACCCCAACCTTCAGATTGGCCTGAAATTGTTTCTACAAGTAGAAATTATTGCAAACTCATCCATTATGGAGTAGTCACTACAAAGCGCAAAAAAAAAAAAAAAAAAAAAAAGTTCAGATTCCCTAACACAGACATCAGATTTCAGGTGCTAAGACTCATTGCCGTGTCTCATGGGGAAACTTTGAGCCAGGCTTCCCCTTTTTAATAAGTTAGTTTCCACGCCGATTTTTTTTTCGATTCTAAACCCGATCACCCCGTTTGCAAGCAGGTTGAACGTTACTAAGAACAACCAACAATCCGAGATGTTTTTAATGTCCTATATGAATACTGCTTTTCTTTTGTTAAAAATCTTCAATTAATGTTTTCCACAACAAAAGTAAACCGGGGAAATCACTCTATCTCTAACCCCAACCGTCAGATTGGCCTGAAATTTTTTCTACAAGTAGAAGTCATTACCAACTGCCTACTGTAAAAATTTCAGCTTGATGAGTTGTGCCGTTAATTTTTAAAAAATAGTGATAGGTTTATTACACAAAAAAGTATAAATTTTCCACAACAAACGTAAAACGGGGAAATCACTCTATCTCTAACCCCAACCGTCAGATTGGCCTGAAATTTTTTCTACAAGTAGAAGTCATTACCAACTGCCTACTGTAAAAATTTCAGCTTGATGAGTTGTGCCGTTAATTTTTAAAAAATAGTGATAGGTTTATTACACAAAAGAGTATAAATTTTCCACAACAAACGTAAAACGGGGAAATCACTCTATCTCAAACAACAAACATCAGATTGGCCTGAAATTTTTTCTACAAGTAGAAGTCATTACCATCTGCCTTCAGAGAAAATTTCAGCTTGATGAGTTGTGCCGTTATTTTTTAAAAAATATTGATAGGTTTATTACACAAAAAAGTATAAATTTTCCACAACAAACGTAAAACGGGGAAATCACTCTATCTCAAACAACAAACATCAGATTGGCCTGAAATTTTTTCTACAAGTAGAAGTCATTACCAACTGCCTTCTGTGAAAATTTCAGCTTGATAAACTGTGCCGTTAATTTTTAAAAAATAGTGATAGGTTTATTACACAAAAAAGTATAATTATTCCACAACAAACGTAAAACGGGAAAATCACTCTATCTCAAACAACAAACATCAGATTGGCCTGAAATTGTTTCTACAAGTAGAAATTATTGCAAACTCAACCATTACGGAGTAGTCACTACAAAGCGCAAAAAAAAAAAAAAAAAAAAAAAAAAAGTTCAGATTCCCTAACACAGACATCAGATTTCAGGTGCTAAGACTCATTGCCGTGTCTCATGGGGAAACTTTGAGCCAGGCTTCCCCTTTTTAATAAGTTAGTTTCCACGCCGATTTTTTTTTCGATTCTTAACCCGATCACCCCGTTTGCAAGCAGGTTGAACGTTACTAAGAACAACCAACAATCCGAGATGTTTTTAATGTCCTATATGAATACTGCTTTTCTTTTGTTAAAAATCTTCAATTAATGTTTTCCACAACAAAAGTAAACCGGGGAAATCACTCTATCTCTAACCCCAACCGTCAGATTGGCCTTAAAATTTTTTCTACAAGTAGAAGTCATTACCAACTGCCTACTGTAAAAATTTCAGCTTGATGAGTTGTGCCGTTAATTTTTAAAAAATAGTGATAGGTTTATTACACAAAAAAGTATAATTATTCCACAACAAACGTAAAACGGGGAAATCACTCTATCTCAAACAACAAACATCAGATTGGCCTGAAATTTTTTCTACAAGTAGAAGTCATTACCATCTGCCTTCAGAGAAAATTTCAGCTTGATGAGCTGTGCCGTTATTTTTTAAAAAATATTGATAGGTTTATTACACAAAAAAGTATAAATTTTCCACAACAAACGTAAAACGGGGAAATCACTCTATCTCAAACAACAAACATCAGATTGGCCTGAAATTTTTTCTACAAGTAGAAGTCATTAACAACTGCCTGCTGTGAAAATTTCGGCTTGATAAGTTGCGCCGTTTATTTAAAAAAATCGTAATAGATTTATTACACAAAAGTAAAACAGGCAAATCGCTCTATCTCTAACCCCAACCTTCAGATTGGCCTGAAATTGTTTCTTCAAGTAGAAATTATTGCAAACTCATCCATTATGGAGTAGTCACTACAAAGCGCAAAAAAAAAAAAAAAAAAAAAAAAAAAAAGTTCAGATTCCCTAACACAGACATCAGATTTCAGGTCCTAAGACTCATTGCCGTGTCTCATGGGGAAACTTTGAGCCAGGCTTCCCCTTTTTAATAAGTTAGTTTCCACGCCGATTTTTTTTTCGATTCTAAACCCGATCACCCCGTTTGCAAGCAGGTTGAACGTTACTAAGAACAACCAACAATCCGAGATGTTTTTAATGTCCTATATGAATACTGCTTTTCTTTTGTTAAAAATCTTCAATTAATGTTTTCCACAACAAAAGTAAACCGGGGAAATCACTCTATCTCTAACCCCAACCGTCAGATTGGCCTGAAATTTTTTCTACAAGTAGAAGTCATTACCAACTGCCTACTGTAAAAATTTCAGCTTGATGAGTTGTGCCGTTAATTTTTAAAAAATAGTGATAGGTTTATTACACAAAAAAGTATAAATTTTCCACAAAAAACGTAAAACGGGGAAATCACTCTATCTCTAACCCCAACCGTCAGATTGGCCTGAAATTTTTTCTACAAGTAGAAGTCATTACCAACTGCCTATTGTAAAAATTTCAGCTTGATGAGTTGTGCCGTTAATTTTTAAAAAATAGTGATAGGTTTATTACACAAAAAAGTATAAATTTTCCACAACAAACGTAAAACGGGGAAATCACTCTATCTCAAACAACAAACATCAGATTGGCCTGAATTTTTTTCTACAAGTAGAAGTCATTACCAACTGCCTTCTGTGAAAATTTCAGCTTGATAAACTGTGCCGTTAATTTTTAAAAAATAGTGATAGGTTTATTACACAAAAAAGTATAATTATTCCACAACAAACGTAAAACGGGGAAATCACTCTATCTCAAACAACAAACATCAGATTGGCCTGAAATTTTTTCTACAAGTAGAAGTCATTACCAACTGCCTTCTGTGAAAATTTCGGCTTGATAAGTTGCGCCGTTTATTTAAAAAAATCGTAATAGATTTATTACACAAGAGTAAAACAGGCAAATCGCTCTATCTCTAACCCCAACCTTCAGATTGGCCTGAAATTGTTTCTACAAGTAGAAATTATTGCAAACTCATCCATTATGGAGTAGTCACTACAAAGCGCAAAAAAAAAAAAAAAAAAAAAAAAAAGTTCAGATTCCCTAACACAGACATCAGATTTCAGGTGCTAAGACTCATTGCCGTGTCTCATGGGGAAACTTTGAGCCAGGCTTCCCCTTTTTAATAAGTTAGTTTCCACGCCGATTTTTTTTTCGATTCTAAACCCGATCACCCCGTTTGCAAGCAGGTTGAACGTTACTAAGAACAACCAACAATCCGAGATGTTTTTAATGTCCTATATGAATACTGCTTTTCTTTTGTTAAAAATCTTCAATTAATGTTTTCCACAACAAACGTAAACCGGGGAAATCACTCTATCTCTAACCCCAACCGTCAGATTGGCCTGAATTTTTTCTACAAGTAGAAGTCATTACCAACTGCCTACTGTAAAAATTTCAGCTTGATGAGTTGTGCCGTTAATTTTTAAAAAATAGTGATAGGTTTATTACACAAAAAAGTATAATTATTCCACAACAAACGTAAAACGGGGAAATCACTCTATCTCAAACAACAAACATCAGATTGGCCTGAAATTTTTTCTACAAGTAGAAGTCATTACCATCTGCCTTCAGAGAAAATTTCAGCTTGATGAGCTGTGCCGTTATTTTTTAAAAAATATTGATAGGTTTATTACACAAAAAAGTATAAATTTTCCACAACAAACGTAAAACGGGGAAATCACTCTATCTCAAACAACAAACATCAGATTGGCCTGAAATTTTTTCTACAAGTAGAAGTCATTAACAACTGCCTGCTGTGAAAATTTCGGCTTGATAAGTTGCGCCGTTTATTTAAAAAAATCGTAATAGATTTATTACACAAGAGTAAAACAGGCAAATCGCTCTATCTCTAACCCCAACCTTCAGATTGGCCTGAAATTGTTTCTACAAGTAGAAATTATTGCAAACTCATCCATTATGGAGAAGTCACTACAAAGCGCAAAAAAAAAAAAAAAAAAAAAAAGTTCAGATTCCCTAACACAGACATCAGATTTCAGGTGCTAAGACTCATTGCCGTGTCTCATGGGGAAACTTTGAGCCAGGCTTCCCCTTTTTAATAAGTTAGTTTCCACGCCGATTTTTTTTTCGATTCTAAACCCGATCACCCCGTTTGCAAGCAGGTTGAACGTTACTAAGAACAACCAACAATCCGAGATGTTTTTAATGTCCTATATGAATACTGCTTTTCTTTTGTTAAAAATCTTCAATTAATGTTTTCCACAACAAAAGTAAACCGGGGAAATCACTCTATCTCTAACCCCAACCGTCAGATTGGCCTGAAATTTTTTCTACAAGTAGAAGTCATTACCAACTGCCTACTGTAAAAATTTCAGCTTGATGAGTTGTGCCGTTAATTTTTAAAAAATAGTGATAGGTTTATTACACAAAAAAGTATAATTATTCCACAACAAACGTAAAACGGGGAAATCACTCTATCTCAAACAACAAACATCAGATTGGCCTGAAATTTTTTCTACAAGTAGAAGTCATTACCAACTACCTGCTGTAAAAATTTCAGCTTGATGAGTTGTGCCGTTATTTTTTAAAAAATATTGATAGGTTTATTACACAAAAAAGTATAAATTTTCCACAACAAACGTAAAACGGGGAAATCACTCTATCTCAAACAACAAACATCAGATTGGCCTGAATTTTTTTCTACAAGTAGAAGTCATTACCAACTGCCTTCTGTGAAAATTTCAGCTTGATAAACTGTGCCGTTAATTTAAAAAAAATAGTGATAGGTTTATTACACAAAAAAGTATAATTATTCCACAACAAACGTAAAACGGGGAAATCACTCTATCTCAAACAACAAACATCAGATTGGCCTGAAATTTTTTCTACAAGTAGAAGTCATTACCAACTGCCTTCTGTGAAAATTTCGGCTTGATAAGTTGCGCCGTTTATTTAAAAAAATCGTAATAGATTTATTACACAAGAGTAAAACAGGCAAATCGCTCTATCTCTAACCCCAACCTTCAGATTGGCCTGAAATTGTTTCTACAAGTAGAAATTATTGCAAACTCAACCATTATGGAGTAGTCACTACAAAGCGCAAAAAAAAAAAAAAAAAAAAAAAGTTCAGATTCCCTAACACAGACATCAGATTTCAGGTGCTAAGACTCATTGCCGTGTCTCATGGGGAAACTTTGAGCCAGGCTTCCCCTTTTTAATAAGTTAGTTTCCACGCCGATTTTTTTTTCGATTCTAAACCCGATCACCCCGTTTGCAAGCAGGTTGAACGTTACTAAGAACAACCAACAATCCGAGATGTTTTTAATGTCCTATATGAATACTGCTTTTCTTTTGTTAAAAATCTTCAATTAATGTTTTCCACAACAAACGTAAACCGGGGAAATCACTCTATCTCTAACCCCAACCGTCAGATTGGCCTGAATTTTTTCTACAAGTAGAAGTCATTACCAACTGCCTACTGTAAAAATTTCAGCTTGATGAGTTGTGCCGTTAATTTTTAAAAAATAGTGATAGGTTTATTACACAAAAAAGTATAATTATTCCACAACAAACGTAAAACGGGGAAATCACTCTATCTCAAACAACAAACATCAGATTGGCCTGAAATTTTTTCTACAAGTAGAAGTCATTACCATCTGCCTTCAGAGAAAATTTCAGCTTGATGAGCTGTGCCGTTATTTTTTAAAAAATATTGATAGGTTTATTACACAAAAAAGTATAAATTTTCCACAACAAACGTAAAACGGGGAAATCACTCTATCTCAAACAACAAACATCAGATTGGCCTGAAATTTTTTCTACAAGTAGAAGTCATTAACAACTGCCTGCTGTGAAAATTTCGGCTTGATAAGTTGCGCCGTTTATTTAAAAAAATCGTAATAGATTTATTACACAAGAGTAAAACAGGCAAATCGCTCTATCTCTAACCCCAACCTTCAGATTGGCCTGAAATTGTTTCTACAAGTAGAAATTATTGCAAACTCATCCATTATGGAGAAGTCACTACAAAGCGCAAAAAAAAAAAAAAAAAAAAAAAAAAAGTTCAGATTCCCTAACACAGACATCAGATTTCAGGTGCTAAGACTCATTGCCGTGTCTCATGGGGAAACTTTGAGCCAGGCTTCCCCTTTTTAATAAGTTAGTTTCCACGCCGATTTTTTTTTCGATTCTAAACCCGATCACCCCGTTTGCAAGCAGGTTGAACGTTACTAAGAACAACCAACAATCCGAGATGTTTTTAATGTCCTATATGAATACTGCTTTTCTTTTGTTAAAAATCTTCAATTAATGTTTTCCACAACAAAAGTAAACCGGGGAAATCACTCTATCTCTAACCCCAACCGTCAGATTGGCCTGAAATTTTTTCTACAAGTAGAAGTCATTACCAACTGCCTACTGTAAAAATTTCAGCTTGATGAGTTGTGCCGTTAATTTTTAAAAAATAGTGATAGGTTTATTACACAAAAAAGTATAATTATTCCACAACAAACGTAAAACGGGGAAATCACTCTATCTCAAACAACAAACATCAGATTGGCCTGAAATTTTTTCTACAAGTAGAAGTCATTACCAACTACCTGCTGTAAAAATTTCAGCTTGATGAGTTGTGCCGTTATTTTTTAAAAAATATTGATAGGTTTATTACACAAAAAAGTATAAATTTTCCACAACAAACGTAAAACGGGGAAATCACTCTATCTCAAACAACAAACATCAGATTGGCCTGAATTTTTTTCTACAAGTAGAAGTCATTACCAACTGCCTTCTGTGAAAATTTCAGCTTGATAAACTGTGCCGTTAATTTAAAAAAAATAGTGATAGGTTTATTACACAAAAAAGTATAATTATTCCACAACAAACGTAAAACGGGGAAATCACTCTATCTCAAACAACAAACATCAGATTGGCCTGAAATTTTTTCTACAAGTAGAAGTCATTACCAACTGCCTTCTGTGAAAATTTCGGCTTGATAAGTTGCGCCGTTTATTTAAAAAAATCGTAATAGATTTATTACACAAGAGTAAAACAGGCAAATCGCTCTATCTCTAACCCCAACCTTCAGATTGGCCTGAAATTGTTTCTACAAGTAGAAATTATTGCAAACTCAACCATTATGGAGTAGTCACTACAAAGCGCAAAAAAAAAAAAAAAAAAAAAAAAAAAAAAAAAAGTTCAGATTCCCTAACACAGACATCAGATTTCAGGTGCTAAGACTCATTGCCGTGTCACATGGGGAAACTTTGAGCCAGGCTTCCCCTTTTTAATAAGTTAGTTTCCACGCCGATTTTTTTTTCGATTCTAAACCCGATCACCCCGTTTGCAAGCAGGTTGAACGTTACTAAGAACAACCAACAATCCGAGATGTTTTTAATGTCCTATATGAATACTGCTTTTCTTTTGTTAAAAATCTTCAATTAATGTTTTCCACAACAAACGTAAACCGGGGAAATCACTCTATCTCTAACCCCAACCGTCAGATTGGCCTGAAATTTTTTCTACAAGTAGAAGTCATTACCAACTGCCTACTGTAAAAATTTCAGCTTGATGAGTTGTGCCGTTAATTTTTAAAAAATAGTGATAGGTTTATTACACAAAAAAGTATAATTATTCCACAACAAACGTAAAACGGGGAAATCACTCTATCTCAAACAACAAACATCAGATTGGCCTGAAATTTTTTCTACAAGTAGAAGTCATTACCATCTGCCTTCAGAGAAAATTTCAGCTTGATGAGCTGTGCCGTTATTTTTTTAAAAATATTGATAGGTTTATTACACAAAAAAGTATAAATTTTCCACAACAAACGTAAAACGGGGAAATCACTCTATCTCAAACAACAAACATCAGATTGGCCTGAAATTTTTTCTACAAGTAGAAGTCATTAACAACTGCCTGCTGTGAAAATTTCGGCTTGATAAGTTGCGCCGTTTATTTAAAAAAATCGTAATAGATTTATTACACAAGAGTAAAACAGGCAAATCGCTCTATCTCTAACCCCAACCTTCAGATTGGCCTGAAATTGTTTCTACAAGTAGAAATTATTGCAAACTCATCCATTATGGAGTAGTCACTACAAAGCGCAAAAAAAAAAAAAAAAAAAAAAAGTTCAGATTCCCTAACACAGACATCAGATTTCAGGTGCTAAGACTCATTGCCGTGTCTCATGGGGAAACTTTGAGCCAGGCTTCCCCTTTTTAATAAGTTAGTTTCCACGCCGATTTTTTTTTTCGATTCTAAACCCGATCACCCCGTTTGCAAGCAGGTTGAACGTTACTAAGAACAACCAACAATCCGAGATGTTTTTAATGTCCTATATGAATACTGCTTTTCTTTTGTTAAAAATCTTCAATTAATGTTTTCCACAACAAAAGTAAACCGGGGAAATCACTCTATCTCTAACCCCAACCGTCAGATTGGCCTGAAATTTTTTCTACAAGTAGAAGTCATTACCAACTGCCTACTGTAAAAATTTCAGCTTGATGAGTTGTGCCGTTAATTTTTAAAAAATAGTGATAGGTTTATTACACAAAAAAGTATAAATTTTCCACAACAAACGTAAAACGGGGAAATCACTCTATCTCTAACCCCAACCGTCAGATTGGCCTGAAATTTTTTCTACAAGTAGAAGTCATTACCAACTGCCTACTGTAAAAATTTCAGCTTGATGAGTTGTGCCGTTAATTTTTAAAAAATAGTGATAGGTTTATTACACAAAAGAGTATAAATTTTCCACAACAAACGTAAAACGGGGAAATCACTCTATCTCAAACAACAAACATCAGATTGGCCTGAAATTTTTTCTACAAGTAGAAGTCATTACCATCTGCCTTCAGAGAAAATTTCAGCTTGATGAGTTGTGCCGTTATTTTTTAAAAAATATTGATAGGTTTATTACACAAAAAAGTATAAATTTTCCACAACAAACGTAAAACGGGGAAATCACTCTATCTCAAACAACAAACATCAGATTGGCCTGAATTTTTTTCTACAAGTAGAAGTCATTACCAACTGCCTTCTGTGAAAATTTCAGCTTGATAAACTGTGCCGTTAATTTTTAAAAAATAGTGATAGGTTTATTACACAAAAAAGTATAATTATTCCACAACAAACGTAAAACGGGGAAATCACTCTATCTCAAACAACAAACATCAGATTGGCCTGAAATTTTTTCTACAAGTAGAAGTCATTACCAACTGCCTTCTGTGAAAATTTCGGCTTGATAAGTTGCGCCGTTTATTTAAAAAAATCGTAATAGATTTATTACACAAAAAAGTATAATTATTCCACAACAAACGTAAAACGGGGAAATCACTCTATCTCAAACAACAAACATCAGATTGGCCTGAAATTTTTTCTACAAGTAGAAGTCATTACCATCTACCTTCAGAGAAAATTTCAGCTTGATGAGTTGTGCCGTTATTTTTTAAAAAATATTGATAGGTTTATTACACAAAAAAGTATAAATTTTCCACAACAAACGTAAAACGGGGAAATCACTCTATCTCAAACAACAAACATCAGATTGGCCTGAATTTTTTTTCTACAAGTAGAAGTCATTACCAACTGCCTACTGTAAAAATTTCAGCTTGATGAGTTGTGCCGTTATTTTTTAAAAAATATTGATAGGTTTATTACACAAAAAAGTATAAATTTTCCACAACAAACGTAAAACGGGGAAATCACTCTATCTCAAACAACAAACATCAGATTGGCCTGATTTTTTTTCTACAAGTAGAAGTCATTACCAACTGCCTTCTGTGAAAATTTCAGCTTGATAAACTGTGCCGTTAATTTTTAAAAAATAGTGAAAGGTTTATTACACAAAAAAGTATAATTATTCCACAACAAACGTAAAACGGGGAAATCACTCTATCTCAAACAACAAACATCAGATTGGCCTGAAATTTTTTCTACAAGTAGAAGTCATTACCAACTGCCTTCTGTGAAAATTTCGGCTTGATAAGTTGCGCCGTTTATTTAAAAAAATCGTAATAGATTTATTACACAAAAAAGTATAATTATTCCACAACAAACGTAAAACGGGGAAATCACTCTATCTCAAACAACAAACATCAGATTGGCCTGAAATTTTTTCTACAAGTAGAAGTCATTACCATCTGCCTTCAGAGAAAATTTCAGCTTGATGAGTTGTGCCGTTATTTTTTAAAAAATATTGATAGGTTTATTACACAAAAAAGTATAAATTTTCCACAACAAACGTAAAACGGGGAAATCACTCTATCTCAAACAATAAACATCAGATTGGCCTGAATTTTTTTCTACAAGTAGAAGTCATTACCAACTGCCTTCTGTGAAAATTTCAGCTTGATAAACTGTGCCGTTAATTTTTAAAAAATAGTGATAGGTTTATTACACAAAAAAGTATAATTATTCCACAACAAACGTAAAACGGGGAAATCACTCTATCTCAAACAACAAACATCAGATTGGCCTGAAATTTTTTCTACAAGTAGAAGTCATTACCAACTACCTGCTGTAAAAATTTCAGCTTGATGAGTTGTGCCGTTATTTTTTAAAAAATATTGATAGGTTTATTACACAAAAAAGTATAAATTTTCCACAACAAACGTAAAACGGGGAAATCACTCTATCTCAAACAACAAACATCAGATTGGCCTGAAATTTTTTCTACAAGTAGAAGTCATTACCAACTACCTGCTGTAAAAATTTCAGCTTGATGAGTTGTGCCGTTATTTTTTAAAAAATATTGATAGGTTTATTACACAAAAAAGTATAAATTTTCCACAACAAACGTAAAACGGGGAAATCACTCTATCTCAAACAACAAACATCAGATTGGCCTGAAATTTTTTCTACAAGTAGAAGTCATTACCATCTGCCTTCTGTGAAAATTTCAGCTTGATAAACTGTGCCGTTAATTTTTAAAAAATAGTGATAGGTTTATTACACAAAAAAGTATAATTATTCCACAACAAACGTAAAACGGGGAAATCACTCTATCTCAAACAACAAACATCAGATTGGCCTGAAATTTTTTCTACAAGTAGAAGTCATTACCAACTACCTGCTGTAAAAATTTCAGCTTGATGAGTTGTGCCGTTATTTTTTAAAAAATATTGATAGGTTTATTACACAAAAAAGTATAAATTTTCCACAACAAACGTAAAACGGGGAAATCACTCTATCTCAAACAACAAACATCAGATTGGCCTGAAATTTTTTCTACAAGTAGAAGTCATTACCAACTGCCTTCTGTGAAAATTTCAGCTTGATAAACTGTGCCGTTAATTTTTAAAAAATAGTGATAGGTTTATTACACAAAAAAGTATAATTATTCCACAACAAACGTAAAACGGGGAAATCACTCGATCTCAAACAACAAACATCAGATTGGCCTGAAATTTTTTCTACAAGTAGAAGTCATTACCAACTACCTGCTGTAAAAATTTCAGCTTGATGAGTTGTGCCGTTATTTTTTAAAAAATATTGATAGGTTTATTACACAAAAAAGTATAAATTTTCCACAACAAACGTAAAACGGGGAAATCACTCTATCTCAAACAACAAACATCAGATTGGCCTGAAATTTTTTCTACAAGTAGAAGTCATTACCATCTGCCTTCAGAGAAAATTTCAGCTTGATGAGTTGTGCCGTTATTTTTTAAAAAATATTGATAGGTTTATTACACAAAAAAGTATAAATTTTCCACAACAAACGTAAAACGGGGAAATCACTCTATCTCAAACAATAAACATCAGATTGGCCTGAATTTTTTTCTACAAGTAGAAGTCATTACCAACTGCCTTCTGTGAAAATTTCAGCTTGATAAACTGTGCCGTTAATTTTTAAAAAATAGTGATAGGTTTATTACACAAAAAAGTATAATTATTCCACAACAAACGTAAAACGGGGAAATCACTCTATCTCAAACAACAAACATCAGATTGGCCTGAAATTTTTTCTACAAGTAGAAGTCATTACCAACTACCTGCTGTAAAAATTTCAGCTTGATGAGTTGTGCCGTTATTTTTTAAAAAATATTGATAGGTTTATTACACAAAAAAGTATAAATTTTCCACAACAAACGTAAAACGGGGAAATCACTCTATCTCAAACAACAAACATCAGATTGGCCTGAAATTTTTTCTACAAGTAGAAGTCATTACCATCTGCCTTCAGAGAAAATTTCAGCTTGATGAGTTGTGCCGTTATTTTTTAAAAAATATTGATAGGTTTATTACACAAAAAAGTATAAATTTTCCACAACAAACGTAAAACGGGGAAATCACTCTATCTCAAACAACAAACATCAGATTGGCCTGAAATTTTTTCTACAAGTAGAAGTCATTACCATCTGCCTTCAGAGAAAATTTCAGCTTGATGAGTTGTGCCGTTATTTTTTAAAAAATATTGATAGGTTTATTACACAAAAAAGTATAAATTTTCCACAACAAACGTAAAACGGGGAAATCACTCTATCTCAAACAACAAACATCAGATTGGCCTGAAATTTTTTCTACAAGTAGAAGTCATTACCAACTACCTGCTGTAAAAATTTCAGCTTGATGAGTTGTGCCGTTATTTTTTAAAAAATATTGATAGGTTTATTACACAAAAAAGTATAAATTTTCCACAACAAACGTAAAACGGGGAAATCACTCTATCTCAAACAACAAACATCAGATTGGCCTGAAATTTTTTCTACAAGTAGAAGTCATTACCAACTACCTGCTGTAAAAATTTCAGCTTGATGAGTTGTGCCGTTATTTTTTAAAAAATATTGATAGGTTTATTACACAAAAAAGTATAAATTTTCCACAACAAACGTAAAACGGGGAAATCACTCTATCTCAAACAACAAACATCAGATTGGCCTGAAATTTTTTCTACAAGTAGAAGTCATTACCATCTGCCTTCTGTGAAAATTTCAGCTTGATAAACTGTGCCGTTAATTTTTAAAAAATAGTGATAGGTTTATTACACAAAAAAGTATAATTATTCCACAACAAACGTAAAACGGGGAAATCACTCTATCTCAAACAACAAACATCAGATTGGCCTGAAATTTTTTCTACAAGTAGAAGTCATTACCAACTACCTGCTGTAAAAATTTCAGCTTGATGAGTTGTGCCGTTATTTTTTAAAAAATATTGATAGGTTTATTACACAAAAAAGTATAAATTTTCCACAACAAACGTAAAACGGGGAAATCACTCTATCTCAAACAACAAACATCAGATTGGCCTGAAATTTTTTCTACAAGTAGAAGTCATTACCAACTGCCTTCTGTGAAAATTTCAGCTTGATAAACTGTGCCGTTAATTTTTAAAAAATAGTGATAGGTTTATTACACAAAAAAGTATAATTATTCCACAACAAACGTAAAACGGGGAAATCACTCTATCTCAAACAACAAACATCAGATTGGCCTGAAATTTTTTCTACAAGTAGAAGTCATTACCAACTACCTGCTGTAAAAATTTCAGCTTGATGAGTTGTGCCGTTATTTTTTAAAAAATATTGATAGGTTTATTACACAAAAAAGTATAAATTTTCCACAACAAACGTAAAACGGGGAAATCACTCTATCTCAAACAACAAACATCAGATTGGCCTGAAATTTTTTCTACAAGTAGAAGTCATTACCATCTGCCTTCAGAGAAAATTTCAGCTTGATGAGTTGTGCCGTTATTTTTTAAAAAATATTGATAGGTTTATTACACAAAAAAGTATAAATTTTCCACAACAAACGTAAAACGGGGAAATCACTCTATCTCAAACAATAAACATCAGATTGGCCTGAATTTTTTTCTACAAGTAGAAGTCATTACCAACTGCCTTCTGTGAAAATTTCAGCTTGATAAACTGTGCCGTTAATTTTTAAAAAATAGTGATAGGTTTATTACACAAAAAAGTATAATTATTCCACAACAAACGTAAAACGGGGAAATCACTCTATCTCAAACAACAAACATCAGATTGGCCTGAAATTTTTTCTACAAGTAGAAGTCATTACCAACTACCTGCTGTAAAAATTTCAGCTTGATGAGTTGTGCCGTTATTTTTTAAAAAATATTGATAGGTTTATTACACAAAAAAGTATAAATTTTCCACAACAAACGTAAAACGGGGAAATCACTCTATCTCAAACAACAAACATCAGATTGGCCTGAAATTTTTTCTACAAGTAGAAGTCATTACCATCTGCCTTCAGAGAAAATTTCAGCTTGATGAGTTGTGCCGTTATTTTTTAAAAAATATTGATAGGTTTATTACACAAAAAAGTATAAATTTTCCACAACAAACGTAAAACGGGGAAATCACTCTATCTCAAACAACAAACATCAGATTGGCCTGAAATTTTTTCTACAAGTAGAAGTCATTACCATCTGCCTTCAGAGAAAATTTCAGCTTGATGAGTTGTGCCGTTATTTTTTAAAAAATATTGATAGGTTTATTACACAAAAAAGTATAAATTTTCCACAACAAACGTAAAACGGGGAAATCACTCTATCTCAAACAACAAACATCAGATTGGCCTGAAATTTTTTCTACAAGTAGAAGTCATTACCAACTACCTGCTGTAAAAATTTCAGCTTGATGAGTTGTGCCGTTATTTTTTAAAAAATATTGATAGGTTTATTACACAAAAAAGTATAAATTTTCCACAACAAACGTAAAACGGGGAAATCACTCTATCTCAAACAACAAACATCAGATTGGCCTGAAATTTTTTCTACAAGTAGAAGTCATTACCATCTGCCTTCAGAGAAAATTTCAGCTTGATGAGTTGTGCCGTTATTTTTAAAAAAAATATTGATAGGTTTATTACACAAAAAAGTATAAATTTTCCACAACAAACGTAAAACGGGGAAATCACTCTATCTCAAACAACAAACATCAGATTGGCCTGAATTTTTTTCTACAAGTAGAAGTCATTACCAACTGCCTTCTGTGAAAATTTCAGCTTGATAAACTGTGCCGTTAATTTTTAAAAAATAGTGATAGGTTTATTACACAAAAAAGTATAATTATTCCACAACAAACGTAAAACGGGGAAATCACTCTATCTCAAACAACAAACATCAGATTGGCCTGAAATTTTTTCTACAAGTAGAAGTCATTACCATCTGCCTTCAGAGAAAATTTCAGCTTGATGAGTTGTGCCGTTATTTTTTAAAAAATATTGATAGGTTTATTACACAAAAAAGTATAAATTTTCCACAACAAACGTAAAACGGGGAAATCACTCTATCTCAAACAACAAACATCAGATTGGCCTGAATTTTTTTCTACAAGTAGAAGTCATTAACAACTGCCTGCTGTGAAAATTTCGGCTTGATAAGTTGCGCCGTTTATTTAAAAAAATCGTAATAGATTTATTACACAAGAGTAAAACAGGCAAATCGCTCTATCTCTAACCCCAACCTTCAGATTGGCCTGAAATTGTTTCTACAAGTAGAAATTATTGCAAACTCATCCATTATGGAGTAGTCACTACAAAGCGCAAAAAAAAAAAAAAAAAAAAAAAAAAAAAAAGTTCAGATTCCCTAACACAGACATCAGATTTCAGGTGCTAAGACTCATTGCCGTGTCACATGGGGAAACTTTGAGCCAGGCTTCCCCTTTTTAATAAGTTAGTTTCCACGCCGATTTTTTTTTCGATTCTAAACCCGATCACCCCGTTTGCAAGCAGGTTGAACGTTACTAAGAACAACCAACAATCCGAGATGTTTTTAATGTCCTATATGAATACTGCTTTTCTTTTGTTAAAAATCTTCAATTAATGTTTTCCACAACAAACGTAAACCGGGGAAATCACTCTATCTCTAACCCCAACCGTCAGATTGGCCTGAAATTTTTTCTACAAGTAGAAGTCATTACCAACTGCCTACTGTAAAAATTTCAGCTTGATGAGTTGTGCCGTTAATTTTTAAAAAATAGTGATAGGTTTATTACACAAAAAAGTATAATTATTCCACAACAAACGTAAAACGGGGAAATCACTCTATCTCAAACAACAAACATCAGATTGGCCTGAAATTTTTTCTACAAGTAGAAGTCATTACCATCTGCCTTCAGAGAAAATTTCAGCTTGATGAGCTGTGCCGTTATTTTTTAAAAAATATTGATAGGTTTATTACACAAAAAAGTATAAATTTTCCACAACAAACGTAAAACGGGGAAATCACTCTATCTCAAACAACAAACATCAGATTGGCCTGAAATTTTTTCTACAAGTAGAAGTCATTAACAACTGCCTGCTGTGAAAATTTCGGCTTGATAAGTTGCGCCGTTTATTTAAAAAAATCGTAATAGATTTATTACACAAGAGTAAAACAGGCAAATCGCTCTATCTCTAACCCCAACCTTCAGATTGGCCTGAAATTGTTTCTACAAGTAGAAATTATTGCAAACTCATCCATTATGGAGTAGTCACTACAAAGCGCAAAAAAAAAAAAAAAAAAAAAAAAGTTCAGATTCCCTAACACAGACATCAGATTTCAGGTGCTAAGACTCATTGCCGTGTCTCATGGGGAAACTTTGAGCCAGGCTTCCCCTTTTTAATAAGTTAGTTTCCACGCCGATTTTTTTTTCGATTCTAAACCCGATCACCCCGTTTGCAAGCAGGTTGAACGTTACTAAGAACAACCAACAATCCGAGATGTTTTTAATGTCCTATATGAATACTGCTTTTCTTTTGTTAAAAATCTTCAATTAATGTTTTCCACAACAAAAGTAAACCGGGGAAATCACTCTATCTCTAACCCCAACCGTCAGATTGGCCTGAAATTTTTTCTACAAGTAGAAGTCATTACCAACTGCCTACTGTAAAAATTTCAGCTTGATGAGTTGTGCCGTTAATTTTTAAAAAATAGTGATAGGTTTATTACACAAAAAAGTATAAATTTTCCACAACAAACGTAAAACGGGGAAATCACTCTATCTCAAACAACAAACATCAGATTGGCCTGAATTTTTTTCTACAAGTAGAAGTCATTACCAACTGCCTTCTGTGAAAATTTCAGCTTGATAAACTGTGCCGTTAATTTTTAAAAAATAGTGATAGGTTTATTACACAAAAAAGTATAATTATTCCACAACAAACGTAAAACGGGGAAATCACTCTATCTCAAACAACAAACATCAGATTGGCCTGAAATTTTTTCTACAAGTAGAAGTCATTACCAACTGCCTTCTGTGAAAATTTCGGCTTGATAAGTTGCGCCGTTTATTTAAAAAAATCGTAATAGATTTATTACACAAGAGTAAAACAGGCAAATCGCTCTATCTCTAACCCCAACCTTCAGATTGGCCTGAAATTGTTTCTACAAGTAGAAATTATTGCAAACTCATCCATTATGGAGTAGTCACTACAAAGCGCAAAAAAAAAAAAAAAAAAAAAAGTTCAGATTCCCTAACACAGACATCAGATTTCAGGTGCTAAGACTCATTGCCGTGTCTCATGGGGAAACTTTGAGCCAGGCTTCCCCTTTTTAATAAGTTAGTTTCCACGCCGATTTTTTTTTCGATTCTAAACCCGATCACCCCGTTTGCAAGCAGGTTGAACGTTACTAAGAACAACCAACAATCCGAGATGTTTTTAATGTCCTATATGAATACTGCTTTTCTTTTGTTAAAAATCTTCAATTAATGTTTTCCACAACAAAAGTAAACCGGGGAAATCACTCTATCTCTAACCCCAACCGTCAGATTGGCCTGAAATTTTTTCTACAAGTAGAAGTCATTACCAACTGCCTACTGTAAAAATTTCAGCTTGATGAGTTGTGCCGTTAATTTTTAAAAAATAGTGATAGGTTTATTACACAAAAAAGTATAAATTTTCCACAACAAACGTAAAACGGGGAAATCACTCTATCTCTAACCCCAACCGTCAGATTGGCCTGAAATTTTTTCTACAAGTAGAAGTCATTACCAACTGCCTACTGTAAAAATTTCAGCTTGATGAGTTGTGCCGTTAATTTTTAAAAAATAGTGATAGGTTTATTACACAAAAGAGTATAAATTTTCCACAACAAACGTAAAACGGGGAAATCACTCTATCTCAAACAACAAACATCAGATTGGCCTGAAATTTTTTCTACAAGTAGAAGTCATTACCGTCTGCCTTCAGAGAAAATTTCAGCTTGATGAGTTGTGCCGTTATTTTTTAAAAAATATTGATAGGTTTATTACACAAAAAAGTATAAATTTTCCACAACAAACGTAAAACGGGGAAATCACTCTATCTCAAACAACAAACATCAGATTGGCCTGAATTTTTTTCTACAAGTAGAAGTCATTACCAACTGCCTTCTGTGAAAATTTCAGCTTGATAAACTGTGCCGTTAATTTTTAAAAAATAGTGATAGGTTTATTACACAAAAAAGTATAATTATTCCACAACAAACGTAAAACGGGGAAATCACTCTATCTCAAACAACAAACATCAGATTGGCCTGAAATTTTTTCTACAAGTAGAAGTCATTACCAACTGCCTTCTGTGAAAATTTCGGCTTGATAAGTTGCGCCGTTTATTTAAAAAAATCGTAATAGATTTATTACACAAAAAAGTATAATTATTCCACAACAAACGTAAAACGGGGAAATCACTCTATCTCAAACAACAAACATCAGATTGGCCTGAAATTTTTTCTACAAGTAGAAGTCATTACCAACTGCCTTCTGTGAAAATTTCGGCTTGATAAGTTGCGCCGTTTATTTAAAAAAATCGTAATAGATTTATTACACAAAAAAGTATAATTATTCCACAACAAACGTAAAACGGGGAAATCACTCTATCTCAAACAACAAACATCAGATTGGCCTGAAATTTTTTCTACAAGTAGAAGTCATTACCATCTGCCTTCAGAGAAAATTTCAGCTTGATGAGTTGTGCCGTTATTTTTTAAAAAATATTGATAGGTTTATTACACAAAAAAGTATAAATTTTCCACAACAAACGTAAAACGGGGAAATCACTCTATCTCAAACAATAAACATCAGATTGGCCTGAATTTTTTTCTACAAGTAGAAGTCATTACCAACTGCCTTCTGTGAAAATTTCAGCTTGATAAACTGTGCCGTTAATTTTTAAAAAATAGTGATAGGTTTATTACACAAAAAAGTATAATTATTCCACAACAAACGTAAAACGGGGAAATCACTCTATCTCAAACAACAAACATCAGATTGGCCTGAAATTTTTTCTACAAGTAGAAGTCATTACCAACTACCTGCTGTAAAAATTTCAGCTTGATGAGTTGTGCCGTTATTTTTTAAAAAATATTGATAGGTTTATTACACAAAAAAGTATAAATTTTCCACAACAAACGTAAAACGGGGAAATCACTCTATCTCAAACAACAAACATCAGATTGGCCTGAATTTTTTTTCTACAAGTAGAAGTCATTACCAACTGCCTACTGTAAAAATTTCAGCTTGATGAGTTGTGCCGTTATTTTTTAAAAAATATTGATAGGTTTATTACACAAAAAAGTATAAATTTTCCACAACAAACGTAAAACGGGGAAATCACTCTATCTCAAACAACAAACATCAGATTGGCCTGATTTTTTTTCTACAAGTAGAAGTCATTACCAACTGCCTTCTGTGAAAATTTCAGCTTGATTAACTGTGCCGTTAATTTTTAAAAAATAGTGATAGGTTTATTACACAAAAAAGTATAATTATTCCACAACAAACGTAAAACGGGGAAATCACTCTATCTCAAACAACAAACATCAGATTGGCCTGAAATTTTTTCTACAAGTAGAAGTCATTACCAACTGCCTTCTGTGAAAATTTCGGCTTGATAAGTTGCGCCGTTTATTTAAAAAAATCGTAATAGATTTATTACACAAGAGTAAAACAGGCAAATCGCTCTATCTCTAACCCCAACCTTCAGATTGGCCTGAAATTGTTTCTACAAGTAGAAATTATTGCAAACTCATCCATTATGGAGTAGTCACTACAAAGCGCAAAAAAAAAAAAAAAAAAAAAAAAAAAGTTCAGATTCCCTAACACAGACATCAGATTTCAGGTGCTAAGACTCATTGCCGTGTCTCATGGGGAAACTTTGAGCCAGGCTTCCCCTTTTTAATAAGTTAGTTTCCACGCCGATTTTTTTTCGATTCTAAACCCGATCCCCCCGTTTGCAAGCAGGTTGAACGTTACTAAGAACAACCAACAATCCGAGATGTTTTTAATGTCCTATATGAATACTGCTTTTCTTTTGTTAAAAATCTTCAATTAATGTTTTCCACAACAAAAGTAAACCGGGGAAATCACTCTATCTCTAACCCCAACCGTCAGATTGGCCTGAATTTTTTTCTACAAGTAGAAGTCATTACCAACTGCCTACTGTAAAAATTTCAGCTTGATGAGTTGTGCCGTTAATTTTTAAAAAATAGTGATAGGTTTATTACACAAAAAAGTATAAATTTTCCACAACAAACGTAAAACGGGGAAATCACTCTATCTCTAACCCCAACCGTCAGATTGGCCTGAAATTTTTTCTACAAGTAGAAGTCATTACCAACTGCCTACTGTAAAAATTTCAGCTTGATGAGTTGTGCCGTTAATTTTTAAAAAATAGTGATAGGTATATTACACAAAAGAGTATAAATTTTCCACAACAAACGTAAAACGGGGAAATCACTCTATCTCAAACAACAAACATCAGATTGGCCTGAAATTTTTTCTACAAGTAGAAGTCATTACCATCTGCCTTCAGAGAAAATTTCAGCTTGATGAGTTGTGCCGTTATTTTTTAAAAAATATTGATAGGTTTATTACACAAAAAAGTATAAATTTTCCACAACAAACGTAAAACGGGGAAATCACTCTATCTCAAACAACAAACATCAGATTGGCCTGAAATTTTTTCTACAAGTAGAAATCATTACCATCTGCCTTCAGAGAAAATTTCAGCTTGATGAGTTGTGCCGTTATTTTTAAAAAAAATATTGATAGGTTTATTACACAAAAAAGTATAAATTTTCCACAACAAACGTAAAACGGGGAAATCACTCTATCTCAAACAACAAACATCAGATTGGCCTGATTTTTTTTCTACAAGTAGAAGTCATTACCAACTGCCTTCTGTGAAAATTTCAGCTTGATAAACTGTGCCGTTAATTTTTAAAAAATAGTGATAGGTTTATTACACAAAAAAGTATAATTATTCCACAACAAACGTAAAACGGGGAAATCACTCTATCTCAAACAACAAACATCAGATTGGCCTGAAATTTTTTCTACAAGTAGAAGTCATTACCAACTGCCTTCTGTGAAAATTTCGGCTTGATAAGTTGCGCCGTTTATTTAAAAAAATCGTAATAGATTTATTACACAAAAAAGTATAATTATTCCACAACAAACGTAAAACGGGGAAATCACTCTATCTCAAACAACAAACATCAGATTGGCCTGAATTTTTTTCTACAAGTAGAAGTCATTACCATCTGCCTTCAGAGAAAATTTCAGCTTGATGAGTTGTGCCGTTATTTTTTAAAAAATATTGATAGGTTTATTACACAAAAAAGTATAAATTTTCCACAACAAACGTAAAACGGGGAAATCACTCTATCTCAAACAATAAACATCAGATTGGCCTGAATTTTTTTCTACAAGTAGAAGTCATTACCAACTGCCTTCTGTGAAAATTTCAGCTTGATAAACTGTGCCGTTAATTTTTAAAAAATAGTGATAGGTTTATTACACAAAAAAGTATAATTATTCCACAACAAACGTAAAACGGGGAAATCACTCTATCTCAAACAACAAACATCAGATTGGCCTGAAATTTTTTCTACAAGTAGAAGTCATTACCAACTACCTGCTGTAAAAATTTCAGCTTGATGAGTTGTGCCGTTATTTTTTAAAAAATATTGATAGGTTTATTACACAAAAAAGTATAAATTTTCCACAACAAACGTAAAACGGGGAAATCACTCTATCTCAAACAACAAACATCAGATTGGTCTGAAATTTTTTCTACAAGTAGAAGTCATTACCATCTGCCTTCAGAGAAAATTTCAGCTTGATGAGTTGTGCCGTTATTTTTTAAAAAATATTGATAGGTTTATTACACAAAAAAGTATAAATTTTCCACAACAAACGTAAAACGGGGAAATCACTCTATCTCAAACAACAAACATCAGATTGGCCTGAATTTTTTTCTACAAGTAGAAGTCATTACCAACTGCCTTCTGTGAAAATTTCAGCTTGATAAACTGTGCCGTTAATTTTTAAAAAATAGTGATAGGTTTATTACACAAAAAAGTATAATTACTCCACAACAAACGTAAAACGGGGAAATCACTCTATCTCAAACAACAAACATCAGATTGGCCTGAAATTTTTTCTAAAAGTAGAAGTCATTACCATCTGCCTTCAGAGAAAATTTCAGCTTGATGAGTTGTGCCGTTAATTTTAAAAAAATAGTGATAGGTTTATTACACAAAAAAAGTATAATTATTCCACAACAAACGTAAAACGGGGAAATCACTCTATCTCAAACAACAAACATCAGATTGGCCTGAAATTTTTTCTACAAGTAGAAGTCATTACCATCTGCCTTCAGAGAAAATTTCAGCTTGATGAGTTGTGCCGTTAATTTAAAAAAAATAGTGATAGGTTTATTACACAAAAAAAGTATAATTATTCCACAACAAACGTAAAACGGGGAAATCACTCTATCTCAAACAACAAACATCAGATTGGCCTGAAATTTTTTCTACAAGTAGAAGTCATTACCATCTGCCTTCAGAGAAAATTTCAGCTTGATGAGTTGTGCCGTTAATTTTAAAAAAATAGTGATAGGTTTATTACACAAAAAAAGTATAATTATTCCACAACAAACGTAAAACGGGGAAATCACTCTATCTCAAACAACAAACATCAGATTGGCCTGAAATTTTTTCTACAAGTAGAAGTCATTACCAACTGCCTGCTGTAAAAATTTCAGCTTGATGAGTTGTGCCGTTATTTTTTAAAAAATATTGATAGGTTTATTACACAAAAAAGTATAAATTTTCCACAACAAACGTAAAACGGGGAAATCACTCTATCTCAAACAACAAACATCAGATTGGCCTGAAATTTTTTCTACAAGTAGAAGTCATTACCATCTGCCTTCAGAGAAAATTTCAGCTTGATGAGTTGTGCCGTTATTTTTTAAAAAATATTGATAGGTTTATTACACAAAAAAGTATAAATTTTCCACAACAAACGTAAAACGGGGAAATCACTCTATCTCAAACAACAAACATCAGATTGGCCTGAATTTTTTTCTACAAGTAGAAGTCATTGCCAACTGCCTTCTGTGAAAATTTCAGCTTGATAAACTGCGCCGTTAATTTTTAAAAAATAGTGATAGGTTTATTACACAAAAAAGTATAATTATTCCACAACAAACGTAAAACGGGGAAATCACTCTATCTCAAACAACAAACATCAGATTGGCCTGAAATTTTTTCTACAAGTAGAAGTCATTACCAACTGCCTTCTGTGAAAATTTCGGCTTGATAAGTTGCGCCGTTTATTTAAAAAAATCGTAATAGATTTATTACACAAGAGTAAAACAGGCAAATCGCTCTATCTCTAACCCCAACCTTCAGATTGGCCTGAAATTGTTTCTACAAGTAGAAATTATTGCAAACTCAACCATTATGGAGTAGTCACTACAAAGCGCAAAAAAAAAAAAAAAAAAGTTCAGATTCCCTAACACAGACATCAGATTTCAGGTGCTAAGACTCATTGCCGTGTCTCATGGGGAAACTTTGAGCCAGGCTTCCCCTTTTTAATAAGTTAGTTTCCACGCCGATTTTTTTTTCGATTCTAAACCCGATCACCCCGTTTGCAAGCAGGTTGAACGTTACTAAGAACAACCAACAATCCGAGATGTTTTTAATGTCCTATATGAATACTGCTTTTCTTTTGTTAAAAATCTTCAATTAATGTTTTCCACAACAAAAGTAAACCGGGGAAATCACTCTATCTCTAACCCCAAACATCAGATTGGCCTGAAATTTTTTCTACAAGTAGAAGTCATTACCATCTGCCTTCAGAGAAAATTTCAGCTTGATGAGTTGTGCCGTTATTTTTTAAAAAATATTGATAGGTTTATTACACAAAAAAGTATAAATTTTCCACAACAAACGTAAAACGGGGAAATCACTCTATCTCAAACAACAAACATCAGATTGGCCTGAAATTTTTTCTACAAGTAGAAGTCATTACCAACTACCTGCTGTAAAAATTTCAGCTTGATGAGTTGTGCCGTTATTTTTAAAAAAATATTGATAGGTTTATTACACAAAAAAGTATAAATTTTCCACAACAAACGTAAAACGGGGAAATCACTCTATCTCAAACAACAAACATCAGATTGGCCTGAAATTTTTTCTACAAGTAGAAGTCATTACCATCTGCCTTCAGAGAAAATTTCAGCTTGATGAGTTGTGCCGTTATTTTTTAAAAAATATTGATAGGTTTATTACACAAAAAAGTATAAATTTTCCACAACAAACGTAAAACGGGGAAATCACTCTATCTCAAACAACAAACATCAGATTGGCCTGAAATTTTTTCTACAAGTAGAAGTCATTACCAACTGCCTTCTGTGAAAATTTCGGCTTGATAAGTTGCGCCGTTTATTTAAAAAAATCGTAATAGATTTATTACACAAAAAAGTATAATTATTCCACAACAAACGTAAAACGGGGAAATCACTCTATCTCAAACAACAAACATCAGATTGGCCTGAAATTTTTTCTACAAGTAGAAGTCATTACCAACTGCCTTCTGTGAAAATTTCGGCTTGATAAGTTGCGCCGTTTATTTAAAAAAATCGTAATAGATTTATTACACAAGAGTAAAACAGGCAAATCGCTCTATCTCTAACCCCAACCTTCAGATTGGCCTGAAATTGTTTCTACAAGTAGAAATTATTGCAAACTCAACCATTATGGAGTAGTCACTACAAAGCGCAAAAAAAAAAAAAAAAAAAAAAGTTCAGATTCCCTAACACAGACATCAGATTTCAGGTGCTAAGACTCATTGCCGTGTCTCATGGGGAAACTTTGAGCCAGGCTTCCCCTTTTTAATAAGTTAGTTTCCACGCCGATTTTTTTTTTCGATTCTAAACCCGATCACCCCGTTTGCAAGCAGGTTGAACGTTACTAAGAACAACCAACAATCCGAGATGTTTTTAATGTCCTTTATGAATACTGCTTTTCTTTTGTTAAAAATCTTCAATTAATGTTTTCCACAACAAAAGTAAACCGGGGAAATCACTCTATCTCTAACCCCAACCGTCAGCTTGGCCTGAAATTTTTTCTACAAGTAGAAGTCATTACCAACTGCCTACTGTAAAAATTTCAGCTTGATGAGTTGTGCCGTTAATTTTTAAAAAATAGTGATAGGTTTATTACACAAAAAAGTATAAATTTTCCACAACAAACGTAAAACGGGGAAATCACTCTATCTCAAACAACAAACATCAGATTGGCCTGAAATTTTTTCTACAAGTAGAAGTCATTACCATCTGCCTTCAGAGAAAATTTCAGCTTGATGAGTTGTGCCGTTAATTTTTAAAAAATAGTGATAGGTTTATTACACAAAAAAGTATAAATTTTCCACAACAAACGTAAAACGGGGAAATCACTCTATCTCAAACAACAAACATCAGATTGGCCTGAAATTTTTTCTACAAGTAGAAGTCATTACCATCTGCCTTCAGAGAAAATTTCAGCTTGATGAGTTGTGCCGTTATTTTTTAAAAAATATTGATAGGTTTATTACACAAAAAAGTATAAATTTTCCACAACAAACGTAAAACGGGGAAATCACTCTATCTCAAACAACAAACATCAGATTGGCCTGAAATTTTTTCTACAAGTAGAAGTCATTACCATCTGCCTTCAGAGAAAATTTCAGCTTGATGAGTTGTGCCGTTAATTTTTAAAAAATAGTGATAGGTTTATTACACAAAAAAGTATAATTATTCCACAACAAACGTAAAACGGGGAAATCACTCTATCTCAAACAACAAACATCAGATTGGCCTGAAATTTTTTCTACAAGTAGAAGTCATTACCAACTGCCTGCTGTAAAAATTTCGGCTTGATGAGTTGCGCCGTTAATTTTTAAAAAATAGTGATAGGTTTATTACACAAAAAAGTATAAATTTTCCACAACAAACGTAAAACGGGGAAATCACTCTATCTCAAACAACAAACATCAGATTGGCCTGAAATTTTTTCTACAAGTAGAAGTCATTACCATCTGCCTTCAGAGAAAATTTCAGCTTGATGAGTTGTGCCGTTATTTTTTAAAAAATATTGATAGGTTTATTACACAAAAAAGTATAAATTTTCCACAACAAACGTAAAACGGGGAAATCACTCTATCTCAAACAACAAACATCAGATTGGCCTGAATTTTTTTTCTACAAGTAGAAGTCATTACCAACTGCCTACTGTAAAAATTTCAGCTTGATGAGTTGTGCCGTTATTTTTTAAAAAATATTGATAGGTTTATTACACAAAAAAGTATAAATTTTCCACAACAAACGTAAAACGGGGAAATCACTCTATCTCAAACAACAAACATCAGATTGGCCTGATTTTTTTTCTACAAGTAGAAGTCATTACCAACTGCCTTCTGTGAAAATTTCAGCTTGATAAACTGTGCCGTTAATTTTTAAAAAATAGTGATAGGTTTATTACACAAAAAAGTATAATTATTCCACAACAAACGTAAAACGGGGAAATCACTCTATCTCAAACAACAAACATCAGATTGGCCTGAAATTTTTTCTACAAGTAGAAGTCATTACCAACTGCCTTCTGTAAAAATTTCGGCTTGATAAGTTGCGCCGTTTATTTAAAAAAATCGTAATAGATTTATTACACAAGAGTAAAACAGGCAAATCGCTCTATCTCTAACCCCAACCTTCAGATTGGCCTGAAATTGTTTCTACAAGTAGAAATTATTGCAAACTCAACCATTATGGAGTAGTCACTACAAAGCGCAAAAAAAAAAAAAAAAAAAAAAAAAAAAAAAAAAAGTTCAGATTCCCTAACACAGACATCAGATTTCAGGTGCTAAGACTCATTGCCGTGTCTCATGGGGAAACTTTGAGCCAGGCTTCCCCTTTTTAATAAGTTAGTTTCCACGCCGATTTTTTTTTTCGATTCTAAACCCGATCACCCCGTTTGCAAGCAGGTTGAACGTTACTAAGAACAACCAACAATCCGAGATGTTTTTAATGTCCTATATGAATACTGCTTTTCTTTTGTTAAAAATCTTCAATTAATGTTTTCCACAACAAAAGTAAACCGGGGAAATCACTCTATCTCTAACCCCAACCGTCAGATTGGCCTGAAATTTTTTCTACAAGTAGAAGTCATTACCAACTGCCTACTGTAAAAATTTCAGCTTGATGAGTTGTGCCGTTAATTTTTAAAAAATAGTGATAGGTTTATTACACAAAAAAGTATAATTATTCCACAACAAACGTAAAACGGGGAAATCACTCTATCTCAAACAACAAACATCAGATTGGCCTGAAATTTTTTCTACAAGTAGAAGTCATTACCAACTGCCTTCAGAGAAAATTTCAGCTTGATGAGTTGTGCCGTTATTTTTTAAAAAATATTGATAGGTTTATTACACAAAAAAGTATAAATTTTCCACAACAAACGTAAAACGGGGAAATCACTCTATCTCAAACAACAAACATCAGATTGGCCTGAATTTTTTTCTACAAGTAGAAGTCATTACCAACTGCCTTCTGTGAAAATTTCAGCTTGATAAACTGTGCCGTTAATTTTTAAAAAATAGTGATAGGTTTATTACACAAAAAAGTATAATTATTCCACAACAAACGTAAAACGGGGAAATCACTCTATCTCAAACAACAAACATCAGATTGGCCTGAAATTTTTTCTACAAGTAGAAGTCATTACCAACTGCCTTCTGTGAAAATTTCGGCTTGATAAGTTGCGCCGTTTATTTAAAAAAATCGTAATAGATTTATTACACAAAAAAGTATAATTATTCCACAACAAACGTAAAACGGGGAAATCACTCTATCTCAAACAACAAACATCAGATTGGCCTGAAATTTTTTCTACAAGTAGAAGTCATTACCATCTGCCTTCAGAGAAAATTTCAGCTTGATGAGTTGTGCCGTTATTTTTTAAAAAATATTGATAGGTTTATTACACAAAAAAGTATAAATTTTCCACAACAAACGTAAAACGGGGAAATCACTCTATCTCAAACAACAAACATCAGATTGGCCTGAATTTTTTTTCTACAAGTAGAAGTCATTACCAACTGCCTACTGTAAAAATTTCAGCTTGATGAGTTGTGCCGTTATTTTTTAAAAAATATTGATAGGTTTATTACACAAAAAAGTATAAATTTTCCACAACAAACGTAAAACGGGGAAATCACTCTATCTCAAACAACAAACATCAGATTGGCCTGATTTTTTTTCTACAAGTAGAAGTCATTACCAACTGTCTTCTGTGAAAATTTCAGCTTGATAAACTGTGCCGTTAATTTTTAAAAAATAGTGATAGGTTTATTACACAAAAAAGTATAATTATTCCACAACAAACGTAAAACGGGGAAATCACTCTATCTCAAACAACAAACATCAGATTGGCCTGAAATTTTTTCTACAAGTAGAAGTCATTACCAACTGCCTTCTGTAAAAATTTCGGCTTGATAAGTTGCGCCGTTTATTTAAAAAAATCGTAATAGATTTATTACACAAAAAAGTATAATTATTCCACAACAAACGTAAAACGGGGAAATCACTCTATCTCAAACAACAAACATCAGATTGGCCTGAAATTTTTTCTACAAGTAGAAGTCATTACCATCTGCCTTCAGAGAAAATTTCAGCTTGATGAGTTGTGCCGTTATTTTTTAAAAAATATTGATAGGTTTATTACACAAAAAAGTATAAATTTTCCACAACAAACGTAAAACGGGGAAATCACTCTATCTCAAACAACAAACATCAGATTGGCCTGAAATTTTTTCTACAAGTAGAAGTCATTACCAACTACCTGCTGTAAAAATTTCAGCTTGATGAGTTGTGCCGTTATTTTTTAAAAAATATTGATAGGTTTATTACACAAAAAAGTATAAATTTTCCACAACAAACGTAAAACGGGGAAATCACTCTATCTCAAACAACAAACATCAGATTGGCCTGAAATTTTTTCTACAAGTAGAAGTCATTACCATCTGCCTTCAGAGAAAATTTCAGCTTGATGAGTTGTGCCGTTATTTTTTAAAAAATATTGATAGGTTTATTACACAAAAAAGTATAAATTTTCCACAACAAACGTAAAACGGGGAAATCACTCTATCTCAAACAATAAACATCAGATTGGCCTGAATTTTTTTCTACAAGTAGAAGTCATTACCAACTGCCTTCTGTGAAAATTTCAGCTTGATAAACTGTGCCGTTAATTTTTAAAAAATAGTGATAGGTTTATTACACAAAAAAGTATAATTATTCCACAACAAACGTAAAACGGGGAAATCACTCTATCTCAAACAACGAACATCAGATTGGCCTGAAATTTTTTCTACAAGTAGAAGTCATTACCAACTACCTGCTGTAAAAATTTCAGCTTGATGAGTTGTGCCGTTATTTTTTAAAAAATATTGATAGGTTTATTACACAAAAAAGTATAAATTTTCCACAACAAACGTAAAACGGGGAAATCACTCTATCTCAAGCAACAAACATCAGATTGGCCTGAAATTTTTTCTACAAGTAGAAGTCATTACCATCTGCCTTCAGAGAAAATTTCAGCTTGATGAGTTGTGCCGTTATTTTTTAAAAAATATTGATAGGTTTATTACACAAAAAAGTATAAATTTTCCACAACAAACGTAAAACGGGGAAATCACTCTATCTCAAACAACAAACATCAGATTGGCCTGAATTTTTTTCTACAAGTAGAAGTCATTACCAACTGCCTTCTGTGAAAATTTCAGCTTGATAAACTGTGCCGTTAATTTTTAAAAAATAGTGATAGGTTTATTACACAAAAAAGTATAATTACTCCACAACAAACGTAAAACGGGGAAATCACTCTATCTCAAACAACAAACATCAGATTGGCCTGAAATTTTTTCTACAAGTAGAAGTCATTACCATCTGCCTTCAGAGAAAATTTCAGCTTGATGAGTTGTGCCGTTAATTTAAAAAAAATAGTGATAGGTTTATTACACAAAAAAAGTATAATTATTCCACAACAAACGTAAAACGGGGAAATCACTCTATCTCAAACAACAAACATCAGATTGGCCTGAAATTTTTTCTACAAGTAGAAGTCATTACCATCTGCCTTCAGAGAAAATTTCAGCTTGATGAGTTGTGCCGTTAATTTAAAAAAAATAGTGATAGGTTTATTACACAAAAAAAGTATAATTATTCCACAACAAACGTAAAACGGGGAAATCACTCTATCTCAAACAACAAACATCAGATTGGCCTGAAATTTTTTCTACAAGTAGAAGTCATTACCATCTGCCTTCAGAGAAAATTTCAGCTTGATGAGTTGTGCCGTTAATTTTAAAAAAATAGTGATAGGTTTATTACACAAAAAAAGTATAATTATTCCACAACAAACGTAAAACGGGGAAATCACTCTATCTCAAACAACAAACATCAGATTGGCCTGAAATTTTTTCTACAAGTAGAAGTCATTACCATCTGCCTTCAGAGAAAATTTCAGCTTGATGAGTTGTGCCGTTATTTTTTAAAAAATATTGATAGGTTTATTACACAAAAAAGTATAAATTTTCCACAACAAACGTAAAACGGGGAAATCACTCTATCTCAAACAACAAACATCAGATTGGCCTGAAATTTTTTCTACAAGTAGAAGTCATTACCATCTGCCTTCAGAGAAAATTTCAGCTTGATGAGTTGTGCCGTTATTTTTTAAAAAATATTGATAGGTTTATTACACAAAAAAGTATAAATTTTCCACAACAAACGTAAAACGGGGAAATCACTCTATCTCAAACAACAAACATCAGATTGGCCTGAATTTTTTTCTACAAGTAGAAGTCATTACCAACTGCCTTCTGTGAAAATTTCAGCTTGATAAACTGTGCCGTTAATTTTTAAAAAATAGTGATAGGTTTATTACACAAAAAAGTATAATTATTCCACAACAAACGTAAAACGGGGAAATCACTCTATCTCAAACAACAAACATCAGATTGGCCTGAAATTTTTTCTACAAGTAGAAGTCATTACCAACTGCCTTCTGTGAAAATTTCGGCTTGATAAGTTGCGCCGTTTATTTAAAAAAATCGTAATAGATTTATTACACAAGAGTAAAACAGGCAAATCGCTCTATCTCTAACCCCAACCTTCAGATTGGCCTGAAATTGTTTCTACAAGTAGAAATTATTGCAAACTCAACCATTATGGAGTAGTCACTACAAAGCGCAAAAAAAAAAAAAAAAAAAAAAGTTCAGATTCCCTAACACAGACATCAGATTTCAGGTGCTAAGACTCATTGCCGTGTCTCATGGGGAAACTTTGAGCCAGGCTTCCCCTTTTTAATAAGTTAGTTTCCACGCCGATTTTTTTTTCGATTCTAAACCCGATCACCCCGTTTGCAAGCAGGTTGAACGTTACTAAGAACAACCAACAATCCGAGATGTTTTTAATGTCCTATATGAATACTGCTTTTCTTTTGTTAAAAATCTTCAATTAATGTTTTCCACAACAAAAGTAAACCGGGGAAATCACTCTATCTCTAACCCCAAACATCAGATTGGCCTGAAATTTTTTCTACAAGTAGAAGTCATTACCATCTGCCTTCAGAGAAAATTTCAGCTTGATGAGTTGTGCCGTTATTTTTTAAAAAATATTGATAGGTTTATTACACAAAAAAGTATAAATTTTCCACAACAAACGTAAAACGGGGAAATCACTCTATCTCAAACAACAAACATCAGATTGGCCTGAAATTTTTTCTACAAGTAGAAGTCATTACCAACTACCTGCTGTAAAAATTTCAGCTTGATGAGTTGTGCCGTTATTTTTAAAAAAATATTGATAGGTTTATTACACAAAAAAGTATAAATTTTCCACAACAAACGTAAAACGGGGAAATCACTCTATCTCAAACAACAAACATCAGATTGGCCTGAAATTTTTTCTACAAGTAGAAGTCATTACCAACTGCCTACTGTAAAAATTTCAGCTTGATGAGTTGTGCCGTTAATTTTTAAAAAATAGTGATAGGTTTATTACACAAAAAAGTATAAATTTTCCACAACAAACGTAAAACGGGGAAATCACTCTATCTCTAACCCCAACCGTCAGATTGGCCTGAAATTTTTTCTACAAGTAGAAGTCATAACCAACTGCCTACTGTAAAAATTTCAGCTTGATGAGTTGTGCCGTTAATTTTTAAAAAATAGTGATAGGTTTATTACACAAAAAAGTATAAATTTTCCACAACAAACGTAAAACGGGGAAATCACTCTATCTCAAACAACAAACATCAGATTGGCCTGAAATTTTTTCTACAAGTAGAAGTCATTACCATCTGCCTTCAGAGAAAATTTCAGCTTGATGAGTTGTGCCGTTATTTTTTAAAAAATATTGATAGGTTTATTACACAAAAAAGTATAAATTTTCCACAACAAACGTAAAACGGGGAAATCACTCTATCTCAAACAACAAACATCAGATTGGCCTGAAATTTTTTCTACAAGTAGAAGTCATTACCAACTACCTTCTGTGAAAATTTCAGCTTGATAAACTGTGCCGTTAATTTTTAAAAAATAGTGATAGGTTTATTACACAAAAAAGTATAATTATTCCACAACAAACGTAAAACGGGGAAATCACTCTATCTCAAACAACAAACATCAGATTGGCCTGAAATTTTTTCTACAAGTAGAAGTCATTACCAACTGCCTACTGTAAAAATTTCAGCTTGATGAGTTGTGCCGTTAATTTTTAAAAAATAGTGATAGGTTTATTACACAAAAAAGTATAATTATTCCACAACAAACGTAAAACGGGGAAATCACTCTATCTCAAACAACAAACATCAGATTGGCCTGAAATTTTTTCTACAAGTAGAAGTCATTACCATCTGCCTTCAGAGAAAATTTCAGCTTGATGAGTTGTGCCGTTAATTTAAAAAAAATAGTGATAGGTTTATTACACAAAAAAAGTATAATTATTCCACAACAAACGTAAAACGGGGAAATCACTCTATCTCAAACAACAAACATCAGATTGGCCTGAAATTTTTTCTACAAGTAGAAGTCATTACCAACTGCCTGCTGTAAAAATTTCAGCTTGATGAGTTGTGCCGTTATTTTTTAAAAAATATTGATAGGTTTATTACACAAAAAAGTATAAATTTTCCACAACAAACGTAAAACGGGGAAATCACTCTATCTCAAACAACAAACATCAGATTGGCCTGAAATTTTTTCTACAAGTAGAAGTCATTACCATCTGCCTTCAGAGAAAATTTCAGCTTGATGAGTTGTGCCGTTATTTTTTAAAAAATATTGATAGGTTTATTACACAAAAAAGTATAAATTTTCCACAACAAACGTAAAACGGGGAAATCACTCTATCTCAAACAACAAACATCAGATTGGCCTGAATTTTTTTCTACAAGTAGAAGTCATTACCAACTGCCTTCTGTGAAAATTTCAGCTTGATAAACTGTGCCGTTAATTTTTAAAAAATAGTGATAGGTTTATTACACAAAAAAAGTATAATTATTCCACAACAAACGTAAAACGGGGAAATCACTCTATCTCAAACAACAAACATCAGATTGGCCTGAAATTTTTTCTACAAGTAGAAGTCATTACCAACTGCCTTCTGTGAAAATTTCGGCTTGATAAGTTGCGCCGTTTATTTAAAAAAATCGTAATAGATTTATTACACAAGAGTAAAACAGGCAAATCGCTCTATCTCTAACCCCAACCTTCAGATTGGCCTGAAATTGTTTCTACAAGTAGAAATTATTGCAAACTCAACCATTATGGAGTAGTCACTACAAAGCGCAAAAAAAAAAAAAAAAAAAAAAGTTCAGATTCCCTAACACAGACATCAGATTTCAGGTGCTAAGACTCATTGCCGTGTCTCATGGGGAAACTTTGAGCCAGGCTTCCCCTTTTTAATAAGTTAGTTTCCACGCCGATTTTTTTTTTCGATTCTAAACCCGATCACCCCGTTTGCAAGCAGGTTGAACGTTACTAAGAACAACCAACAATCCGAGATGTTTTTAATGTCCTTTATGAATACTGCTTTTCTTTTGTTAAAAATCTTCAATTAATGTTTTCCACAACAAAAGTAAACCGGGGAAATCACTCTATCTCTAACCCCAACCGTCAGCTTGGCCTGAAATTTTTTCTACAAGTAGAAGTCATTACCAACTGCCTACTGTAAAAATTTCAGCTTGATGAGTTGTGCCGTTAATTTTTAAAAAATAGTGATAGGTTTATTACACAAAAAAGTATAAATTTTCCACAACAAACGTAAAACGGGGAAATCACTCTATCTCAAACAACAAACATCAGATTGGCCTGAAATTTTTTCTACAAGTAGAAGTCATAACCAACTGCCTACTGTAAAAATTTCAGCTTGATGAGTTGTGCCGTTAATTTTTAAAAAATAGTGATAGGTTTATTACACAAAAAAGTATAAATTTTCCACAACAAACGTAAAACGGGGAAATCACTCTATCTCAAACAACAAACATCAGATTGGCCTGAAATTTTTTCTACAAGTAGAAGTCATTACCATCTGCCTTCAGAGAAAATTTCAGCTTGATGAGTTGTGCCGTTATTTTTTAAAAAATATTGATAGGTTTATTACACAAAAAAGTATAAATTTTCCACAACAAACGTAAAACGGGGAAATCACTCTATCTCAAACAACAAACATCAGATTGGCCTGAAATTTTTTCTACAAGTAGAAGTCATTACCAACTGCCTACTGTAAAAATTTCAGCTTGATGAGTTGTGCCGTTAATTTTTAAAAAATAGTGATAGGTTTATTACACAAAAAAGTATAATTATTCCACAACAAACGTAAAACGGGGAAATCACTCTATCTCAAACAACAAACATCAGATTGGCCTGAAATTTTTTCTACAAGTAGAAGTCATTACCATCTGCCTTCAGAGAAAATTTCAGCTTGATGAGTTGTGCCGTTAATTTAAAAAAAATAGTGATAGGTTTATTACACAAAAAAAGTATAATTATTCCACAACAAACGTAAAACGGGGAAATCACTCTATCTCAAACAACAAACATCAGATTGGCCTGAAATTTTTTCTACAAGTAGAAGTCATTACCAACTGCCTGCTGTAAAAATTTCAGCTTGATGAGTTGTGCCGTTATTTTTTAAAAAATATTGATAGGTTTATTACACAAAAAAGTATAAATTTTCCACAACAAACGTAAAACGGGGAAATCACTCTATCTCAAACAACAAACATCAGATTGGCCTGAAATTTTTTCTACAAGTAGAAGTCATTACCATCTGCCTTCAGATAAAATTTCAGCTTGATGAGTTGTGCCGTTATTTTTTAAAAAATATTGATAGGTTTATTACACAAAAAAGTATAAATTTTCCACAACAAACGTAAAACGGGGAAATCACTCTATCTCAAACAACAAACATCAGATTGGCCTGAATTTTTTTCTACAAGTAGAAGTCATTACCAACTGCCTTCTGTGAAAATTTCAGCTTGATAAACTGTGCCGTTAATTTTTAAAAAATAGTGATAGGTTTATTACACAAAAAAGTATAATTATTCCACAACAAACGTAAAACGGGGAAATCACTCTATCTCAAACAACAAACATCAGATTGGCCTGAAATTTTTTCTACAAGTAGAAGTCATTACCAACTGCCTTCTGTGAAAATTTCGGCTTGATAAGTTGCGCCGTTTATTTAAAAAAATCGTAATAGATTTATTACACAAGAGTAAAACAGGCAAATCGCTCTATCTCTAACCCCAACCTTCAGATTGGCCTGAAATTGTTTCTACAAGTAGAAATTATTGCAAACTCAACCATTATGGAGTAGTCACTACAAAGCGCAAAAAAAAAAAAAAAAAAAAAAAAAGTTCAGATTCCCTAACACAGACATCAGATTTCAGGTGCTAAGACTCATTGCCGTGTCTCATGGGGAAACTTTGAGCCAGGCTTCCCCTTTTTAATAAGTTAGTTTCCACGCCGATTTTTTTTTTCGATTCTAAACCCGATCACCCCGTTTGCAAGCAGGTTGAACGTTACTAAGAACAACCAACAATCCGAGATGTTTTTAATGTCCTTTATGAATACTGCTTTTCTTTTGTTAAAAATCTTCAATTAATGTTTTCCACAACAAAAGTAAACCGGGGAAATCACTCTATCTCTAACCCCAACCGTCAGCTTGGCCTGAAATTTTTTCTACAAGTAGAAGTCATTACCAACTGCCTACTGTAAAAATTTCAGCTTGATGAGTTGTGCCGTTAATTTTTAAAAAATAGTGATAGGTTTATTACACAAAAAAGTATAAATTTTCCACAACAAACGTAAAACGGGGAAATCACTCTATCTCAAACAACAAACATCAGATTGGCCTGAAATTTTTTCTACAAGTAGAAGTCATTACCATCTGCCTTCAGAGAAAATTTCAGCTTGATGAGTTGTGCCGTTAATTTTTAAAAAATAGTGATAGGTTTATTACACAAAAAAGTATAAATTTTCCACAACAAACGTAAAACGGGGAAATCACTCTATCTCAAACAACAAACATCAGATTGGCCTGAAATTTTTTCTACAAGTAGAAGTCATTACCATCTGCCTTCAGAGAAAATTTCAGCTTGATGAGTTGTGCCGTTATTTTTTAAAAAATATTGATAGGTTTATTACACAAAAAAGTATAAATTTTCCACAACAAACGTAAAACGGGGAAATCACTCTATCTCAAACAACAAACATCAGATTGGCCTGAAATTTTTTCTACAAGTAGAAGTCATTACCATCTGCCTTCAGAGAAAATTTCAGCTTGATGAGTTGTGCCGTTAATTTTTAAAAAATAGTGATAGGTTTATTACACAAAAAAGTATAATTATTCCACAACAAACGTAAAACGGGGAAATCACTCTATCTCAAACAACAAACATCAGATTGGCCTGAAATTTTTTCTACAAGTAGAAGTCATTACCATCTGCCTTCAGAGAAAATTTCAGCTTGATGAGTTGTGCCGTTATTTTTTAAAAAATATTGATAGGTTTATTACACAAAAAAGTATAAATTTTCCACAACAAACGTAAAACGGGGAAATCACTCTATCTCAAACAACAAACATCAGATTGGCCTGAATTTTTTTTCTACGAGTAGAAGTCATTACCAACTGCCTACTGTTAAAATTTCAGCTTGATGAGTTGTGCCGTTATTTTTAAAAAAAATATTGATAGGTTTATTACACAAAAAAGTATAAATTTTCCACAACAAACGTAAAACGGGGAAATCACTCTATCTCAAACAACAAACATCAGATTGGCCTGATTTTTTTTCTACAAGTAGAAGTCATTACCAACTGCCTTCTGTGAAAATTTCAGCTTGATAAACTGTGCCGTTAATTTTTAAAAAATAGTGATAGGTTTATTACACAAAAAAGTATAATTATTCCACAACAAACGTAAAACGGGGAAATCACTCTATCTCAAACAACAAACATCAGATTGGCCTGAAATTTTTTCTACAAGTAGAAGTCATTACCAACTGCCTTCTGTAAAAATTTCGGCTTGATAAGTTGCGCCGTTTATTTAAAAAAATCGTAATAGATTTATTACACAAGAGTAAAACAGGCAAATCGCTCTATCTCTAACCCCAACCTTCAGATTGGCCTGAAATTGTTTCTACAAGTAGAAATTATTGCAAACTCATCCATTATGGAGTAGTCACTACAAAGCGCAAAAAAAAAAAAAAAAAAAAAAAAAAAGTTCAGATTCCCTAACACAGACATCAGATTTCAGGTGCTAAGACTCATTGCCGTATCTCATGGGGAAACTTTGAGCCAGGCTTCCCCTTTTTAATAAGTTAGTTTCCACGCCGATTTTTTTTTCGATTCTAAACCCGATCACCCCGTTTGCAAGCAGGTTGAACGTTACTAAGAACAACCAACAATCCGAGATGTTTTTAATGTCCTATATGAATACTGCTTTTCTTTTGTTAAAAATCTTCAATTAATGTTTTCCACAACAAAAGTAAACCGGGGAAATCACTCTATCTCTAACCCCAACCGTCAGATTGGCCTGAAATTTTTTCTACAAGTAGAAGTCATTACCAACTGCCTACTGTAAAAATTTCAGCTTGATGAGTTGTGCCGTTAATTTTTAAAAAATAGTGATAGGTTTATTACACAAAAAAGTATAATTATTCCACAACAAACGTAAAACGGGGAAATCACTCTATCTCAAACAACAAACATCAGATTGGCCTGAAATTTTTTCTACAAGTAGAAGTCATTACCAACTGCCTTCAGAGAAAATTTCAGCTTGATGAGTTGTGCCGTTATTTTTTAAAAAATATTGATAGGTTTATTACACAAAAAAGTATAAATTTTCCACAACAAACGTAAAACGGGGAAATCACTCTATCTCAAACAACAAACATCAGATTGGCCTGAATTTTTTCTACAAGTAGAAGTCATTACCAACTGCCTTCTGTGAAAATTTCAGCTTGATAAACTGTGCCGTTAATTTTTAAAAAATAGTGATAGGTTTATTACACAAAAAAGTATAATTATTCCACAACAAACGTAAAACGGGGAAATCACTCTATCTCAAACAACAAACATCAGATTGGCCTGAAATTTTTTCTACAAGTAGAAGTCATTACCAACTGCCTTCTGTGAAAATTTCGGCTTGATAAGTTGCGCCGTTTATTTAAAAAAATCGTAATAGATTTATTACACAAAAAAGTATAATTATTCCACAACAAACGTAAAACGGGGAAATCACTCTATCTCAAACAACAAACATCAGATTGGCCTGAAATTTTTTCTACAAGTAGAAGTCATTACCATCTGCCTTCAGAGAAAATTTCAGCTTGATGAGTTGTGCCGTTATTTTTTAAAAAATATTGATAGGTTTATTACACAAAAAAGTATAAATTTTCCACAACAAACGTAAAACGGGGAAATCACTCTATCTCAAACAACAAACATCAGATTGGCCTGAATTTTTTTTCTACAAGTAGAAGTCATTACCAACTGCCTACTGTAAAAATTTCAGCTTGATGAGTTGTGCCGTTATTTTTTAAAAAATATTGATAGGTTTATTACACAAAAAAGTATAAATTTTCCACAACAAACGTAAAACGGGGAAATCACTCTATCTCAAACAACAAACATCAGATTGGCCTGAATTTTTTTCTACAAGTAGAAGTCATTACCAACTGCCTTCTGTGAAAATTTCAGCTTGATAAACTGTGCCGTTAATTTTTAAAAAATAGTGATAGGTTTATTACACAAAAAAGTATAATTATTCCACAACAAACGTAAAACGGGGAAATCACTCTATCTCAAACAACAAACATCAGATTGGCCTGAAATTTTTTCTACAAGTAGAAGTCATTACCAACTGCCTTCTGTAAAAATTTCGGCTTGATAAGTTGCGCCGTTTATTTAAAAAAATCGTAATAGATTTATTACACAAAAAAGTATAATTATTCCACAACAAACGTAAAACGGGGAAATCACTCTATCTCAAACAACAAACATCAGATTGGCCTGAAATTTTTTCTACAAGTAGAAGTCATTACCATCTGCCTTCAGAGAAAATTTCAGCTTGATGAGTTGTGCCGTTATTTTTTAAAAAATATTGATAGGTTTATTACACAAAAAAGTATAAATTTTCCACAACAAACGTAAAACGGGGAAATCACTCTATCTCAAACAACAAACATCAGATTGGCCTGAAATTTTTTCTACAAGTAGAAGTCATTACCAACTACCTGCTGTAAAAATTTCAGCTTGATGAGTTGTGCCGTTATTTTTTAAAAAATATTGATAGGTTTATTACACAAAAAAGTATAAATTTTCCACAACAAACGTAAAACGGGGAAATCACTCTATCTCAAACAACAAACATCAGATTGGCCTGAAATTTTTTCTACAAGTAGAAGTCATTACCATCTGCCTTCAGAGAAAATTTCAGCTTGATGAGTTGTGCCGTTATTTTTTAAAAAATATTGATAGGTTTATTACACAAAAAAGTATAAATTTTCCACAACAAACGTAAAACGGGGAAATCACTCTATCTCAAACAATAAACATCAGATTGGCCTGAATTTTTTTCTACAAGTAGAAGTCATTACCAACTGCCTTCTGTGAAAATTTCAGCTTGATAAACTGTGCCGTTAATTTTTAAAAAATAGTGATAGGTTTATTACACAAAAAAGTATAATTATTCCACAACAAACGTAAAACGGGGAAATCACTCTATCTCAAACAACAAACATCAGATTGGCCTGAAATTTTTTCTACAAGTAGAAGTCATTACCAACTACCTGCTGTAAAAATTTCAGCTTGATGAGTTGTGCCGTTATTTTTTAAAAAATATTGATAGGTTTATTACACAAAAAAGTATAAATTTTCCACAACAAACGTAAAACGGGGAAATCACTCTATCTCAAACAACAAACATCAGATTGGCCTGAAATTTTTTCTACAAGTAGAAGTCATTACCATCTGCCTTCAGAGAAAATTTCAGCTTGATGAGTTGTGCCGTTATTTTTTAAAAAATATTGATAGGTTTATTACACAAAAAAGTATAAATTTTCCACAACAAACGTAAAACGGGGAAATCACTCTATCTCAAACAACAAACATCAGATTGGCCTGAATTTTTTTCTACAAGTAGAAGTCATTACCAACTGCCTTCTGTGAAAATTTCAGCTTGATAAACTGTGCCGTTAATTTTTAAAAAATAGTGATAGGTTTATTACACAAAAAAGTATAATTACTCCACAACAAACGTAAAACGGGGAAATCACTCTATCTCAAACAACAAACATCAGATTGGCCTGAAATTTTTTCTACAAGTAGAAGTCATTACCATCTGCCTTCAGAGAAAATTTCAGCTTGATGAGTTGTGCCGTTAATTTTAAAAAAATAGTGATAGGTTTATTACACAAAAAAAGTATAATTATTCCACAACAAACGTAAAACGGGGAAATCACTCTATCTCAAACAACAAACATCAGATTGGCCTGAAATTTTTTCTACAAGTAGAAGTCATTACCATCTGCCTTCAGAGAAAATTTCAGCTTGATGAGTTGTGCCGTTAATTTTAAAAAAATAGTGATAGGTTTATTACACAAAAAAAGTATAATTATTCCACAACAAACGTAAAACGGGGAAATCACTCTATCTCAAACAACAAACATCAGATTGGCCTGAAATTTTTTCTACAAGTAGAAGTCATTACCATCTGCCTTCAGAGAAAATTTCAGCTTGATGAGTTGTGCCGTTAATTTTAAAAAAATAGTGATAGGTTTATTACACAAAAAAAGTATAAATTTTCCACAACAAACGTAAAACGGGGAAATCACTCTATCTCAAACAACAAACATCAGATTGGCCTGAATTTTTTTCTACAAGTAGAAGTCATTACCAACTGCCTTCTTTGAAAATTTCAGCTTGATAAACTGTGCCGTTAATTTTTAAAAAATAGTGATAGGTTTATTACACAAAAAAGTATAATTATTCCACAACAAACGTAAAACGGGGAAATCACTCTATCTCAAACAACAAACATCAGATTGGCCTGAAATTTTTTCTACAAGTAGAAGTCATTACCAACTGCCTTCTGTGAAAATTTCGGCTTGATAAGTTGCGCCGTTTATTTAAAAAAATCGTAATAGATTTATTACACAAGAGTAAAACAGGCAAATCGCTCTATCTCTAACCCCAACCTTCAGATTGGCCTGAAATTGTTTCTACAAGTAGAAATTATTGCAAACTCAACCATTATGGAGTAGTCACTACAAAGCGCAAAAAAAAAAAAAAAAAAAAGTTCAGATTCCCTAACACAGACATCAGATTTCAGGTGCTAAGACTCATTGCCATGTCTCATGGGGAAACTTTGAGCCAGGCTTCCCCTTTTTAATAAGTTAGTTTCCACGCCGATTTTTTTTTCGATTCTAAACCCGATCACCCCGTTTGCAAGCAGGTTGAACGTTACTAAGAACAACCAACAATCCGAGATGTTTTTAATGTCCTATATGAATACTGCTTTTCTTTTGTTAAAAATCTTCAATTAATGTTTTCCACAACAAAAGTAAACCGGGGAAATCACTCTATCTCTAACCCCAAACATCAGATTGGCCTGAAATTTTTTCTACAAGTAGAAGTCATTACCATCTGCCTTCAGAGAAAATTTCAGCTTGATGAGTTGTGCCGTTATTTTTTAAAAAATATTGATAGGTTTATTACACAAAAAAGTATAAATTTTCCACAACAAACGTAAAACGGGGAAATCACTCTATCTCAAACAACAAACATCAGATTGGCCTGAAATTTTTTCTACAAGTAGAAGTCATTACCATCTGCCTTCAGAGAAAATTTCAGCTTGATGAGTTGTGCCGTTAATTTTAAAAAAATAGTGATAGGTTTATTACACAAAAAAAGTATAATTATTCCACAACAAACGTAAAACGGGGAAATCACTCTATCTCAAACAACAAACATCAGATTGGCCTGAAATTTTTTCTACAAGTAGAAGTCATTACCATCTGCCTTCAGAGAAAATTTCAGCTTGATGAGTTGTGCCGTTAATTTTAAAAAAATAGTGATAGGTTTATTACACAAAAAAAGTATAAATTTTCCACAACAAACGTAAAACGGGGAAATCACTCTATCTCAAACAACAAACATCAGATTGGCCTGAATTTTTTTCTACAAGTAGAAGTCATTACCAACTGCCTTCTTTGAAAATTTCAGCTTGATAAACTGTGCCGTTAATTTTTAAAAAATAGTGATAGGTTTATTACACAAAAAAAGTATAATTATTCCACAACAAACGTAAAACGGGGAAATCACTCTATCTCAAACAACAAACATCAGATTGGCCTGAAATTTTTTCTACAAGTAGAAGTCATTACCATCTGCCTTCAGAGAAAATTTCAGCTTGATGAGTTGTGCCGTTATTTTTTAAAAAATATTGATAGGTTTATTACACAAAAAAGTATAAATTTTCCACAACAAACGTAAAACGGGGAAATCACTCTATCTCAAACAACAAACATCAGATTGGCCTGAATTTTTTTCTACAAGTAGAAGTCATTACCAACTGCCTTCTTTGAAAATTTCAGCTTGATAAACTGTGCCGTTAATTTTTAAAAAATAGTGATAGGTTTATTACACAAAAAAGTATAATTATTCCACAACAAACGTAAAACGGGGAAATCACTCTATCTCAAACAACAAACATCAGATTGGCCTGAAATTTTTTCTACAAGTAGAAGTCATTACCAACTGCCTTCTGTGAAAATTTCGGCTTGATAAGTTGCGCCGTTTATTTAAAAAAATCGTAATAGATTTATTACACAAGAGTAAAACAGGCAAATCGCTCTATCTCTAACCCCAACCTTCAGATTGGCCTGAAATTGTTTCTACAAGTAGAAATTATTGCAAACTCAACCATTATGGAGTAGTCACTACAAAGCGCAAAAAAAAAAAAAAAAAAAGTTCAGATTCCCTAACACAGACATCAGATTTCAGGTGCTAAGACTCATTGCCATGTCTCATGGGGAAACTTTGAGCCAGGCTTCCCCTTTTTAATAAGTTAGTTTCCACGCCGATTTTTTTTTCGATTCTAAACCCGATCACCCCGTTTGCAAGCAGGTTGAACGTTACTAAGAACAACCAACAATCCGAGATGTTTTTAATGTCCTATATGAATACTGCTTTTCTTTTGTTAAAAATCTTCAATTAATGTTTTCCACAACAAAAGTAAACCGGGGAAATCACTCTATCTCTAACCCCAAACATCAGATTGGCCTGAAATTTTTTCTACAAGTAGAAGTCATTACCATCTGCCTTCAGAGAAAATTTCAGCTTGATGAGTTGTGCCGTTATTTTTTAAAAAATATTGATAGGTTTATTACACAAAAAAGTATAAATTTTCCACAACAAACGTAAAACGGGGAAATCACTCTATCTCAAACAACAAACATCAGATTGGCCTGAATTTTTTTCTACAAGTAGAAGTCATTACCAACTGCCTTCTTTGAAAATTTCAGCTTGATAAACTGTGCCGTTAATTTTTAAAAAATAGTGATAGGTTTATTACACAAAAAAGTATAATTATTCCACAACAAACGTAAAACGGGGAAATCACTCTATCTCAAACAACAAACATCAGATTGGCCTGAAATTTTTTCTACAAGTAGAAGTCATTACCAACTGCCTTCTGTGAAAATTTCGGCTTGATAAGTTGCGCCGTTTATTTAAAAAAATCGTAATAGATTTATTACACAAGAGTAAAACAGGCAAATCGCTCTATCTCTAACCCCAACCTTCAGATTGGCCTGAAATTGTTTCTACAAGTAGAAATTATTGCAAACTCAACCATTATGGAGTAGTCACTACAAAGCGCAAAAAAAAAAAAAAAAAAAAAGTTCAGATTCCCTAACACAGACATCAGATTTCAGGTGCTAAGACTCATTGCCATGTCTCATGGGGAAACTTTGAGCCAGGCTTCCCCTTTTTAATAAGTTAGTTTCCACGCCGATTTTTTTTTCGATTCTAAACCCGATCACCCCGTTTGCAAGCAGGTTGAACGTTACTAAGAACAACCAACAATCCGAGATGTTTTTAATGTCCTATATGAATACTGCTTTTCTTTTGTTAAAAATCTTCAATTAATGTTTTCCACAACAAAAGTAAACCGGGGAAATCACTCTATCTCTAACCCCAAACATCAGATTGGCCTGAAATTTTTTCTACAAGTAGAAGTCATTACCATCTGCCTTCAGAGAAAATTTCAGCTTGATGAGTTGTGCCGTTATTTTTTAAAAAATATTGATAGGTTTATTACACAAAAAAGTATAAATTTTCCACAACAAACGTAAAACGGGGAAATCACTCTATCTCAAACAACAAACATCAGATTGGCCTGAAATTTTTTCTACAAGTAGAAGTCATTACCAACTACCTGCTGTAAAAATTTCAGCTTGATGAGTTGTGCCGTTATTTTTAAAAAAATATTGATAGGTTTATTACACAAAAAAGTATAAATTTTCCACAACAAACGTAAAACGGGGAAATCACTCTATCTCAAACAACAAACATCAGATTGGCCTGAAATTTTTTCTACAAGTAGAAGTCATTACCATCTGCCTTCAGAGAAAATTTCAGCTTGATGAGTTGTGCCGTTATTTTTTAAAAAATATTGATAGGTTTATTACAAAAAAGTATAAATTTTCCACAACAAACGTAAAACGGGGAAATCACTCTATCTCAAACAACAAACATCAGATTGGCCTGAATTTTTTTCTACAAGTAGAAGTCATTACCATCTGCCTTCAGAGAAAATTTCAGCTTGATGAGTTGTGCCGTTATTTTTTAAAAAATATTGATAGGTTTATTACAAAAAAGTATAAATTTTCCACAACAAACGTAAAACGGGGAAATCACTCTATCTCAAACAACAAACATCAGATTGGCCTGAATTTTTTTCTACAAGTAGAAGTCATTACCAACTGCCTTCTGTGAAAATTTCAGCTTGATAAACTGTGCCGTTAATTTTTAAAAAATAGTGATAGGTTTATTACACAAAAAAGTATAATTATTCCACAACAAACGTAAAACGGGGAAATCACTCTATCTCAAACAACAAACATCAGATTGGCCTGAAATTTTTTCTACAAGTAGAAGTCATTACCAACTGCCTTCTGTGAAAATTTCGGCTTGATAAGTTGCGCCGTTTATTTAAAAAAATCGTAATAGATTTATTACACAAGAGTAAAACAGGCAAATCGCTCTATCTCTAACCCCAACCTTCAGATTGGCCTGAAATTGTTTCTACAAGTAGAAATTATTGCAAACTCAACCATTATGGAGTAGTCACTACAAAGCGCAAAAAAAAAAAAAAAAAAAAAAAAAAAAAAGTTCAAATTCCCTAACACAGACATCAGATTTCAGGTGCTAAGACTCATTGCCGTGTCTCATGGGGAAACTTTGAGCCAGGCTTCCCCTTTTTAATAAGTTAGTTTCCACGCCGATTTTTTTTTTCGATTCTAAACCCGATCACCCCGTTTGCAAGCAGGTTGAACGTTACTAAGAACAACCAACAATCCGAGATGTTTTTAATGTCCTATATGAATACTGCTTTTCTTTTGTTAAAAATCTTCAATTAATGTTTTCCACAACAAAAGTAAACCGGGGAAATCACTCTATCTCTAACCCCAACCGTCAGATTGGCCTGAAATTTTTTCTACAAGTAGAAGTCATTACCAACTGCCTACTGTAAAAATTTCAGCTTGATGAGTTGTGCCGTTAATTTTTAAAAAATAGTGATAGGTTTATTACACAAAAAAGTATAAATTTTCCACAACAAACGTAAAACGGGGAAATCACTCTATCTCAAACAACAAACATCAGATTGGCCTGAAATTTTTTCTACAAGTAGAAGTCATTACCAACTGCCTTCAGAGAAAATTTCAGCTTGATGAGTTGTGCCGTTATTTTTTAAAAAATATTGATAGGTTTATTACACAAAAAAGTATAAATTTTCCACAACAAACGTAAAACGGGGAAATCACTCTATCTCAAACAACAAACATCAGATTGGCCTGAATTTTTTTCTACAAGTAGAAGTCATTACCAACTGCCTTCTGTGAAAATTTCAGCTTGATAAACTGTGCCGTTAATTTTTAAAAAATAGTGATAGGTTTATTACACAAAAAAGTATAATTATTCCACAACAAACGTAAAACGGGGAAATCACTCTATCTCAAACAACAAACATCAGATTGGCCTGAAATTTTTTCTACAAGTAGAAGTCATTACCAACTGCCTTCTGTGAAAATTTCGGCTTGATAAGTTGCGCCGTTTATTTAAAAAAATCGTAATAGATTTATTACACAAAAAAGTATAATTATTCCACAACAAACGTAAAACGGGGAAATCACTCTATCTCAAACAACAAACATCAGATTGGCCTGAAATTTTTTCTACAAGTAGAAGTCATTACCATCTGCCTTCAGAGAAAATTTCAGCTTGATGAGTTGTGCCGTTATTTTTTAAAAAATATTGATAGGTTTATTACACAAAAAAGTATAAATTTTCCACAACAAACGTAAAACGGGGAAATCACTCTATCTCAAACAACAAACATCAGATTGGCCTGAATTTTTTTTCTACAAGTAGAAGTCATTACCAACTGCCTACTGTAAAAATTTCAGCTTGATGAGTTGTGCCGTTATTTTTTAAAAAATATTGATAGGTTTATTACACAAAAAAGTATAAATTTTCCACAACAAACGTAAAACGGGGAAATCACTCTATCTCAAACAACAAACATCAGATTGGCCTGATTTTTTTTCTACAAGTAGAAGTCATTACCAACTGTCTTCTGTGAAAATTTCAGCTTGATAAACTGTGCCGTTAATTTTTAAAAAATAGTGATAGGTTTATTACACAAAAAAGTATAATTATTCCACAACAAACGTAAAACGGGGAAATCACTCTATCTCAAACAACAAACATCAGATTGGCCTGAAATTTTTTCTACAAGTAGAAGTCATTACCAACTGCCTTCTGTAAAAATTTCGGCTTGATAAGTTGCGCCGTTTATTTAAAAAAATCGTAATAGATTTATTACACAAAAAAGTATAATTATTCCACAACAAACGTAAAACGGGGAAATCACTCTATCTCAAACAACAAACATCAGATTGGCCTGAAATTTTTTCTACAAGTAGAAGTCATTACCATCTGCCTTCAGAGAAAATTTCAGCTTGATGAGTTGTGCCGTTATTTTTTAAAAAATATTGATAGGTTTATTACACAAAAAAGTATAAATTTTCCACAACAAACGTAAAACGGGGAAATCACTCTATCTCAAACAACAAACATCAGATTGGCCTGAAATTTTTTCTACAAGTAGAAGTCATTACCAACTACCTGCTGTAAAAATTTCAGCTTGATGAGTTGTGCCGTTATTTTTTAAAAAATATTGATAGGTTTATTACACAAAAAAGTATAAATTTTCCACAACAAACGTAAAACGGGGAAATCACTCTATCTCAAACAACAAACATCAGATTGGCCTGAAATTTTTTCTACAAGTAGAAGTCATTACCATCTGCCTTCAGAGAAAATTTCAGCTTGATGAGTTGTGCCGTTATTTTTTAAAAAATATTGATAGGTTTATTACACAAAAAAGTATAAATTTTCCACAACAAACGTAAAACGGGGAAATCACTCTATCTCAAACAATAAACATCAGATTGGCCTGAATTTTTTTCTACAAGTAGAAGTCATTACCAACTGCCTTCTGTGAAAATTTCAGCTTGATAAACTGTGCCGTTAATTTTTAAAAAATAGTGATAGGTTTATTACACAAAAAAGTATAATTATTCCACAACAAACGTAAAACGGGGAAATCACTCTATCTCAAACAACGAACATCAGATTGGCCTGAAATTTTTTCTACAAGTAGAAGTCATTACCAACTACCTGCTGTAAAAATTTCAGCTTGATGAGTTGTGCCGTTATTTTTTAAAAAATATTGATAGGTTTATTACACAAAAAAGTATAAATTTTCCACAACAAACGTAAAACGGGGAAATCACTCTATCTCAAGCAACAAACATCAGATTGGCCTGAAATTTTTTCTACAAGTAGAAGTCATTACCATCTGCCTTCAGAGAAAATTTCAGCTTGATGAGTTGTGCCGTTATTTTTTAAAAAATATTGATAGGTTTATTACACAAAAAAGTATAAATTTTCCACAACAAACGTAAAACGGGGAAATCACTCTATCTCAAACAACAAACATCAGATTGGCCTGAATTTTTTTCTACAAGTAGAAGTCATTACCAACTGCCTTCTGTGAAAATTTCAGCTTGATAAACTGTGCCGTTAATTTTTAAAAAATAGTGATAGGTTTATTACACAAAAAAGTATAATTACTCCACAACAAACGTAAAACGGGGAAATCACTCTATCTCAAACAACAAACATCAGATTGGCCTGAAATTTTTTCTACAAGTAGAAGTCATTACCATCTGCCTTCAGAGAAAATTTCAGCTTGATGAGTTGTGCCGTTAATTTAAAAAAAATAGTGATAGGTTTATTACACAAAAAAAGTATAATTATTCCACAACAAACGTAAAACGGGGAAATCACTCTATCTCAAACAACAAACATCAGATTGGCCTGAAATTTTTTCTACAAGTAGAAGTCATTACCATCTGCCTTCAGAGAAAATTTCAGCTTGATGAGTTGTGCCGTTAATTTAAAAAAAATAGTGATAGGTTTATTACACAAAAAAAGTATAATTATTCCACAACAAACGTAAAACGGGGAAATCACTCTATCTCAAACAACAAACATCAGATTGGCCTGAAATTTTTTCTACAAGTAGAAGTCATTACCATCTGCCTTCAGAGAAAATTTCAGCTTGATGAGTTGTGCCGTTATTTTTTAAAAAATATTGATAGGTTTATTACACAAAAAAGTATAAATTTTCCACAACAAACGTAAAACGGGGAAATCACTCTATCTCAAACAACAAACATCAGATTGGCCTGAATTTTTTTTCTACAAGTAGAAGTCATTACCAACTGCCTACTGTAAAAATTTCAGCTTGATGAGTTGTGCCGTTATTTTTTAAAAAATATTGATAGGTTTATTACACAAAAAAGTATAAATTTTCCACAACAAACGTAAAACGGGGAAATCACTCTATCTCAAACAACAAACATCAGATTGGCCTGATTTTTTTTCTACAAGTAGAAGTCATTACCAACTGTCTTCTGTGAAAATTTCAGCTTGATAAACTGTGCCGTTAATTTTTAAAAAATAGTGATAGGTTTATTACACAAAAAAGTATAATTATTCCACAACAAACGTAAAACGGGGAAATCACTCTATCTCAAACAACAAACATCAGATTGGCCTGAAATTTTTTCTACAAGTAGAAGTCATTACCAACTGCCTTCTGTAAAAATTTCGGCTTGATAAGTTGCGCCGTTTATTTAAAAAAATCGTAATAGATTTATTACACAAAAAAGTATAATTATTCCACAACAAACGTAAAACGGGGAAATCACTCTATCTCAAACAACAAACATCAGATTGGCCTGAAATTTTTTCTACAAGTAGAAGTCATTACCATCTGCCTTCAGAGAAAATTTCAGCTTGATGAGTTGTGCCGTTATTTTTTAAAAAATATTGATAGGTTTATTACACAAAAAAGTATAAATTTTCCACAACAAACGTAAAACGGGGAAATCACTCTATCTCAAACAACAAACATCAGATTGGCCTGAAATTTTTTCTACAAGTAGAAGTCATTACCAACTACCTGCTGTAAAAATTTCAGCTTGATGAGTTGTGCCGTTATTTTTTAAAAAATATTGATAGGTTTATTACACAAAAAAGTATAAATTTTCCACAACAAACGTAAAACGGGGAAATCACTCTATCTCAAACAACAAACATCAGATTGGCCTGAAATTTTTTCTACAAGTAGAAGTCATTACCATCTGCCTTCAGAGAAAATTTCAGCTTGATGAGTTGTGCCGTTATTTTTTAAAAAATATTGATAGGTTTATTACACAAAAAAGTATAAATTTTCCACAACAAACGTAAAACGGGGAAATCACTCTATCTCAAACAATAAACATCAGATTGGCCTGAATTTTTTTCTACAAGTAGAAGTCATTACCAACTGCCTTCTGTGAAAATTTCAGCTTGATAAACTGTGCCGTTAATTTTTAAAAAATAGTGATAGGTTTATTACACAAAAAAGTATAATTATTCCACAACAAACGTAAAACGGGGAAATCACTCTATCTCAAACAACGAACATCAGATTGGCCTGAAATTTTTTCTACAAGTAGAAGTCATTACCAACTACCTGCTGTAAAAATTTCAGCTTGATGAGTTGTGCCGTTATTTTTTAAAAAATATTGATAGGTTTATTACACAAAAAAGTATAAATTTTCCACAACAAACGTAAAACGGGGAAATCACTCTATCTCAAGCAACAAACATCAGATTGGCCTGAAATTTTTTCTACAAGTAGAAGTCATTACCATCTGCCTTCAGAGAAAATTTCAGCTTGATGAGTTGTGCCGTTATTTTTTAAAAAATATTGATAGGTTTATTACACAAAAAAGTATAAATTTTCCACAACAAACGTAAAACGGGGAAATCACTCTATCTCAAACAACAAACATCAGATTGGCCTGAATTTTTTTCTACAAGTAGAAGTCATTACCAACTGCCTTCTGTGAAAATTTCAGCTTGATAAACTGTGCCGTTAATTTTTAAAAAATAGTGATAGGTTTATTACACAAAAAAGTATAATTACTCCACAACAAACGTAAAACGGGGAAATCACTCTATCTCAAACAACAAACATCAGATTGGCCTGAAATTTTTTCTACAAGTAGAAGTCATTACCATCTGCCTTCAGAGAAAATTTCAGCTTGATGAGTTGTGCCGTTAATTTAAAAAAAATAGTGATAGGTTTATTACACAAAAAAAGTATAATTATTCCACAACAAACGTAAAACGGGGAAATCACTCTATCTCAAACAACAAACATCAGATTGGCCTGAAATTTTTTCTACAAGTAGAAGTCATTACCATCTGCCTTCAGAGAAAATTTCAGCTTGATGAGTTGTGCCGTTAATTTAAAAAAAATAGTGATAGGTTTATTACACAAAAAAAGTATAATTATTCCACAACAAACGTAAAACGGGGAAATCACTCTATCTCAAACAACAAACATCAGATTGGCCTGAAATTTTTTCTACAAGTAGAAGTCATTACCATCTGCCTTCAGAGAAAATTTCAGCTTGATGAGTTGTGCCGTTAATTTTAAAAAAATAGTGATAGGTTTATTACACAAAAAAGTATAAATTTTCCACAACAAACGTAAAACGGGGAAATCACTCTATCTCAAACAACAAACATCAGATTGGCCTGAAATTTTTTCTACAAGTAGAAGTCATTACCATCTGCCTTCAGAGAAAATTTCAGCTTGATGAGTTGTGCCGTTAATTTAAAAAAAATAGTGATAGGTTTATTACACAAAAAAAGTATAATTATTCCACAACAAACGTAAAACGGGGAAATCACTCTATCTCAAACAACAAACATCAGATTGGCCTGAAATTTTTTCTACAAGTAGAAGTCATTACCAACTGCCTGCTGTAAAAATTTCAGCTTGATGAGTTGTGCCGTTATTTTTTAAAAAATATTGATAGGTTTATTACACAAAAAAGTATAAATTTTCCACAACAAACGTAAAACGGGGAAATCACTCTATCTCAAACAACAAACATCAGATTGGCCTGAAATTTTTTCTACAAGTAGAAGTCATTACCATCTGCCTTCAGAGAAAATTTCAGCTTGATGAGTTGTGCCGTTATTTTTTAAAAAATATTGATAGGTTTATTACACAAAAAAGTATAAATTTTCCACAACAAACGTAAAACGGGGAAATCACTCTATCTCAAACAACAAACATCAGATTGGCCTGAATTTTTTTCTACAAGTAGAAGTCATTACCAACTGCCTTCTGTGAAAATTTCAGCTTGATAAACTGTGCCGTTAATTTTTAAAAAATAGTGATAGGTTTATTACACAAAAAAGTATAATTATTCCACAACAAACGTAAAACGGGGAAATCACTCTATCTCAAACAACAAACATCAGATTGGCCTGAAATTTTTTCTACAAGTAGAAGTCATTACCAACTGCCTTCTGTGAAAATTTCGGCTTGATAAGTTGCGCCGTTTATTTAAAAAAAATCGTAATAGATTTATTACACAAGAGTAAAACAGGCAAATCGCTCTATCTCTAACCCCAACCTTCAGATTGGCCTGAAATTGTTTCTACAAGTAGAAATTATTGCAAACTCAACCATTATGGAGTAGTCACTACAAAGCGCAAAAAAAAAAAAAAAAAAAAAAAAGTTCAGATTCCCTAACACAGACATCAGATTTCAGGTGCTAAGACTCATTGCCGTGTCTCATGGGGAAACTTTGAGCCAGGCTTCCCCTTTTTAATAAGTTAGTTTCCACGCCGATTTTTTTTTCGATTCTAAACCCGATCACCCCGTTTGCAAGCAGGTTGAACGTTACTAAGAACAACCAACAATCCGAGATGTTTTTAATGTCCTATATGAATACTGCTTTTCTTTTGTTAAAAATCTTCAATTAATGTTTTCCACAACAAAAGTAAACCGGGGAAATCACTCTATCTCTAACCCCAAACATCAGATTGGCCTGAAATTTTTTCTACAAGTAGAAGTCATTACCATCTGCCTTCAGAGAAAATTTCAGCTTGATGAGTTGTGCCGTTATTTTTTAAAAAATATTGATAGGTTTATTACACAAAAAAGTATAAATTTTCCACAACAAACGTAAAACGGGGAAATCACTCTATCTCAAACAACAAACATCAGATTGGCCTGAAATTTTTTCTACAAGTAGAAGTCATTACCAACTACCTGCTGTAAAAATTTCAGCTTGATGAGTTGTGCCGTTATTTTTTAAAAAATATTGATAGGTTTATTACACAAAAAAGTATAAATTTTCCACAACAAACGTAAAACGGGGAAATCACTCTATCTCAAACAACAAACATCAGATTGGCCTGAAATTTTTTCTACAAGTAGAAGTCATTACCAACTGCCTACTGTAAAAATTTCAGCTTGATGAGTTGTGCCGTTAATTTTTAAAAAATAGTGATAGGTTTATTACACAAAAAAGTATAAATTTTCCACAACAAACGTAAAACGGGGAAATCACTCTATCTCTAACCCCAACCGTCAGATTGGCCTGAAATTTTTTCTACAAGTAGAAGTCATAACCAACTGCCTACTGTAAAAATTTCAGCTTGATGAGTTGTGCCGTTAATTTTTAAAAAATAGTGATAGGTTTATTACACAAAAAAGTATAAATTTTCCACAACAAACGTAAAACGGGGAAATCACTCTATCTCAAACAACAAACATCAGATTGGCCTGAAATTTTTTCTACAAGTAGAAGTCATTACCATCTGCCTTCAGAGAAAATTTCAGCTTGATGAGTTGTGCCGTTATTTTTTAAAAAATATTGATAGGTTTATTACACAAAAAAGTATAAATTTTCCACAACAAACGTAAAACGGGGAAATCACTCTATCTCAAACAACAAACATCAGATTGGCCTGAAATTTTTTCTACAAGTAGAAGTCATTACCAACTACCTTCTGTGAAAATTTCAGCTTGATAAACTGTGCCGTTAATTTTTAAAAAATAGTGATAGGTTTATTACACAAAAAAGTATAATTATTCCACAACAAACGTAAAACGGGGAAATCACTCTATCTCAAACAACAAACATCAGATTGGCCTGAAATTTTTTCTACAAGTAGAAGTCATTACCAACTGCCTACTGTAAAAATTTCAGCTTGATGAGTTGTGCCGTTAATTTTTAAAAAATAGTGATAGGTTTATTACACAAAAAAGTATAATTATTCCACAACAAACGTAAAACGGGGAAATCACTCTATCTCAAACAACAAACATCAGATTGGCCTGAAATTTTTTCTACAAGTAGAAGTCATTACCATCTGCCTTCAGAGAAAATTTCAGCTTGATGAGTTGTGCCGTTAATTTAAAAAAAATAGTGATAGGTTTATTACACAAAAAAAGTATAATTATTCCACAACAAACGTAAAACGGGGAAATCACTCTATCTCAAACAACAAACATCAGATTGGCCTGAAATTTTTTCTACAAGTAGAAGTCATTACCAACTGCCTGCTGTAAAAATTTCAGCTTGATGAGTTGTGCCGTTATTTTTTAAAAAATATTGATAGGTTTATTACACAAAAAAGTATAAATTTTCCACAACAAACGTAAAACGGGGAAATCACTCTATCTCAAACAACAAACATCAGATTGGCCTGAAATTTTTTCTACAAGTAGAAGTCATTACCATCTGCCTTCAGAGAAAATTTCAGCTTGATGAGTTGTGCCGTTATTTTTTAAAAAATATTGATAGGTTTATTACACAAAAAAGTATAAATTTTCCACAACAAACGTAAAACGGGGAAATCACTCTATCTCAAACAACAAACATCAGATTGGCCTGAATTTTTTTCTACAAGTAGAAGTCATTACCAACTGCCTTCTGTGAAAATTTCAGCTTGATAAACTGTGCCGTTAATTTTTAAAAAATAGTGATAGGTTTATTACACAAAAAAGTATAATTATTCCACAACAAACGTAAAACGGGGAAATCACTCTATCTCAAACAACAAACATCAGATTGGCCTGAAATTTTTTCTACAAGTAGAAGTCATTACCAACTGCCTTCTGTGAAAATTTCGGCTTGATAAGTTGCGCCGTTTATTTAAAAAAATCGTAATAGATTTATTACACAAGAGTAAAACAGGCAAATCGCTCTATCTCTAACCCCAACCTTCAGATTGGCCTGAAATTGTTTCTACAAGTAGAAATTATTGCAAACTCAACCATTATGGAGTAGTCACTACAAAGCGCAAAAAAAAAAAAAAAAAAAAAAAAGTTCAGATTCCCTAACACAGACATCAGATTTCAGGTGCTAAGACTCATTGCCGTGTCTCATGGGGAAACTTTGAGCCAGGCTTCCCCTTTTTAATAAGTTAGTTTCCACGCCGATTTTTTTTTTCGATTCTAAACCCGATCACCCCGTTTGCAAGCAGGTTGAACGTTACTAAGAACAACCAACAATCCGAGATGTTTTTAATGTCCTTTATGAATACTGCTTTTCTTTTGTTAAAAATCTTCAATTAATGTTTTCCACAACAAAAGTAAACCGGGGAAATCACTCTATCTCTAACCCCAACCGTCAGCTTGGCCTGAAATTTTTTCTACAAGTAGAAGTCATTACCAACTGCCTACTGTAAAAATTTCAGCTTGATGAGTTGTGCCGTTAATTTTTAAAAAATAGTGATAGGTTTATTACACAAAAAAGAATAAATTTTCCACAACAAACGTAAAACGGGGAAATCACTCTATCTCAAACAACAAACATCAGATTGGCCTGAAATTTTTTCTACAAGTAGAAGTCATAACCAACTGCCTACTGTAAAAATTTCAGCTTGATGAGTTGTGCCGTTAATTTTTAAAAAATATTGATAGGTTTATTACACAAAAAAGTATAAATTTTCCACAACAAACGTAAAACGGGGAAATCACTCTATCTCAAACAACAAACATCAGATTGGCCTGAAATTTTTTCTACAAGTAGAAGTCATTACCATCTGCCTTCAGAGAAAATTTCAGCTTGATGAGTTGTGCCGTTATTTTTTAAAAAATATTGATAGGTTTATTACACAAAAAAGTATAAATTTTCCACAACAAACGTAAAACGGGGAAATCACTCTATCTCAAACAACAAACATCAGATTGGCCTGAAATTTTTTCTACAAGTAGAAGTCATTACCAACTGCCTACTGTAAAAATTTCAGCTTGATGAGTTGTGCCGTTAATTTTTAAAAAATAGTGATAGGTTTATTACACAAAAAAAGTATAATTATTCCACAACAAACGTAAAACGGGGAAATCACTCTATCTCAAACAACAAACATCAGATTGGCCTGAAATTTTTTCTACAAGTAGAAGTCATTACCATCTGCCTTCAGAGAAAATTTCAGCTTGATGAGTTGTGCCGTTAATTTAAAAAAAATAGTGATAGGTTTATTACACAAAAAAAGTATAATTATTCCACAACAAACGTAAAACGGGGAAATCACTCTATCTCAAACAACAAACATCAGATTGGCCTGAAATTTTTTCTACAAGTAGAAGTCATTACCATCTGCCTTCAGAGAAAATTTCAGCTTGATGAGTTGTGCCGTTAATTTAAAAAAAATAGTGATAGGTTTATTACACAAAAAAAGTATAATTATTCCACAACAAACGTAAAACGGGGAAATCACTCTATCTCAAACAACAAACATCAGATTGGCCTGAAATTTTTTCTACAAGTAGAAGTCATTACCAACTGCCTGCTGTAAAAATTTCAGCTTGATGAGTTGTGCCGTTATTTTTTAAAAAATATTGATAGGTTTATTACACAAAAAAGTATAAATTTTCCACAACAAACGTAAAACGGGGAAATCACTCTATCTCAAACAACAAACATCAGATTGGCCTGAAATTTTTTCTACAAGTAGAAGTCATTACCATCTGCCTTCAGAGAAAATTTCAGCTTGATGAGTTGTGCCGTTATTTTTTAAAAAATATTGATAGGTTTATTACACAAAAAAGTATAAATTTTCCACAACAAACGTAAAACGGGGAAATCACTCTATCTCAAACAACAAACATCAGATTGGCCTGAAATTTTTTCTACAAGTAGAAGTCATTACCATCTGCCTTCAGAGAAAATTTCAGCTTGATGAGTTGTGCCGTTAATTTAAAAAAAATAGTGATAGGTTTATTACACAAAAAAAGTATAATTATTCCACAACAAACGTAAAACGGGGAAATCACTCTATCTCAAACAACAAACATCAGATTGGCCTGAAATTTTTTCTACAAGTAGAAGTCATTACCAACTGCCTGCTGTAAAAATTTCAGCTTGATGAGTTGTGCCGTTATTTTTTAAAAAATATTGATAGGTTTATTACACAAAAAAGTATAAATTTTCCACAACAAACGTAAAACGGGGAAATCACTCTATCTCAAACAACAAACATCAGATTGGCCTGAAATTTTTTCTACAAGTAGAAGTCATTACCATCTGCCTTCAGATAAAATTTCAGCTTGATGAGTTGTGCCGTTATTTTTTAAAAAATATTGATAGGTTTATTACACAAAAAAGTATAAATTTTCCACAACAAACGTAAAACGGGGAAATCACTCTATCTCAAACAACAAACATCAGATTGGCCTGAATTTTTTTCTACAAGTAGAAGTCATTACCAACTGCCTTCTGTGAAAATTTCAGCTTGATAAACTGTGCCGTTAATTTTTAAAAAATAGTGATAGGTTTATTACACAAAAAAGTATAATTATTCCACAACAAACGTAAAACGGGGAAATCACTCTATCTCAAACAACAAACATCAGATTGGCCTGAAATTTTTTCTACAAGTAGAAGTCATTACCAACTGCCTTCTGTGAAAATTTCGGCTTGATAAGTTGCGCCGTTTATTTAAAAAAATCGTAATAGATTTATTACACAAGAGTAAAACAGGCAAATCGCTCTATCTCTAACCCCAACCTTCAGATTGGCCTGAAATTGTTTCTACAAGTAGAAATTATTGCAAACTCAACCATTATGGAGTAGTCACTACAAAGCGCAAAAAAAAAAAAAAAAAAAAAAGTTCAGATTCCCTAACACAGACATCAGATTTCAGGTGCTAAGACTCATTGCCGTGTCTCATGGGGAAACTTTGAGCCAGGCTTCCCCTTTTTAATAAGTTAGTTTCCACGCCGATTTTTTTTTTCGATTCTAAACCCCATCACCCCGTTTGCAAGCAGGTTGAACGTTACTAAGAACAACCAACAATCCGAGATGTTTTTTAATGTCCTTTATGAATACTGCTTTTCTTTTGTTAAAAATCTTCAATTAATGTTTTCCACAACAAAAGTAAACCGGGGAAATCACTCTATCTCTAACCCCAACCGTCAGCTTGGCCTGAAATTTTTTCTACAAGTAGAAGTCATTACCAACTGCCTACTGTAAAAATTTCAGCTTGATGAGTTGTGCCGTTAATTTTTAAAAAATAGTGATAGGTTTATTACACAAAAAAGTATAAATTTTCCACAACAAACGTAAAACGGGGAAATCACTCTATCTCAAACAACAAACATCAGATTGGCCTGAAATTTTTTCTACAAGTAGAAGTCATTACCATCTGCCTTCAGAGAAAATTTCAGCTTGATGAGTTGTGCCGTTAATTTTTAAAAAATAGTGATAGGTTTATTACACAAAAAAGTATAAATTTTCCACAACAAACGTAAAACGGGGAAATCACTCTATCTCAAACAACAAACATCAGATTGGCCTGAAATTTTTTCTACAAGTAGAAGTCATTACCATCTGCCTTCAGAGAAAATTTCAGCTTGATGAGTTGTGCCGTTATTTTTAAAAAAATATTGATAGGTTTATTACACAAAAAAGTATAAATTTTCCACAACAAACGTAAAACGGGGAAATCACTCTATCTCAAACAACAAACATCAGATTGGCCTGAAATTTTTTCTACAAGTAGAAGTCATTACCATCTGCCTTCAGAGAAAATTTCAGCTTGATTAGTTGTGCCGTTAATTTTTAAAAAATAGTGATAGGTTTATTACACAAAAAAGTATAATTATTCCACAACAAACGTAAAACGGGGAAATCACTCTATCTCAAACAACAAACATCAGATTGGCCTGAAATTTTTTCTACAAGTAGAAGTCATTACCATCTGCCTTCAGAGAAAATTTCAGCTTGATGAGTTGTGCCGTTATTTTTTAAAAAATATTGATAGGTTTATTACACAAAAAAGTATAAATTTTCCACAACAAACGTAAAACGGGGAAATCACTCTATCTCAAACAACAAACATCAGATTGGCCTGAATTTTTTTTCTACGAGTAGAAGTCATTACCAACTGCCTACTGTTAAAATTTCAGCTTGATGAGTTGTGCCGTTATTTTTAAAAAAAATATTGATAGGTTTATTACACAAAAAAGTATAAATTTTCCACAACAAACGTAAAACGGGGAAATCACTCTATCTCAAACAACAAACATCAGATTGGCCTGATTTTTTTTCTACAAGTAGAAGTCATTACCAACTGCCTTCTGTGAAAATTTCAGCTTGATAAACTGTGCCGTTAATTTTTAAAAAATAGTGATAGGTTTATTACACAAAAAAGTATAATTATTCCACAACAAACGTAAAACGGGGAAATCACTCTATCTCAAACAACAAACATCAGATTGGCCTGAAATTTTTTCTACAAGTAGAAGTCATTACCAACTGCCTTCTGTAAAAATTTCGGCTTGATAAGTTGCGCCGTTTATTTAAAAAAATCGTAATCGATTTATTACACAAGAGTAAAACAGGCAAATCGCTCTATCTCTAACCCCAACCTTCAGATTGGCCTGAAATTGTTTCTACAAGTAGAAATTATTGCAAACTCATCCATTATGGAGTAGTCACTACAAAGCGCAAAAAAAAAAAAAAAAAAAAAAAGTTCAGATTCCCTAACACAGACATCAGATTTCAGGTGCTAAGACTCATTGCCGTATCTCATGGGGAAACTTTGAGCCAGGCTTCCCCTTTTTAATAAGTTAGTTTCCACGCCGATTTTTTTTTCGATTCTAAACCCGATCACCCCGTTTGCAAGCAGGTTGAACGTTACTAAGAACAACCAACAATCCGAGATGTTTTTAATGTCCTATATGAATACTGCTTTTCTTTTGTTAAAAATCTTCAATTAATGTTTTCCACAACAAAAGTAAACCGGGGAAATCACTCTATCTCTAACCCCAACCGTCAGATTGGCCTGAAATTTTTTCTACAAGTAGAAGTCATTACCAACTGCCTACTGTAAAAATTTCAGCTTGATGAGTTGTGCCGTTAATTTTTAAAAAATAGTGATAGGTTTATTACACAAAAAAGTATAATTATTCCACAACAAACGTAAAACGGGGAAATCACTCTATCTCAAACAACAAACATCAGATTGGCCTGAAATTTTTTCTACAAGTAGAAGTCATTACCAACTGCCTTCAGAGAAAATTTCAGCTTGATGAGTTGTGCCGTTATTTTTTAAAAAATATTGATAGGTTTATTACACAAAAAAGTATAAATTTTCCACAACAAACGTAAAACGGGGAAATCACTCTATCTCAAACAACAAACATCAGATTGGCCTGAATTTTTTCTACAAGTAGAAGTCATTACCAACTGCCTTCTGTGAAAATTTCAGCTTGATAAACTGTGCCGTTAATTTTTAAAAAATAGTGATAGGTTTATTACACAAAAAAGTATAATTATTCCACAACAAACGTAAAACGGGGAAATCACTCTATCTCAAACAACAAACATCAGATTGGCCTGAAATTTTTTCTACAAGTAGAAGTCATTACCAACTGCCTTCTGTGAAAATTTCGGCTTGATAAGTTGCGCCGTTTATTTAAAAAAATCGTAATAGATTTATTACACAAAAAAGTATAATTATTCCACAACAAACGTAAAACGGGGAAATCACTCTATCTCAAACAACAAACATCAGATTGGCCTGAAATTTTTTCTACAAGTAGAAGTCATTACCATCTTCCTTCAGAGAAAATTTCAGCTTGATGAGTTGTGCCGTTATTTTTTAAAAAATATTGATAGGTTTATTACACAAAAAAGTATAAATTTTCCACAACAAACGTAAAACGGGGAAATCACTCTATCTCAAACAACAAACATCAGATTGGCCTGAATTTTTTTTCTACAAGTAGAAGTCATTACCAACTGCCTACTGTAAAAATTTCAGCTTGATGAGTTGTGCCGTTATTTTTTAAAAAATATTGATAGGTTTATTACACAAAAAAGTATAAATTTTCCACAACAAACGTAAAACGGGGAAATCACTCTATCTCAAACAACAAACATCAGATTGGCCTGAAATTTTTTCTACAAGTAGAAGTCATTACCAACTGCCTTCTGTGAAAATTTCAGCTTGATAAACTGTGCCGTTAATTTTTAAAAAATAGTGATAGGTTTATTACACAAAAAAGTATAATTATTCCACAACAAACGTAAAACGGGGAAATCACTCTATCTCAAACAACAAACATCAGATTGGCCTGAAATTTTTTCTACAAGTAGAAGTCATTACCAACTGCCTTCTGTAAAAATTTCGGCTTGATAAGTTGCGCCGTTTATTTAAAAAAATCGTAATAGATTTATTACACAAAAAAGTATAATTATTCCACAACAAACGTAAAACGGGGAAATCACTCTATCTCAAACAACAAACATCAGATTGGCCTGAAATTTTTTCTACAAGTAGAAGTCATTACCATCTGCCTTCAGAGAAAATTTCAGCTTGATGAGTTGTGCCGTTATTTTTTAAAAAATATTGATAGGTTTATTACACAAAAAAGTATAAATTTTCCACAACAAACGTAAAACGGGGAAATCACTCTATCTCAAACAACAAACATCAGATTGGCCTGAAATTTTTTCTACAAGTAGAAGTCATTACCAACTACCTGCTGTAAAAATTTCAGCTTGATGAGTTGTGCCGTTATTTTTTAAAAAATATTGATAGGTTTATTACACAAAAAAGTATAAATTTTCCACAACAAACGTAAAACGGGGAAATCACTCTATCTCAAACAACAAACATCAGATTGGCCTGAAATTTTTTCTACAAGTAGAAGTCATTACCATCTGCCTTCAGAGAAAATTTCAGCTTGATGAGTTGTGCCGTTATTTTTTAAAAAATATTGATAGGTTTATTACACAAAAAAGTATAAATTTTCCACAACAAACGTAAAACGGGGAAATCACTCTATCTCAAACAATAAACATCAGATTGGCCTGAATTTTTTTCTACAAGTAGAAGTCATTACCAACTGCCTTCTGTGAAAATTTCAGCTTGATAAACTGTGCCGTTAATTTTTAAAAAATAGTGATAGGTTTATTACACAAAAAAGTATAATTATTCCACAACAAACGTAAAACGGGGAAATCACTCTATCTCAAACAACAAACATCAGATTGGCCTGAAATTTTTTCTACAAGTAAAAGTCATTACCATCTGCCTTCAGAGAAAATTTCAGCTTGATGAGTTGTGCCGTTATTTTTTAAAAAATATTGATAGGTTTATTACACAAAAAAGTATAAATTTTCCACAACAAACGTAAAACGGGGAAATCACTCTATCTCAAACAACAAACATCAGATTGGCCTGAAATTTTTTCTACAAGTAGAAGTCATTACCAACTACCTGCTGTAAAAATTTCAGCTTGATGAGTTGTGCCGTTATTTTTTAAAAAATATTGATAGGTTTATTACACAAAAAAGTATAAATTTTCCACAACAAACGTAAAACGGGGAAATCACTCTATCTCAAACAACAAACATCAGATTGGCCTGAAATTTTTTCTACAAGTAGAAGTCATTACCAACTGCCTTCTGTGAAAATTTCGGCTTGATAAGTTGCGCCGTTTATTTAAAAAAATCGTAATAGATTTATTACACAAAAAAGTATAATTATTCCACAACAAACGTAAAACGGGGAAATCACTCTATCTCAAACAACAAACATCAGATTGGCCTGAAATTTTTTCTACAAGTAGAAGTCATTACCATCTGCCTTCAGAGAAAATTTCAGCTTGATGAGTTGTGCCGTTATTTTTTAAAAAATATTGATAGGTTTATTACACAAAAAAGTATAAATTTTCCACAACAAACGTAAAACGGGGAAATCACTCTATCTCAAACAATAAACATCAGATTGGCCTGAATTTTTTTCTACAAGTAGAAGTCATTACCAACTGCCTGCTGTAAAAATTTCGGCTTGATGAGTTGCGCCGTTAATTTTTAAAAAATAGTGATAGGTTTATTACACAAAAAAGTATAATTATTCCACAACAAACGTAAAACGGGGAAATCACTCTATCTCAAACAACAAACATCAGATTGGCCTGAAATTTTTTCTACAAGTAAAAGTCATTACCATCTGCCTTCAGAGAAAATTTCAGCTTGATGAGTTGTGCCGTTATTTTTTAAAAAATATTGATAGGTTTATTACACAAAAAAGTATAAATTTTCCACAACAAACGTAAAACGGGGAAATCACTCTATCTCAAACAACAAACATCAGATTGGCCTGAAATTTTTTCTACAAGTAGAAGTCATTACCAACTACCTGCTGTAAAAATTTCAGCTTGATGAGTTGTGCCGTTATTTTTTAAAAAATATTGATAGGTTTATTACACAAAAAAGTATAAATTTTCCACAACAAACGTAAAACGGGGAAATCACTCTATCTCAAACAACAAACATCAGATTGGCCTGAAATTTTTTCTACAAGTAGAAGTCATTACCAACTGCCTTCTGTGAAAATTTCGGCTTGATAAGTTGCGCCGTTTATTTAAAAAAATCGTAATAGATTTATTACACAAAAAAGTATAATTATTCCACAACAAACGTAAAACGGGGAAATCACTCTATCTCAAACAACAAACATCAGATTGGCCTGAAATTTTTTCTACAAGTAGAAGTCATTACCATCTGCCTTCAGAGAAAATTTCAGCTTGATGAGTTGTGCCGTTATTTTTTAAAAAATATTGATAGGTTTATTACACAAAAAAGTATAAATTTTCCACAACAAACGTAAAACGGGGAAATCACTCTATCTCAAACAACAAACATCAGATTGGCCTGAAATTTTTTCTACAAGTAGAAGTCATTACCATCTGCCTTCAGAGAAAATTTCAGCTTGATGAGTTGTGCCGTTATTTTTTAAAAAATATTGATAGGTTTATTACACAAAAAAGTATAAATTTTCCACAACAAACGTAAAACGGGGAAATCACTCTATCTCAAACAACAAACATCAGATTGGCCTGAATTTTTTTCTACAAGTAGAAGTCATTACCAACTGTCTTCTGTGAAAATTTCAGCTTGATAAACTGTGCCGTTAATTTTTAAAAAATAGTGATAGGTTTATTACACAAAAAAGTATAATTATTCCACAACAAACGTAAAACGGGGAAATCACTCTATCTCAAACAACAAACATCAGATTGGCCTGAAATTTTTTCTACAAGTAGAAGTCATTACCAACTGCCTACTGTAAAAATTTCAGCTTGATGAGTTGTGCCGTTAATTTTTAAAAAATAGTGATAGGTTTATTACACAAAAAAGTATAATTATTCCACAACAAACGTAAAACGGGGAAATCACTCGATCTCAAACAACAAACATCAGATTGGCCTGAAATTTTTTCTACAAGTAGAAGTCATTACCAACTACCTGCTGTAAAAATTTCAGCTTGATGAGTTGTGCCGTTATTTTTTAAAAAATATTGATAGGTTTATTACACAAAAAAGTATAAATTTTCCACAACAAACGTAAAACGGGGAAATCACTCTATCTCAAACAACAAACATCAGATTGGCCTGAAATTTTTTCTACAAGTAGAAGTCATTACCATCTGCCTTCAGAGAAAATTTCAGCTTGATGAGTTGTGCCGTTATTTTTTAAAAAATATTGATAGGTTTATTACACAAAAAAGTATAAATTTTCCACAACAAACGTAAAACGGGGAAATCACTCTATCTCAAACAATAAACATCAGATTGGCCTGAATTTTTTTCTACAAGTAGAAGTCATTACCAACTGCCTTCTGTGAAAATTTCAGCTTGATAAACTGTGCCGTTAATTTTTAAAAAATAGTGATAGGTTTATTACACAAAAAAGTATAATTATTCCACAACAAACGTAAAACGGGGAAATCACTCTATCTCAAACAACAAACATCAGATTGGCCTGAATTTTTTTCTACAAGTAGAAGTCATTACCAACTACCTGCTGTAAAAATTTCAGCTTGATGAGTTGTGCCGTTATTTTTTAAAAAATATTGATAGGTTTATTACACAAAAAAGTATAAATTTTCCACAACAAACGTAAAACGGGGAAATCACTCTATCTCAAACAACAAACATCAGATTGGCCTGAAATTTTTTCTACAAGTAGAAGTCATTACCATCTGCCTTCAGAGAAAATTTCAGCTTGATGAGTTGTGCCGTTATTTTTTAAAAAATATTGATAGGTTTATTACACAAAAAAGTATAAATTTTCCACAACAAACGTAAAACGGGGAAATCACTCTATCTCAAACAACAAACATCAGATTGGCCTGAATTTTTTTCTACAAGTAGAAGTCATTACCAACTGCCTTCTGTGAAAATTTCAGCTTGATAAACTGTGCCGTTAATTTTTAAAAAATAGTGATAGGTTTATTACACAAAAAAGTATAATTACTCCACAACAAACGTAAAACGGGGAAATCACTCTATCTCAAACAACAAACATCAGATTGGCCTGAAATTTTTTCTACAAGTAGAAGTCATTACCATCTGCCTTCAGAGAAAATTTCAGCTTGATGAGTTGTGCCGTTAATTTTAAAAAAATAGTGATAGGTTTATTACACAAAAAAAGTATAATTATTCCACAACAAACGTAAAACGGGGAAATCACTCTATCTCAAACAACAAACATCAGATTGGCCTGAAATTTTTTCTACAAGTAGAAGTCATTACCATCTGCCTTCAGAGAAAATTTCAGCTTGATGAGTTGTGCCGTTAATTTTAAAAAAATAGTGATAGGTTTATTACACAAAAAAAGTATAATTATTCCACAACAAACGTAAAACGGGGAAATCACTCTATCTCAAACAACAAACATCAGATTGGCCTGAAATTTTTTCTACAAGTAGAAGTCATTACCATCTGCCTTCAGAGAAAATTTCAGCTTGATGAGTTGTGCCGTTAATTTTAAAAAAATAGTGATAGGTTTATTACACAAAAAAAGTATAATTATTCCACAACAAACGTAAAACGGGGAAATCACTCTATCTCAAACAACAAACATCAGATTGGCCTGACATTTTTTCTACAAGTAGAAGTCATTACCATCTGCCTTCAGAGAAAATTTCAGCTTGATGAGTTGTGCCGTTATTTTTTAAAAAATATTGATAGGTTTATTACACAAAAAAGTATAAATTTTCCACAACAAACGTAAAACGGGGAAATCACTCTATCTCAAACAACAAACATCAGATTGGCCTGAAATTTTTTCTACAAGTAGAAGTCATTACCATCTGCCTTCAGAGAAAATTTCAGCTTGATGAGTTGTGCCGTTATTTTTTAAAAAATATTGATAGGTTTATTACACAAAAAAGTATAAATTTTCCACAACAAACGTAAAACGGGGAAATCACTCTATCTCAAACAACAAACATCAGATTGGCCTGAATTTTTTTCTACAAGTAGAAGTCATTACCAACTGCCTTCTGTGAAAATTTCAGCTTGATAAACTGTGCCGTTAATTTTTAAAAAATAGTGATAGGTTTATTACACAAAAAAGTATAATTATTCCACAACAAACGTAAAACGGGGAAATCACTCTATCTCAAACAACAAACATCAGATTGGCCTGAAATTTTTTCTACAAGTAGAAGTCATTACCAACTGCCTTCTGTGAAAATTTCGGCTTGATAAGTTGCGCCGTTTATTTAAAAAAATCGTAATAGATTTATTACACAAGAGTAAAACAGGCAAATCGCTCTATCTCTAACCCCAACCTTCAGATTGGCCTGAAATTGTTTCTACAAGTAGAAATTATTGCAAACTCAACCATTATGGAGTAGTCACTACAAAGCGCAAAAAAAAAAAAAAAAAAAAAGTTCAGATTCCCTAACACAGACATCAGATTTCAGTTGCTAAGACTCATTGCCATGTCTCATGGGGAAACTTTGAGCCAGGCTTCCCCTTTTTAATAAGTTAGTTTCCACGCCGATTTTTTTTTCGATTCTAAACCCGATCACCCCGTTTGCAAGCAGGTTGAACGTTACTAAGAACAACCAACAATCCGAGATGTTTTTAATGTCCTATATGAATACTGCTTTTCTTTTGTTAAAAATCTTCAATTAATGTTTTCCACAACAAAAGTAAACCGGGGAAATCACTCTATCTCTAACCCCAAACATCAGATTGGCCTGAAATTTTTTCTACAAGTAGAAGTCATTACCATCTGCCTTCAGAGAAAATTTCAGCTTGATGAGTTGTGCCGTTATTTTTTAAAAAATATTGATAGGTTTATTACACAAAAAAGTATAAATTTTCCACAACAAACGTAAAACGGGGAAATCACTCTATCTCAAACAACAAACATCAGATTGGCCTGAAATTTTTTCTACAAGTAGAAGTCATTACCAACTACCTGCTGTAAAAATTTCAGCTTGATGAGTTGTGCCGTTATTTTTTAAAAAATATTGATAGGTTTATTACACAAAAAAGTATAAATTTTCCACAACAAACGTAAAACGGGGAAATCACTCTATCTCAAACAACAAACATCAGATTGGCCTGAAATTTTTTCTACAAGTAGAAGTCATTACCAACTGCCTTCTGTGAAAATTTCGGCTTGATAAGTTGCGCCGTTTATTTAAAAAAATCGTAATAGATTTATTACACAAAAAAGTATAATTATTCCACAACAAACGTAAAACGGGGAAATCACTCTATCTCAAACAACAAACATCAGATTGGCCTGAAATTTTTTCTACAAGTAGAAGTCATTACCATCTGCCTTCAGAGAAAATTTCAGCTTGATGAGTTGTGCCGTTATTTTTTAAAAAATATTGATAGGTTTATTACACAAAAAAGTATAAATTTTCCACAACAAACGTAAAACGGGGAAATCACTCTATCTCAAACAACAAACATCAGATTGGCCTGAAATTTTTTCTACAAGTAGAAGTCATTACCATCTGCCTTCAGAGAAAATTTCAGCTTGATGAGTTGTGCCGTTATTTTTTAAAAAATATTGATAGGTTTATTACACAAAAAAGTATAAATTTTCCACAACAAACGTAAAACGGGGAAATCACTCTATCTCAAACAACAAACATCAGATTGGCCTGAATTTTTTTCTACAAGTAGAAGTCATTACCAACTGTCTTCTGTGAAAATTTCAGCTTGATAAACTGTGCCGTTAATTTTTAAAAAATAGTGATAGGTTTATTACACAAAAAAGTATAATTATTCCACAACAAACGTAAAACGGGGAAATCACTCTATCTCAAACAACAAACATCAGATTGGCCTGAAATTTTTTCTACAAGTAGAAGTCATTACCAACTGCCTACTGTAAAAATTTCAGCTTGATGAGTTGTGCCGTTAATTTTTAAAAAATAGTGATAGGTTTATTACACAAAAAAGTATAATTATTCCACAACAAACGTAAAACGGGGAAATCACTCTATCTCAAACAACAAACATCAGATTGGCCTGAAATTTTTTCTACAAGTAGAAGTCATTACCATCTGCCTTCAGAGAAAATTTCAGCTTGATGAGTTGTGCCGTTATTTTTTAAAAAATATTGATAGGTTTATTACACAAAAAAGTATAAATTTTCCACAACAAACGTAAAACGGGGAAATCACTCTATCTCAAACAACAAACATCAGATTGGCCTGAATTTTTTTCTACAAGTAGAAGTCATTACCAACTGTCTTCTGTGAAAATTTCAGCTTGATAAACTGTGCCGTTAATTTTTAAAAAATAGTGATAGGTTTATTACACAAAAAAGTATAATTATTCCACAACAAACGTAAAACGGGGAAATCACTCTATCTCAAACAACAAACATCAGATTGGCCTGAAATTTTTTCTACAAGTAGAAGTCATAACCAACTGCCTACTGTAAAAATTTCAGCTTGATGAGTTGTGCCGTTAATTTTTAAAAAATAGTGATAGGTTTATTACACAAAAAAGTATAAATTTTCCACAACAAACGTAAAACGGGGAAATCACTCTATCTCAAACAACAAACATCAGATTGGCCTGAAATTTTTTCTACAAGTAGAAGTCATTACCATCTGCCTTCAGAGAAAATTTCAGCTTGATGAGTTGTGCCGTTATTTTTTAAAAAATATTGATAGGTTTATTACACAAAAAAGTATAAATTTTCCACAACAAACGTAAAACGGGGAAATCACTCTATCTCAAACAACAAACATCAGATTGGCCTGAAATTTTTTCTACAAGTAGAAGTCATTACCAACTACCTTCTGTGAAAATTTCAGCTTGATAAACTGTGCCGTTAATTTTTAAAAAATAGTGATAGGTTTATTACACAAAAAAGTATAATTATTCCACAACAAACGTAAAACGGGGAAATCACTCTATCTCAAACAACAAACATCAGATTGGCCTGAAATTTTTTCTACAAGTAGAAGTCATTACCAACTGCCTACTGTAAAAATTTCAGCTTGATGAGTTGTGCCGTTAATTTTTAAAAAATAGTGATAGGTTTATTACACAAAAAAGTATAATTATTCCACAACAAACGTAAAACGGGGAAATCACTCTATCTCAAACAACAAACATCAGATTGGCCTGAAATTTTTTCTACAAGTAGAAGTCATTACCATCTGCCTTCAGAGAAAATTTCAGCTTGATGAGTTGTGCCGTTAATTTAAAAAAAATAGTGATAGGTTTATTACACAAAAAAAGTATAATTATTCCACAACAAACGTAAAACGGGGAAATCACTCTATCTCAAACAACAAACATCAGATTGGCCTGAAATTTTTTCTACAAGTAGAAGTCATTACCAACTGCCTGCTGTAAAAATTTCAGCTTGATGAGTTGTGCCGTTATTTTTTAAAAAATATTGATAGGTTTATTACACAAAAAAGTATAAATTTTCCACAACAAACGTAAAACGGGGAAATCACTCTATCTCAAACAACAAACATCAGATTGGCCTGAAATTTTTTCTACAAGTAGAAGTCATTACCATCTGCCTTCAGAGAAAATTTCAGCTTGATGAGTTGTGCCGTTATTTTTTAAAAAATATTGATAGGTTTATTACACAAAAAAGTATAAATTTTCCACAACAAACGTAAAACGGGGAAATCACTCTATCTCAAACAACAAACATCAGATTGGCCTGAATTTTTTTCTACAAGTAGAAGTCATTACCAACTGCCTTCTGTGAAAATTTCAGCTTGATAAACTGTGCCGTTAATTTTTAAAAAATAGTGATAGGTTTATTACACAAAAAAGTATAATTATTCCACAACAAACGTAAAACGGGGAAATCACTCTATCTCAAACAACAAACATCAGATTGGCCTGAAATTTTTTCTACAAGTAGAAGTCATTACCAACTGCCTTCTGTGAAAATTTCGGCTTGATAAGTTGCGCCGTTTATTTAAAAAAATCGTAATAGATTTATTACACAAGAGTAAAACAGGCAAATCGCTCTATCTCTAACCCCAACCTTCAGATTGGCCTGAAATTGTTTCTACAAGTAGAAATTATTGCAAACTCAACCATTATGGAGTAGTCACTACAAAGCGCAAAAAAAAAAAAAAAAAAAAAAAAAGTTCAGATTCCCTAACACAGACATCAGATTTCAGGTCCTAAGACTCATTGCCGTGTCTCATGGGGAAACTTTGAGCCAGGCTTCCCCTTTTTAATAAGTTAGTTTCCACGCCGATTTTTTTTTTCGATTCTAAACCCGATCACCCCGTTTGCAAGCAGGTTGAACGTTACTAAGAACAACCAACAATCCGAGATGTTTTTAATGTCCTTTATGAATACTGCTTTTCTTTTGTTAAAAATCTTCAATTAATGTTTTCCACAACAAAAGTAAACCGGGGAAATCACTCTATCTCTAACCCCAACCGTCAGCTTGGCCTGAAATTTTTTCTACAAGTAGAAGTCATTACCAACTGCCTACTGTAAAAATTTCAGCTTGATGAGTTGTGCCGTTAATTTTTAAAAAATAGTGATAGGTTTATTACACAAAAAAGTATAAATTTTCCACAACAAACGTAAAACGGGGAAATCACTCTATCTCAAACAACAAACATCAGATTGGCCTGAAATTTTTTCTACAAGTAGAAGTCATTACCATCTGCCTTCAGAGAAAATTTCAGCTTGATGAGTTGTGCCGTTAATTTTTAAAAAATAGTGATAGGTTTATTACACAAAAAAGTATAAATTTTCCACAACAAACGTAAAACGGGGAAATCACTCTATCTCAAACAACAAACATCAGATTGGCCTGAAATTTTTTCTACAAGTAGAAGTCATTACCATCTGCCTTCAGAGAAAATTTCAGCTTGATGAGTTGTGCCGTTATTTTTTAAAAAATATTGATAGGTTTATTACACAAAAAAGTATAAATTTTCCACAACAAACGTAAAACGGGGAAATCACTCTATCTCAAACAACAAACATCAGATTGGCCTGAAATTTTTTCTACAAGTAGAAGTCATTACCATCTGCCTTCAGAGAAAATTTCAGCTTGATGAGTTGTGCCGTTAATTTTTAAAAAATAGTGATAGGTTTATTACACAAAAAAGTATAATTATTCCACAACAAACGTAAAACGGGGAAATCACTCTATCTCAAACAACAAACATCAGATTGGCCTGAAATTTTTTCTACAAGTAGAAGTCATTACCAACTGCCTGCTGTAAAAATTTCGGCTTGATGAGTTGCGCTGTTAATTTTTAAAAAATAGTGATAGGTTTATTACACAAAAAAGTATAATTATTCCACAACAAACGTAAAACGGGGAAATCACTCTATCTCAAACAACAAACATCAGATTGGCCTGAAATTTTTTCTACAAGTAGAAGTCATTACCATCTGCCTTCAGAGAAAATTTCAGCTTGATGAGTTGTGCCGTTATTTTTTAAAAAATATTGATAGGTTTATTACACAAAAAAGTATAAATTTTCCACAACAAACGTAAAACGGGGAAATCACTCTATCTCAAACAACAAACATCAGATTGGCCTGAATTTTTTTTCTACAAGTAGAAGTCATTACCAACTGCCTACTGTAAAAATTTCAGCTTGATGAGTTGTGCCGTTATTTTTTAAAAAATATTGATAGGTTTATTACACAAAAAAGTATAAATTTTCCACAACAAACGTAAAACGGGGAAATCACTCTATCTCAAACAACAAACATCAGATTGGCCTGATTTTTTTTTCTACAAGTAGAAGTCATTACCAACTGCCTTCTGTGAAAATTTCAGCTTGATAAACTGTGCCGTTAATTTTTAAAAAATAGTGATAAGTTTATTACACAAAAAAGTATAATTATTCCACAACAAACGTAAAACGGGGAAATCACTCTATCTCAAACAACAAACATCAGATTGGCCTGAAATTTTTTCTACAAGTAGAAGTCATTACCAACTGCCTTCTGTAAAAATTTCGGCTTGATAAGTTGCGCCGTTTATTTAAAAAAATCGTAATAGATTTATTACACAAGAGTAAAACAGGCAAATCGCTCTATCTCTAACCCCAACCTTCAGATTGGCCTGAAATTGTTTCTACAAGTAGAAATTATTGCAAACTCAACCATTATGGAGTAGTCACTACAAAGCGCAAAAAAAAAAAAAAAAAAAAAAAAAAAAAAAAGTTCAGATTCCCTAACACAGACATCAGATTTCAGGTGCTAAGACTCATTGCCGTGTCTCATGGGGAAACTTTGAGCCAGGCTTCCCCTTTTTAATAAGTTAGTTTCCACGCCGATTTTTTTTTTCGATTCTAAACCCGATCACCCCGTTTGCAAGCAGGTTGAACGTTACTAAGAACAACCAACAATCCGAGATGTTTTTAATGTCCTATATGAATACTGCTTTTCTTTTGTTAAAAATCTTCAATTAATGTTTTCCACAACAAAAGTAAACCGGGGAAATCACTCTATCTCTAACCCCAACCGTCAGATTGGCCTGAAATTTTTTCTACAAGTAGAAGTCATTACCAACTGCCTACTGTAAAAATTTCAGCTTGATGAGTTGTGCCGTTAATTTTTAAAAAATAGTGATAGGTTTATTACACAAAAAAGTATAATTATTCCACAACAAACGTAAAACGGGGAAATCACTCTATCTCAAACAACAAACATCAGATTGGCCTGAAATTTTTTCTACAAGTAGAAGTCATTACCAACTGCCTTCAGAGAAAATTTCAGCTTGATGAGTTGTGCCGTTATTTTTTAAAAAATATTGATAGGTTTATTACACAAAAAAGTATAAATTTTCCACAACAAACGTAAAACGGGGAAATCACTCTATCTCAAACAACAAACATCAGATTGGCCTGAATTTTTTTCTACAAGTAGAAGTCATTACCAACTGCCTTCTGTGAAAATTTCAGCTTGATAAACTGTGCCGTTAATTTTTAAAAAATAGTGATAGGTTTATTACACAAAAAAGTATAATTATTCCACAACAAACGTAAAACGGGGAAATCACTCTATCTCAAACAACAAACATCAGATTGGCCTGAAATTTTTTCTACAAGTAGAAGTCATTACCAACTGCCTTCTGTGAAAATTTCGGCTTGATAAGTTGCGCCGTTTATTTAAAAAAATCGTAATAGATTTATTACACAAAAAAGTATAATTATTCCACAACAAACGTAAAACGGGGAAATCACTCTATCTCAAACAACAAACATCAGATTGGCCTGAAATTTTTTCTACAAGTAGAAGTCATTACCATCTGCCTTCAGAGAAAATTTCAGCTTGATGAGTTGTGCCGTTATTTTTTAAAAAATATTGATAGGTTTATTACACAAAAAAGTATAAATTTTCCACAACAAACGTAAAACGGGGAAATCACTCTATCTCAAACAACAAACATCAGATTGGCCTGAATTTTTTTTCTACAAGTAGAAGTCATTACCAACTGCCTACTGTAAAAATTTCAGCTTGATGAGTTGTGCCGTTATTTTTTAAAAAATATTGATAGGTTTATTACACAAAAAAGTATAAATTTTCCACAACAAACGTAAAACGGGGAAATCACTCTATCTCAAACAACAAACATCAGATTGGCCTGAAATTTTTTCTACAAGTAGAAGTCATTACCAACTGCCTTCTGTGAAAATTTCAGCTTGATAAACTGTGCCGTTAATTTTTAAAAAATAGTGATAGGTTTATTACACAAAAAAGTATAATTATTCCACAACAAACGTAAAACGGGGAAATCACTCTATCTCAAACAACAAACATCAGATTGGCCTGAAATTTTTTCTACAAGTAGAAGTCATTACCAACTGCCTTCTGTAAAAATTTCGGCTTGATAAGTTGCGCCGTTTATTTAAAAAAATCGTAATAGATTTATTACACAAAAAAGTATAATTATTCCACAACAAACGTAAAACGGGGAAATCACTCTATCTCAAACAACAAACATCAGATTGGCCTGAAATTTTTTCTACAAGTAGAAGTCATTACCATCTGCCTTCAGAGAAAATTTCAGCTTGATGAGTTGTGCCGTTATTTTTTAAAAAATATTGATAGGTTTATTACACAAAAAAGTATAAATTTTCCACAACAAACGTAAAACGGGGAAATCACTCTATCTCAAACAACAAACATCAGATTGGCCTGAAATTTTTTCTACAAGTAGAAGTCATTACCAACTACCTGCTGTAAAAATTTCAGCTTGATGAGTTGTGCCGTTATTTTTTAAAAAATATTGATAGGTTTATTACACAAAAAAGTATAAATTTTCCACAACAAACGTAAAACGGGGAAATCACTCTATCTCAAACAACAAACATCAGATTGGCCTGAAATTTTTTCTACAAGTAGAAGTCATTACCATCTGCCTTCAGAGAAAATTTCAGCTTGATGAGTTGTGCCGTTATTTTTTAAAAAATATTGATAGGTTTATTACACAAAAAAGTATAAATTTTCCACAACAAACGTAAAACGGGGAAATCACTCTATCTCAAACAATAAACATCAGATTGGCCTGAATTTTTTTCTACAAGTAGAAGTCATTACCAACTGCCTTCTGTGAAAATTTCAGCTTGATAAACTGTGCCGTTAATTTTTAAAAAATAGTGATAGGTTTATTACACAAAAAAGTATAATTATTCCACAACAAACGTAAAACGGGGAAATCACTCTATCTCAAACAACGAACATCAGATTGGCCTGAAATTTTTTCTACAAGTAGAAGTCATTACCAACTACCTGCTGTAAAAATTTCAGCTTGATGAGTTGTGCCGTTATTTTTTAAAAAATATTGATAGGTTTATTACACAAAAAAGTATAAATTTTCCACAACAAACGTAAAACGGGGAAATCACTCTATCTCAAGCAACAAACATCAGATTGGCCTGAAATTTTTTCTACAAGTAGAAGTCATTACCATCTGCCTTCAGAGAAAATTTCAGCTTGATGAGTTGTGCCGTTATTTTTTAAAAAATATTGATAGGTTTATTACACAAAAAAGTATAAATTTTCCACAACAAACGTAAAACGGGGAAATCACTCTATCTCAAACAACAAACATCAGATTGGCCTGAATTTTTTTCTACAAGTAGAAGTCATTACCAACTGCCTTCTGTGAAAATTTCAGCTTGATAAACTGTGCCGTTAATTTTTAAAAAATAGTGATAGGTTTATTACACAAAAAAGTATAATTACTCCACAACAAACGTAAAACGGGGAAATCACTCTATCTCAAACAACAAACATCAGATTGGCCTGAAATTTTTTCTACAAGTAGAAGTCATTACCATCTGCCTTCAGAGAAAATTTCAGCTTGATGAGTTGTGCCGTTAATTTAAAAAAAATAGTGATAGGTTTATTACACAAAAAAAGTATAATTATTCCACAACAAACGTAAAACGGGGAAATCACTCTATCTCAAACAACAAACATCAGATTGGCCTGAAATTTTTTCTACAAGTAGAAGTCATTACCATCTGCCTTCAGAGAAAATTTCAGCTTGATGAGTTGTGCCGTTAATTTAAAAAAAATAGTGATAGGTTTATTACACAAAAAAAGTATAATTATTCCACAACAAACGTAAAACGGGGAAATCACTCTATCTCAAACAACAAACATCAGATTGGCCTGAAATTTTTTCTACAAGTAGAAGTCATTACCATCTGCCTTCAGAGAAAATTTCAGCTTGATGAGTTGTGCCGTTAATTTTAAAAAAATAGTGATAGGTTTATTACACAAAAAAAGTATAATTATTCCACAACAAACGTAAAACGGGGAAATCACTCTATCTCAAACAACAAACATCAGATTGGCCTGAAATTTTTTCTACAAGTAGAAGTCATTACCATCTGCCTTCAGAGAAAATTTCAGCTTGATGAGTTGTGCCGTTAATTTTAAAAAAATAGTGATAGGTTTATTACACAAAAAAAGTATAATTATTCCACAACAAACGTAAAACGGGGAAATCACTCTATCTCAAACAACAAACATCAGATTGGCCTGAAATTTTTTCTACAAGTAGAAGTCATTACCAACTGCCTGCTGTAAAAATTTCAGCTTGATGAGTTGTGCCGTTATTTTTTAAAAAATATTGATAGGTTTATTACACAAAAAAGTATAAATTTTCCACAACAAACGTAAAACGGGGAAATCACTCTATCTCAAACAACAAACATCAGATTGGCCTGAAATTTTTTCTACAAGTAGAAGTCATTACCATCTGCCTTCAGAGAAAATTTCAGCTTGATGAGTTGTGCCGTTATTTTTTAAAAAATATTGATAGGTTTATTACACAAAAAAGTATAAATTTTCCACAACAAACGTAAAACGGGGAAATCACTCTATCTCAAACAACAAACATCAGATTGGCCTGAATTTTTTTCTACAAGTAGAAGTCATTACCAACTGCCTTCTGTGAAAATTTCAGCTTGATAAACTGTGCCGTTAATTTTTAAAAAATAGTGATAGGTTTATTACACAAAAAAGTATAATTATTCCACAACAAACGTAAAACGGGGAAATCACTCTATCTCAAACAACAAACATCAGATTGGCCTGAAATTTTTTCTACAAGTAGAAGTCATTACCAACTGCCTTCTGTGAAAATTTCGGCTTGATAAGTTGCGCCGTTTATTTAAAAAAATCGTAATAGATTTATTACACAAGAGTAAAACAGGCAAATCGCTCTATCTCTAACCCCAACCTTCAGATTGGCCTGAAATTGTTTCTACAAGTAGAAATTATTGCAAACTCAACCATTATGGAGTAGTCACTACAAAGCGCAAAAAAAAAAAAAAAAAAAAAAAGTTCAGATTCCCTAACACAGACATCAGATTTCAGGTGCTAAGACTCATTGCCGTGTCTCATGGGGAAACTTTGAGCCAGGCTTCCCCTTTTTAATAAGTTAGTTTCCACGCCGATTTTTTTTTCGATTCTAAACCCGATCACCCCGTTTGCAAGCAGGTTGAACGTTACTAAGAACAACCAACAATCCGAGATGTTTTTAATGTCCTATATGAATACTGCTTTTCTTTTGTTAAAAATCTTCAATTAATGTTTTCCACAACAAAAGTAAACCGGGGAAATCACTCTATCTCTAACCCCAAACATCAGATTGGCCTGAAATTTTTTCTACAAGTAGAAGTCATTACCATCTGCCTTCAGAGAAAATTTCAGCTTGATGAGTTGTGCCGTTATTTTTTAAAAAATATTGATAGGTTTATTACACAAAAAAGTATAAATTTTCCACAACAAACGTAAAACGGGGAAATCACTCTATCTCAAACAACAAACATCAGATTGGCCTGAAATTTTTTCTACAAGTAGAAGTCATTACCAACTACCTGCTGTAAAAATTTCAGCTTGATGAGTTGTGCCGTTATTTTTAAAAAAATATTGATAGGTTTATTACACAAAAAAGTATAAATTTTCCACAACAAACGTAAAACGGGGAAATCACTCTATCTCAAACAACAAACATCAGATTGGCCTGAAATTTTTTCTACAAGTAGAAGTCATTACCAACTGCCTACTGTAAAAATTTCAGCTTGATGAGTTGTGCCGTTAATTTTTAAAAAATAGTGATAGGTTTATTACACAAAAAAGTATAAATTTTCCACAACAAACGTAAAACGGGGAAATCACTCTATCTCTAACCCCAACCGTCAGATTGGCCTGAAATTTTTTCTACAAGTAGAAGTCATTACCATCTGCCTTCAGAGAAAATTTCAGCTTGATGAGTTGTGCCGTTATTTTTTAAAAAATATTGATAGGTTTATTACACAAAAAAGTATAAATTTTCCACAACAAACGTAAAACGGGGAAATCACTCTATCTCAAACAACAAACATCAGATTGGCCTGAAATTTTTTCTACAAGTAGAAGTCATTACCAACTACCTGCTGTAAAAATTTCAGCTTGATGAGTTGTGCCGTTATTTTTAAAAAAATATTGATAGGTTTATTACACAAAAAAGTATAAATTTTCCACAACAAACGTAAAACGGGGAAATCACTCTATCTCAAACAACAAACATCAGATTGGCCTGAAATTTTTTCTACAAGTAGAAGTCATTACCAACTGCCTACTGTAAAAATTTCAGCTTGATGAGTTGTGCCGTTAATTTTTAAAAAATAGTGATAGGTTTATTACACAAAAAAGTATAAATTTTCCACAACAAACGTAAAACGGGGAAATCACTCTATCTCAAACAACAAACATCAGATTGGCCTGAAATTTTTTCTACAAGTAGAAGTCATTACCATCTGCCTTCAGAGAAAATTTCAGCTTGATGAGTTGTGCCGTTATTTTTTAAAAAATATTGATAGGTTTATTACACAAAAAAGTATAAATTTTCCACAACAAACGTAAAACGGGGAAATCACTCTATCTCAAACAACAAACATCAGATTGGCCTGAAATTTTTTCTACAAGTAGAAGTCATTACCAACTACCTTCTGTGAAAATTTCAGCTTGATAAACTGTGCCGTTAATTTTTAAAAAATAGTGATAGGTTTATTACACAAAAAAGTATAATTATTCCACAACAAACGTAAAACGGGGAAATCACTCTATCTCAAACAACAAACATCAGATTGGCCTGAAATTTTTTCTACAAGTAGAAGTCATTACCAACTGCCTACTGTAAAAATTTCAGCTTGATGAGTTGTGCCGTTAATTTTTAAAAAATAGTGATAGGTTTATTACACAAAAAAGTATAATTATTCCACAACAAACGTAAAACGGGGAAATCACTCTATCTCAAACAACAAACATCAGATTGGCCTGAAATTTTTTCTACAAGTAGAAGTCATTACCATCTGCCTTCAGAGAAAATTTCAGCTTGATGAGTTGTGCCGTTAATTTAAAAAAAATAGTGATAGGTTTATTACACAAAAAAAGTATAATTATTCCACAACAAACGTAAAACGGGGAAATCACTCTATCTCAAACAACAAACATCAGATTGGCCTGAAATTTTTTCTACAAGTAGAAGTCATTACCAACTGCCTGCTGTAAAAATTTCAGCTTGATGAGTTGTGCCGTTATTTTTTAAAAAATATTGATAGGTTTATTACACAAAAAAGTATAAATTTTCCACAACAAACGTAAAACGGGGAAATCACTCTATCTCAAACAACAAACATCAGATTGGCCTGAAATTTTTTCTACAAGTAGAAGTCATTACCATCTGCCTTCAGAGAAAATTTCAGCTTGATGAGTTGTGCCGTTATTTTTTAAAAAATATTGATAGGTTTATTACACAAAAAAGTATAAATTTTCCACAACAAACGTAAAACGGGGAAATCACTCTATCTCAAACAACAAACATCAGATTGGCCTGAATTTTTTTCTACAAGTAGAAGTCATTACCAACTGCCTTCTGTGAAAATTTCAGCTTGATAAACTGTGCCGTTAATTTTTAAAAAATAGTGATAGGTTTATTACACAAAAAAGTATAATTATTCCACAACAAACGTAAAACGGGGAAATCACTCTATCTCAAACAACAAACATCAGATTGGCCTGAAATTTTTTCTACAAGTAGAAGTCATTACCAACTGCCTTCTGTGAAAATTTCGGCTTGATAAGTTGCGCCGTTTATTTAAAAAAATCGTAATAGATTTATTACACAAGAGTAAAACAGGCAAATCGCTCTATCTCTAACCCCAACCTTCAGATTGGCCTGAAATTGTTTCTACAAGTAGAAATTATTGCAAACTCAACCATTATGGAGTAGTCACTACAAAGCGCAAAAAAAAAAAAAAAAAAAAAAAAGTTCAGATTCCCTAACACAGACATCAGATTTCAGGTGCTAAGACTCATTGCCGTGTCTCATGGGGAAACTTTGAGCCAGGCTTCCCCTTTTTAATAAGTTAGTTTCCACGCCGATTTTTTTTTCGATTCTAAACCCGATCACCCCGTTTGCAAGCAGGTTGAACGTTACTAAGAACAACCAACAATCCGAGATGTTTTTAATGTCCTTTATGAATACTGCTTTTCTTTTGTTAAAAATCTTCAATTAATGTTTTCCACAACAAAAGTAAACCGGGGAAATCACTCTATCTCTAACCCCAACCGTCAGCTTGGCCTGAAATTTTTTCTACAAGTAGAAGTCATTACCAACTGCCTACTGTAAAAATTTCAGCTTGATGAGTTGTGCCGTTAATTTTTAAAAAATAGTGATAGGTTTATTACACAAAAAAGTATAAATTTTCCACAACAAACGTAAAACGGGGAAATCACTCTATCTCAAACAACAAACATCAGATTGGCCTGAAATTTTTTCTACAAGTAGAAGTCATAACCAACTGCCTACTGTAAAAATTTCAGCTTGATGAGTTGTGCCGTTAATTTTTAAAAAATAGTGATAGGTTTATTACACAAAAAAGTATAAATTTTCCACAACAAACGTAAAACGGGGAAATCACTCTATCTCAAACAACAAACATCAGATTGGCCTGAAATTTTTTCTACAAGTAGAAGTCATTACCATCTGCCTTCAGAGAAAATTTCAGCTTGATGAGTTGTGCCGTTATTTTTTAAAAAATATTGATAGGTTTATTACACAAAAAAGTATAAATTTTCCACAACAAACGTAAAACGGGGAAATCACTCTATCTCAAACAACAAACATCAGATTGGCCTGAAATTTTTTCTACAAGTAGAAGTCATTACCAACTACCTTCTGTGAAAATTTCAGCTTGATAAACTGTGCCGTTAATTTTTAAAAAATAGTGATAGGTTTATTACACAAAAAAGTATAATTATTCCACAACAAACGTAAAACGGGGAAATCACTCTATCTCAAACAACAAACATCAGATTGGCCTGAAATTTTTTCTACAAGTAGAAGTCATTACCAACTGCCTACTGTAAAAATTTCAGCTTGATGAGTTGTGCCGTTAATTTTTAAAAAATAGTGATAGGTTTATTACACAAAAAAGTATAATTATTCCACAACAAACGTAAAACGGGGAAATCACTCTATCTCAAACAACAAACATCAGATTGGCCTGAAATTTTTTCTACAAGTAGAAGTCATTACCATCTGCCTTCAGAGAAAATTTCAGCTTGATGAGTTGTGCCGTTAATTTAAAAAAAATAGTGATAGGTTTATTACACAAAAAAAGTATAATTATTCCACAACAAACGTAAAACGGGGAAATCACTCTATCTCAAACAACAAACATCAGATTGGCCTGAAATTTTTTCTACAAGTAGAAGTCATTACCAACTGCCTGCTGTAAAAATTTCAGCTTGATGAGTTGTGCCGTTATTTTTTAAAAAATATTGATAGGTTTATTACACAAAAAAGTATAAATTTTCCACAACAAACGTAAAACGGGGAAATCACTCTATCTCAAACAACAAACATCAGATTGGCCTGAAATTTTTTCTACAAGTAGAAGTCATTACCATCTGCCTTCAGATAAAATTTCAGCTTGATGAGTTGTGCCGTTATTTTTTAAAAAATATTGATAGGTTTATTACACAAAAAAGTATAAATTTTCCACAACAAACGTAAAACGGGGAAATCACTCTATCTCAAACAACAAACATCAGATTGGCCTGAATTTTTTTCTACAAGTAGAAGTCATTACCAACTGCCTTCTGTGAAAATTTCAGCTTGATAAACTGTGCCGTTAATTTTTAAAAAATAGTGATAGGTTTATTACACAAAAAAGTATAATTATTCCACAACAAACGTAAAACGGGGAAATCACTCTATCTCAAACAACAAACATCAGATTGGCCTGAAATTTTTTCTACAAGTAGAAGTCATTACCAACTGCCTTCTGTGAAAATTTCGGCTTGATAAGTTGCGCCGTTTATTTAAAAAAATCGTAATAGATTTATTACACAAGAGTAAAACAGGCAAATCGCTCTATCTCTAACCCCAACCTTCAGATTGGCCTGAAATTGTTTCTACAAGTAGAAATTATTGCAAACTCAACCATTATGGAGTAGTCACTACAAAGCGCAAAAAAAAAAAAAAAAAAAAAAAAAGTTCAGATTCCCTAACACAGACATCAGATTTCAGGTGCTAAGACTCATTGCCGTGTCTCATGGGGAAACTTTGAGCCAGGCTTCCCCTTTTTAATAAGTTAGTTTCCACGCCGATTTTTTTTTTCGATTCTAAACCCGATCACCCCGTTTGCAAGTAGGTTGAACGTTACTAAGAACAACCAACAATCCGAGATGTTTTTAATGTCCTTTATGAATACTGCTTTTCTTTTGTTAAAAATCTTCAATTAATGTTTTCCACAACAAAAGTAAACCGGGGAAATCACTCTATCTCTAACCCCAACCGTCAGCTTGGCCTGAAATTTTTTCTACAAGTAGAAGTCATTACCAACTGCCTACTGTAAAAATTTCAGCTTGATGAGTTGTGCCGTTAATTTTTAAAAAATAGTGATAGGTTTATTACACAAAAAAGTATAAATTTTCCACAACAAACGTAAAACGGGGAAATCACTCTATCTCAAACAACAAACATCAGATTGGCCTGAAATTTTTTCTACAAGTAGAAGTCATTACCATCTGCCTTCAGAGAAAATTTCAGCTTGATGAGTTGTGCCGTTAATTTTTAAAAAATAGTGATAGGTTTATTACACAAAAAAGTATAAATTTTCCACAACAAACGTAAAACGGGGAAATCACTCTATCTCAAACAACAAACATCAGATTGGCCTGAAATTTTTTCTACAAGTAGAAGTCATTACCATCTGCCTTCAGAGAAAATTTCAGCTTGATGAGTTGTGCCGTTATTTTTTAAAAAATATTGATAGGTTTATTACACAAAAAAGTATAAATTTTCCACAACAAACGTAAAACGGGGAAATCACTCTATCTCAAACAACAAACATCAGATTGGCCTGAAATTTTTTCTACAAGTAGAAGTCATTACCATCTGCCTTCAGAGAAAATTTCAGCTTGATGAGTTGTGCCGTTAATTTTTAAAAAATAGTGATAGGTTTATTACACAAAAAAGTATAATTATTCCACAACAAACGTAAAACGGGGAAATCACTCTATCTCAAACAACAAACATCAGATTGGCCTGAAATTTTTTCTACAAGTAGAAGTCATTACCATCTGCCTTCAGAGAAAATTTCAGCTTGATGAGTTGTGCCGTTATTTTTTAAAAAATATTGATAGGTTTATTACACAAAAAAGTATAAATTTTCCACAACAAACGTAAAACGGGGAAATCACTCTATCTCAAACAACAAACATCAGATTGGCCTGAATTTTTTTTCTACGAGTAGAAGTCATTACCAACTGCCTACTGTTAAAATTTCAGCTTGATGAGTTGTGCCGTTATTTTTAAAAAAAATATTGATAGGTTTATTACACAAAAAAGTATAAATTTTCCACAACAAACGTAAAACGGGGAAATCACTCTATCTCAAACAACAAACATCAGATTGGCCTGATTTTTTTTCTACAAGTAGAAGTCATTACCAACTGCCTTCTGTGAAAATTTCAGCTTGATAAACTGTGCCGTTAATTTTTAAAAAATAGTGATAGGTTTATTACACAAAAAAGTATAATTATTCCACAACAAACGTAAAACGGGGAAATCACTCTATCTCAAACAACAAACATCAGATTGGCCTGAAATTTTTTCTACAAGTAGAAGTCATTACCAACTGCCTTCTGTAAAAATTTCGGCTTGATAAGTTGCGCCGTTTATTTAAAAAAATCGTAATAGATTTATTACACAAGAGTAAAACAGGCAAATCGCTCTATCTCTAACCCCAACCTTCAGATTGGCCTGAAATTGTTTCTACAAGTAGAAATTATTGCAAACTCATCCATTATGGAGTAGTCACTACAGAGCGCAAAAAAAAAAAAAAAAAAAAAAGTTCAGATTCCCTAACACAGACATCAGATTTCAGGTGCTAAGACTCATTGCCGTATCTCATGGGGAAACTTTGAGCCAGGCTTCCCCTTTTTAATAAGTTAGTTTCCACGCCGATTTTTTTTTCGATTCTAAACCCGATCACCCCGTTTGCAAGCAGGTTGAACGTTACTAAGAACAACCAACAATCCGAGATGTTTTTAATGTCCTATATGAATACTGCTTTTCTTTTGTTAAAAATCTTCAATTAATGTTTTCCACAACAAAAGTAAACCGGGGAAATCACTCTATCTCTAACCCCAACCGTCAGATTGGCCTGAAATTTTTTCTACAAGTAGAAGTCATTACCAACTGCCTACTGTAAAAATTTCAGCTTGATGAGTTGTGCCGTTAATTTTTAAAAAATAGTGATAGGTTTATTACACAAAAAAGTATAATTATTCCACAACAAACGTAAAACGGGGAAATCACTCTATCTCAAACAACAAACATCAGATTGGCCTGAAATTTTTTCTACAAGTAGAAGTCATTACCAACTGCCTTCAGAGAAAATTTCAGCTTGATGAGTTGTGCCGTTATTTTTTAAAAAATATTGATAGGTTTATTACACAAAAAAGTATAAATTTTCCACAACAAACGTAAAACGGGGAAATCACTCTATCTCAAACAACAAACATCAGATTGGCCTGAATTTTTTCTACAAGTAGAAGTCATTACCAACTGCCTTCTGTGAAAATTTCAGCTTGATAAACTGTGCCGTTAATTTTTAAAAAATAGTGATAGGTTTATTACACAAAAAAGTATAATTATTCCACAACAAACGTAAAACGGGGAAATCACTCTATCTCAAACAACAAACATCAGATTGGCCTGAAATTTTTTCTACAAGTAGAAGTCATTACCAACTGCCTTCTGTGAAAATTTCGGCTTGATAAGTTGCGCCGTTTATTTAAAAAAATCGTAATAGATTTATTACACAAAAAAGTATAATTATTCCACAACAAACGTAAAACGGGGAAATCACTCTATCTCAAACAACAAACATCAGATTGGCCTGAAATTTTTTCTACAAGTAGAAGTCATTAACATCTGCCTTCAGAGAAAATTTCAGCTTGATGAGTTGTGCCGTTATTTTTTAAAAAATATTGATAGGTTTATTACACAAAAAAGTATAAATTTTCCACAACAAACGTAAAACGGGGAAATCACTCTATCTCAAACAACAAACATCAGATTGGCCTGAATTTTTTTTCTACAAGTAGAAGTCATTACCAACTGCCTACTGTAAAAATTTCAGCTTGATGAGTTGTGCCGTTATTTTTTAAAAAATATTGATAGGTTTATTACACAAAAAAGTATAAATTTTCCACAACAAACGTAAAACGGGGAAATCACTCTATCTCAAACAACAAACATCAGATTGGCCTGAATTTTTTTCTACAAGTAGAAGTCATTACCAACTGCCTTCTGTGAAAATTTCAGCTTGATAAACTGTGCCGTTAATTTTTAAAAAATAGTGATAGGTTTATTACACAAAAAAGTATAATTATTCCACAACAAACGTAAAACGGGGAAATCACTCTATCTCAAACAACAAACATCAGATTGGCCTGAAATTTTTTCTACAAGTAGAAGTCATTACCAACTGCCTTCTGTAAAAATTTCGGCTTGATAAGTTGCGCCGTTTATTTAAAAAAATCGTAATAGATTTATTACACAAAAAAGTATAATTATTCCACAACAAACGTAAAACGGGGAAATCACTCTATCTCAAACAACAAACATCAGATTGGCCTGAAATTTTTTCTACAAGTAGAAGTCATTACCATCTGCCTTCAGAGAAAATTTCAGCTTGATGAGTTGTGCCGTTATTTTTTAAAAAATATTGATAGGTTTATTACACAAAAAAGTATAAATTTTCCACAACAAACGTAAAACGGGGAAATCACTCTATCTCAAACAACAAACATCAGATTGGCCTGAAATTTTTTCTACAAGTAGAAGTCATTACCAACTACCTGCTGTAAAAATGTCAGCTTGATGAGTTGTGCCGTTATTTTTAAAAAAATATTGATAGGTTTATTACACAAAAAAGTATAAATTTTCCACAACAAACGTAAAACGGGGAAATCACTCTATCTCAAACAACAAACATCAGATTGGCCTGAAATTTTTTCTACAAGTAGAAGTCATTACCATCTGCCTTCAGAGAAAATTTCAGCTTGATGAGTTGTGCCGTTATTTTTTAAAAAATATTGATAGGTTTATTACACAAAAAAGTATAAATTTTCCACAACAAACGTAAAACGGGGAAATCACTCTATCTCAAACAACAAACATCAGATTGGCCTGAATTTTTTTCTACAAGTAGAAGTCATTACCAACTGCCTTCTGTGAAAATTTCAGCTTGATAAACTGTGCCGTTAATTTTTAAAAAATAGTGATAGGTTTATTACACAAAAAAGTATAATTATTCCACAACAAACGTAAAACGGGGAAATCACTCTATCTCAAACAACAAACATCAGATTGGCCTGAAATTTTTTCTACAAGTAGAAGTCATTACCAACTGCCTTCTGTGAAAATTTCGGCTTGATAAGTTGCGCCGTTTATTTAAAAAAATCGTAATAGATTTATTACACAAGAGTAAAACAGGCAAATCGCTCTATCTCTAACCCCAACCTTCAGATTGGCCTGAAATTGTTTCTACAAGTAGAAATTATTGCAAACTCATCCATTATGGAGTAGTCACTACAAAGCGCAAAAAAAAAAAAAAAAAAAAAAAGTTCAGATTCCCTAACACAGACATCAGATTTCAGGTGCTAAGACTCATTGCCGTATCTCATGGGGAAACTTTGAGCCAGGCTTCCCCTTTTTAATAAGTTAGTTTCCACGCCGATTTTTTTTTCGATTCTAAACCCGATCACCCCGTTTGCAAGCAGGTTGAACGTTACTAAGAACAACCAACAATCCGAGATGTTTTTAATGTCCTATATGAATACTGCTTTTCTTTTGTTAAAAATCTTCAATTAATGTTTTCCACAACAAAAGTAAACCGGGGAAATCACTCTATCTCTAACCCCAACCGTCAGATTGGCCTGAAATTTTTTCTACAAGTAGAAGTCATTACCAACTGCCTACTGTAAAAATTTCAGCTTGATGAGTTGTGCCGTTAATTTTTAAAAAATAGTGATAGGTTTATTACACAAAAGAGTATAAATTTTCCACAACAAACGTAAAACGGGGAAATCACTCTATCTCAAACAACAAACATCAGATTGGCCTGAAATTTTTTCTACAAGTAGAAGTCATTACCATCTGCCTTCAGAGAAAATTTCAGCTTGATGAGTTGTGCCGTTAATTGTTAAAAAATAGTGATAGGTTTATTACACAAAAAAGTATAAATTTTCCACAACAAACGTAAAACGGGGAAATCACTCTATCTCAAACAACAAACATCAGATTGGCCTGAAATTTTTTCTACAAGTAGAAGTCATTACCAACTGCCTTCTGTGAAAATTTCGGCTTGATAAGTTGCGCCGTTTATTTAAAAAAATCGTAATAGATTTATTACACAAAAAAGTATAATTATTCCACAACAAACGTAAAACGGGGAAATCACTCTATCTCAAACAACAAACATCAGATTGGCCTGAAATTTTTTCTACAAGTAGAAGTCATTACCATCTGCCTTCAGAGAAAATTTCAGCTTGATGAGTTGTGCCGTTATTTTTTAAAAAATATTGATAGGTTTATTACACAAAAAAGTATAAATTTTCCACAACAAACGTAAAACGGGGAAATCACTCTATCTCAAACAACAAACATCAGATTGGCCTGAAATTTTTTCTACAAGTAGAAGTCATTACCATCTGCCTTCAGAGAAAATTTCAGCTTGATGAGTTGTGCCGTTATTTTTTAAAAAATATTGATAGGTTTATTACACAAAAAAGTATAAATTTTCCACAACAAACGTAAAACGGGGAAATCACTCTATCTCAAACAACAAACATCAGATTGGCCTGAATTTTTTTCTACAAGTAGAAGTCATTACCAACTGTCTTCTGTGAAAATTTCAGCTTGATAAACTGTGCCGTTAATTTTTAAAAAATAGTGATAGGTTTATTACACAAAAAAGTATAATTATTCCACAACAAACGTAAAACGGGGAAATCACTCTATCTCAAACAACAAACATCAGATTGGCCTGAAATTTTTTCTACAAGTAGAAGTCATTACCAACTGCCTTCTGTGAAAATTTCGGCTTGATAAGTTGCGCCGTTTATTTAAAAAAATCGTAATAGATTTATTACACAAGAGTAAAACAGGCAAATCGCTCTATCTCTAACCCCAACCTTCAGATTGGCCTGAAATTGTTTCTACAAGTAGAAATTATTGCAAACTCAACCATTATGGAGTAGTCACTACAAAGCGCAAAAAAAAAAAAAAAAAAAAAAAAAAAAAAAAAGTTCAGATTCCCTAACACAGACATCAGATTTCAGGTGCTAAGACTCATTGCCGTATCTCATGGGGAAACTTTGAGCCAGGCTTCCCCTTTTTAATAAGTTAGTTTCCACGCCGATTTTTTTTTCGATTCTAAACCCGATCACCCCGTTTGCAAGCAGGTTGAACGTTACTAAGAACAACCAACAATCCGAGATGTTTTTAATGTCCTATATGAATACTGCTTTTCTTTTGTTAAAAATCTTCAATTAATGTTTTCCACAACAAAAGTAAACCGGGGAAATCACTCTATCTCTAACCCCAACCGTCAGATTGGCCTGAAATTTTTTCTACAAGTAGAAGTCATTACCAACTGCCTACTGTAAAAATTTCAGCTTGATGAGTTGTGCCGTTAATTTTTAAAAAATAGTGATAGGTTTATTACACAAAAGAGTATAAATTTTCCACAACAAACGTAAAACGGGGAAATCACTCTATCTCAAACAACAAACATCAGATTGGCCTGAAATTTTTTCTACAAGTAGAAGTCATTACCATCTGCCTTCAGAGAAAATTTCAGCTTGATGAGTTGTGCCGTTAATTGTTAAAAAATAGTGATAGGTTTATTACACAAAAAAGTATAAATTTTCCACAACAAACGTAAAACGGGGAAATCACTCTATCTCAAACAACAAACATCAGATTGGCCTGAAATTTTTTCTACAAGTAGAAGTCATTACCAACTGCCTTCTGTGAAAATTTCGGCTTGATAAGTTGCGCCGTTTATTTAAAAAAATCGTAATAGATTTATTACACAAAAAAGTATAATTATTCCACAACAAACGTAAAACGGGGAAATCACTCTATCTCAAACAACAAACATCAGATTGGCCTGAAATTTTTTCTACAAGTAGAAGTCATTACCATCTGCCTTCAGAGAAAATTTCAGCTTGATGAGTTGTGCCGTTATTTTTTAAAAAATATTGATAGGTTTATTACACAAAAAAGTATAAATTTTCCACAACAAACGTAAAACGGGGAAATCACTCTATCTCAAACAACAAACATCAGATTGGCCTGAAATTTTTTCTACAAGTAGAAGTCATTACCATCTGCCTTCAGAGAAAATTTCAGCTTGATGAGTTGTGCCGTTATTTTTTAAAAAATATTGATAGGTTTATTACACAAAAAAGTATAAATTTTCCACAACAAACGTAAAACGGGGAAATCACTCTATCTCAAACAACAAACATCAGATTGGCCTGAATTTTTTTCTACAAGTAGAAGTCATTACCAACTGCCTTCTGTGAAAATTTCAGCTTGATAAACTGTGCCGTTAATTTTTAAAAAATAGTGATAGGTTTATTACACAAAAAAGTATAATTATTCCACAACAAACGTAAAACGGGGAAATCACTCTATCTCAAACAACAAACATCAGATTGGCCTGAAATTTTTTCTACAAGTAGAAGTCATTACCAACTGCCTTCTGTGAAAATTTCGGCTTGATAAGTTGCGCCGTTTATTTAAAAAAATCGTAATAGATTTATTACACAAGAGTAAAACAGGCAAATCGCTCTATCTCTAACCCCAACCTTCAGATTGGCCTGAAATTGTTTCTACAAGTAGAAATTATTGCAAACTCAACCATTATGGAGTAGTCACTACAAAGCGCAAAAAAAAAAAAAAAAAAAAAAGTTCAGATTCCCTAACACAGACATCAGATTTCAGGTGCTAAGACTCATTGCCGTGTCTCATGGGGAAACTTTGAGCCAGGCTTCCCCTTTTTAATAAGTTAGTTTCCACGCCGATTTTTTTTTCGATTCTAAACCCGATCACCCCGTTTGCAAGCAGGTTGAACGTTACTAAGAACAACCAACAATCCGAGATGTTTTTAATGTCCTATATGAATACTGCTTTTCTTTTGTTAAAAATCTTCAATTAATGTTTTCCACAACAAAAGTAAACCGGGGAAATCACTCTATCTCTAACCCCAAACATCAGATTGGCCTGAAATTTTTTCTACAAGTAGAAGTCATTACCATCTGCCTTCAGAGAAAATTTCAGCTTGATGAGTTGTGCCGTTATTTTTTAAAAAATATTGATAGGTTTATTACACAAAAAAGTATAAATTTTCCACAACAAACGTAAAACGGGGAAATCACTCTATCTCAAACAACAAACATCAGATTGGCCTGAAATTTTTTCTACAAGTAGAAGTCATTACCAACTACCTGCTGTAAAAATTTCAGCTTGATGAGTTGTGCCGTTATTTTTAAAAAAATATTGATAGGTTTATTACACAAAAAAGTATAAATTTTCCACAACAAACGTAAAACGGGGAAATCACTCTATCTCAAACAACAAACATCAGATTGGCCTGAAATTTTTTCTACAAGTAGAAGTCATTACCAACTGCCTACTGTAAAAATTTCAGCTTGATGAGTTGTGCCGTTAATTTTTAAAAAATAGTGATAGGTTTATTACACAAAAAAGTATAAATTTTCCACAACAAACGTAAAACGGGGAAATCACTCTATCTCTAACCCCAACCGTCAGATTGGCCTGAAATTTTTTCTACAAGTAGAAGTCATAACCAACTGCCTACTGTAAAAATTTCAGCTTGATGAGTTGTGCCGTTAATTTTTAAAAAATAGTGATAGGTTTATTACACAAAAAAGTATAAATTTTCCACAACAAACGTAAAACGGGGAAATCACTCTATCTCAAACAACAAACATCAGATTGGCCTGAAATTTTTTCTACAAGTAGAAGTCATTACCATCTGCCTTCAGAGAAAATTTCAGCTTGATGAGTTGTGCCGTTATTTTTTAAAAAATATTGATAGGTTTATTACACAAAAAAGTATAAATTTTCCACAACAAACGTAAAACGGGGAAATCACTCTATCTCAAACAACAAACATCAGATTGGCCTGAAATTTTTTCTACAAGTAGAAGTCATTACCAACTACCTTCTGTGAAAATTTCAGCTTGATAAACTGTGCCGTTAATTTTTAAAAAATAGTGATAGGTTTATTACACAAAAAAGTATAATTATTCCACAACAAACGTAAAACGGGGAAATCACTCTATCTCAAACAACAAACATCAGATTGGCCTGAAATTTTTTCTACAAGTAGAAGTCATTACCAACTGCCTACTGTAAAAATTTCAGCTTGATGAGTTGTGCCGTTAATTTTTAAAAAATAGTGATAGGTTTATTACACAAAAAAGTATAATTATTCCACAACAAACGTAAAACGGGGAAATCACTCTATCTCAAACAACAAACATCAGATTGGCCTGAAATTTTTTCTACAAGTAGAAGTCATTACCATCTGCCTTCAGAGAAAATTTCAGCTTGATGAGTTGTGCCGTTAATTTAAAAAAAATAGTGATAGGTTTATTACACAAAAAAAGTATAATTATTCCACAACAAACGTAAAACGGGGAAATCACTCTATCTCAAACAACAAACATCAGATTGGCCTGAAATTTTTTCTACAAGTAGAAGTCATTACCAACTGCCTGCTGTAAAAATTTCAGCTTGATGAGTTGTGCCGTTATTTTTTAAAAAATATTGATAGGTTTATTACACAAAAAAGTATAAATTTTCCACAACAAACGTAAAACGGGGAAATCACTCTATCTCAAACAACAAACATCAGATTGGCCTGAAATTTTTTCTACAAGTAGAAGTCATTACCATCTGCCTTCAGAGAAAATTTCAGCTTGATGAGTTGTGCCGTTATTTTTTAAAAAATATTGATAGGTTTATTACACAAAAAAGTATAAATTTTCCACAACAAACGTAAAACGGGGAAATCACTCTATCTCAAACAACAAACATCAGATTGGCCTGAATTTTTTTCTACAAGTAGAAGTCATTACCAACTGCCTTCTGTGAAAATTTCAGCTTGATAAACTGTGCCGTTAATTTTTAAAAAATAGTGATAGGTTTATTACACAAAAAAGTATAATTATTCCACAACAAACGTAAAACGGGGAAATCACTCTATCTCAAACAACAAACATCAGATTGGCCTGAAATTTTTTCTACAAGTAGAAGTCATTACCAACTGCCTTCTGTGAAAATTTCGGCTTGATAAGTTGCGCCGTTTATTTAAAAAAATCGTAATAGATTTATTACACAAGAGTAAAACAGGCAAATCGCTCTATCTCTAACCCCAACCTTCAGATTGGCCTGAAATTGTTTCTACAAGTAGAAATTATTGCAAACTCAACCATTATGGAGTAGTCACTACAAAGCGCAAAAAAAAAAAAAAAAAAAAAAAAGTTCAGATTCCCTAACACAGACATCAGATTTCAGGTGCTAAGACTCATTGCCGTGTCTCATGGGGAAACTTTGAGCCAGGCTTCCCCTTTTTAATAAGTTAGTTTCCACGCCGATTTTTTTTTCGATTCTAAACCCGATCACCCCGTTTGCAAGCAGGTTGAACGTTACTAAGAACAACCAACAATCCGAGATGTTTTTAATGTCCTTTATGAATACTGCTTTTCTTTTGTTAAAAATCTTCAATTAATGTTTTCCACAACAAAAGTAAACCGGGGAAATCACTCTATCTCTAACCCCAACCGTCAGCTTGGCCTGAAATTTTTTCTACAAGTAGAAGTCATTACCAACTGCCTACTGTAAAAATTTCAGCTTGATGAGTTGTGCCGTTAATTTTTAAAAAATAGTGATAGGTTTATTACACAAAAAAGTATAAATTTTCCACAACAAACGTAAAACGGGGAAATCACTCTATCTCAAACAACAAACATCAGATTGGCCTGAAATTTTTTCTACAAGTAGAAGTCATAACCAACTGCCTACTGTAAAAATTTCAGCTTGATGAGTTGTGCCGTTAATTTTTAAAAAATAGTGATAGGTTTATTACACAAAAAAGTATAAATTTTCCACAACAAACGTAAAACGGGGAAATCACTCTATCTCAAACAACAAACATCAGATTGGCCTGAAATTTTTTCTACAAGTAGAAGTCATTACCATCTGCCTTCAGAGAAAATTTCAGCTTGATGAGTTGTGCCGTTATTTTTTAAAAAATATTGATAGGTTTATTACACAAAAAAGTATAAATTTTCCACAACAAACGTAAAACGGGGAAATCACTCTATCTCAAACAACAAACATCAGATTGGCCTGAAATTTTTTCTACAAGTAGAAGTCATTACCAACTACCTTCTGTGAAAATTTCAGCTTGATAAACTGTGCCGTTAATTTTTAAAAAATAGTGATAGGTTTATTACACAAAAAAGTATAATTATTCCACAACAAACGTAAAACGGGGAAATCACTCTATCTCAAACAACAAACATCAGATTGGCCTGAAATTTTTTCTACAAGTAGAAGTCATTACCAACTGCCTACTGTAAAAATTTCAGCTTGATGAGTTGTGCCGTTAATTTTTAAAAAATAGTGATAGGTTTATTACACAAAAAAGTATAATTATTCCACAACAAACGTAAAACGGGGAAATCACTCTATCTCAAACAACAAACATCAGATTGGCCTGAAATTTTTTCTACAAGTAGAAGTCATTACCATCTGCCTTCAGAGAAAATTTCAGCTTGATGAGTTGTGCCGTTAATTTAAAAAAAATAGTGATAGGTTTATTACACAAAAAAAGTATAATTATTCCACAACAAACGTAAAACGGGGAAATCACTCTATCTCAAACAACAAACATCAGATTGGCCTGAAATTTTTTCTACAAGTAGAAGTCATTACCAACTGCCTGCTGTAAAAATTTCAGCTTGATGAGTTGTGCCGTTATTTTTTAAAAAATATTGATAGGTTTATTACACAAAAAAGTATAAATTTTCCACAACAAACGTAAAACGGGGAAATCACTCTATCTCAAACAACAAACATCAGATTGGCCTGAAATTTTTTCTACAAGTAGAAGTCATTACCATCTGCCTTCAGATAAAATTTCAGCTTGATGAGTTGTGCCGTTATTTTTTAAAAAATATTGATAGGTTTATTACACAAAAAAGTATAAATTTTCCACAACAAACGTAAAACGGGGAAATCACTCTATCTCAAACAACAAACATCAGATTGGCCTGAATTTTTTTCTACAAGTAGAAGTCATTACCAACTGCCTTCTGTGAAAATTTCAGCTTGATAAACTGTGCCGTTAATTTTTAAAAAATAGTGATAGGTTTATTACACAAAAAAGTATAATTATTCCACAACAAACGTAAAACGGGGAAATCACTCTATCTCAAACAACAAACATCAGATTGGCCTGAAATTTTTTCTACAAGTAGAAGTCATTACCAACTGCCTTCTGTGAAAATTTCGGCTTGATAAGTTGCGCCGTTTATTTAAAAAAATCGTAATAGATTTATTACACAAGAGTAAAACAGGCAAATCGCTCTATCTCTAACCCCAACCTTCAGATTGGCCTGAAATTGTTTCTACAAGTAGAAATTATTGCAAACTCAACCATTATGGAGTAGTCACTACAAAGCGCAAAAAAAAAAAAAAAAAAAAAAAAAGTTCAGATTCCCTAACACAGACATCAGATTTCAGGTGCTAAGACTCATTGCCGTGTCTCATGGGGAAACTTTGAGCCAGGCTTCCCCTTTTTAATAAGTTAGTTTCCACGCCGATTTTTTTTTTCGATTCTAAACCCGATCACCCCGTTTGCAAGTAGGTTGAACGTTACTAAGAACAACCAACAATCCGAGATGTTTTTAATGTCCTTTATGAATACTGCTTTTCTTTTGTTAAAAATCTTCAATTAATGTTTTCCACAACAAAAGTAAACCGGGGAAATCACTCTATCTCTAACCCCAACCGTCAGCTTGGCCTGAAATTTTTTCTACAAGTAGAAGTCATTACCAACTGCCTACTGTAAAAATTTCAGCTTGATGAGTTGTGCCGTTAATTTTTAAAAAATAGTGATAGGTTTATTACACAAAAAAGTATAAATTTTCCACAACAAACGTAAAACGGGGAAATCACTCTATCTCAAACAACAAACATCAGATTGGCCTGAAATTTTTTCTACAAGTAGAAGTCATTACCATCTGCCTTCAGAGAAAATTTCAGCTTGATGAGTTGTGCCGTTAATTTTTAAAAAATAGTGATAGGTTTATTACACAAAAAAGTATAAATTTTCCACAACAAACGTAAAACGGGGAAATCACTCTATCTCAAACAACAAACATCAGATTGGCCTGAAATTTTTTCTACAAGTAGAAGTCATTACCATCTGCCTTCAGAGAAAATTTCAGCTTGATGAGTTGTGCCGTTATTTTTTAAAAAATATTGATAGGTTTATTACACAAAAAAGTATAAATTTTCCACAACAAACGTAAAACGGGGAAATCACTCTATCTCAAACAACAAACATCAGATTGGCCTGAAATTTTTTCTACAAGTAGAAGTCATTACCATCTGCCTTCAGAGAAAATTTCAGCTTGATGAGTTGTGCCGTTAATTTTTAAAAAATAGTGATAGGTTTATTACACAAAAAAGTATAATTATTCCACAACAAACGTAAAACGGGGAAATCACTCTATCTCAAACAACAAACATCAGATTGGCCTGAAATTTTTTCTACAAGTAGAAGTCATTACCATCTGCCTTCAGAGAAAATTTCAGCTTGATGAGTTGTGCCGTTATTTTTTAAAAAATATTGATAGGTTTATTACACAAAAAAGTATAAATTTTCCACAACAAACGTAAAACGGGGAAATCACTCTATCTCAAACAACAAACATCAGATTGGCCTGAATTTTTTTTCTACGAGTAGAAGTCATTACCAACTGCCTACTGTTAAAATTTCAGCTTGATGAGTTGTGCCGTTATTTTTAAAAAAAATATTGATAGGTTTATTACACAAAAAAGTATAAATTTTCCACAACAAACGTAAAACGGGGAAATCACTCTATCTCAAACAACAAACATCAGATTGGCCTGATTTTTTTTCTACAAGTAGAAGTCATTACCAACTGCCTTCTGTGAAAATTTCAGCTTGATAAACTGTGCCGTTAATTTTTAAAAAATAGTGATAGGTTTATTACACAAAAAAGTATAATTATTCCACAACAAACGTAAAACGGGGAAATCACTCTATCTCAAACAACAAACATCAGATTGGCCTGAAATTTTTTCTACAAGTAGAAGTCATTACCAACTGCCTTCTGTAAAAATTTCGGCTTGATAAGTTGCGCCGTTTATTTAAAAAAATCGTAATAGATTTATTACACAAGAGTAAAACAGGCAAATCGCTCTATCTCTAACCCCAACCTTCAGATTGGCCTGAAATTGTTTCTACAAGTAGAAATTATTGCAAACTCATCCATTATGGAGTAGTCACTACAGAGCGCAAAAAAAAAAAAAAAAAAAAAAGTTCAGATTCCCTAACACAGACATCAGATTTCAGGTGCTAAGACTCATTGCCGTATCTCATGGGGAAACTTTGAGCCAGGCTTCCCCTTTTTAATAAGTTAGTTTCCACGCCGATTTTTTTTTCGATTCTAAACCCGATCACCCCGTTTGCAAGCAGGTTGAACGTTACTAAGAACAACCAACAATCCGAGATGTTTTTAATGTCCTATATGAATACTGCTTTTCTTTTGTTAAAAATCTTCAATTAATGTTTTCCACAACAAAAGTAAACCGGGGAAATCACTCTATCTCTAACCCCAACCGTCAGATTGGCCTGAAATTTTTTCTACAAGTAGAAGTCATTACCAACTGCCTACTGTAAAAATTTCAGCTTGATGAGTTGTGCCGTTAATTTTTAAAAAATAGTGATAGGTTTATTACACAAAAAAGTATAATTATTCCACAACAAACGTAAAACGGGGAAATCACTCTATCTCAAACAACAAACATCAGATTGGCCTGAAATTTTTTCTACAAGTAGAAGTCATTACCAACTGCCTTCAGAGAAAATTTCAGCTTGATGAGTTGTGCCGTTATTTTTTAAAAAATATTGATAGGTTTATTACACAAAAAAGTATAAATTTTCCACAACAAACGTAAAACGGGGAAATCACTCTATCTCAAACAACAAACATCAGATTGGCCTGAATTTTTTCTACAAGTAGAAGTCATTACCAACTGCCTTCTGTGAAAATTTCAGCTTGATAAACTGTGCCGTTAATTTTTAAAAAATAGTGATAGGTTTATTACACAAAAAAGTATAATTATTCCACAACAAACGTAAAACGGGGAAATCACTCTATCTCAAACAACAAACATCAGATTGGCCTGAAATTTTTTCTACAAGTAGAAGTCATTACCAACTGCCTTCTGTGAAAATTTCGGCTTGATAAGTTGCGCCGTTTATTTAAAAAAATCGTAATAGATTTATTACACAAAAAAGTATAATTATTCCACAACAAACGTAAAACGGGGAAATCACTCTATCTCAAACAACAAACATCAGATTGGCCTGAAATTTTTTCTACAAGTAGAAGTCATTACCATCTGCCTTCAGAGAAAATTTCAGCTTGATGAGTTGTGCCGTTATTTTTTAAAAAATATTGATAGGTTTATTACACAAAAAAGTATAAATTTTCCACAACAAACGTAAAACGGGGAAATCACTCTATCTCAAACAACAAACATCAGATTGGCCTGAATTTTTTTTCTACAAGTAGAAGTCATTACCAACTGCCTACTGTAAAAATTTCAGCTTGATGAGTTGTGCCGTTATTTTTTAAAAAATATTGATAGGTTTATTACACAAAAAAGTATAAATTTTCCACAACAAACGTAAAACGGGGAAATCACTCTATCTCAAACAACAAACATCAGATTGGCCTGAATTTTTTTCTACAAGTAGAAGTCATTACCAACTGCCTTCTGTGAAAATTTCAGCTTGATAAACTGTGCCGTTAATTTTTAAAAAATAGTGATAGGTTTATTACACAAAAAAGTATAATTATTCCACAACAAACGTAAAACGGGGAAATCACTCTATCTCAAACAACAAACATCAGATTGGCCTGAAATTTTTTCTACAAGTAGAAGTCATTACCAACTGCCTTCTGTAAAAATTTCGGCTTGATAAGTTGCGCCGTTTATTTAAAAAAATCGTAATAGATTTATTACACAAAAAAGTATAATTATTCCACAACAAACGTAAAACGGGGAAATCACTCTATCTCAAACAACAAACATCAGATTGGCCTGAAATTTTTTCTACAAGTAGAAGTCATTACCATCTGCCTTCAGAGAAAATTTCAGCTTGATGAGTTGTGCCGTTATTTTTTAAAAAATATTGATAGGTTTATTACACAAAAAAGTATAAATTTTCCACAACAAACGTAAAACGGGGAAATCACTCTATCTCAAACAACAAACATCAGATTGGCCTGAAATTTTTTCTACAAGTAGAAGTCATTACCAACTACCTGCTGTAAAAATGTCAGCTTGATGAGTTGTGCCGTTATTTTTAAAAAAATATTGATAGGTTTATTACACAAAAAAGTATAAATTTTCCACAACAAACGTAAAACGGGGAAATCACTCTATCTCAAACAACAAACATCAGATTGGCCTGAAATTTTTTCTACAAGTAGAAGTCATTACCATCTGCCTTCAGAGAAAATTTCAGCTTGATGAGTTGTGCCGTTATTTTTTAAAAAATATTGATAGGTTTATTACACAAAAAAGTATAAATTTTCCACAACAAACGTAAAACGGGGAAATCACTCTATCTCAAACAACAAACATCAGATTGGCCTGAATTTTTTTCTACAAGTAGAAGTCATTACCAACTGCCTTCTGTGAAAATTTCAGCTTGATAAACTGTGCCGTTAATTTTTAAAAAATAGTGATAGGTTTATTACACAAAAAAGTATAATTATTCCACAACAAACGTAAAACGGGGAAATCACTCTATCTCAAACAACAAACATCAGATTGGCCTGAAATTTTTTCTACAAGTAGAAGTCATTACCAACTGCCTTCTGTGAAAATTTCGGCTTGATAAGTTGCGCCGTTTATTTAAAAAAATCGTAATAGATTTATTACACAAGAGTAAAACAGGCAAATCGCTCTATCTCTAACCCCAACCTTCAGATTGGCCTGAAATTGTTTCTACAAGTAGAAATTATTGCAAACTCATCCATTATGGAGTAGTCACTACAAAGCGCAAAAAAAAAAAAAAAAAAAAAAAAGTTCAGATTCCCTAACACAGACATCAGATTTCAGGTGCTAAGACTCATTGCCGTATCTCATGGGGAAACTTTGAGCCAGGCTTCCCCTTTTTAATAAGTTAGTTTCCACGCCGATTTTTTTTTCGATTCTAAACCCGATCACCCCGTTTGCAAGCAGGTTGAACGTTACTAAGAACAACCAACAATCCGAGATGTTTTTAATGTCCTATATGAATACTGCTTTTCTTTTGTTAAAAATCTTCAATTAATGTTTTCCACAACAAAAGTAAACCGGGGAAATCACTCTATCTCTAACCCCAACCGTCAGATTGGCCTGAAATTTTTTCTACAAGTAGAAGTCATTACCAACTGCCTACTGTAAAAATTTCAGCTTGATGAGTTGTGCCGTTAATTTTTAAAAAATAGTGATAGGTTTATTACACAAAAGAGTATAAATTTTCCACAACAAACGTAAAACGGGGAAATCACTCTATCTCAAACAACAAACATCAGATTGGCCTGAAATTTTTTCTACAAGTAGAAGTCATTACCATCTGCCTTCAGAGAAAATTTCAGCTTGATGAGTTGTGCCGTTAATTGTTAAAAAATAGTGATAGGTTTATTACACAAAAAAGTATAAATTTTCCACAACAAACGTAAAACGGGGAAATCACTCTATCTCAAACAACAAACATCAGATTGGCCTGAAATTTTTTCTACAAGTAGAAGTCATTACCAACTGCCTTCTGTGAAAATTTCGGCTTGATAAGTTGCGCCGTTTATTTAAAAAAATCGTAATAGATTTATTACACAAAAAAGTATAATTATTCCACAACAAACGTAAAACGGGGAAATCACTCTATCTCAAACAACAAACATCAGATTGGCCTGAAATTTTTTCTACAAGTAGAAGTCATTACCATCTGCCTTCAGAGAAAATTTCAGCTTGATGAGTTGTGCCGTTATTTTTTAAAAAATATTGATAGGTTTATTACACAAAAAAGTATAAATTTTCCACAACAAACGTAAAACGGGGAAATCACTCTATCTCAAACAACAAACATCAGATTGGCCTGAAATTTTTTCTACAAGTAGAAGTCATTACCATCTGCCTTCAGAGAAAATTTCAGCTTGATGAGTTGTGCCGTTATTTTTTAAAAAATATTGATAGGTTTATTACACAAAAAAGTATAAATTTTCCACAACAAACGTAAAACGGGGAAATCACTCTATCTCAAACAACAAACATCAGATTGGCCTGAATTTTTTTCTACAAGTAGAAGTCATTACCAACTGTCTTCTGTGAAAATTTCAGCTTGATAAACTGTGCCGTTAATTTTTAAAAAATAGTGATAGGTTTATTACACAAAAAAGTATAATTATTCCACAACAAACGTAAAACGGGGAAATCACTCTATCTCAAACAACAAACATCAGATTGGCCTGAAATTTTTTCTACAAGTAGAAGTCATTACCAACTGCCTTCTGTGAAAATTTCGGCTTGATAAGTTGCGCCGTTTATTTAAAAAAATCGTAATAGATTTATTACACAAGAGTAAAACAGGCAAATCGCTCTATCTCTAACCCCAACCTTCAGATTGGCCTGAAATTGTTTCTACAAGTAGAAATTATTGCAAACTCAACCATTATGGAGTAGTCACTACAAAGCGCAAAAAAAAAAAAAAAAAAAAAAAAAAAAAAAAAGTTCAGATTCCCTAACACAGACATCAGATTTCAGGTGCTAAGACTCATTGCCGTGTCTCATGGGGAAACTTTGAGCCAGGCTTCCCCTTTTTAATAAGTTAGTTTCCACGCCGATTTTTTTTTTCGATTCTAAACCCGATCACCCCGTTTGCAAGCAGGTTGAACGTTACTAAGAACAACCAACAATCCGAGATGTTTTTAATGTCCTATATGAATACTGCTTTTCTTTTGTTAAAAATCTTCAATTAATGTTTTCCACAACAAAAGTAAACCGGGGAAATCACTCTATCTCTAACCCCAACCGTCAGATTGGCCTGAAATTTTTTCTACAAGTAGAAGTCATTACCATCTGCCTTCAGAGAAAATTTCAGCTTGATGAGTTGTGTCGTTATTTTTTAAAAAATATTGATAGGTTTATTACACAAAAAAGTATAAATTTTCCACAACAAACGTAAAACGGGGAAATCACTCTATCTCAAACAACAAACATCAGATTGGCCTGAAATTTTTTCTACAAGTAGAAGTCATTACCATCTGCCTTCAGAGAAAATTTCAGCTTGATGAGTTGTGCCGTTAATTTTTAAAAAATAGTGATAGGTTTATTACACAAAAAAGTATAAATTTTCCACAACAAACGTAAAACGGGGAAATCACTCTATCTCAAACAACAAACATCAGATTGGCCTGAAATTTTTTCTACAAGTAGAAGTCATTACCATCTGCCTTCAGAGAAAATTTCAGCTTGATGAGTTGTGTCGTTATTTTTTAAAAAATATTGATAGGTTTATTACACAAAAAAGTATAAATTTTCCACAACAAACGTAAAACGGGGAAATCACTCTATCTCAAACAACAAACATCAGATTGGCCTGAAATTTTTTCTACAAGTAGAAGTCATTACCATCTACCTTCAGAGAAAATTTCAGCTTGATGAGTTGCGCCGTTAATTTTTAAAAAATAGTGATAGGTTTATTACACAAAAAAGTATAATTATTCCACAACAAACGTAAAACGGGGAAATCACTCTATCTCAAACAACAAACATCAGATTGGCCTGAAATTTTTTCTACAAGTAGAAGTCATTACCATCTGCCTTCAGAGAAAATTTCAGCTTGATGAGTTGTGCCGTTATTTTTTAAAAAATATTGATAGGTTTATTACACAAAAAAGTATAAATTTTCCACAACAAACGTAAAACGGGGAAATCACTCTATCTCAAACAACAAACATCAGATTGGCCTGAATTTTTTTCTACAAGTAGAAGTCATTACCAACTGCCTTCTGTGAAAATTTCAGCTTGATAAACTGTGCCGTTAATTTTTAAAAAATAGTGATAGGTTTATTACACAAAAAAGTATAATTATTCCACAACAAACGTAAAACGGGGAAATCACTCTATCTCAAACAACAAACATCAGATTGGCCTGAAATTTTTTCTACAAGTAGAAGTCATTACCAACTGCCTTCTGTGAAAATTTCGGCTTGATAAGTTGCGCCGTTTATTTAAAAAAATCGTAATAGATTTATTACACAAAAAAGTATAATTATTCCACAACAAACGTAAAACGGGGAAATCACTCTATCTCAAACAACAAACATCAGATTGGCCTGAATTTTTTTCTACAAGTAGAAGTCATTACCAACTGCCTTCTGTGAAAATTTCAGCTTGATAAACTGTGCCGTTAATTTTTAAAAAATAGTGATAGGTTTATTACACAAAAAAGTATAATTATTCCACAACAAACGTAAAACGGGGAAATCACTCTATCTCAAACAACAAACATCAGATTGGCCTGAAATTTTTTCTACAAGTAGAAGTCATTACCATCTACCTTCAGAGAAAATTTCAGCTTGATGAGTTGCGCCGTTAATTTTTAAAAAATAGTGATAGGTTTATTACACAAAAAAGTATAATTATTCCACAACAAACGTAAAACGGGGAAATCACTCTATCTCAAACAACAAACATCAGATTGGCCTGAAATTTTTTCTACAAGTAGAAGTCATTACCATCTGCCTTCAGAGAAAATTTCAGCTTGATGAGTTGTGCCGTTATTTTTTAAAAAATATTGATAGGTTTATTACACAAAAAAGTATAAATTTTCCACAACAAACGTAAAACGGGGAAATCACTCTATCTCAAACAACAAACATCAGATTGGCCTGAATTTTTTTTCTACAAGTAGAAGTCATTACCAACTGCCTACTGTAAAAATTTCAGCTTGATGAGTTGTGCCGTTATTTTTTAAAAAAATATTGATAGGTTTATTACACAAAAAAGTATAAATTTTCCACAACAAACGTAAAACGGGGAAATCACTCTATCTCAAACAACAAACATCAGATTGGCCTGATTTTTTTTCTACAAGTAGAAGTCATTACCAACTGCCTTCTGTGAAAATTTCAGCTTGATAAACTGTGCCGTTAATTTTTAAAAAATAGTGATAGGTTTATTACACAAAAAAGTATAATTATTCCACAACAAACGTAAAACGGGGAAATCACTCTATCTCAAACAACAAACATCAGATTGGCCTGAAATTTTTTCTACAAGTAGAAGTCATTACCAACTGCCTTCTGTGAAAATTTCGGCTTGATAAGTTGCGCCGTTTATTTAAAAAAATCGTAATAGATTTATTACACAAAAAAGTATAATTATTCCACAACAAACGTAAAACGGGGAAATCACTCTATCTCAAACAACAAACATCAGATTGGCCTGAAATTTTTTCTACAAGTAGAAGTCATTACCATCTGCCTTCTGAGAAAATTTCAGCTTGATGAGTTGTGCCGTTATTTTTTAAAAAATATTGATAGGTTTATTACACAAAAAAGTATAAATTTTCCACAACAAACGTAAAACGGGGAAATCACTCTATCTCAAACAATAAACATCAGATTGGCCTGAATTTTTTTCTACAAGTAGAAGTCATTACCAACTGCCTTCTGTGAAAATTTCAGCTTGATAAACTGTGCCGTTAATTTTAAAAAAATAGTGATAGGTTTATTACACAAAAAAGTATAATTATTCCACAACAAACGTAAAACGGGGAAATCACTCTATCTCAAACAACAAACATCAGATTGGCCTGAAATTTTTTCTACAAGTAGAAGTCATTACCAACTACCTGCTGTAAAAATTTCAGCTTGATGAGTTGTGCCGTTATTTTTTAAAAAATATTGATAGGTTTATTACACAAAAAAGTATAAATTTTCCACAACAAACGTAAAACGGGGAAATCACTCTATCTCAAACAACAAACATCAGATTGGCCTGAAATTTTTTCTACAAGTAGAAGTCATTACCATCTGCCTTCAGAGAAAATTTCAGCTTGATGAGTTGTGCCGTTATTTTTTAAAAAATATTGATAGGTTTATTACACAAAAAAGTATAAATTTTCCACAACAAACGTAAAACGGGGAAATCACTCTATCTCAAACAACAAACATCAGATTGGCCTGAATTTTTTTCTACAAGTAGAAGTCATTGCCAACTGCCTTCTGTGAAAATTTCAGCTTGATAAACTGTGCCGTTAATTTTTAAAAAATAGTGATAGGTTTATTACACAAAAAAGTATAATTACTCCACAACAAACGTAAAACGGGGAAATCACTCTATCTCAAACAACAAACATCAGATTGGCCTGAAATTTTTTCTACAAGTAGAAGTCATTACCAACTGCCTTCTGTGAAAATTTCGGCTTGATAAGTTGCGCCGTTTATTTAAAAAAATCGTAATAGATTTATTACACAAGAGTAAAACAGGCAAATCGCTCTATCTCTAACCCCAACCTTCAGATTGGCCTGAAATTGTTTCTACAAGTAGAAATTATTGCAAACTCAACCATTATGGAGTAGTCACTACAAAGCGCAAAAAAAAAAAAAAAAAAAAAAAAAAAAAAAAAGTTCAGATTCCCTAACACAGACATCAGATTTCAGGTGCTAAGACTCATTGCCGTGTCTCATGGGGAAACTTTGAGCCAGGCTTCCCCTTTTTAATAAGTTAGTTTCCACGCCGATTTTTTTTTTCGATTCTAAACCCGATCACCCCGTTTGCAAGCAGGTTGAACGTTACTAAGAACAACCAACAATCCGAGATGTTTTTAATGTCCTATATGAATACTGCTTTTCTTTTGTTAAAAATCTTCAATTAATGTTTTCCACAACAAAAGTAAACCGGGGAAATCACTCTATCTCTAACCCCAACCGTCAGATTGGCCTGAAATTTTTTCTACAAGTAGAAGTCATTACCAACTGCCTACTGTAAAAATTTCAGCTTGATGAGTTGTGCCGTTAATTTTTTAAAAAATAGTGATAGGTTTATTACACAAAAAAGTATAAATTTTCCACAACAAACGTAAAACGGGGAAATCACTCTATCTCTAACCCCAACCGTCAGATTGGCCTGAAATTTTTTCTACAAGTAGAAGTCATTACCAACTGCCTACTGTAAAAATTTCAGCTTGATGAGTTGTGCCGTTAATTTTTAAAAAATAGTGATAGGTTTATTACACAAAAAAGTATAAATTTTCCACAACAAACGTAAAACGGGGAAATCACTCTATCTCAAACAACAAACATCAGATTGGCCTGAAATTTTTTCTACAAGTAGAAGTCATTACCATCTGCCTTCAGAGAAAATTTCAGCTTGATGAGTTGTGCCGTTATTTTTTAAAAAATATTGATAGGTTTATTACACAAAAATGTATAAATTTTCCACAACAAACGTAAAACGGGGAAATCACTCTATCTCAAACAACAAACATCAGATTGGCCTGAATTTTTTTCTACAAGTAGAAGTCATTACCAACTGCCTTCTGTGAAAATTTCAGCTTGATAAACTGTGCCGTTAATTTTTAAAAAATAGTGATAGGTTTATTACACAAAAAAGTATAATTATTCCACAACAAACGTAAAACGGGGAAATCACTCTATCTCAAACAACAAACATCAGATTGGCCTGAAATTTTTTCTACAAGTAGAAGTCATTACCAACTGCCTTCTGTGAAAATTTCGGCTTGATAAGTTGCGCCGTTTATTTAAAAAAATCGTAATAGATTTATTACACAAAAAAGTATAATTATTCCACAACAAACGTAAAACGGGGAAATCACTCTATCTCAAACAACAAACATCAGATTGGCCTGAAATTTTTTCTACAAGTAGAAGTCATTACCATCTGCCTTCAGAGAAAATTTCAGCTTGATGAGTTGTGCCGTTATTTTTTAAAAAATATTGATAGGTTTATTACACAAAAAAGTATAAATTTTCCACAACAAACGTAAAACGGGGAAATCACTCTATCTCAAACAACAAACATCAGATTGGCCTGAATTTTTTTTCTACAAGTAGAAGTCATTACCAACTGCCTACTGTAAAAATTTCAGCTTGATGAGTTGTGCCGTTATTTTTTAAAAAAATATTGATAGGTTTATTACACAAAAAAGTATAAATTTTCCACAACAAACGTAAAACGGGGAAATCACTCTATCTCAAACAACAAACATCAGATTGGCCTGATTTTTTTTCTACAAGTAGAAGTCATTACCAACTGCCTTCTGTGAAAATTTCAGCTTGATAAACTGTGCCGTTAATTTAAAAAAAATAGTGATAGGTTTATTACACAAAAAAGTATAATTATTCCACAACAAACGTAAAACGGGGAAATCACTCTATCTCAAACAACAAACATCAGATTGGCCTGAAATTTTTTCTACAAGTAGAAGTCATTACCATCTGCCTTCTGAGAAAATTTCAGCTTGATGAGTTGTGCCGTTATTTTTTAAAAAATATTGATAGGTTTATTACACAAAAAAGTATAAATTTTCCACAACAAACGTAAAACGGGGAAATCACTCTATCTCAAACAATAAACATCAGATTGGCCTGAATTTTTTTCTACAAGTAGAAGTCATTACCAACTGCCTTCTGTGAAAATTTCAGCTTGATAAACTGTGCCGTTAATTTTAAAAAAATAGTGATAGGTTTATTACACAAAAAAGTATAATTATTCCACAACAAACGTAAAACGGGGAAATCACTCTATCTCAAACAACAAACATCAGATTGGCCTGAAATTTTTTCTACAAGTAGAAGTCATTACCAACTACCTGCTGTAAAAATTTCAGCTTGATGAGTTGTGCCGTTATTTTTTAAAAAATATTGATAGGTTTATTACACAAAAAAGTATAAATTTTCCACAACAAACGTAAAACGGGGAAATCACTCTATCTCAAACAACAAACATCAGATTGGCCTGAAATTTTTTCTACAAGTAGAAGTCATTACCATCTGCCTTCAGAGAAAATTTCAGCTTGATGAGTTGTGCCGTTATTTTTTAAAAAATATTGATAGGTTTATTACACAAAAAAGTATAAATTTTCCACAACAAACGTAAAACGGGGAAATCACTCTATCTCAAACAACAAACATCAGATTGGCCTGAATTTTTTTCTACAAGTAGAAGTCATTGCCAACTGCCTTCTGTGAAAATTTCAGCTTGATAAACTGTGCCGTTAATTTTTAAAAAATAGTGATAGGTTTATTACACAAAAAAGTATAATTACTCCACAACAAACGTAAAACGGGGAAATCACTCTATCTCAAACAACAAACATCAGATTGGCCTGAAATTTTTTCTACAAGTAGAAGTCATTACCAACTGCCTTCTGTGAAAATTTCGGCTTGATAAGTTGCGCCGTTTATTTAAAAAAATCGTAATAGATTTATTACACAAGAGTAAAACAGGCAAATCGCTCTATCTCTAACCCCAACCTTCAGATTGGCCTGAAATTGTTTCTACAAGTAGAAATTATTGCAAACTCAACCATTATGGAGTAGTCACTACAAAGCGCAAAAAAAAAAAAAAAAAAAAAAAAAAAAAAAAGTTCAGATTCCCTAACACAGACATCAGATTTCAGGTGCTAAGACTCATTGCCGTGTCTCATGGGGAAACTTTGAGCCAGGCTTCCCCTTTTTAATAAGTTAGTTTCCACGCCGATTTTTTTTTTCGATTCTAAACCCGATCACCCCGTTTGCAATCAGGTTGAACGTTACTAAGAACAACCAACAATCCGAGATGTTTTTAATGTCCTATATGAATACTGCTTTTCTTTTGTTAAAAATCTTCAATTAATGTTTTCCACAACAAAAGTAAACCGGGGAAATCACTCTATCTCTAACCCCAACCGTCAGATTGGCCTGAAATTTTTTCTACAAGTAGAAGTCATTACCAACTGCCTACTGTAAAAATTTCAGCTTGATGAGTTGTGCCGTTAATTTTTTAAAAAATAGTGATAGGTTTATTACACAAAAAAGTATAAATTTTCCACAACAAACGTAAAACGGGGAAATCACTCTATCTCTAACCCCAACCGTCAGATTGGCCTGAAATTTTTTCTACAAGTAGAAGTCATTACCAACTGCCTACTGTAAAAATTTCAGCTTGATGAGTTGTGCCGTTAATTTTTAAAAAATAGTGATAGGTTTATTACACAAAAAAGTATAAATTTTCCACAACAAACGTAAAACGGGGAAATCACTCTATCTCAAACAACAAACATCAGATTGGCCTGAAATTTTTTCTACAAGTAGAAGTCATTACCATCTGCCTTCAGAGAAAATTTCAGCTTGATGAGTTGTGCCGTTATTTTTTAAAAAATATTGATAGGTTTATTACACAAAAATGTATAAATTTTCCACAACAAACGTAAAACGGGGAAATCACTCTATCTCAAACAACAAACATCAGATTGGCCTGAATTTTTTTCTACAAGTAGAAGTCATTACCAACTACCTTCTGTGAAAATTTCAGCTTGATAAACTGTGCCGTTAATTTTTAAAAAATAGTGATAGGTTTATTACACAAAAAAGTATAATTATTCCACAACAAACGTAAAACGGGGAAATCACTCTATCTCAAACAACAAACATCAGATTGGCCTGAAATTTTTTCTACAAGTAGAAGTCATTACCAACTGCCTACTGTAAAAATTTCAGCTTGATGAGTTGTGCCGTTAATTTTTAAAAAATAGTGATAGGTTTATTACACAAAAAAGTATAATTATTCCACAACAAACGTAAAACGGGGAAATCACTCTATCTCAAACAACAAACATCAGATTGGCCTGAAATTTTTTCTACAAGTAGAAGTCATTACCATCTGCCTTCAGAGAAAATTTCAGCTTGATGAGTTGTGCCGTTAATTTAAAAAAAATAGTGATAGGTTTATTACACAAAAAAAGTATAATTATTCCACAACAAACGTAAAACGGGGAAATCACTCTATCTCAAACAACAAACATCAGATTGGCCTGAAATTTTTTCTACAAGTAGAAGTCATTACCAACTGCCTGCTGTAAAAATTTCAGCTTGATGAGTTGTGCCGTTATTTTTTAAAAAATATTGATAGGTTTATTACACAAAAAAGTATAAATTTTCCACAACAAACGTAAAACGGGGAAATCACTCTATCTCAAACAACAAACATCAGATTGGCCTGAAATTTTTTCTACAAGTAGAAGTCATTACCATCTGCCTTCAGAGAAAATTTCAGCTTGATGAGTTGTGCCGTTATTTTTTAAAAAATATTGATAGGTTTATTACACAAAAAAGTATAAATTTTCCACAACAAACGTAAAACGGGGAAATCACTCTATCTCAAACAACAAACATCAGATTGGCCTGAATTTTTTTCTACAAGTAGAAGTCATTACCAACTGCCTTCTGTGAAAATTTCAGCTTGATAAACTGTGCCGTTAATTTTTAAAAAATAGTGATAGGTTTATTACACAAAAAAGTATAATTATTCCACAACAAACGTAAAACGGGGAAATCACTCTATCTCAAACAACAAACATCAGATTGGCCTGAAATTTTTTCTACAAGTAGAAGTCATTACCAACTGCCTTCTGTGAAAATTTCGGCTTGATAAGTTGCGCCGTTTATTTAAAAAAATCGTAATAGATTTATTACACAAGAGTAAAACAGGCAAATCGCTCTATCTCTAACCCCAACCTTCAGATTGGCCTGAAATTGTTTCTACAAGTAGAAATTATTGCAAACTCAACCATTATGGAGTAGTCACTACAAAGCGCAAAAAAAAAAAAAAAAAAAAAAAAAAAGTTCAGATTCCCTAACACAGACATCAGATTTCAGGTGCTAAGACTCATTGCCGTGTCTCATGGGGAAACTTTGAGCCAGGCTTCCCCTTTTTAATAAGTTAGTTTCCACGCCGATTTTTTTTTCGATTCTAAACCCGATCACCCCGTTTGCAAGCAGGTTGAACGTTACTAAGAACAACCAACAATCCGAGATGTTTTTAATGTCCTATATGAATACTGCTTTTCTTTTGTTAAAAATCTTCAATTAATGTTTTCCACAACAAAAGTAAACCGGGGAAATCACTCTATCTCTAACCCCAACCGTCAGATTGGCCTGAAATTTTTTCTACAAGTAGAAGTCATTACCAACTGCCTACTGTAAAAATTTCAGCTTGATGAGTTGTGCCGTTAATTTTTAAAAAATAGTGATAGGTTTATTACACAAAAAAGTATAAATTTTCCACAACAAACGTAAAACGGGGAAATCACTCTATCTCAAACAACAAACATCAGATTGGCCTGAAATTTTTTCTACAAGTAGAAGTCATTACCATCTGCCTTCAGAGAAAATTTCAGCTTGATGAGTTGTGCCGTTAATTTTTAAAAAATAGTGATAGGTTTATTACACAAAAAAGTATAAATTTTCCACAACAAACGTAAAACGGGGAAATCACTCTATCTCAAACAACAAACATCAGATTGGCCTGAAATTTTTTCTACAAGTAGAAGTCATTACCATCTGCCTTCAGAGAAAATTTCAGCTTGATGAGTTGTGCCGTTATTTTTTAAAAAATATTGATAGGTTTATTACACAAAAAAGTATAAATTTTCCACAACAAACGTAAAACGGGGAAATCACTCTATCTCAAACAACAAACATCAGATTGGCCTGAAATTTTTTCTACAAGTAGAAGTCATTACCATCTGCCTTCAGAGAAAATTTCAGCTTGATGAGTTGTGCCGTTAATTTTTAAAAAATAGTGATAGGTTTATTACACAAAAAAGTATAATTATTCCACAACAAACGTAAAACGGGGAAATCACTCTATCTCAAACAACAAACATCAGATTGGCCTGAAATTTTTTCTACAAGTAGAAGTCATTACCATCTACCTTCAGAGAAAATTTCGGCTTGATGAGTTGCGCCGTTAATTTTTAAAAAATAGTGATAGGTTTATTACACAAAAAAGTATAATTATTCCACAACAAACGTAAAACGGGGAAATCACTCTATCTCAAACAACAAACATCAGATTGGCCTGAAATTTTTTCTACAAGTAGAAGTCATTACCATCTGCCTTCAGAGAAAATTTCAGCTTGATGAGTTGTGCCGTTATTTTTTAAAAAATATTGATAGGTTTATTACACAAAAAAGTATAAATTTTCCACAACAAACGTAAAACGGGGAAATCACTCTATCTCAAACAACAAACATCAGATTGGCCTGAAATTTTTTCTACAAGTAGAAGTCATTACCAACTACCTGCTGTAAAAATTTCAGCTTGATGAGTTGTGCCGTTATTTTTTAAAAAATATTGATAGGTTTATTACACAAAAAAGTATAAATTTTCCACAACAAACGTAAAACGGGGAAATCACTCTATCTCAAACAACAAACATCAGATTGGCCTGAAATTTTTTCTACAAGTAGAAGTCATTACCATCTGCCTTCAGAGAAAATTTCAGCTTGATGAGTTGTGCCGTTATTTTTTAAAAAATATTGATAGGTTTATTACACAAAAAAGTATAAATTTTCCACAACAAACGTAAAACGGGGAAATCACTCTATCTCAAACAACAAACATCAGATTGGCCTGAATTTTTTTCTACAAGTAGAAGTCATTACCAACTGCCTTCTGTGAAAATTTCAGCTTGATAAACTGTGCCGTTAATTTTTAAAAAATAGTGATAGGTTTATTACACAAAAAAGTATAATTATTCCACAACAAACGTAAAACGGGGAAATCACTCTATCTCAAACAACAAACATCAGATTGGCCTGAAATTTTTTCTACAAGTAGAAGTCATTACCATCTGCCTTCAGAGAAAATTTCAGCTTGATGAGTTGTGCCGTTATTTTTTAAAAAATATTGATAGGTTTATTATACAAAAAAGTATAAATTTTCCACAACAAACATAAAACGGGGAAATCACTCTATCTCAAACAACAAACATCAGATTGGCCTGAATTTTTTTCTACAAGTAGAAGTCATTACCAACTACCTTCTGTGAAAATTTCAGCTTGATAAACTGTGCCGTTAATTTTTAAAAAATAGTGATAGGTTTATTACACAAAAAAGTATAATTATTCCACAACAAACGTAAAACGGGGAAATCACTCTATCTCAAACAACAAACATCAGATTGGCCTGAAATTTTTTCTACAAGTAGAAGTCATTACCAACTGCCTACTGTAAAAATTTCAGCTTGATGAGTTGTGCCGTTAATTTTTAAAAAAATAGTGATAGGTTTATTACACAAAAAAGTATAAATTTTCCACAACAAACGTAAAACGGGGAAATCACTCTATCTCTAACCCCAACCGTCAGATTGGCCTGAAATTTTTTCTACAAGTAGAAGTCATTACCAACTGCCTACTGTAAAAATTTCAGCTTGATGAGTTGTGCCGTTAATTTTTAAAAAATAGTGATAGGTTTATTACACAAAAAAGTATAAATTTTCCACAACAAACGTTAAACGGGGAAATCACTCTATCTCAAACAACAAACATCAGATTGGCCTGAAATTTTTTCTACAAGTAGAAGTCATTACCATCTGCCTTCAGAGAAAATTTCAGCTTGATGAGTTGTGCCGTTATTTTTTAAAAAATATTGATAGGTTTATTATACAAAAAAGTATAAATTTTCCACAACAAACATAAAACGGGGAAATCACTCTATCTCAAACAACAAACATCAGATTGGCCTGAATTTTTTTCTACAAGTAGAAGTCATTACCAACTACCTTCTGTGAAAATTTCAGCTTGATAAACTGTGCCGTTAATTTTTAAAAAATAGTGATAGGTTTATTACACAAAAAAGTATAATTATTCCACAACAAACGTAAAACGGGGAAATCACTCTATCTCAAACAACAAACATCAGATTGGCCTGAAATTTTTTCTACAAGTAGAAGTCATTACCAACTGCCTACTGTAAAAATTTCAGCTTGATGAGTTGTGCCGTTAATTTTTAAAAAATAGTGATAGGTTTATTACACAAAAAAGTATAATTATTCCACAACAAACGTAAAACGGGGAAATCACTCTATCTCAAACAACAAACATCAGATTGGCCTGAAATTTTTTCTACAAGTAGAAGTCATTACCATCTGCCTTCAGAGAAAATTTCAGCTTGATGAGTTGTGCCGTTAATTTAAAAAAAATAGTGATAGGTTTATTACACAAAAAAGTATAATTATTCCACAACAAACGTAAAACGGGGAAATCACTCTATCTCAAACAACAAACATCAGATTGGCCTGAAATTTTTTCTACAAGTAGAAGTCATTACCAACTGCCTGCTGTAAAAATTTCAGCTTGATGAGTTGTGCCGTTATTTTTTAAAAAATATTGATAGGTTTATTACACAAAAAAGTATAAATTTTCCACAACAAACGTAAAACGGGGAAATCACTCTATCTCAAACAACAAACATCAGATTGGCCTGAAATTTTTTCTACAAGTAGAAGTCATTACCATCTGCCTTCAGAGAAAATTTCAGCTTGATGAGTTGTGCCGTTATTTTTTAAAAAATATTGATAGGTTTATTACACAAAAAAGTATAAATTTTCCACAACAAACGTAAAACGGGGAAATCACTCTATCTCAAACAACAAACATCAGATTGGCCTGAATTTTTTTCTACAAGTAGAAGTCATTACCAACTGCCTTCTGTGAAAATTTCAGCTTGATAAACTGTGCCGTTAATTTTTAAAAAATAGTGATAGGTTTATTACACAAAAAAGTATAATTATTCCACAACAAACGTAAAACGGGGAAATCACTCTATCTCAAACAACAAACATCAGATTGGCCTGAAATTTTTTCTACAAGTAGAAGTCATTACCAACTGCCTTCTGTGAAAATTTCGGCTTGATAAGTTGCGCCGTTTATTTAAAAAAATCGTAATAGATTTATTACACAAGAGTAAAACAGGCAAATCGCTCTATCTCTAACCCCAACCTTCAGATTGGCCTGAAATTGTTTCTACAAGTAGAAATTATTGCAAACTCAACCATTATGGAGTAGTCACTACAAAGCGCAAAAAAAAAAAAAAAAAAAAAAAAAAAAAAAAAAAAAAAAAAAAAAAAAAAAAAAATGTTCAGATTCCCTAACACAGACATCAGATTTCAGGTGCTAAGACTCATTGCCGTGTCTCATGGGGAAACTTTGAGCCAGGCTTCCCCTTTTTAATAAGTTAGTTTCCACGCCGATTTTTTTTTCGATTCTAAACCCGATCACCCCGTTTGCAAGCAGGTTGAACGTTACTAAGAACAACCAACAATCCGAGATGTTTTTAATGTCCTATATGAATACTGCTTTTCTTTTGTTAAAAATCTTCAATTAATGTTTTCCACAACAAAAGTAAACCGGGGAAATCACTCTATCTCTAACCCCAACCGTCAGATTGGCCTGAAATTTTTTCTACAAGTAGAAGTCATTACCAACTGCCTACTGTAAAAATTTCAGCTTGATGAGTTGTGCCGTTAATTTTTAAAAAATAGTGAGGTTTATTACACAAAAAAGTATAATTATTCCACAACAAACGTAAAACGGGGAAATCACTCTATCTCAAACAACAAACATCAGATTGGCCTGAAATTTTTTCTACAAGTAGAAGTCATTACCATCTGCCTTCAGAGAAAATTTCAGCTTGATGAGTTGTGCCGTTAATTTTTAAAAAATAGTGATAGGTTTATTACACAAAAAAAGTATAATTATTCCACAACAAACGTAAAACGGGGAAATCACTCTATCTCAAACAACAAACATCAGATTAGCCTGAAATTTTTTCTACAAGTAGAAGTCATTACCAACTGCCTGCTGTAAAAATTTCAGCTTGATGAGTTGTTGTGTTATTTTTTAAAAAATATTGATAGGTTTATTACACAAAAAAGTATAAATTTTCCACAACAAACGTAAAACGGGGAAATCACTCTATCTCAAACAACAAACATCAGATTGGCCTGAATTTTTTTCTACAAGTAGAAGTCATTACCAACTGCCTTCTGTGAAAATTTCAGCTTGATAAACTGTGCCGTTAATTTTTAAAAAATAGTGATAGGTTTATTACACAAAAAAGTATAATTACTCCACAACAAACGTAAAACGGGGAAATCACTCTATCTCAAACAACAAACATCAGATTGGCCTGAAATTTTTTCTACAAGTAGAAGTCATTACCATCTGCCTTCAGAGAAAATTTCAGCTTGATGAGTTGTGCCGTTATTTTTTAAAAAATATTGATAGGTTTATTACACAAAAAAGTATAAATTTTCCACAACAAACGTAAAACGGGGAAATCACTCTATCTCAAACAACAAACATCAGATTGGCCTGAATTTTTTTCTACAAGTAGAAGTCATTACCAACTGCCTTCTGTGAAAATTTCAGCTTGATAAACTGTGCCGTTAATTTTTAAAAAATAGTGATAGGTTTATTACACAAAAAAGTATAATTACTCCACAACAAACGTAAAACGGGGAAATCACTCTATCTCAAACAACAAACATCAGATTGGCCTGAAATTTTTTCTACAAGTAGAAGTCATTACCAACTGCCTTCTGTGAAAATTTCGGCTTGATAAGTTGCGCCGTTTATTTAAAAAAATCGTAATAGATTTATTACACAAGAGTAAAACAGGCAAATCGCTCTATCTCTAACCCCAACCTTCAGATTGGCCTGAAATTGTTTCTACAAGTAGAAATTATTGCAAACTCAACCATTATGGAGTAGTCACTACAAAGCGCAAAAAAAAAAAAAAAAAAAAAAAAAAAAGTTCAGATTCCCTAACACAGACATCAGATTTCAGGTGCTAAGACTCATTGCCGTATCTCATGGGGAAACTTTGAGCCAGGCTTCCCCTTTTTAATAAGTTAGTTTCCACGCCGATTTTTTTTTTCGATTCTAAACCCGATCACCCCGTTTGCAAGCAGGTTGAACGTTACTAAGAACAACCAACAATCCGAGATGTTTTTAATGTCCTATATGAATACTGCTTTTCTTTTGTTAAAAATCTTCAATTAATGTTTTCCACAACAAAAGTAAACCGGGGAAATCACTCTATCTCTAACCCCAACAGTCAGATTGGCCTGAAATTTTTTCTACAAGTAGAAGTCATTACCAACTGCCTACTGTAAAAATTTCAGCTTGATGAGTTGTGCCGTTAATTTTTTAAAAAATAGTGATAGGTTTATTACACAAAAAAGTATAAATTTTCCACAACAAACGTAAAACGGGGAAATCACTCTATCTCTAACCCCAACCGTCAGATTGGCCTGAAATTTTTTCTACAAGTAGAAGTCATTACCAACTGCCTACTGTAAAAATTTCAGCTTGATGAGTTGTGCCGTTAATTTTTAAAAAATAGTGATAGGTTTATTACACAAAAAAGTATAAATTTTCCACAACAAACGTAAAACGGGGAAATCACTCTATCTCAAACAACAAACATCAGATTGGCCTGAAATTTTTTCTACAAGTAGAAGTCATTACCATCTGCCTTCAGAGAAAATTTCAGCTTGATGAGTTGTGCCGTTATTTTTTAAAAAATATTGATAGGTTTATTACACAAAAAAGTATAAATTTTCCACAACAAACGTAAAACGGGGAAATCACTCTATCTCAAACAACAAACATCAGATTGGCCTGAATTTTTTTCTACAAGTAGAAGTCATTACCAACTACCTTCTGTGAAAATTTCAGCTTGATAAACTGTGCCGTTAATTTTTAAAAAATAGTGATAGGTTTATTACACAAAAAAGTATAATTATTCCACAACAAACGTAAAACGGGGAAATCACTCTATCTCAAACAACAAACATCAGATTGGCCTGAAATTTTTTCTACAAGTAGAAGTCATTACCAACTGCCTACTGTAAAAATTTCAGCTTGATGAGTTGTGCCGTTAATTTTTAAAAAATAGTGATAGGTTTATTACACAAAAAAGTATAATTATTCCACAACAAACGTAAAACGGGGAAATCACTCTATCTCAAACAACAAACATCAGATTGGCCTGAAATTTTTTCTACAAGTAGAAGTCATTACCAACTGCCTGCTGTAAAAATTTCAGCTTGATGAGTTGTGCCGTTATTTTTTAAAAAATATTGATAGGTTTATTACACAAAAAAGTATAAATTTTCCACAACAAACGTAAAACGGGGAAATCACTCTATCTCAAACAACAAACATCAGATTGGCCTGAAATTTTTTCTACAAGTAGAAGTCATTACCATCTGCCTACAGAGAAAATTTCAGCTTGATGAGTTGTGCCGTTATTTTTTAAAAAATATTGATAGGTTTATTACACAAAAAAGTATAAATTTTCCACAACAAACGTAAAACGGGGAAATCACTCTATCTCAAACAACAAACATCAGATTGGCCTGAAATTTTTTCTACAAGTAGAAGTCATTACCAACTGCCTACTGTAAAAATTTCAGCTTGATGAGTTGTGCCGTTAATTTTTAAAAAATAGTGATAGGTTTATTACACAAAAAAGTATAAATTTTCCACAACAAACGTAAAACGGGGAAATCACTCTATCTCAAACAACAAACATCAGATTGGCCTGAAATTTTTTCTACAAGTAGAAGTCATTACCATCTGCCTTCAGAGAAAATTTCAGCTTGATGAGTTGTGCCGTTATTTTTTAAAAAATATTGATAGGTTTATTACACAAAAAAGTATAAATTTTCCACAACAAACGTAAAACGGGGAAATCACTCTATCTCAAACAACAAACATCAGATTGGCCTGAATTTTTTTCTACAAGTAGAAGTCATTACCAACTGCCTTCTGTGAAAATTTCAGCTTGATAAACTGTGCCGTTAATTTTTAAAAAATAGTGATAGGTTTATTACACAAAAAAGTATAATTACTCCACAACAAACGTAAAACGGGGAAATCACTCTATCTCAAACAACAAACATCAGATTGGCCTGAAATTTTTTCTACAAGTAGAAGTCATTACCAACTGCCTTCTGTGAAAATTTCGGCTTGATAAGTTGCGCCGTTTATTTAAAAAAATCGTAATAGATTTATTACACAAGAGTAAAACAGGCAAATCGCTCTATCTCTAACCCCAACCTTCAGATTGGCCTGAAATTGTTTCTACAAGTAGAAATTATTGCAAACTCAACCATTATGGAGTAGTCACTACAAAGCGCAAAAAAAAAAAAAAAAAAAAAAAAAAAATAAAGATTCCCTAACACAGACATCAGATTTCAGGTGCTAAGACTCATTGCCGTGTCTCATGGGGAAACTTTGAGCCAGGCTTCCCCTTTTTAATAAGTTAGTTTCCACGCCGATTTTTTTTTTCGATTCTAAACCCGATCACCCCGTTTGCAAGCAGGTTGAACGTTACTAAGAACAACCAACAATCCGAGATGTTTTTAATGTCCTATATGAATACTGCTTTTCTTTTGTTAAAAATCTTCAATTAATGTTTTCCACAACAAAAGTAAACCGGGGAAATCACTCTATCTCTAACCCCAACAGTCAGATTGGCCTGAAATTTTTTCTACAAGTAGAAGTCATTACCAACTGCCTACTGTAAAAATTTCAGCTTGATGAGTTGTGCCGTTAATTTTTTAAAAAATAGTGATAGGTTTATTACACAAAAAAGTATAAATTTTCCACAACAAACGTAAAACGGGGAAATCACTCTATCTCTAACCCCAACCGTCAGATTGGCCTGAAATTTTTTCTACAAGTAGAAGTCATTACCAACTGCCTACTGTAAAAATTTCAGCTTGATGAGTTGTGCCGTTAATTTTTAAAAAATAGTGATAGGTTTATTACACAAAAAAGTATAAATTTTCCACAACAAACGTAAAACGGGGAAATCACTCTATCTCAAACAACAAACATCAGATTGGCCTGAAATTTTTTCTACAAGTAGAAGTCATTACCATCTGCCTTCAGAGAAAATTTCAGCTTGATGAGTTGTGCCGTTATTTTTTAAAAAATATTGATAGGTTTATTACACAAAAAAGTATAAATTTTCCACAACAAACGTAAAACGGGGAAATCACTCTATCTCAAACAACAAACATCAGATTGGCCTGAATTTTTTTCTACAAGTAGAAGTCATTACCAACTACCTTCTGTGAAAATTTCAGCTTGATAAACTGTGCCGTTAATTTTTAAAAAATAGTGATAGGTTTATTACACAAAAAAGTATAATTATTCCACAACAAACGTAAAACGGGGAAATCACTCTATCTCAAACAACAAACATCAGATTGGCCTGAAATTTTTTCTACAAGTAGAAGTCATTACCAACTGCCTACTGTAAAAATTTCAGCTTGATGAGTTGTGCCGTTAATTTTTAAAAAATAGTGATAGGTTTATTACACAAAAAAGTATAATTATTCCACAACAAACGTAAAACGGGGAAATCACTCTATCTCAAACAACAAACATCAGATTGGCCTGAAATTTTTTCTACAAGTAGAAGTCATTACCAACTGCCTGCTGTAAAAATTTCAGCTTGATGAGTTGTGCCGTTATTTTTTAAAAAATATTGATAGGTTTATTACACAAAAAAGTATAAATTTTCCACAACAAACGTAAAACGGGGAAATCACTCTATCTCAAACAACAAACATCAGATTGGCCTGAAATTTTTTCTACAAGTAGAAGTCATTACCATCTGCCTACAGAGAAAATTTCAGCTTGATGAGTTGTGCCGTTATTTTTTAAAAAATATTGATAGGTTTATTACACAAAAAAGTATAAATTTTCCACAACAAACGTAAAACGGGGAAATCACTCTATCTCAAACAACAAACATCAGATTGGCCTGAATTTTTTTCTACAAGTAGAAGTCATTACCAACTTCCTTCTGTGAAAATTTCAGCTTGATAAACTGTGCCGTTAATTTTTAAAAAATAGTGATAGGTTTATTACACAAAAAAGTATAATTATTCCACAACAAACGTAAAACGGGGAAATCACTCTATCTCAAACAACAAACATCAGATTGGCCTGAAATTTTTTCTACAAGTAGAAGTCATTACCAACTGCCTTCTGTGAAAATTTCGGCTTGATAAGTTGCGCCGTTTATTTAAAAAAAATCGTAATAGATTTATTACACAAGAGTAAAACAGGCAAATCGCTCTATCTCTAACCCCAACCTTCAGATTGGCCTGAAATTGTTTCTACAAGTAGAAATTATTGCAAACTCAACCATTATGGAGTAGTCACTACAAAGCGCAAAAAAAAAAAAAAAAAAAAAAAAAAAGTTCAGATTCCCTAACACAGACATCAGATTTCAGGTGCTAAGACTCATTGCCGTGTCACATGGGGAAACTTTGAGCCAGGCTTCCCCTTTTTAATAAGTTAGTTTCCACGCCGATTTTTTTTTCGATTCTAAACCCGATCACCCCGTGTGCAAGCAGGTTGAACGTTACTAAGAACAACCAACAATCCGAGATGTTTTTAATGTCCTATATGAATACTGCTTTTCTTTTGTTAAAAATCTTCAATTAATGTTTTCCACAACAAAAGTAAACCGGGGAAATCACTCTATCTCTAACCTTAACCGTCAGATTGGCCTGAAATTTTTTCTACAAGTAGAAGTCATTACCAACTGCCTACTGTAAAAATTTCAGCTTGATGAGTTGTGCCGTTCATTTTTAAAAAATAGTGATAGGTTTATTACACAAAAAAGTATAATTATTCCACAACAAACGTAAAACGGGGAAATCACTCTATCTCAAACAACAAACATCAGATTGGCCTGAAATTTTTTCTACAAGTAGAAGTCATTACCATCTGCCTTCAGAGAAAATTTCAGCTTGATGAGCTGTGCCGTTATTTTTTAAAAAATATTGATAGGTTTATTACACAAAAAAGTATAAATTTTCCACAACAAACGTAAAACGGGGAAATCACTCTATCTCAAACAACAAACATCAGATTGGCCTGAAATTTTTTCTACAAGTAGAAGTCATTACCATCTGCCTTCAGAGAAAATTTCAGCTTGATGAGCTGTGCCGTTAATTTTTAAAAAATAGTGATAGGTTTATTACACAAAAAAGTATAATTATTCCACAACAAACGTAAAACGGGGAAATCACTCTATCTCAAACAACAAACATCAGATTGGCCTGAAATTTTTTCTACAAGTAGAAGTCATTGCCATCTGCCTTCAGAGAAAATTTCAGCTTGATGAGTTGCGCCGTTAATTTTTAAAAAATAGTGATAGGTTTATTACACAAAAAAGTATAATTATTCCACAACAAACGTAAAACGGGGAAATCACTCTATCTCAAACAACAAACATCAGATTGGCCTGAAATTTTTTCTACAAGTAGAAGTCATTGCCATCTGCCTTCAGAGAAAATTTCAGCTTGATGAGTTGTGCCGTTATTTTTTAAAAAATATTGATAGGTTTATTACACAAAAAAGTATAAATTTTCCACAACAAACGTAAAACGGGGAAATCACTCTATCTCAAACAACAAACATCAGATTGGCCTGAATTTTTTTCTACAAGTAGAAGTCATTACCAACTGCCTTCTGTGAAAATTTCAGCTTGATAAACTGTGCCGTTATTTTTTAAAAAATATTGATAGGTTTATTACACAAAAAAGTATAAATTTTCCACAACAAACGTAAAACGGGGAAATCACTCTATCTCAAACAACAAACATCAGATTGGCCTGAAATTTTTTCTACAAGTAGAAGTCATTACCAACTGCCTTCTGTGAAAATTTCGGCTTGATAAGTTGCGCCGTTTGTTTAAAAAAATCGTAATAGATTTATTACACAAGAGTAAAACAGGCAAATCGCTCTATCTCTAACCCCAACCTTCAGATTGGCCTGAAATTGTTTCTACAAGTAGAAATTATTGCAAACTCAACCATTATGGAGTAGTCACTACAAAGCGCAAAAAAAAAAAAAAAAAAAAAAAAAAAAAAAAAAAAAAAAAAAAAAAAAAGTTTAGATTCCCTAACACAGACATCAGATTTCAGGTGCTACGACTCATTGCCGTGTCTCATGGGGAAACTTTGAGCCAGGCTTCCCCTTTTTAATAAGTTAGTTTCCACGCCGATTTTTTTTTCGATTCTAAACCCGATCACCCCGTTTGCAAGCAGGTTGAACGTTACTAAGAACAACCAACAATCCGAGATGTTTTTAATGTCCTATATGAATACTGCTTTTCTTTTGTTAAAAATCTTCAATTAATGTTTTCCACAACAAAAGTAAACCGGGGAAATCACTCTATCTCTAACCCCAACCGTCAGATTGGCCTGAAATTTTTTCTACAAGTAGAAGTCATTACCAACTGCCTACTGTAAAAATTTCAGCTTGATGAGTTGCGCCGTTAATTTTTAAAAAATAGTGATAGGTTTATTACACAAAAAAGTATAATTATTCCACAACAAACGTAAAACGGGGAAATCACTCTATCTCAAACAACAAACATCAGATTGGCCTGAAATTTTTTCTACAAGTAGAAGTCATTGCCATCTGCCTTCAGAGAAAATTTCAGCTTGATGAGTTGTGCCGTTATTTTTTAAAAAATATTGATAGGTTTATTACACAAAAAAGTATAAATTTTCCACAACAAACGTAAAACGGGGAAATCACTCTATCTCAAACAACAAACATCAGATTGGCCTGAATTTTTTTCTACAAGTAGAAGTCATTACCAACTGCCTTCTGTGAAAATTTCAGCTTGATAAACTGTGCCGTTAATTTTTAAAAAATAGTGATAGGTTTATTACACAAAAAGTATAATTATTCCACAACAAACGTAAAACGGGGAAATCACTCTATCTCAAACAACAAACATCAGATTGGCCTGAAATTTTTTCTACAAGTAGAAGTCATTACCAACTGCCTTCTGTGAAAATTTCGGCTTGATAAGTTGCGCCGTTTATTTAAAAAAAATCGTAATAGATTTATTACACAAGAGTAAAACAGGCAAATCGCTCTATCTCTAACCCCAACCTTCAGATTGGCCTGAAATTGTTTCTACAAGTAGAAATTATTGCAAACTCAACCATTATGGAGTAGTCACTACAAAGCGCAAAAAAAAAAAAAAAAAAAAAAAAAAAAAAAAAAAAAAAAAAAAAAAAAAAAAAAAAAGTTCAGATTCCCTAACACAGACATCAGATTTCAGGTGCTAAGACTCATTGCCGTGTCTCATGGGGAAACTTTGAGCCAGGCTTCCCCTTTTTAATAAGTTAGTTTCCACGCCGATTTTTTTTTCGATTCTAAACCCGATCACCCCGTTTGCAAGCAGGTTGAACGTTACTAAGAACAACCAACAATCCGAGATGTTTTTAATGTCCTATATGAATACTGCTTTTCTTTTGTTAAAAATCTTCAATTAATGTTTTCCACAACAAAAGTAAACCGGGGAAATCACTCTATCTCTAACCCCAACCGTCAGATTGGCCTGAAATTTTTTCTACAAGTAGAAGTCATTACCAACTGCCTACTGTAAAAATTTCAGCTTGATGAGTTGTGCCGTTAATTTTTAAAAAATAGTGATAGGTTTATTACACAAAAAAGTATAAATTTTCCACAACAAACGTAAAACGGGGAAATCACTCTATCTCAAACAACAAACATCAGATTGGCCTGAAATTTTTTCTACAAGTAGAAGTCATTACCATCTGCCTTCAGAGAAAATTTCAGCTTGATGAGCTGTGCCGTTATTTTTTAAAAAATATTGATAGGTTTATTACACAAAAAAGTATAAATTTTCCACAACAAACGTAAAACGGGGAAATCACTCTATCTCAAACAACAAACATCAGATTGGCCTGAAATTTTTTCTACAAGTAGAAGTCATTACCATCTGCCTTCAGAGAAAATATCAGCTTGATGAGTTGTGCCGTTAATTTTTAAAAAATAGTGATAGGTTTATTACACAAAAAAGTATAATTATTCCACAACAAACGTAAAACGGGGAAATCACTCTATCTCAAACAACAAACATCAGATTGGCCTGAAATTTTTTCTACAAGTAGAAGTCATTACCAACTGCCTGCTGTAAAAATTTCAGCTTGATGAGTTGTGCCGTTATTTTTTAAAAAATATTGATAGGTTTATTACACAAAAAAGTATAAATTTTCCACAACAAACGTAAAACGGGGAAATCACTCTATCTCAAACAACAAACATCAGATTGGCCTGAAATTTTTTCTACAAGTAGAAGTCATTACCATCTGCCTTCAGAGAAAATTTCAGCTTGATGAGTTTTGCCGTTAATTTTAAAAAAATAGTGATAGGTTTATTACACAAAAAAGTATAATTATTCCACAACAAACGTAAAACGGGGAAATCACTCTATCTCAAACAACAAACATCAGATTGGCCTGAAATTTTTTCTACAAGTAGAAGTCATTACCATCTGCCTTCAGAGAAAATTTCAGCTTGATGAGTTGCGCCGTTTATTTTAAAAAAATAGTGATAGGTTTATTACACAAAAAAGTATAATTATTCCACAACAAACGTAAAACGGGGAAATCACTCTATCTCAAACAACAAACATCAGATTGGCCTGAATTTTTTTCTACAAGTAGAAGTCATTACCAACTGCCTTCTGTGAAAATTTCAGCTTGATAAACTGTGCCGTTAATTTTTAAAAAATAGTGATAGGTTTATTACACAAAAAAGTATAATTATTCCACAACAAACGTAAAACGGGGAAATCACTCTATCTCAAACAACAAACATCAGATTGGCCTGAAATTTTTTCTACAAGTAGAAGTCATTACCAACTGCCTTCTGTGAAAATTTCGGCTTGATAAGTTGCGCCGTTTATTTAAAAAAATCGTAATAGATTTATTACACAAGAGTAAAACAGGCAAATCGCTCTATCTCTAACCCCAACCTTCAGATTGGCCTGAAATTGTTTCTACAAGTAGAAATTATTTCAAACTCAACCATTATGGAGTAGTCACTACAAAGCGTAAAAAAAAAAAAAAAAAAAAAAGAAAAAAAAAAAAAAAAAAAAAAGTTCAGATTCCCTAACACAGACATCAGATTTCAGGTGCTAAGACTCATTGCCGTGTCTCATGGGGAAACTTTGAGCCAGGCTTCCCCTTTTTAATAAGTTAGTTTCCACGCCGATTTTTTTTTCGATTCTAAACCCGATCATATCGTTTGCAAGCAGGTTGAACGTTACTAAGAACAACCAACAATCCGAGATGTTTTTAATGTCCTATATGAATACTGCTTTTCTTTTGTTAAAAATCTTCAATTAATGTTTTCCACAACAAAAGTAAACCGGGGAAATCACTCTATCTCTAACCCCAACCGTCAGATTGGCCTGAAATTTTTTCTACAAGTAGAAGTCATTACCAACTGCCTACTGTAAAAATTTCAGCTTGATGAGTTGTGCCGTTAATTTTTAAAAAATAGTGATAGGTTTATTACACAAAAAAGTATAAATTTTCCACAACAAACGTAAAACGGGGAAATCACTCTATCTCAAACAACAAACATCAGATTGGCCTGAAATTTTTTCTACAAGTAGAAGTCATTACCATCTGCCTTCAGAGAAAATTTCAGCTTGATGAGCTGTGCCGTTATTTTTTAAAAAATATTGATAGGTTTATTACACAAAAAAGTATAAATTTTCCACAACAAACGTAAAACGGGGAAATCACTCTATCTCAAACAACAAACATCAGATTGGCCTGAAATTTTTTCTACAAGTAGAAGTCATTACCATCTGCCTTCAGAGAAAATTTCAGCTTGATGAGTTGTGCCGTTAATTTTTAAAAAATAGTGATAGGTTTATTACACAAAAAAGTATAATTATTCCACAACAAACGTAAAACGGGGAAATCACTCTATCTCAAACAACAAACATCAGATTGGCCTGAAATTTTTTCTACAAGTAGAAGTCATTGCCATCTGCCTTCAGAGAAAATTTCAGTTTGATGAGTTGTGCCGTTATTTTTTTAAAAATATTGATAGGTTTATTACACAAAAAAGTATAAATTTTCCACAACAAACGTAAAACGGGGAAATCACTCTATCTCAAACAACAAACATCAGATTGGCCTGAATTTTTTTCTACAAGTAGAAGTCATTACCAACTGCCTTCTGTGAAAATTTCAGCTTGATAAACTGCGCCGTTAATTTTTAAAAAAATAGTGATAGGTTTATTACACAAAAAAGTATAATTATTCCACAACAAACGTAAAACGGGGAAATCACTCTATCTCAAACAACAAACGTCAGATTGGCCTGAAATTTTTTCTACAAGTAGAAGTCATTACCAACTGCCTTCTGTGAAAATTTCGGCTTGATAAGTTGCGCCGTTTATTTAAAAAAATCGTAATAGATTTATTACACAAGAGTAAAACAGGCAAATCGCTCTATCTCTAACCCCAACCTTCAGATTGGCCTGAAATTGTTTCTACAAGTAGAAATTATTGCAAACTCAACCATTATGGAGTAGTCACTACAAAGCGTAAAAAAAAAAAAAAAAAAAAAGAAAAAAAAAAAAAAAAAAAAAAAGTTCAGATTCCCTAACACAGACATCAGATTTCAGGTGCTAAGACTCATTGCCGTGTCTCATGGGGAAACTTTGAGCCAGGCTTCCCCTTTTTAATAAGTTAGTTTCCACGCCGATTTTTTTTTCGATTCTAAACCCGATCATATCGTTTGCAAGCAGGTTGAACGTTACTAAGAACAACCAACAATCCGAGATGTTTTTAATGTCCTATATGAATACTGCTTTTCTTTTGTTAAAAATCTTCAATTAATGTTTTCCACAACAAAAGTAAACCGGGGAAATCACTCTATCTCTAACCCCAACCGTCAGATTGGCCTGAAATTTTTTCTACAAGTAGAAGTCATTACCAACTGCCTACTGTAAAAATTTCAGCTTGATGAGTTGTGCCGTTAATTTTTAAAAAATAGTGATAGGTTTATTACACAAAAAAGTATAAATTTTCCACAACAAACGTAAAACGGGGAAATCACTCTATCTCAAACAACAAACATCAGATTGGCCTGAAATTTTTTCTACAAGTAGAAGTCATTACCATCTGCCTTCAGAGAAAATTTCAGCTTGATGAGCTGTGCCGTTATTTTTTAAAAAATATTGATAGGTTTATTACACAAAAAAGTATAAATTTTCCACAACAAACGTAAAACGGGGAAATCACTCTATCTCAAACAACAAACATCAGATTGGCCTGAAATTTTTTCTACAAGTAGAAGTCATTACCATCTGCCTTCAGAGAAAATTTCAGCTTGATGAGTTGTGCCGTTAATTTTTAAAAAATAGTGATAGGTTTATTACACAAAAAAGTATAATTATTCCACAACAAACGTAAAACGGGGAAATCACTCTATCTCAAACAACAAACATCAGATTGGCCTGAAATTTTTTCTACAAGTAGAAGTCATTACCATCTGCCTTCAGAGAAAATTTCAGCTTGATGAGTTGCGCCGTTAATTTTAAAAAAATAGTGATAGGTTTATTACACAAAAAAGTATAATTATTCCACAACAAACGTAAAACGGGGAAATCACTCTATCTCAAACAACAAACATCAGATTGGCCTGAAATTTTTTCTACAAGTAGAAGTCATTACCATCTGCCTTCAGAGAAAATTTCAGCTTGATGAGTTGTGCCGTTATTTTTTAAAAAATATTGATAGGTTTATTACACAAAAAAGTATAAATTTTCCACAACAAACGTAAAACGGGGAAATCACTCTATCTCAAACAACAAACATCAGATTGGCCTGAATTTTTTTCTACAAGTAGAAGTCATTACCAACTGCCTTCTGTGAAAATTTCAGCTTGATAAACTGTGCCGTTAATTTTTAAAAAATAGTGATAGGTTTATTACACAAAAAAGTATAATTATTCCACAACAAACGTAAAACGGGGAAATCACTCTATCTCAAACAACAAACATCAGATTGGCCTGAAATTTTTTCTACAAGTAGAAGTCATTACCAACTGCCTACTGTAAAAATTTCAGCTTGATGAGTTGTGCCGTTAATTTTTAAAAAATAGTGATAGGTTTATTACACAAAAAAGTATAAATTTTCCACAACAAACGTAAAACGGGGAAATCACTCTATCTCAAACAACAAACATCAGATTGGCCTGAATTTTTTTCTACAAGTAGAAGTCATTACCAACTGCCTTCTGTGAAAATTTCAGCTTGATAAACTGTGCCGTTAATTTTTAAAAAATAGTGATAGGTTTATTACACAAAAAAGTATAATTATTCCACAACAAACGTAAAACGGGGAAATCACTCTATCTCAAACAACAAACATCAGATTGGCCTGAAATTTTTTCTACAAGTAGAAGTCATTACCAACTGCCTACTGTAAAAATTTCAGCTTGATGAGTTGTGCCGTTAATTTTTAAAAAATAGTGATAGGTTTATTACACAAAAAAGTATAAATTTTCCACAACAAACGTAAAACGGGGAAATCACTCTATCTCAAACAACAAACATCAGATTGGCCTGAAATTTTTTCTACAAGTAGAAGTCATTACCATCTGCCTTCAGAGAAAATTTCAGCTTGATGAGTTGTGCCGTTATTTTTTAAAAAATATTGATAGGTTTATTACACAAAAAAGTATAAATTTTCCACAACAAACGTAAAACGGGGAAATCACTCTATCTCAAACAACAAACATCAGATTGGCCTGAAATTTTTTCTACAAGTAGAAGTCATTACCATCTGCCTTCAGAGAAAATTTCAGCTTGATGAGTTGTGCCGTTAATTTTTAAAAAATAGTGATAGGTTTATTACACAAAAAAGTATAAATTTTCCACAACAAACGTAAAACGGGGAAATCACTCTATCTCAAACAACAAACATCAGATTGGCCTGAAATTTTTTCTACAAGTAGAAGTCATTACCATCTGCCTTCAGAGAAAATTTCAGCTTGATGAGTTGTGCCGTTAATTTTTAAAAAATAGTGATAGGTTTATTACACAAAAAAGTATAAATTTTCCACAACAAACGTAAAACGGGGAAATCACTCTATCTCAAACAACAAACATCAGATTGGCCTGAAATTTTTTCTACAAGTAGAAGTCATTACCATCTGCCTTCAGAGAAAATTTCAGCTTGATGAGCTGTGCCGTTATTTTTTAAAAAATATTGATAGGTTTATTACACAAAAAAGTATAAATTTTCCACAACAAACGTAAAACGGGGAAATCACTCTATCTCAAACAACAAACATCAGATTGGCCTGAAATTTTTTCTACAAGTAGAAGTCATTACCAACTGCCTGCTGTAAAAATTTCAGCTTGATGAGTTGTGCCGTTATTTTTTAAAAAATATTGATAGGTTTATTACACAAAAAAGTATAAATTTTCCACAACAAACGTAAAACGGGGAAATCACTCTATCTCAAACAACAAACATCAGATTGGCCTGAAATTTTTTCTACAAGTAGAAGTCATTACCATCTGCCTTCAGAGAAAATTTCAGCTTGATGAGTTGCGCCGTTAATTTAAAAAAAATAGTGATAGGTTTATTACACAAAAAAGTATAATTATTCCACAACAAACGTAAAACGGGGAAATCACTCTATCTCAAACAACAAACATCAGATTGGCCTGAAATTTTTTCTACAAGTAGAAGTCATTGCCATCTGCCTTCAGAGAAAATTTCAGTTTGATGAGTTGTGCCGTTATTTTTTTAAAAATATTGATAGGTTTATTACACAAAAAAGTATAAATTTTCCACAACAAACGTAAAACGGGGAAATCACTCTATCTCAAACAACAAACATCAGATTGGCCTGAATTTTTTTCTACAAGTAGAAGTCATTACCAACTGCCTTCTGTGAAAATTTCAGCTTGATAAACTGCGCCGTTAATTTTAAAAAAAATAGTGATAGGTTTATTACACAAAAAAGTATAATTATTCCACAACAAACGTAAAACGGGGAAATCACTCTATCTCAAACAACAAACATCAGATTGGCCTGAAATTTTTTCTACAAGTAGAAGTCATTACCAACTGCCTTCTGTGAAAATTTCGGCTTGATAAGTTGCGCCGTTTATTTAAAAAAATCGTAATAGATTTATTACACAAGAGTAAAACAGGCAAATCGCTCTATCTCTAACCCCAACCTTCAGATTGGCCTGAAATTGTTTCTACAAGTAGAAATTGTTGCAAACTCAACCATTATGGAGTAGTCACTACAAAGCGCAAAAAAAAAAAAAAAAAAAAAAAAAAAAAAAAAAAAAAAGTTCAGATTCCCTAACACAGACATCAGATTTCAGGTGCTAAGACTCATTGCCGTGTCTCATGGGGAAACTTTGAGCCAGGCTTCCCCTTTTTAATAAGTTAGTTTCCACGCCGATTTTTTTTTCGATTCTAAACCCGATCACCCCGTTTGCAAGCAGGTTGAACGTTACTAAGAACAACCAACAATCCGAGATGTTTTTAATGTCCTATATGAATACTGCTTTTCTTTTGTTAAAAATCTTCAATTAATGTTTTCCACAACAAAAGTAAACCGGGGAAATCACTCTATCTCTAACCCCAACCGTCAGATTGGCCTGAAATTTTTTCTACAAGTAGAAGTCATTACCAACTGCCTACTGTAAAAATTTCAGCTTGATGAGTTGTGCCGTTAATTTTTAAAAAATAGTGATAGGTTTATTACACAAAAAAGTATAAATTTTCCACAACAAACGTAAAACGGGGAAATCACTCTATCTCAAACAACAAACATCAGATTGGCCTGAAATTTTTTCTACAAGTAGAAGTCATTACCATCTGCCTTCAGAGAAAATTTCAGCTTGATGAGCTGTGCCGTTATTTTTTAAAAAATATTGATAGGTTTATTACACAAAAAAGTATAAATTTTCCACAACAAACGTAAAACGGGGAAATCACTCTATCTCAAACAACAAACATCAGATTGGCCTGAAATTTTTTCTACAAGTAGAAGTCATTACCATCTGCCTTCAGAGAAAATATCAGCTTGATGAGTTGTGCCGTTAATTTTTAAAAAATAGTGATAGGTTTATTACACAAAAAAGTATAATTATTCCACAACAAACGTAAAACGGGGAAATCACTCTATCTCAAACAACAAACATCAGATTGGCCTGAAATTTTTTCTACAAGTAGAAGTCATTACCAACTGCCTACTGTAAAAATTTCAGCTTGATGAGTTGTGCCGTTAATTTTTAAAAAATAGTGATAGGTTTATTACACAAAAAAGTATAAATTTTCCACAACAAACGTAAAACGGGGAAATCACTCTATCTCAAACAACAAACATCAGATTGGCCTGAAATTTTTTCTACAAGTAGAAGTCATTACCATCTGCCTTCAGAGAAAATTTCAGCTTGATGAGCTGTGCCGTTATTTTTTAAAAAATATTGATACGTTTATTACACAAAAAAGTATAAATTTTCCACAACAAACGTAAAACGGGGAAATCACTCTATCTCAAACAACAAACATCAGATTGGCCTGAAATTTTTTCTACAAGTAGAAGTCATTACCATCTGCCTTCAGAGAAAATTTCAGCTTGATGAGTTGTGCCGTTAATTTTTAAAAAATAGTGATAGGTTTATTACACAAAAAAGTATAAATTTTCCACAACAAACGTAAAACGGGGAAATCACTCTATCTCAAACAACAAACATCAGATTGGCCTGAAATTTTTTCTACAAGTAGAAGTCATTACCATCTGCCTTCAGAGAAAATTTCAGCTTGATGAGCTGTGCCGTTATTTTTTAAAAAATATTGATAGGTTTATTACACAAAAAAGTATAAATTTTCCACAACAAACGTAAAACGGGGAAATCACTCTATCTCAAACAACAAACATCAGATTGGCCTGAAATTTTTTCTACAAGTAGAAGTCATTACCATCTGCCTTCAGAGAAAATTTCAGCTTGATGAGTTGTGCCGTTAATTTTTAAAAAATAGTGATAGGTTTATTACACAAAAAAGTATAATTATTCCACAACAAACGTAAAACGGGGAAATCACTCTATCTCAAACAACAAACATCAGATTGGCCTGAAATTTTTTCTACAAGTAGAAGTCATTACCAACTGCCTGCTGTAAAAATTTCAGCTTGATGAGTTGTGCCGTTATTTTTTAAAAAATATTGATAGGTTTATTACACAAAAAAGTATAAATTTTCCACAACAAACGTAAAACGGGGAAATCACTCTATCTCAAACAACAAACATCAGATTGGCCTGAAATTTTTTCTACAAGTAGAAGTCATTACCATCTGCCTTCAGAGAAAATTTCAGCTTGATGAGTTTTGCCGTTAATTTTTAAAAAATAGTGATAGGTTTATTACACAAAAAAGTATAATTATTCCACAACAAACGTAAAACGGGGAAATCACTCTATCTCAAACAACAAACATCAGATTGGCCTGAAATTTTTTCTACAAGTAGAAGTCATTACCATCTGCCTTCAGAGAAAATTTCAGCTTGATGAGTTGCGCCGTTAATTTTAAAAAAATAGTGATAGGTTTATTACACAAAAAAGTATAATTATTCCACAACAAACGTAAAACGGGGAAATCACTCTATCTCAAACAACAAACATCAGATTGGCCTGAAATTTTTTCTACAAGTAGAAGTCATTGCCATCTGCCTTCAGAGAAAATTTCAGTTTGATGAGTTGTGCCGTTATTTTTTTAAAAATATTGATAGGTTTATTACACAAAAAAGTATAAATTTTCCACAACAAACGTAAAACGGGGAAATCACTCTATCTCAAACAACAAACATCAGATTGGCCTGAATTTTTTTCTACAAGTAGAAGTCATTACCAACTGCCTTCTGTGAAAATTTCAGCTTGATAAACTGCGCCGTTAATTTTTAAAAAAATAGTGATAGGTTTATTACACAAAAAAGTATAATTATTCCACAACAAACGTAAAACGGGGAAATCACTCTATCTCAAACAACAAACATCAGATTGGCCTGAAATTTTTTCTACAAGTAGAAGTCATTACCAACTGCCTTCTGTGAAAATTTCGGCTTGATAAGTTGCGCCGTTTATTTAAAAAAATCGTAATAGATTTATTACACAAGAGTAAAACAGGCAAATCGCTCTATCTCTAACCCCAACCTTCAGATTGGCCTGAAATTGTTTCTACAAGTAGAAATTGTTGCAAACTCAACCATTATGGAGTAGTCACTACAAAGCGCAAAAAAAAAAAAAAAAAAAAAAAAAAAAAAAAAAAAAAAAAAAAAAAAAAAAAAGTTCAGATTCCCTAACACAGACATCAGATTTCAGGTGCTAAGACTCATTGCCGTGTCTCATGGGGAAACTTTGAGCCAGGCTTCCCCTTTTTAATAAGTTAGTTTCCACGCCGATTTTTTTTTCGATTCTAAACCCGATCACCCCGTTTGCAAGCAGGTTGAACGTTACTAAGAACAACCAACAATCCGAGATGTTTTTAATGTCCTATATGAATACTGCTTTTCTTTTGTTAAAAATCTTCAATTAATGTTTTCCACAACAAAAGTAAACCGGGGAAATCACTCTATCTCTAACCCCAACCGTCAGATTGGCCTGAAATTTTTTCTACAAGTAGAAGTCATTACCAACTGCCTACTGTAAAAATTTCAGCTTGATGAGTTGTGCCGTTAATTTTTAAAAAATAGTGATAGGTTTATTACACAAAAAAGTATAAATTTTCCACAACAAACGTAAAACGGGGAAATCACTCTATCTCAAACAACAAACATCAGATTGGCCTGAAATTTTTTCTACAAGTAGAAGTCATTACCATCTGCCTTCAGAGAAAATTTCAGCTTGATGAGCTGTGCCGTTATTTTTTAAAAAATATTGATAGGTTTATTACACAAAAAAGTATAAATTTTCCACAACAAACGTAAAACGGGGAAATCACTCTATCTCAAACAACAAACATCAGATTGGCCTGAAATTTTTTCTACAAGTAGAAGTCATTACCATCTGCCTTCAGAGAAAATATCAGCTTGATGAGTTGTGCCGTTAATTTTTAAAAAATAGTGATAGGTTTATTACACAAAAAAGTATAATTATTCCACAACAAACGTAAAACGGGGAAATCACTCTATCTCAAACAACAAACATCAGATTGGCCTGAAATTTTTTCTACAAGTAGAAGTCATTACCAACTGCCTGCTGTAAAAATTTCAGCTTGATGAGTTGTGCCGTTATTTTTTAAAAAATATTGATAGGTTTATTACACAAAAAAGTATAAATTTTCCACAACAAACGTAAAACGGGGAAATCACTCTATCTCAAACAACAAACATCAGATTGGCCTGAAATTTTTTCTACAAGTAGAAGTCATTACCATCTGCCTTCAGAGAAAATTTCAGCTTGATGAGTTTTGCCGTTAATTTTAAAAAAATAGTGATAGGTTTATTACACAAAAAAGTATAATTATTCCACAACAAACGTAAAACGGGGAAATCACTCTATCTCAAACAACAAACATCAGATTGGCCTGAAATTTTTTCTACAAGTAGAAGTCATTACCATCTGCCTTCAGAGAAAATTTCAGCTTGATGAGTTGCGCCGTTTATTTTAAAAAAATAGTGATAGGTTTATTACACAAAAAAGTATAATTATTCCACAACAAACGTAAAACGGGGAAATCACTCTATCTCAAACAACAAACATCAGATTGGCCTGAATTTTTTTCTACAAGTAGAAGTCATTACCAACTGCCTTCTGTGAAAATTTCAGCTTGATAAACTGTGCCGTTAATTTTTAAAAAATAGTGATAGGTTTATTACACAAAAAAGTATAATTATTCCACAACAAACGTAAAACGGGGAAATCACTCTATCTCAAACAACAAACATCAGATTGGCCTGAAATTTTTTCTACAAGTAGAAGTCATTACCAACTGCCTTCTGTGAAAATTTCGGCTTGATAAGTTGCGCCGTTTATTTAAAAAAATCGTAATAGATTTATTACACAAGAGTAAAACAGGCAAATCGCTCTATCTCTAACCCCAACCTTCAGATTGGCCTGAAATTGTTTCTACAAGTAGAAATTATTGCAAACTCAACCATTATGGAGTAGTCACTACAAAGCGTAAAAAAAAAAAAAAAAAAAAAAAGAAAAAAAAAAAAAAAAAAAAAAAGTTCAGATTCCCTAACACAGACATCAGATTTCAGGTGCTAAGACTCATTGCCGTGTCTCATGGGGAAACTTTGAGCCAGGCTTCCCCTTTTTAATAAGTTAGTTTCCACGCCGATTTTTTTTTCGATTCTAAACCCGATCATATCGTTTGCAAGCAGGTTGAACGTTACTAAGAACAACCAACAATCCGAGATGTTTTTAATGTCCTATATGAATACTGCTTTTCTTTTGTTAAAAATCTTCAATTAATGTTTTCCACAACAAAAGTAAACCGGGGAAATCACTCTATCTCTAACCCCAACCGTCAGATTGGCCTGAAATTTTTTCTACAAGTAGAAGTCATTACCAACTGCCTACTGTAAAAATTTCAGCTTGATGAGTTGTGCCGTTAATTTTTAAAAAATAGTGATAGGTTTATTACACAAAAAAGTATAAATTTTCCACAACAAACGTAAAACGGGGAAATCACTCTATCTCAAACAACAAACATCAGATTGGCCTGAAATTTTTTCTACAAGTAGAAGTCATTACCATCTGCCTTCAGAGAAAATTTCAGCTTGATGAGCTGTGCCGTTATTTTTTAAAAAATATTGATAGGTTTATTACACAAAAAAGTATAAATTTTCCACAACAAACGTAAAACGGGGAAATCACTCTATCTCAAACAACAAACATCAGATTGGCCTGAAATTTTTTCTACAAGTAGAAGTCATTACCATCTGCCTTCAGAGAAAATTTCAGCTTGATGAGTTGTGCCGTTAATTTTTAAAAAATAGTGATAGGTTTATTACACAAAAAAGTATAATTATTCCACAACAAACGTAAAACGGGGAAATCACTCTATCTCAAACAACAAACATCAGATTGGCCTGAAATTTTTTCTACAAGTAGAAGTCATTGCCATCTGCCTTCAGAGAAAATTTCAGTTTGATGAGTTGTGCCGTTATTTTTTTAAAAATATTGATAGGTTTATTACACAAAAAAGTATAAATTTTCCACAACAAACGTAAAACGGGGAAATCACTCTATCTCAAACAACAAACATCAGATTGGCCTGAATTTTTTTCTACAAGTAGAAGTCATTACCAACTGCCTTCTGTGAAAATTTCAGCTTGATAAACTGCGCCGTTAATTTTTAAAAAAATAGTGATAGGTTTATTACACAAAAAAGTATAATTATTCCACAACAAACGTAAAACGGGGAAATCACTCTATCTCAAACAACAAACATCAGATTGGCCTGAAATTTTTTCTACAAGTAGAAGTCATTACCAACTGCCTTCTGTGAAAATTTCGGCTTGATAAGTTGCGCCGTTTATTTAAAAAAATCGTAATAGATTTATTACACAAGAGTAAAACAGGCAAATCGCTCTATCTCTAACCCCAACCTTCAGATTGGCCTGAAATTGTTTCTACAAGTAGAAATTATTGCAAACTCAACCATTATGGAGTAGTCACTACAAAGCGTAAAAAAAAAAAAAAAAAAAAAAAAGAAAAAAAAAAAAAAAAAAAAAAGTTCAGATTCCCTAACACAGACATCAGATTTCAGGTGCTAAGACTCATTGCCGTGTCTCATGGGGAAACTTTGAGCCAGGCTTCCCCTTTTTAATAAGTTAGTTTCCACGCCGATTTTTTTTTCGATTCTAAACCCGATCATATCGTTTGCAAGCAGGTTGAACGTTACTAAGAACAACCAACAATCCGAGATGTTTTTAATGTCCTATATGAATACTGCTTTTCTTTTGTTAAAAATCTTCAATTAATGTTTTCCACAACAAAAGTAAACCGGGGAAATCACTCTATCTCTAACCCCAACCGTCAGATTGGCCTGAAATTTTTTCTACAAGTAGAAGTCATTACCAACTGCCTACTGTAAAAATTTCAGCTTGATGAGTTGTGCCGTTAATTTTTAAAAAATAGTGATAGGTTTATTACACAAAAAAGTATAAATTTTCCACAACAAACGTAAAACGGGGAAATCACTCTATCTCAAACAACAAACATCAGATTGGCCTGAAATTTTTTCTACAAGTAGAAGTCATTACCATCTGCCTTCAGAGAAAATTTCAGCTTGATGAGCTGTGCCGTTATTTTTTAAAAAATATTGATAGGTTTATTACACAAAAAAGTATAAATTTTCCACAACAAACGTAAAACGGGGAAATCACTCTATCTCAAACAACAAACATCAGATTGGCCTGAAATTTTTTCTACAAGTAGAAGTCATTACCATCTGCCTTCAGAGAAAATTTCAGCTTGATGAGTTGTGCCGTTAATTTTTAAAAAATAGTGATAGGTTTATTACACAAAAAAGTATAAATTTTCCACAACAAACGTAAAACGGGGAAATCACTCTATCTCAAACAACAAACATCAGATTGGCCTGAAATTTTTTCTACAAGTAGAAGTCATTACCATCTGCCTTCAGAGAAAATTTCAGCTTGATGAGTTGCGCCGTTAATTTTAAAAAAATAGTGATAGGTTTATTACACAAAAAAGTATAATTATTCCACAACAAACGTAAAACGGGGAAATCACTCTATCTCAAACAACAAACATCAGATTGGCCTGAAATTTTTTCTACAAGTAGAAGTCATTACCATCTGCCTTCAGAGAAAATTTCAGCTTGATGAGTTGTGCCGTTATTTTTTAAAAAATATTGATAGGTTTATTACACAAAAAAGTATAAATTTTCCACAACAAACGTAAAACGGGGAAATCACTCTATCTCAAACAACAAACATCAGATTGGCCTGAATTTTTTTCTACAAGTAGAAGTCATTACCAACTGCCTTCTGTGAAAATTTCAGCTTGATAAACTGTGCCGTTAATTTTTAAAAAATAGTGATAGGTTTATTACACAAAAAAGTATAATTATTCCACAACAAACGTAAAACGGGGAAATCACTCTATCTCAAACAACAAACATCAGATTGGCCTGAAATTTTTTCTACAAGTAGAAGTCATTACCAACTGCCTACTGTAAAAATTTCAGCTTGATGAGTTGTGCCGTTAATTTTTAAAAAATAGTGATAGGTTTATTACACAAAAAAGTATAAATTTTCCACAACAAACGTAAAACGGGGAAATCACTCTATCTCAAACAACAAACATCAGATTGGCCTGAAATTTTTTCTACAAGTAGAAGTCATTACCATCTGCCTTCAGAGAAAATTTCAGCTTGATGAGCTGTGCCGTTATTTTTTAAAAAATATTGATAGGTTTATTACACAAAAAAGTATAAATTTTCCACAACAAACGTAAAACGGGGAAATCACTCTATCTCAAACAACAAACATCAGATTGGCCTGAAATTTTTTCTACAAGTAGAAGTCATTACCATCTGCCTTCAGAGAAAATTTCAGCTTGATGAGTTGTGCCGTTAATTTTTAAAAAATAGTGATAGGTTTATTACACAAAAAAGTATAAATTTTCCACAACAAACGTAAAACGGGGAAATCACTCTATCTCAAACAACAAACATCAGATTGGCCTGAAATTTTTTCTACAAGTAGAAGTCATTACCATCTGCCTTCAGAGAAAATTTCAGCTTGATGAGTTGTGCCGTTAATTTTTAAAAAATAGTGATAGGTTTATTACACAAAAAAGTATAAATTTTCCACAACAAACGTAAAACGGGGAAATCACTCTATCTCAAACAACAAACATCAGATTGGCCTGAAATTTTTTCTACAAGTAGAAGTCATTACCATCTGCCTTCAGAGAAAATTTCAGCTTGATGAGCTGTGCCGTTATTTTTTAAAAAATATTGATAGGTTTATTACACAAAAAAGTATAAATTTTCCACAACAAACGTAAAACGGGGAAATCACTCTATCTCAAACAACAAACATCAGATTGGCCTGAAATTTTTTCTACAAGTAGAAGTCATTACCAACTGCCTGCTGTAAAAATTTCAGCTTGATGAGTTGTGCCGTTATTTTTTAAAAAATATTGATAGGTTTATTACACAAAAAAGTATAAATTTTCCACAACAAACGTAAAACGGGGAAATCACTCTATCTCAAACAACAAACATCAGATTGGCCTGAAATTTTTTCTACAAGTAGAAGTCATTACCATCTGCCTTCACAGAAAATTTCAGCTTGATGAGTTTTGCCGTTAATTTTTAAAAAATAGTGATAGGTTTATTACACAAAAAAGTATAATTATTCCACAACAAACGTAAAACGGGGAAATCACTCTATCTCAAACAACAAACATCAGATTGGCCTGAAATTTTTTCTACAAGTAGAAGTCATTACCATCTGCCTTCAGAGAAAATTTCAGCTTGATGAGTTGCGCCGTTAATTTAAAAAAAATAGTGATAGGTTTATTACACAAAAAAGTATAATTATTCCACAACAAACGTAAAACGGGGAAATCACTCTATCTCAAACAACAAACATCAGATTGGCCTGAAATTTTTTCTACAAGTAGAAGTCATTGCCATCTGCCTTCAGAGAAAATTTCAGTTTGATGAGTTGTGCCGTTATTTTTTTAAAAATATTGATAGGTTTATTACACAAAAAAGTATAAATTTTCCACAACAAACGTAAAACGGGGAAATCACTCTATCTCAAACAACAAACATCAGATTGGCCTGAATTTTTTTCTACAAGTAGAAGTCATTACCAACTGCCTTCTGTGAAAATTTCAGCTTGATAAACTGCGCCGTTAATTTTTAAAAAAATAGTGATAGGTTTATTACACAAAAAAGTATAATTATTCCACAACAAACGTAAAACGGGGAAATCACTCTATCTCAAACAACAAACATCAGATTGGCCTGAAATTTTTTCTACAAGTAGAAGTCATTACCAACTGCCTTCTGTGAAAATTTCGGCTTGATAAGTTGCGCCGTTTATTTAAAAAAATCGTAATAGATTTATTACACAAGAGTAAAACAGGCAAATCGCTCTATCTCTAACCCCAACCTTCAGATTGGCCTGAAATTGTTTCTACAAGTAGAAATTGTTGCAAACTCAACCATTATGGAGTAGTCACTACAAAGCGCAAAAAAAAAAAAAAAAAAAAAAAAAAAAAAAAAAAAAAAAAAAAAAAAGTTCAGATTCCCTAACACAGACATCAGATTTCAGGTGCTAAGACTCATTGCCGTGTCTCATGGGGAAACTTTGAGCCAGGCTTCCCCTTTTTAATAAGTTAGTTTCCACGCCGATTTTTTTTTCGATTCTAAACCCGATCACCCCGTTTGCAAGCAGGTTGAACGTTACTAAGAACAACCAACAATCCGAGATGTTTTTAATGTCCTATATGAATACTGCTTTTCTTTTGTTAAAAATCTTCAATTAATGTTTTCCACAACAAAAGTAAACCGGGGAAATCACTCTATCTCTAACCCCAACCGTCAGATTGGCCTGAAATTTTTTCTACAAGTAGAAGTCATTACCAACTGCCTACTGTAAAAATTTCAGCTTGATGAGTTGTGCCGTTAATTTTTAAAAAATAGTGATAGGTTTATTACACAAAAAAGTATAAATTTTCCACAACAAACGTAAAACGGGGAAATCACTCTATCTCAAACAACAAACATCAGATTGGCCTGAAATTTTTTCTACAAGTAGAAGTCATTACCATCTGCCTTCAGAGAAAATTTCAGCTTGATGAGCTGTGCCGTTATTTTTTAAAAAATATTGATAGGTTTATTACACAAAAAAGTATAAATTTTCCACAACAAACGTAAAACGGGGAAATCACTCTATCTCAAACAACAAACATCAGATTGGCCTGAAATTTTTTCTACAAGTAGAAGTCATTACCATCTGCCTTCAGAGAAAATATCAGCTTGATGAGTTGTGCCGTTAATTTTTAAAAAATAGTGATAGGTTTATTACACAAAAAAGTATAATTATTCCACAACAAACGTAAAACGGGGAAATCACTCTATCTCAAACAACAAACATCAGATTGGCCTGAAATTTTTTCTACAAGTAGAAGTCATTACCAACTGCCTGCTGTAAAAATTTCAGCTTGATGAGTTGTGCCGTTATTTTTTAAAAAATATTGATAGGTTTATTACACAAAAAAGTATAAATTTTCCACAACAAACGTAAAACGGGGAAATCACTCTATCTCAAACAACAAACATCAGATTGGCCTGAAATTTTTTCTACAAGTAGAAGTCATTACCATCTGCCTTCAGAGAAAATTTCAGCTTGATGAGTTTTGCCGTTAATTTTAAAAAAATAGTGATAGGTTTATTACACAAAAAAGTATAATTATTCCACAACAAACGTAAAACGGGGAAATCACTCTATCTCAAACAACAAACATCAGATTGGCCTGAAATTTTTTCTACAAGTAGAAGTCATTACCATCTGCCTTCAGAGAAAATTTCAGCTTGATGAGTTGCGCCGTTTATTTTAAAAAAATAGTGATAGGTTTATTACACAAAAAAGTATAATTATTCCACAACAAACGTAAAACGGGGAAATCACTCTATCTCAAACAACAAACATCAGATTGGCCTGAAATTTTTTCTACAAGTGGGAGTCATTGCCATCTGCCTTCAGAGAAAATTTCAGTTTGATGAGTTGTGCCGTTATTTTTTTAAAAATATTGATAGGTTTATTACACAAAAAAGTATAAATTTTCCACAACAAACGTAAAACGGGGAAATCACTCTATCTCAAACAACAAACATCAGATTGGCCTGAAATTTTTTCTACAAGTAGAAGTCATTACCAACTGCCTTCTGTGAAAATTTCGGCTTGATAAGTTGCGCCGTTTATTTAAAAAAATCGTAATAGATTTATTACACAAGAGTAAAACAGGCAAATCGCTCTATCTCTAACCCCAACCTTCAGATTGGCCTGAAATTGTTTCTACAAGTAGAAATTATTGCAAACTCAACCATTATGGAGTAGTCACTACAAAGCGCAAAAAAAAAAAAAAAAAAAAAAAAAAAAAAAAAAAAAAAAAAAAAAAAAAAAAAAGTTCAGATTCTCTACCACAGACATCAGATTTCAGGTGCTAAGACTCATTGCCGTGTCACATGGGGAAACTTTGAGCCAGGCTTCCCCTTTTTAATAAGTTAGTTTCCACGCCGATTTTTTTTTCGATTCTAAACCCGATCACCCCGTTTGCAAGCAGGTTGAACGTTACTAAGAACAACCAACAATCCGAGATGTTTTTAATGTCCTATATGAATACTGCTTTTCTTTTGTTAAAAATCTTCAATTAATGTTTTCCACAACAAAAGTAAACCGGGGAAATCACTCTATCTCTAACCCCAACCGTCAGATTGGCCTGAAATTTTTTCTACAAGTAGAAGTCATTACCAACTGCCTACTGTAAAAATTTCAGCTTGATGAGTTGTGCCGTTAATTTTTAAAAAATAGTGATAGGTTTATTACACAAAAAAGTATAAATTTTCCACAACAAACGTAAAACGGGGAAATCACTCTATCTCAAACAACAAACATCAGATTGGCCTGAAATTTTTTCTACAAGTAGAAGTCATTACCATCTGCCTTCAGAGAAAATTTCAGCTTAATGAGCTGTGTCGTTATTTTTTAAAAAATATTGATAGGTTTATTACACAAAAAAGTATAAATTTTCCACAACAAACGTAAAACGGGGAAATCACTCTATCTCAAACAACAAACATCAGATTGGCCTGAAATTTTTTCTACAAGTAGAAGTCATTACCATCTGCCTTCAGAGAAAATTTCAGCTTGATGAGTTGTGCCGTTAATTTTTAAAAAATAGTGATAGGTTTATTACACAAAAAAGTATAATTATTCCACAACAAACGTAAAACGGGGAAATCACTCTATCTCAAACAACAAACATCAGATTGGCCTGAAATTTTTTCTACAAGTAGAAGTCATTACCAACTGCCTGCTGTAAAAATTTCAGCTTGATGAGTTGTGCCGTTATTTTTAAAAAAATATTGATAGGTTTATTACACAAAAAAGTATAAATTTTCCACAACAAACGTAAAACGGGGAAATCACTCTATCTCAAACAACAAACATCAGATTGGCCTGAAATTTTTTCTACAAGTAGAAGTCATTACCATCTGCCTTCAGAGAAAATTTCAGCTTGATGAGTTGTGCCGTTAATTTTTAAAAAATAGTGATAGGTTTATTACACAAAAAAGTATAATTATTCCACAACAAACGTAAAACGGGGAAATCACTCTATCTCAAACAACAAACATCAGATTGGCCTGAAATTTTTTCTACAAGTAGAAGTCATTACCATCTGCCTTCAGAGAAAATTTCAGCTTGATGAGTTGCGCCGTTAATTTTTAAAAAATAGTGATAGGTTTATTACACAAAAAAGTATAATTATTCCACAACAAACGTAAAACGGGGAAATCACTCTATCTCAAACAACAAACATCAGATTGGCCTGAAATTTTTTCTACAAGTAGAAGTCATTACCATCTGCCTTCAGAGAAAATTTCAGCTTGATGAGTTGTGCCGTTATTTTTTAAAAAATATTGATAGGTTTATTACACACAAAAGTATAAATTTTCCACAACAAACGTAAAACGGGGAAATCACTCTATCTCAAACAACAAACATCAGATTGGCCTGAATTTTTTTCTACAAGTAGAAGTCATTACCAACTGCCTTCTGTGAAAATTTCAGCTTGATAAACTGTGCCGTTAATTTTTAAAAAATAGTGATAGGTTTATTACACAAAAAAGTATAATTATTCCACAACAAACGTAAAACGGGGAAATCACTCTATCTCAAACAACAAACATCAGATTGGCCTGAAATTTTTTCTACAAGTAGAAGTCATTACCAACTGCCTTCTGTGAAAATTTCGGCTTGATAAGTTGCGCCGTTTATTTAAAAAAATCGTAATAGATTTATTACACAAGAGTAAAACAGGCAAATCGCTCTATCTCTAACCCCAACCTTCAGATTGGCCTGAAATTGTTTCTACAAGTAGAAATTATTGCAAACTCAACCATTATGGAGTAGTCACTACAAAGCGTAAAAAAAAAAAAAAAAAAAAAAAGAAAAAAAAAAAAAAAAAAAAAAGTTCAGATTCCCTAACACAGACATCAGATTTCAGGTGCTAAGACTCATTGCCGTGTCTCATGGGGAAACTTTGAGCCAGGCTTCCCCTTTTTAATAAGTTAGTTTCCACGCCGATTTTTTTTTCGATTCTAAACCCGATCACCCCGTTTGCAAGCAGGTTGAACGTTACTAAGAACAACCAACAATCCGAGATGTTTTTAATGTCCTATATGAATACTGCTTTTCTTTTGTTAAAAATCTTCAATTAATGTTTTCCACAACAAAAGTAAACCGGGGAAATCACTCTATCTCTAACCCCAACCGTCAGATTGGCCTGAAATTTTTTCTACAAGTAGAAGTCATTACCAACTGCCTACTGTAAAAATTTCAGCTTGATGAGTTGTGCCGTTAATTTTTAAAAAATAGTGATAGGTTTATTACACAAAAAAGTATAAATTTTCCACAACAAACGTAAAACGGGGAAATCACTCTATCTCAAACAACAAACATCAGATTGGCCTGAAATTTTTTCTACAAGTAGAAGTCATTACCATCTGCCTTCAGAGAAAATTTCAGCTTGATGAGCTGTGCCGTTATTTTTTAAAAAAATATTGATAGGTTTATTACACAAAAAAGTATAAATTTTCCACAACAAACGTAAAACGGGGAAATCACTCTATCTCAAACAACAAACATCAGATTGGCCTGAAATTTTTTCTACAAGTAGAAGTCATTACCATCTGCCTTCAGAGAAAATTTCAGCTTGATGAGTTGTGCCGTTAATTTTTAATAAATAGTGATAGGTTTATTACACAAAAAAGTATAATTATTCCACAACAAACGTAAAACGGGGAAATCACTCTATCTCAAACAACAAACATCAGATTGGCCTGAAATTTTTTCTACAAGTAGAAGTCATTGCCATCTGCCTTCAGAGAAAATTTCAGTTTGATGAGTTGTGCCGTTATTTTTTTAAAAATATTGATAGGTTTATTACACAAAAAAGTATAAATTTTCCACAACAAACGTAAAACGGGGAAATCACTCTATCTCAAACAACAAACATCAGATTGGCCTGAATTTTTTTCTACAAGTAGAAGTCATTACCAACTGCCTTCTGTGAAAATTTCAGCTTGATAAACTGCGCCGTTAATTTTTAAAAAAATAGTGATAGGTTTATTACACAAAAAAGTATAATTATTCCACAACAAACGTAAAACGGGGAAATCACTCTATCTCAAACAACAAACATCAGATTGGCCTGAAATTTTTTCTACAAGTAGAAGTCATTACCAACTGCCTTCTGTGAAAATTTCGGCTTGATAAGTTGCGCCGTTTATTTAAAAAAATCGTAATAGATTTATTACACAAGAGTAAAACAGGCAAATCGCTCTATCTCTAACCCCAACCTTCAGATTGGCCTGAAATTGTTTCTACAAGTAGAAATTGTTGCAAACTCAACCATTATGGAGTAGTCACTACAAAGCGCAAAAAAAAAAAAAAAAAAAAGTTCAGATTCCCTAACACAGACATCAGATTTCAGGTGCTAAGACTCATTGCCGTGTCTCATGGGGAAACTTTGAGCCAGGCTTCCCCTTTTTAATAAGTTAGTTTCCACGCCGATTTTTTTTTCGATTCTAAACCCGATCACCCCGTTTGCAAGCAGGTTGAACGTTACTAAGAACAACCAACAATCCGAGATGTTTTTAATGTCCTATATGAATACTGCTTTTCTTTTGTTAAAAATCTTCAATTAATGTTTTCCACAACAAAAGTAAACCGGGGAAATCACTCTATCTCTAACCCCAACCGTCAGATTGGCCTGAAATTTTTTCTACAAGTAGAAGTCATTACCAACTGCCTACTGTAAAAATTTCAGCTTGATGAGTTGTGCCGTTAATTTTTAAAAAATAGTGATAGGTTTATTACACAAAAAAGTATAAATTTTCCACAACAAACGTAAAACGGGGAAATCACTCTATCTCAAACAACAAACATCAGATTGGCCTGAAATTTTTTCTACAAGTAGAAGTCATTACCATCTGCCTTCAGAGAAAATATCAGCTTGATGAGTTGTGCCGTTAATTTTTAAAAAATAGTGATAGGTTTATTACACAAAAAAGTATAATTATTTCACAACAAACGTAAAACGGGGAAATCACTCTATCTCAAACAACAAACATCAGATTGGCCTGAAATTTTTTCTACAAGTAGAAGTCATTACCAACTGCCTGCTGTAAAAATTTCAGCTTGATGAGTTGTGCCGTTATTTTTTAAAAAATATTGATAGGTTTATTACACAAAAAAGTATAAATTTTCCACAACAAACGTAAAACGGGGAAATCACTCTATCTCAAACAACAAACATCAGATTGGCCTGAAATTTTTTCTACAAGTAGAAGTCATTACCATCTGCCTTCAGAGAAAATTTCAGCTTGATGAGTTTTGCCGTTAATTTTAAAAAAATAGTGATAGGTTTATTACACAAAAAAGTATAATTATTCCACAACAAACGTAAAACGGGGAAATCACTCTATCTCAAACAACAAACATCAGATTGGCCTGAAATTTTTTCTACAAGTAGAAGTCATTACCATCTGCCTTCAGAGAAAATTTCAGCTTGATGAGTTGCGCCGTTTATTTTAAAAAAATAGTGATAGGTTTATTACACAAAAAAGTATAATTATTCCACAACAAACGTAAAACGGGGAAATCACTCTATCTCAAACAACAAACATCAGATTGGCCTGAAATTTTTTCTACAAGTAGGAGTCATTGCCATCTGCCTTCAGAGAAAATTTCAGTTTGATGAGTTGTGCCGTTATTTTTTTAAAAATATTGATAGGTTTATTACACAAAAAAGTATAAATTTTCCACAACAAACGTAAAACGGGGAAATCACTCTATCTCAAACAACAAACATCAGATTGGCCTGAAATTTTTTCTACAAGTAGAAGTCATTACCAACTGCCTTCTGTGAAAATTTCGGCTTGATAAGTTGCGCCGTTTATTTAAAAAAATCGTAATAGATTTATTACACAAGAGTAAAACAGGCAAATCGCTCTATCTCTAACCCCAACCTTCAGATTGGCCTGAAATTGTTTCTACAAGTAGAAATTATTGCAAACTCAACCATTATGGAGTAGTCACTACAAAGCGCAAAAAAAAAAAAAAAAAAAAAAAAAAAAAAAAAAAAAAAAAAAAAAAAAAAAAGTTCAGATTCTCTACCACAGACATCAGATTTCAGGTGCTAAGACTCATTGCCGTGTCACATGGGGAAACTTTGAGCCAGGCTTCCCCTTTTTAATAAGTTAGTTTCCACGCCGATTTTTTTTTCGATTCTAAACCCGATCACCCCGTTTGCAAGCAGGTTGAACGTTACTAAGAACAACCAACAATCCGAGATGTTTTTAATGTCCTATATGAATACTGCTTTTCTTTTGTTAAAAATCTTCAATTAATGTTTTCCACAACAAAAGTAAACCGGGGAAATCACTCTATCTCTAACCCCAACCGTCAGATTGGCCTGAAATTTTTTCTACAAGTAGAAGTCATTACCAACTGCCTACTGTAAAAATTTCAGCTTGATGAGTTGTGCCGTTAATTTTTAAAAAATAGTGATAGGTTTATTACACAAAAAAGTATAAATTTTCCACAACAAACGTAAAACGGGGAAATCACTCTATCTCAAACAACAAACATCAGATTGGCCTGAAATTTTTTCTACAAGTAGAAGTCATTACCATCTGCCTTCAGAGAAAATTTCAGCTTAATGAGCTGTGTCGTTATTTTTTAAAAAATATTGATAGGTTTATTACACAAAAAAGTATAAATTTTCCACAACAAACGTAAAACGGGGAAATCACTCTATCTCAAACAACAAACATCAGATTGGCCTGAAATTTTTTCTACAAGTAGAAGTCATTACCATCTGCCTTCAGAGAAAATTTCAGCTTGATGAGTTGTGCCGTTAATTTTTAAAAAATAGTGATAGGTTTATTACACAAAAAAGTATAATTATTCCACAACAAACGTAAAACGGGGAAATCACTCTATCTCAAACAACAAACATCAGATTGGCCTGAAATTTTTTCTACAAGTAGAAGTCATTACCAACTGCCTGCTGTAAAAATTTCAGCTTGATGAGTTGTGCCGTTATTTTTAAAAAAATATTGATAGGTTTATTACACAAAAAAGTATAAATTTTCCACAACAAACGTAAAACGGGGAAATCACTCTATCTCAAACAACAAACATCAGATTGGCCTGAAATTTTTTCTACAAGTAGAAGTCATTACCATCTGCCTTCAGAGAAAATTTCAGCTTGATGAGTTGTGCCGTTAATTTTTAAAAAATAGTGATAGGTTTATTACACAAAAAAGTATAATTATTCCACAACAAACGTAAAACGGGGAAATCACTCTATCTCAAACAACAAACATCAGATTGGCCTGAAATTTTTTCTACAAGTAGAAGTCATTACCATCTGCCTTCAGAGAAAATTTCAGCTTGATGAGTTGCGCCGTTAATTTTTAAAAAATAGTGATAGGTTTATTACACAAAAAAGTATAATTATTCCACAACAAACGTAAAACGGGGAAATCACTCTATCTCAAACAACAAACATCAGATTGGCCTGAAATTTTTTCTACAAGTAGAAGTCATTACCATCTGCCTTCAGAGAAAATTTCAGCTTGATGAGTTGTGCCGTTATTTTTTAAAAAATATTGATAGGTTTATTACACAAAAAAGTATAAATTTTCCACAACAAACGTAAAACGGGGAAATCACTCTATCTCAAACAACAAACATCAGATTGGCCTGAATTTTTTTCTACAAGTAGAAGTCATTACCAACTGCCTTCTGTGAAAATTTCAGCTTGATAAACTGTGCCGTTAATTTTTAAAAAATAGTGATAGGTTTATTACACAAAAAAGTATAATTATTCCACAACAAACGTAAAACGGGGAAATCACTCTATCTCAAACAACAAACATCAGATTGGCCTGAAATTTTTTCTACAAGTAGAAGTCATTACCAACTGCCTTCTGTGAAAATTTCGGCTTGATAAGTTGCGCCGTTTATTTAAAAAAATCGTAATAGATTTATTACACAAGAGTAAAACAGGCAAATCGCTCTATCTCTAACCCCAACCTTCAGATTGGCCTGAAATTGTTTCTACAAGTAGAAATTATTGCAAACTCAACCATTATGGAGTAGTCACTACAAAGCGTAAAAAAAAAAAAAAAAAAAAAAGAAAAAAAAAAAAAAAAAAAAGTTCAGATTCCCTAACACAGACATCAGATTTCAGGTGCTAAGACTCATTGCCGTGTCTCATGGGGAAACTTTGAGCCAGGCTTCCCCTTTTTAATAAGTTAGTTTCCACGCCGATTTTTTTTTCGATTCTAAACCCGATCACCCCGTTTGCAAGCAGGTTGAACGTTACTAAGAACAACCAACAATCCGAGATGTTTTTAATGTCCTATATGAATACTGCTTTTCTTTTGTTAAAAATCTTCAATTAATGTTTTCCACAACAAAAGTAAACCGGGGAAATCACTCTATCTCTAACAACAACCGTCAGATTGGCCTGAAATTTTTTCTACAAGTAGAAGTCATTACCAACTGCCTACTGTAAAAATTTCAGCTTGATGAGTTGTGCCGTTAATTTTTAAAAAATAGTGATAGGTTTATTACACAAAAAAGTATAAATTTTCCACAACAAACGTAAAACGGGGAAATCACTCTATCTCAAACAACAAACATCAGATTGGCCTGAAATTTTTTCTACAAGTAGAAGTCATTACCATCTGCCTTCAGAGAAAATTTCAGCTTGATGAGCTGTGCCGTTATTTTTTAAAAAATATTGATAGGTTTATTACACAAAAAAGTATAAATTTTCCACAACAAACGTAAAACGGGGAAATCACTCTATCTCAAACAACAAACATCAGATTGGCCTGAAATTTTTTCTACAAGTAGAAGTCATTACCATCTGCCTTCAGAGAAAATTTCAGCTTGATGAGTTGTGCCGTTAATTTTTAAAAAATAGTGATAGGTTTATTACACAAAAAAGTATAATTATTCCACAACAAACGTAAAACGGGGAAATCACTCTATCTCAAACAACAAACATCAGATTGGCCTGAAATTTTTTCTACAAGTAGAAGTCATTGCCATCTGCCTTCAGAGAAAATTTCAGTTTGATGAGTTGTGCCGTTATTTTTTTAAAAATATTGATAGGTTTATTACACAAAAAAGTATAAATTTTCCACAACAAACGTAAAACGGGGAAATCACTCTATCTCAAACAACAAACATCAGATTGGCCTGAATTTTTTTCTACAAGTAGAAGTCATTACCAACTGCCTTCTGTGAAAATTTCAGCTTGATAAACTGCGCCGTTAATTTTAAAAAAAATAGTGATAGGTTTATTACACAAAAAAGTATAATTATTCCACAACAAACGTAAAACGGGGAAATCACTCTATCTCAAACAACAAACATCAGATTGGCCTGAAATTTTTTCTACAAGTAGAAGTCATTACCAACTGCCTGCTGTAAAAATTTCAGCTTGATGAGTTGTGCCGTTATTTTTTAAAAAATATTGATAGGTTTATTACACAAAAAAGTATAATTATTCCACAACAAACGTAAAACGGGGAAATCACTCTATCTCAAACAACAAACATCAGATTGGCCTGAATTTTTTTCTACAAGTAGAAGTCATTACCATCTGCCTTCAGAGAAAATTTCAGCTTGATGAGTTGTGCCGTTATTTTTTAAAAAATATTGATAGGTTTATTACACAAAAAAGTATAAATTTTCCACAACAAACGTAAAACGGGGAAATCACTCTATCTCAAACAACAAACATCAGATTGGCCTGAATTTTTTTCTACAAGTAGAAGTCATTACCAACTGCCTTCTGTGAAAATTTCAGCTTGATAAACTGTGCCGTTAATTTTTAAAAAATAGTGATAGGTTTATTACACAAAAAAGTATAATTATTCCACAACAAACGTAAAACGGGGAAATCACTCTATCTCAAACAACAAACATCAGATTGGCCTGAAATTTTTTCTACAAGTAGAAGTCATTACCAACTGCCTTCTGTGAAAATTTCGGCTTGATAAGTTGCGCCGTTTATTTAAAAAAATCGTAATAGATTTATTACACAAGAGTAAAACAGGCAAATCGCTCTATCTCTAACCCCAACCTTCAGATTGGCCTGAAATTGTTTCTACAAGTAGAAATTATTGCAAACTCAACCATTATGGAGTAGTCACTACAAAGCGTAAAAAAAAAAAAAAAAAAAAAGAAAAAAAAAAAAAAAAAAAAAGTTCAGATTCCCTAACACAGACATCAGATTTCAGGTGCTAAGACTCATTGCCGTGTCTCATGGGGAAACTTTGAGCCAGGCTTCCCCTTTTTAATAAGTTAGTTTCCACGCCGATTTTTTTTTCGATTCTAAACCCGATCATATCGTTTGCAAGCAGGTTGAACGTTACTAAGAACAACCTACAATCCGAGATGTTTTTAATGTCCTATATGAATACTGCTTTTCTTTTGTTAAAAATCTTCAATTAATGTTTTCCACAACAAAAGTAAACCGGGGAAATCACTCTATCTCTAACCCCAACCGTCAGATTGGCCTGAAATTTTTTCTACAAGTAGAAGTCATTACCAACTGCCTACTGTAAAAATTTCAGCTTGATGAGTTGTGCCGTTAATTTTTAAAAAATAGTGATAGGTTTATTACACAAAAAAGTATAAATTTTCCACAACAAACGTAAAACGGGGAAATCACTCTATCTCAAACAACAAACATCAGATTGGCCTGAAATTTTTTCTACAAGTAGAAGTCATTACCATCTGCCTTCAGAGAAAATTTCAGCTTGATGAGCTGTGCCGTTATTTTTTAAAAATATTGATAGGTTTATTACACAAAAAAGTATAAATTTTCCACAACAAACGTAAAACGGGGAAATCACTCTATCTCAAACAACAAACATCAGATTGGCCTGAAATTTTTTCTACAAGTAGAAGTCATTACCATCTGCCTTCAGAGAAAATTTCAGCTTGATGAGTTGTGCCGTTAATTTTTAAAAAATAGTGATAGGTTTATTACACAAAAAAGTATAATTATTCCACAACAAACGTAAAACGGGGAAATCACTCTATCTCAAACAACAAACATCAGATTGGCCTGAAATTTTTTCTACAAGTAGAAGTCATTACCAACTGCCTGCTGTAAAAATTTCAGCTTGATGAGTTGTGCCGTTATTTTTAAAAAAATATTGATAGGTTTATTACACAAAAAAGTATAAATTTTCCACAACAAACGTAAAACGGGGAAATCACTCTATCTCAAACAACAAACATCAGATTGGCCTGAAATTTTTTCTACAAGTAGAAGTCATTACCATCTGCCTTCAGAGAAAATTTCAGCTTGATGAGTTGTGCCGTTAATTTTTAAAAAATAGTGATAGGTTTATTACACAAAAAAGTATAATTATTCCACAACAAACGTAAAACGGGGAAATCACTCTATCTCAAACAACAAACATCAGATTGGCCATTGGCCAGATGGTCATTGCCGTCTGCCTTCAGAGAAAATTTCAGTTTGATGAGTTGTGCCGTTATTTTTTTAAATATATTGATAGGTTTATTACACAAAAAAGTATAAATTTTCCACAACAAACGTAGAACGGGGAAATCACTCTATCTCAAACAACAAACATCAGATTGGCCTGAATTTTTTTCTACAAGTAGAAGTCATTACCAACTGCCTTCTGTGAAAATTTCAGCTTGATAAACTGCGCCGTTAATTTTTAAAAAATAGTGATAGGTTTATTACACAAAAAAGTATAATTATTCCACAACAAACGTAAAACGGGGAAATCACTCTATCTCAAACAACAAACATCAGATTGGCCTGAAATTTTTTCTACAAGTAGAAGTCATTACCAACTGCCTTCTGTGAAAATTTCGGCTTGATAAGTTGCGCCGTTTATTTAAAAAAATCGTAATAGATTTATTACACAAGAGTAAAACAGGCAAATCGCTCTATCTCTAACCCCAACCTTCAGATTGGCCTGAAATTGTTTCTACAAGTAGAAATTATTGCAAACTCAACCATTATGGAGTAGTCACTACAAAGCGCAAAAAAAAAAAAAAAAAAAAAAAAAAAAAAAAAAAAAAAAAAAAAAAAAAAAAGTTCAGATTCCCTAACACAGACATCAGATTTCAGGTGCTAAGACTCATTGCCGTGTCTCATGGGGAAACTTTGAGCCAGGCTTCCCCTTTTTAATAAGTTAGTTTCCACGCCGATTTTTTTTTCGATTCTAAACCCGCTCACCCCGTTTGCAAGCAGGTTGAACGTTACTAAGAACAACCAACAATCCGAGATGTTTTTAATGTCCTATATGAATACTGCTTTTCTTTTGTTAAAAATCTTCAATTAATGTTTTCCACAACAAAAGTAAACCGGGGAAATCACTCTATCTCTAACCCCAACCGTCAGATTGGCCTGAAATTTTTTCTACAAGTAGAAGTCATTACCAACTGCCTTCAGAGAAAATTTCAGCTTGATGAGTTGTGCCGTTAATTTTTAAAAAATAGTGATAGGTTTATTACACAAAAAAGTATAATTATTCCACAACAAACGTAAAACGGGGAAATCACTCTATCTCAAACAACAAACATCAGATTGGCCTGAAATTTTTTCTACAAGTAGAAGTCATTACCATCTGCCTTCAGAGAAAATTTCAGCTTGATGAGCTGTGCCGTTATTTTTTAAAAAATATTGATAGGTTTATTACACAAAAAAGTATAAATTTTCCACAACAAACGTAAAACGGGGAAATCACTCTATCTCAAACAACAAACATCAGATTGGCCTGAAATTTTTTCTACAAGTAGAAGTCATTACCATCTGCTTTCAGAGAAAATTTCAGCTTGATGAGTTGTGCCGTTAATTTTTAAAAAATAGTGATAGGTTTATTACACAAAAAAGTATAATTATTCCACAACAAACGTAAAACGGGGAAATCACTCTATCTCAAACAACAAACATCAGATTGGCCTGAAATTTTTTCTACAAGTAGAAGTCATTACCAACTGCCTGCTGTAAAAATTTCAGCTTGATGAGTTGTGCCGTTATTTTTTAAAAAATATTGATAGGTTTATTACACAAAAAAGTATAAATTTTCCACAACAAACGTAAAACGGGGAAATCACTCTATCTCAAACAACAAACATCAGATTGGCCTGAATTTTTTTCTACAAGTAGAAGTCATTACCAACTGCCTTCTGTGAAAATTTCAGCTTGATAAACTGTGCCGTTAATTTTTAAAAAATAGTGATAGGTTTATTACACAAAAAAGTATAATTATTCCACAACAAACGTAAAACGGGGAAATCACTCTATCTCAAACAACAAACATCAGATTGGCCTGAAATTTTTTCTACAAGTAGAAGTCATTACCAACTGCCTTCTGTGAAAATTTCGGCTTGATAAGTTGCGCCGTTTATTTAAAAAAATCGTAATAGATTTATTACACAAGAGTAAAACAGGCAAATCGCTCTATCTCTAACCCCAACCTTCAGATTGGCCTGAAATTGTTTCTACAAGTAGAAATTATTGCAAACTCAACCATTATGGAGTAGTCACCACAAAGCGCAAAAAAAAAAAAAAAAAAAAAAAAAGTTCAGATTCCCTAACACAGACATCAGATTTCAGGTGCTAAGACTCATTGCCGTGTCTCATGGGGAAACTTTGAGCCAGGCTTCCCCTTTTTAATAAGTTAGTTTCCACGCCGATTTTTTTTTCGATTCTAAACCCGATCACCCCGTTTGCAAGCAGGTTGAACGTTACTAAGAACAACCAACAATCCGAGATGTTTTTAATGTCCTATATGAATACTGCTTTTCTTTTGTTAAAAATCTTCAATTAATGTTTTCCACAACAAAAGTAAACCGGGGAAATCACTCTATCTCTAACCCCAACCGTCAGATTGGCCTGAAATTTTTTCTACAAGTAGAAGTCATTACCAACTGCCTACTGTAAAAATTTCAGCTTGATGAGTTGTGCCGTTAATTTTTAAAAAATAGTGATAGGTTTATTACACAAAAAAGTATAAATTTTCCACAACAAACGTAAAACGGGGAAATCACTCTATCTCAAACAACAAACATCAGATTGGCCTGAATTTTTTTCTACAAGTAGAAGTCATTACCAACTACCTGCTGTAAAAATTTCAGCTTGATGAGTTGTGCCGTTATTTTTTAAAAAATATTGATAGGTTTATTACACAAAAAAGTATAAATTTTCCACAACAAACGTAAAACGGGGAAATCACTCTATCTCAAACAACAAACATCAGATTGGCCTGAAATTTTTTCTACAAGTAGAAGTCATTACCATCTGCCTTCAGAGAAAATTTCAGCTTGATGAGTTGCGCCGTTAATTTTAAAAAAATAGTGATAGGTTTATTACACAAAAAAGTATAATTATTCCACAACAAACGTAAAACGGGGAAATCACTCTATCTCAAACAACAAACATCAGATTGGCCTGAAATTTTTTCTACAAGTAGAAGTCATTACCAACTGCCTGCTGTAAAAATTTCAGCTTGATGAGTTGTGCCGTTATTTTTAAAAAAATATTGATAGGTTTATTACACAAAAAAGTATAAATTTTCCACAACAAACGTAAAACGGGGAAATCACTCTATCTCAAACAACAAACATCAGATTGGCCTGAAATTTTTTCTACAAGTAGAAGTCATTACCATCTGCCTTCAGAGAAAATTTCAGCTTGATGAGTTGTGCCGTTAATTTTTAAAAAATAGTGATAGGTTTATTACACAAAAAAGTATAATTATTCCACAACAAACGTAAAACGGGGAAATCACTCTATCTCAAACAACAAACATCAGATTGGCCATTGGCCAGATGGTCATTGCCGTCTGCCTTCAGAGAAAATTTCAGTTTGATGAGTTGTGCCGTTATTTTTTTAAAAATATTGATAGGTTTATTACACAAAAAAGTATAAATTTTCCACAACAAACGTAGAACGGGGAAATCACTCTATCTCAAACAACAAACATCAGATTGGCCTGAATTTTTTTCTACAAGTAGAAGTCATTACCAACTGCCTTCTGTGAAAATTTCAGCTTGATAAACTGCGCCGTTAATTTTTAAAAAATAGTGATAGGTTTATTACACAAAAAAGTATAATTATTCCACAACAAACGTAAAACGGGGAAATCACTCTATCTCAAACAACAAACATCAGATTGGCCTGAAATTTTTTCTACAAGTAGAAGTCATTACCAACTGCCTTCTGTGAAAATTTCGGCTTGATAAGTTGCGCCGTTTATTTAAAAAAATCGTAATAGATTTATTACACAAGAGTAAAACAGGCAAATCGCTCTATCTCTAACCCCAACCTTCAGATTGGCCTGAAATTGTTTCTACAAGTAGAAATTATTGCAAACTCAACCATTATGGAGTAGTCACTACAAAGCGCAAAAAAAAAAAAAAAAAAAAAAAAAAAAAAAAAAAAAAAAAAAAAAAAAGTTCAGATTCCCTAACACAGACATCAGATTTCAGGTGCTAAGACTCATTGCCGTGTCTCATGGGGAAACTTTGAGCCAGGCTTCCCCTTTTTAATAAGTTAGTTTCCACGCCGATTTTTTTTTCGATTCTAAACCCGCTCACCCCGTTTGCAAGCAGGTTGAACGTTACTAAGAACAACCAACAATCCGAGATGTTTTTAATGTCCTATATGAATACTGCTTTTCTTTTGTTAAAAATCTTCAATTAATGTTTTCCACAACAAAAGTAAACCGGGGAAATCACTCTATCTCTAACCCCAACCGTCAGATTGGCCTGAAATTTTTTCTACAAGTAGAAGTCATTACCAACTGCCTACTGTAAAAATTTCAGCTTGATGAGTTGTGCCGTTAATTTTTAAAAAATAGTGATAGGTTTATTACACAAAAAAGTATAATTATTCCACAACAAACGTAAAACGGGGAAATCACTCTATCTCAAACAACAAACATCAGATTGGCCTGAAATTTTTTCTACAAGTAGAAGTCATTACCATCTGCCTTCAGAGAAAATTTCAGCTTGATGAGCTGTGCCGTTATTTTTTAAAAAATATTGATAGGTTTATTACACAAAAAAGTATAAATTTTCCACAACAAACGTAAAACGGGGAAATCACTCTATCTCAAACAACAAACATCAGATTGGCCTGAAATTTTTTCTACAAGTAGAAGTCATTACCATCTGCTTTCAGAGAAAATTTCAGCTTGATGAGTTGTGCCGTTAATTTTTAAAAAATAGTGATAGGTTTATTACACAAAAAAGTATAATTATTCCACAACAAACGTAAAACGGGGAAATCACTCTATCTCAAACAACAAACATCAGATTGGCCTGAAATTTTTTCTACAAGTAGAAGTCATTACCAACTGCCTGCTGTAAAAATTTCAGCTTGATGAGTTGTGCCGTTATTTTTTAAAAAATATTGATAGGTTTATTACACAAAAAAGTATAAATTTTCCACAACAAACGTAAAACGGGGAAATCACTCTATCTCAAACAACAAACATCAGATTGGCCTGAATTTTTTTCTACAAGTAGAAGTCATTACCAACTGCCTTCTGTGAAAATTTCAGCTTGATAAACTGTGCCGTTAATTTTTAAAAAATAGTGATAGGTTTATTACACAAAAAAGTATAATTATTCCACAACAAACGTAAAACGGGGAAATCACTCTATCTCAAACAACAAACATCAGATTGGCCTGAAATTTTTTCTACAAGTAGAAGTCATTACCAACTGCCTTCTGTGAAAATTTCGGCTTGATAAGTTGCGCCGTTTATTTAAAAAAATCGTAATAGATTTATTACACAAGAGTAAAACAGGCAAATCGCTCTATCTCTAACCCCAACCTTCAGATTGGCCTGAAATTGTTTCTACAAGTAGAAATTATTGCAAACTCAACCATTATGGAGTAGTCACCACAAAGCGCAAAAAAAAAAAAAAAAAAAAAAAAGTTCAGATTTCCTAACACAGACATCAGATTTCAGGTGCTAAGACTCATTGCCGTGTCTCATGGGGAAACTTTGAGCCAGGCTTCCCCTTTTTAATAAGTTAGTTTCCACGCCGATTTTTTTTTCGATTCTAAACCCGATCACCCCGTTTGCAAGCAGGTTGAACGTTTCTAAGAACAACCAACAATCCGAGATGTTTTTAATGTCCTATATGAATACTGCTTTTCTTTTGTTAAAAATCTTCAATTAATGTTTTCCACAACAAAAGTAAACCGGGGAAATCACTCTATCTCTAACCCCAACCGTCAGATTGGCCTGAAATTTTTTCTACAAGTAGAAGTCATTACCAACTGCCTACTGTAAAAATTTCAGCTTGATGAGTTGTGCCGTTAATTTTTAAAAAATAGTGATAGGTTTATTACACAAAAAAGTATAAATTTTCCACAACAAACGTAAAACGGGGAAATCACTCTATCTCAAACAACAAACATCAGATTGGCCTGAAATTTTTTCTACAAGTAGAAGTCATTACCATCTGCCTTCAGAGAAAATTTCAGCTTGATGAGTTGTGCCGTTATTTTTTAAAAAATATTGATAGGTTTATTACACAAAAAAGTATAAATTTTCCACAACAAACGTAAAACGGGGAAATCACTCTATCTCAAACAACAAACATCAGATTGGCCTGAATTTTTTTCTACAAGTAGAAGTCATTACCATCTGCCTTCAGAGAAAATTTCAGCTTGATGAGTTTTGCCGTTAATTTTTAAAAAATAGTGATAGGTTTATTACACAAAAAAGTATAATTATTCCACAACAAACGTAAAACGGGGAAATCACTCTATCTCAAACAACAAACATCAGATTGGCCTGAAATTTTTTCTACAAGTAGAAGTCATTACCATCTGCCTTCAGAGAAAATTTCAGCTTGATGAGTTGCGCCGTTAATTTTAAAAAAATAGTGATAGGTTTATTACACAAAAAAGTATAATTATTCCACAACAAACGTAAAACGGGGAAATCACTCTATCTCAAACAACAAACATCAGATTGGCCTGAAATTTTTTCTACAAGTAGAAGTCATTGCCATCTGCCTTCAGAGAAAATTTCAGTTTGATGAGTTGTGCCGTTATTTTTTTAAAAATATTGATAGGTTTATTACACAAAAAAGTATAAATTTTCCACAACAAACGTAAAACGGGGAAATCACTCTATCTCAAACAACAAACATCAGATTGGCCTGAATTTTTTTCTACAAGTAGAAGTCATTACCAACTGCCTTCTGTGAAAATTTCAGCTTGATAAACTGCGCCGTTAATTTTTAAAAAATAGTGATAGGTTTATTACACAAAAAAGTATAATTATTCCACAACAAACGTAAAACGGGGAAATCACTCTATCTCAAACAACAAACATCAGATTGGCCTGAAATTTTTTCTACAAGTAGAAGTCATTACCAACTGCCTTCTGTGAAAATTTCGGCTTGATAAGTTGCGCCGTTTATTTAAAAAAATCGTAATAGATTTATTACACAAGAGTAAAACAGGCAAATCGCTCTATCTCTAACCCCAACCTTCAGATTGGCCTGAAATTGTTTCTACAAGTAGAAATTATTGCAAACTCAACCATTATGGAGTAGTCACTACAAAGCGCAAAAAAAAAAAAAAAAAAAAAAAAAAAAAAAAAAAAAAAAAAAAAGTTCAGATTCCCTAACACAGACATCAGATTTCAGGTGCTAAGACTCATTACCGTGTCTCATGGGGAAACTTTGAGCCAGGCTTCCCCTTTTTAATAAGTTAGTTTCCACGCCGATTTTTTTTTCGATTCTAAACCCGCTCACCCCTTTGCAAGCAGGTTGAACGTTACTAAGAACAACCAACAATCCGAGATGTTTTTAATGTCCTATATGAATACTGCTTTTCTTTTGTTAAAAATCTTCAATTAATGTTTTCCACAACAAAAGTAAACCGGGGAAATCACTCTATCTCTAACCCCAACCGTCAGATTGGCCTGAAATTTTTTCTACAAGTAGAAGTCATTACCAACTGCCTACTGTAAAAATTTCAGCTTGATGAGTTGTGCCGTTAATTTTTAAAAAATAGTGATAGGTTTATTACACAAAAAAGTATAATTATTCCACAACAAACGTAAAACGGGGAAATCACTCTATCTCAAACAACAAACATCAGATTGGCCTGAAATTTTTTCTACAAGTAGAAGTCATTACCATCTGCCTTCAGAGAAAATTTCAGCTTGATGAGCTGTGCCGTTATTTTTTAAAAAATATTGATAGGTTTATTACACAAAAAAGTATAAATTTTCCACAACAAACGTAAAACGGGGAAATCACTCTATCTCAAACAACAAACATCAGATTGGCCTGAATTTTTTTCTACAAGTAGAAGTCATTACCATCTGCTTTCAGAGAAAATTTCAGCTTGATGAGTTGTGCCGTTAATTTTTAAAAAATAGTGATAGGTTTATTACACAAAAAAGTATAATTATTCCACAACAAACGTAAAACGGGGAAATCACTCTATCTCAAACAACAAACATCAGATTGGCCTGAAATTTTTTCTACAAGTAGAAGTCATTACCAACTGCCTTCTGTGAAAATTTCAGCTTGATGAGTTGTGCCGTTATTTTTTAAAAAATCGTAATAGATTTATTACACAAGAGTAAAACAGGCAAATCGCTCTATCTCTAACCCCAACCTTCAGATTGGCCTGAAATTGTTTCTACAAGTAGAAATTATTGCAAACTCAACCATTATGGAGTAGTCACTACAAAGCGCAAAAAAAAAAAAAAAAAAAAAAAAAAAAAAAAAAAAAAAAAAAAAAAAGTTCAGATTCCCTAACACAGACATCAGATTTCAGGTGCTAAGACTCATTGCCGTGTCTCATGGGGAAACTTTGAGCCAGGCTTCCCCTTTTTAATAAGTTAGTTTCCACGCCGATTTTTTTTTCGATTCTAAACCCGCTCACCCCTTTGCAAGCAGGTTGAACGTTACTAAGAACAACCAACAATCCGAGATGTTTTTAATGTCCTATATGAATACTGCTTTTCTTTTGTTAAAAATCTTCAATTAATGTTTTCCACAACAAAAGTAAACCGGGGAAATCACTCTATCTCTAACCCCAACCGTCAGATTGGCCTGAAATTTTTTCTACAAGTAGAAGTCATTACCAACTGCCTACTGTAAAAATTTCAGCTTGATGAGTTGTGCCGTTAATTTTTAAAAAATAGTGATAGGTTTATTACACAAAAAAGTATAATTATTCCACAACAAACGTAAAACGGGGAAATCACTCTATCTCAAACAACAAACATCAGATTGGCCTGAAATTTTTTCTACAAGTAGAAGTCATTACCATCTGCCTTCAGAGAAAATTTCAGCTTGATGAGCTGTGCCGTTATTTTTTAAAAAATATTGATAGGTTTATTACACAAAAAAGTATAAATTTTCCACAACAAACGTAAAACGGGGAAATCACTCTATCTCAAACAACAAACATCAGATTGGCCTGAAATTTTTTCTACAAGTAGAAGTCATTACCATCTGCTTTCAGAGAAAATTTCAGCTTGATGAGTTGTGCCGTTAATTTTTAAAAAATAGTGATAGGTTTATTACACAAAAAAGTATAATTATTCCACAACAAACGTAAAACGGGGAAATCACTCTATCTCAAACAACAAACATCAGATTGGCCTGCAATTTTTTCTACAAGTAGAAGTCATTACCAACTGCCTGCTGTAAAAATTTCAGCTTGATGAGTTGTGCCGTTATTTTTTAAAAAATATTGATAGGTTTATTACACAAAAAAGTATAAATTTTCCACAACAAACGTAAAACGGGGAAATCACTCTATCTCAAACAACAAACATCAGATTGGCCTGAATTTTTTTCTACAAGTAGAAGTCATTACCAACTGCCTTCTGTGAAAATTTCAGCTTGATAAACTGTGCCGTTAATTTTTAAAAAATAGTGATAGGTTTATTACACAAAAAAGTATAATTATTCCACAACAAACGTAAAACGGGGAAATCACTCTATCTCAAACAACAAACATCAGATTGGCCTGAAATTTTTTCTACAAGTAGAAGTCATTACCAACTGCCTTCTGTGAAAATTTCGGCTTGATAAGTTGCGCCGTTTATTTAAAAAAATCGTAATAGATTTATTACACAAGAGTAAAACAGGCAAATCGCTCTATCTCTAACCCCAACCTTCAGATTGGCCTGAAATTGTTTCTACAAGTAGAAATTATTGCAAACTCAACCATTATGGAGTAGTCACCACAAAGCGCAAAAAAAAAAAAAAAAAAAAAAAAAAAAGTTCAGATTCCCTAACACAGACATCAGATTTCAGGTGCTAAGACTCATTGCCGTGTCTTATGGGGAAACTTTGAGCCAGGCTTCCCCTTTTTAATAAGTTAGTTTCCACGCCGATTTTTTTTTCGATTCTAAACCCGATCACCCCGTTTGCAAGCAGGTTGAACGTTACTAAGAACAACCAACAATCCGAGATGTTTTTAATGTCCTATATGAATACTGCTTTTCTTTTGTTAAAAATCTTCAATTAATGTTTTCCACAACAAAAGTAAACCGGGGAAATCACTCTATCTCTAACCCCAACCGTCAGATTGGCCTGAAATTTTTTCTACAAGTAGAAGTCATTACCAACTGCCTACTGTAAAAATTTCAGCTTGATGAGTTGTGCCGTTAATTTTTAAAAAATAGTGATAGGTTTATTACACAAAAAAGTATAAATTTTCCACAACAAACGTAAAACGGGGAAATCACTCTATCTCAAACAACAAACATCAGATTGGCCTGAAATTTTTTCTACAAGTAGAAGTCATTACCATCTGCCTTCAGAGAAAATTTCAGCTTGATGAGTTTTGCCGTTAATTTTTAAAAAATAGTGATAGGTTTATTACACAAAAAAGTATAATTATTCCACAACAAACGTAAAACGGGGAAATCACTCTATCTCAAACAACAAACATCAGATTGGCCTGAAATTTTTTCTACAAGTAGAAGTCATTACCATCTGCCTTCAGAGAAAATTTCAGCTTGATGAGTTGCGCCGTCAATTTAAAAAAAATAGTGATAGGTTTATTACACAAAAAAGTATAATTATTCCACAACAAACGTAAAACGGGGAAATCACTCTATCTCAAACAACAAACATCAGATTGGCCTGAAATTTTTTCTACAAGTAGAAGTCATTGCCATCTGCCTTCAGAGAAAATTTCAGTTTGATGAGTTGTGCCGTTATTTTTTTAAAAATATTGATAGGTTTATTACACAAAAAAGTATAAATTTTCCACAACAAACGTAAAACGGGGAAATCACTCTATCTCAAACAACAAACATCAGATTGGCCTGAATTTTTTTCTACAAGTAGAAGTCATTACCAACTGCCTGCTGTAAAAATTTCAGCTTGATGAGTTGTGCCGTTATTTTTTAAAAAATATTGATAGGTTTATTACACAAAAAAGTATAAATTTTCCACAACAAACGTAAAACGGGGAAATCACTCTATCTCAAACAACAAACATCAGATTGGCCTGAAATTTTTTCTACAAGTAGAAGTCATTACCATCTGCCTTCAGAGAAAATTTCAGCTTGATGAGTTGCGCCGTTAATTTTTAAAAAATAGTGATAGGTTTATTACACAAAAAAGTATAATTATTCCACAACAAACGTAAAACGGGGAAATCACTCTATCTCAAACAACAAACATCAGATTGGCCTGAAATTTTTTCTACAAGTAGAAGTCATTACCAACTGCCTGCTGTAAAAATTTCAGCTTGATGAGTTGTGCCGTTATTTTTAAAAAAAATATTGATAGGTTTATTACACAAAAAAGTATAAATTTTCCACAACAAACGTAAAACGGGGAAATCACTCTATCTCAAACAACAAACATCAGATTGGCCTGAAATTTTTTCTACAAGTAGAAGTCATTACCATCTGCCTTCAGAGAAAATTTCAGCTTGATGAGTTGTGCCGTTAATTTTTAAAAAATAGTGATAGGTTTATTACACAAAAAAGTATAATTATTCCACAACAAACGTAAAACGGGGAAATCACTCTATCTCAAACAACAAACATCAGATTGGCCATTGGCCAGATGGTCATTGCCGTCTGCCTTCAGAGAAAATTTCAGTTTGATGAGTTGTGCCGTTATTTTTTTAAAAATATTGATAGGTTTATTACACAAAAAAGTATAAATTTTCCACAACAAACGTAGAACGGGGAAATCACTCTATCTCAAACAACAAACATCAGATTGGCCTGAATTTTTTTCTACAAGTAGAAGTCATTACCAACTGCCTTCTGTGAAAATTTCAGCTTGATAAACTGCGCCGTTAATTTTTAAAAAATAGTGATAGGTTTATTACACAAAAAAGTATAATTATTCCACAACAAACGTAAAACGGGGAAATCACTCTATCTCAAACAACAAACATCAGATTGGCCTGAATTTTTTTCTACAAGTAGAAGTCATTACCAACTGCCTTCTGTGAAAATTTCGGCTTGATAAGTTGCGCCGTTTATTTAAAAAAATCGTAATAGATTTATTACACAAAAAAGTATAATTATTCCACAACAAACGTAAAACGGGGAAATCACTCTATCTCAAACAACAAACATCAGATTGGCCTGAAATTTTTTCTACAAGTAGAAGTCATTACCATCTGCCTTCAGAAAAAATTTCAGTTTGATGAGTTGTGCCGTTATTTTTTTAAAAATATTGATAGGTTTATTACACAAAAAAGTATAAATTTTCCACAACAAACGTAAAACGGGGAAATCACTCTATCTCAAACAACAAACATCAGATTGGCCTGAATTTTTTTCTACAAGTAGAAGTCATTACCAACTGCCTGCTGTAAAAATTTCAGCTTGATGAGTTGTGCCGTTATTTTTTAAAAAATATTGATAGGTTTATTACACAAAAAAGTATAAATTTTCCACAACAAACGTAAAACGGGGAAATCACTCTATCTCAAACAACAAACATCAGATTGGCCTGAATTTTTTTCTACAAGTAGAAGTCATTACCAACTGCCTTCTGTGAAAATTTCGGCTTGATAAGTTGCGCCGTTTATTTAAAAAAATCGTAATAGATTTATTACACAAGAGTAAAACAGGCAAATCGCTCTATCTCTAACCCCAACCTTCAGATTGGCCTGAAATTGTTTCTACAAGTAGAAATTATTGCAAACTCAACCATTATGGAGTAGTCACCACAAAGCGCAAAAAAAAAAAAAAAAAAAAAAAAAAAGTTCAGATTCCCTAACACAGACATCAGATTTCAGGTGCTAAGACTCATTGCCGTGTCTCATGGGGAAACTTTGAGCCAGGCTTCCCCTTTTTAATAAGTTAGTTTCCACGCCGATTTTTTTTTCGATTCTAAACCCGATCACCCCGTTTGCAAGCAGGTTGAACGTTACTAAGAACAACCAACAATCCGAGATGTTTTTAATGTCCTATATGAATACTGCTTTTCTTTTGTTAAAAATCTTCAATTAATGTTTTCCACAACAAAAGTAAACCGGGGAAATCACTCTATCTCTAACCCCAACCGTCAGATTGGCCTGAAATTTTTTCTACAAGTAGAAGTCATTACCAACTGCCTACTGTAAAAATTTCAGCTTGATGAGTTGTGCCGTTAATTTTTAAAAAATAGTGATAGGTTTATTACACAAAAAAGTATAAATTTTCCACAACAAACGTAAAACGGGGAAATCACTCTATCTCAAACAACAAACATCAGATTGGCCTGAAATTTTTTCTACAAGTAGAAGTCATTACCATCTGCCTTCAGAGAAAATTTCAGCTTGATGAGTTGTGCCGTTATTTTTTAAAAAATATTGATAGGTTTATTACACAAAAAAGTATAAATTTTCCACAACAAACGTAAAACGGGGAAATCACTCTATCTAAAACAACAAACATCAGATTGGCCTGAATTTTTTTCTACAAGTAGAAGTCATTACCATCTGCCTTCAGAGAAAATTTCAGCTTGATGAGTTTTGCCGTTAATTTTTAAAAAATAGTGATAGGTTTATTACACAAAAAAGTATAATTATTCCACAACAAACGTAAAACGGGGAAATCACTCTATCTCAAACAACAAACATCAGATTGGCCTGAAATTTTTTCTACAAGTAGAAGTCATTACCATCTGCCTTCAGAGAAAATTTCAGCTTGATGAGTTGCGCCGTTAATTTTAAAAAAATAGTGATAGGTTTATTACACAAAAAAGTATAATTATTCCACAACAAACGTAAAACGGGGAAATCACTCTATCTCAAACAACAAACATCAGATTGGCCTGAAATTTTTTCTACAAGTAGAAGTCATTGCCATCTGCCTTCAGAGAAAATTTCAGTTTGATGAGTTGTGCCGTTATTTTTTTAAAAATATTGATAGGTTTATTACACAAAAAAGTATAAATTTTCCACAACAAACGTAAAACGGGGAAATCACTCTATCTCAAACAACAAACATCAGATTGGCCTGAATTTTTTTCTACAAGTAGAAGTCATTACCAACTGCCTGCTGTAAAAATTTCAGCTTGATGAGTTGTGCCGTTATTTTTTAAAAAATATTGATAGGTTTATTACACAAAAAAGTATAAATTTTCCACAACAAACGTAAAACGGGGAAATCACTCTATCTCAAACAACAAACATCAGATTGGCCTGAAATTTTTTCTACAAGTAGAAGTCATTACCATCTGCCTTCAGAGAAAATTTCAGCTTGATGAGTTGCGCCGTTAATTTTTAAAAAATAGTGATAGGTTTATTACACAAAAAAGTATAATTATTCCACAACAAACGTAAAACGGGGAAATCACTCTATCTCAAACAACAAACATCAGATTGGCCTGAAATTTTTTCTACAAGTAGAAGTCATTACCATCTGCCTTCAGAGAAAATTTCAGCTTGATGAGCTGTGCCGTTATTTTTTAAAAAATATTGATAGGTTGATTACACAAAAAAGTATAAATTTTCCACAACAAACGTAAAACGGGGAAATCACTCTATCTCAAACAACAAACATCAGATTGGCCTGAAATTTTTTCTACAAGTAGAAGTCATTACCATCTGCCTTCAGAGAAAATTTCAGCTTGATGAGCTGTGCCGTTATTTTTTAAAAAATATTGATAGGTTTATTACACAAAAAAGTATAAATTTTCCACAACAAACGTAAAACGGGGAAATCACTCTATCTCAAACAACAAACATCAGATTGGCCTGAAATTTTTTCTACAAGTAGAAGTCATTACCATCTGCTTTCAGAGAAAATTTCAGCTTGATGAGTTGTGCCGTTAATTTTTAAAAAATAGTGATAGGTTTATTACACAAAAAAGTATAATTATTCCACAACAAACGTAAAACGGGGAAATCACTCTATCTCAAACAACAAACATCAGATTGGCCTGAAATTTTTTCTACAAGTAGAAGTCATTACCATCTGCCTTCAGAGAAAATTTCAGCTTGATGAGCTGTGCCGTTATTTTTTAAAAAATATTGATAGGTTTATTACACAAAAAAGTATAAATTTTCCACAACAAACGTAAAACGGGGAAATCACTCTATCTCAAACAACAAACATCAGATTGGCCTGAAATTTTTTCTACAAGTAGAAGTCATTACCATCTGCCTTCTGTGAAAATTTCAGCTTGATGAGCTGTGCCGTTATTTTTTAAAAAATATTGATAGGTTTATTACACAAAAAAGTATAAATTTTCCACAACAAACGTAAAACGGGGAAATCACTCTATCTCAAACAACAAACATCAGATTGGCCTGAAATTTTTTCTACAAGTAGAAGTCATTACCATCTGCCTTCAGAGAAAATTTCAGCTTGATGAGCTGTGCCGTTATTTTTTAAAAAATATTGATAGGTTTATTACACAAAAAAGTATAAATTTTCCACAACAAACGTAAAACGGGGAAATCACTCTATCTCAAACAACAAACATCAGATTGGCCTGAAATTTTTTCTACAAGTAGAAGTCATTACCATCTGCTTTCAGAGAAAATTTCAGCTTGATGAGTTGTGCCGTTATTTTTTAAAAAATATTGATAGGTTTATTACACAAAAAAGTATAAATTTTCCACAACAAACGTAAAACGGGGAAATCACTCTATCTCAAACAACAAACATCAGATTGGCCTGAAATTTTTTCTACAAGTAGAAGTCATTACCATCTGCTTTCAGAGAAAATTTCAGCTTGATGAGTTGTGCCGTTAATTTTTAAAAAATAGTGATAGGTTTATTACACAAAAAAGTATAAATTTTCCACAACAAACGTAAAACGGGGAAATCACTCTATCTCAAACAACAAACATCAGATTGGCCTGAAATTTTTTCTACAAGTAGAAGTCATTACCATCTGCCTTCAGAGAAAATTTCAGCTTGATGAGTTGTGCCGTTATTTTTTAAAAAATATTGATAGGTTTATTACACAAAAAAGTATAAATTTTCCACAACAAACGTAAAACGGGGAAATCACTCTATCTCAAACAACAAACATCAGATTGGCCTGAATTTTTTTCTACAAGTAGAAGTCATTACCATCTGCCTTCAGAGAAAATTTCAGCTTGATGAGTTTTGCCGTTAATTTTTAAAAAATAGTGATAGGTTTATTACACAAAAAAGTATAATTATTCCACAACAAACGTAAAACGGGGAAATCACTCTATCTCAAACAACAAACATCAGATTGGCCTGAAATTTTTTCTACAAGTAGAAGTCATTACCATCTGCCTTCAGAGAAAATTTCAGCTTGATGAGTTGCGCCGTTAATTTAAAAAAATAGTGATAGGTTTATTACACAAAAAAGTATAATTATTCCACAACAAACGTAAAACGGGGAAATCACTCTATCTCAAACAACAAACATCAGATTGGCCTGAAATTTTTTCTACAAGTAGAAGTCATTGCCATCTGCCTTCAGAGAAAATTTCAGTTTGATGAGTTGTGCCGTTATTTTTTTAAAAATATTGATAGGTTTATTACACAAAAAAGTATAAATTTTCCACAACAAACGTAAAACGGGGAAATCACTCTATCTCAAACAACAAACATCAGATTGGCCTGAATTTTTTTCTACAAGTAGAAGTCATTACCAACTGCCTGCTGTAAAAATTTCAGCTTGATGAGTTGTGCCGTTATTTTTTAAAAAATATTGATAGGTTTATTACACAAAAAAGTATAAATTTTCCACAACAAACGTAAAACGGGGAAATCACTCTATCTCAAACAACAAACATCAGATTGGCCTGAATTTTTTTCTACAAGTAGAAGTCATTACCAACTGCCTTCTGTGAAAATTTCAGCTTGATAAACTGTGCCGTTAATTTTTAAAAAATAGTGAAAGGTTTATTACACAAAAAAGTATAATTATTCCACAACAAACGTAAAACGGGGAAATCACTCTATCTCAAACAACAAACATCAGATTGGCCTGAAATTTTTTCTACAAGTAGAAGTCATTACCAACTGCCTTCTGTGAAAATTTCGGCTTGATAAGTTGCGCCGTTTATTTAAAAAAATCGTAATAGATTTATTACACAAGAGTAAAACAGGCAAATCGCTCTATCTCTAACCCCAACCTTCAGATTGGCCTGAAATTGTTTCTACAAGTAGAAATTATTGCAAACTCAACCATTATGGAGTAGTCACCACAAAGCGCAAAAAAAAAAAAAAAAAAAAAAAAGTTCAGATTCCCTAACACAGACATCAGATTTCAGGTGCTAAGACTCATTGCCGTGTCTCATGGGGAAACTTTGAGCCAGGCTTCCCCTTTTTAATAAGTTAGTTTCCACGCCGATTTTTTTTTCGATTCTAAACCCGCTCACCCCGTTTGCAAGCAGGTTGAACGTTTCTAAGAACAACCAACAATCCGAGATGTTTTTAATGTCCTATATGAATACTGCTTTTCTTTTGTTAAAAATCTTCAATTAATGTTTTCCACAACAAAAGTAAACCGGGGAAATCACTCTATCTCTAACCCCAACCGTCAGATTGGCCTGAAATTTTTTCTACAAGTAGAAGTCATTACCATCTGCCTTCAGAGAAAATTTCAGCTTGATGAGCTGTGCCGTTATTTTTTAAAAAATATTGATAGGTTTATTACACAAAAAAGTATAAATTTTCCACAACAAACGTAAAACGGGGAAATCACTCTATCTCAAACAACAAACATCAGATTGGCCTGAAATTTTTTCTACAAGTAGAAGTCATTACCATCTGCCTTCAGAGAAAATTTCAGCTTGATGAGCTGTGCCGTTATTTTTTAAAAAATATTGATAGGTTTATTACACAAAAAAGTATAAATTTTCCACAACAAACGTAAAACGGGGAAATCACTCTATCTCAAACAACAAACATCAGATTGGCCTGAAATTTTTTCTACAAGTAGAAGTCATTACCATCTGCTTTCAGAGAAAATTTCAGCTAGATGAGTTGTGCCGTTAATTTTTAAAAAATAGTGATAGGTTTATTACACAAAAAAGTATAATTATTCCACAACAAACGTAAAACGGGGAAATCACTCTATCTCAAACAACAAACATCAGATTGGCCTGAAATTTTTTCTACAAGTAGAAGTCATTACCATCTGCCTTCAGAGAAAATTTCAGCTTGATGAGTTGTGCCGTTATTTTTTAAAAAATATTGATAGGTTTATTACACAAAAAAGTATAAATTTTCCACAACAAACGTAAAACGGGGAAATCACTCTATCTCAAACAACAAACATCAGATTGGCCTGAAATTTTTTCTACAAGTAGAAGTCATTACCAACTGCCTACTGTAAAAATTTCAGCTTGATGAGTTGTGCCGTTAATTTTTAAAAAATAGTGATAGGTTTATTACACAAAAAAGTATAAATTTTCCACAACAAACGTAAAACGGGGAAATCACTCTATCTCAAACAACAAACATCAGATTGGCCTGAAATTTTTTCTACAAGTAGAAGTCATTACCATCTGCCTTCAGAGAAAATTTCAGCTTGATGAGTTGTGCCGTTATTTTTTAAAAAATATTGATAGGTTTATTACACAAAAAAGTATAAATTTTCCACAACAAACGTAAAACGGGGAAATCACTCTATCTCAAACAACAAACATCAGATTGGCCTGAATTTTTTTCTACAAGTAGAAGTCATTACCATCTGCCTTCAGAGAAAATTTCAGCTTGATGAGTTTTGCCGTTAATTTTTAAAAAATAGTGATAGGTTTATTACACAAAAAAGTATAATTATTCCACAACAAACGTAAAACGGGGAAATCACTCTATCTCAAACAACAAACATCAGATTGGCCTGAAATTTTTTCTACAAGTAGAAGTCATTACCAACTGCCTACTGTAAAAATTTCAGCTTGATGAGTTGTGCCGTTAATTTTTAAAAAATAGTGATAGGTTTATTACACAAAAAAGTATAAATTTTCCACAACAAACGTAAAACGGGGAAATCACTCTATCTCAAACAACAAACATCAGATTGGCCTGAAATTTTTTCTACAAGTAGAAGTCATTACCATCTGCCTTCAGAGAAAATTTCAGCTTGATGAGTTGTGCCGTTATTTTTTAAAAAATATTGATAGGTTTATTACACAAAAAAGTATAAATTTTCCACAACAAACGTAAAACGGGGAAATCACTCTATCTCAAACAACAAACATCAGATTGGCCTGAATTTTTTTCTACAAGTAGAAGTCATTACCATCTGCCTTCAGAGAAAATTTCAGCTTGATGAGTTTTGCCGTTAATTTTTAAAAAATAGTGATAGGTTTATTACACAAAAAAGTATAATTATTCCACAACAAACGTAAAACGGGGAAATCACTCTATCTCAAACAACAAACATCAGATTGGCCTGAAATTTTTTCTACAAGTAGAAGTCATTACCATCTGCCTTCAGAGAAAATTTCAGCTTGATGAGTTGCGCCGTTAATTTAAAAAAAATAGTGATAGGTTTATTACACAAAAAAGTATAATTATTCCACAACAAACGTAAAACGGGGAAATCACTCTATCTCAAACAACAAACATCAGATTGGCCTGAAATTTTTTCTACAAGTAGAAGTCATTACCAACTGCCTTCTGTGAAAATTTCGGCTTGATAAGTTGCGCCGTTTATTTAAAAAAAATCGTAATAGATTTATTACACAAGAGTAAAACAGGCAAATCGCTCTATCTCTAACCCCAACCTTCAGATTGGCCTGAAATTGTTTCTACAAGTAGAAATTATTGCAAACTCAACCATTATGGAGTAGTCACCACAAAGCGCAAAAAAAAAAAAAAAAAAAAAAAAAAAAGTTCAGATTCCCTAACACAGACATCAGATTTCAGGTGCTAAGACTCATTGCCGTGTCTCATGGGGAAACTTTGAGCCAGGCTTCCCCTTTTTAATAAGTTAGTTTCCACGCCGATTTTTTTTTCGATTCTAAACCCGATCACCCCGTTTGCAAGCAGGTTGAACGTTACTAAGAAAAACCTACAATCCGAGATGTTTTTAATGTCCTATATGAATACTGCTTTTCTTTTGTTAAAAATCTTCAATTAATGTTTTCCACAACAAAAGTAAACCGGGGAAATCACTCTATCTCTAACCCCAACCGTCAGATTGGCCTGAAATTTTTTCTACAAGTAGAAGTCATTACCAACTGCCGACTGTAAAAATTTCAGCTTGATGAGTTGTGCCGTTAATTTTTAAAAAATAGTGATAGGTTTATTACACAAAACAGTATAAATTTTCCACAACAAACGTAAAACGGGGAAATCACTCTATCTCAAACAACAAACATCAGATTGGCCTGAAATTTTTTCTACAAGTAGAAGTCATTACCATCTGCCTTCAGAGAAAATTTCAGCTTGATGAGTTGTGCCGTTATTTTTTAAAAAATATTGATAGGTTTATTACACAAAAAAGTATAAATTTTCCACAACAAACGTAAAACGGGGAAATCACTCTATCTCAAACAACAAACATCAGATTGGCCTGAATTTTTTTCTACAAGTAGAAGTCATTACCATCTGCCTTCAGAGAAAATTTCAGCTTGATGAGTTTTGCCGTTAATTTTTAAAAAATAGTGATAGGTTTATTACACAAAAAAGTATAATTATTCCACAACAAACGTAAAACGGGGAAATCACTCTATCTCAAACAACAAACATCAGATTGGCCTGAAATTTTTTCTACAAGTAGAAGTCATTACCATCTGCCTTCAGAGAAAATTTCAGCTTGATGAGTTGCGCCGTTAATTTTAAAAAAATAGTGATAGGTTTATTACACAAAAAAGTATAATTATTCCACAACAAACGTAAAACGGGGAAATCACTCTATCTCAAACAACAAACATCAGATTGGCCTGAAATTTTTTCTACAAGTAGAAGTCATTGCCATCTGCCTTCAGAGAAAATTTCAGTTTGATGAGTTGTGCCGTTATTTTTTTAAAAATATTGATAGGTTTATTACACAAAAAAGTATAAATTTTCCACAACAAACGTAAAACGGGGAAATCACTCTATCTCAAACAACAAACATCAGATTGGCCTGAATTTTTTTCTACAAGTAGAAGTCATTACCAACTGCCTGCTGTAAAAATTTCAGCTTGATGAGTTGTGCCGTTATTTTTTAAAAAATATTGATAGGTTTATTACACAAAAAAGTATAAATTTTCCACAACAAACGTAAAACGGGGAAATCACTCTATCTCAAACAACAAACATCAGATTGGCCTGAAATTTTTTCTACAAGTAGAAGTCATTACCATCTGCCTTCAGAGAAAATTTCAGCTTGATGAGTTGCGCCGTTAATTTTTAAAAAATAGTGATAGGTTTATTACACAAAAAAGTATAATTATTCCACAACAAACGTAAAACGGGGAAATCACTCTATCTCAAACAACAAACATCAGATTGGCCTGAAATTTTTTCTACAAGTAGAAGTCATTACCATCTGCCTTCAGAAAAAATTTCAGCTTGATGAGTTGTGCCGTTATTTTTTAAAAAATATTGATAGGTTTATTACACAAAAAAGTATAAATTTTCCACAACAAACGTAAAACGGGGAAATCACTCTATCTCAAACAACAAACATCAGATTGGCCTGAATTTTTTTCTACAAGTAGAAGTCATTACCAACTGCCTTCTGTGAAAATTTCAGCTTGATAAACTGTGCCGTTAATTTTTAAAAAATAGTGATAGGTTTATTACACAAAAAAGTATAATTATTCCACAACAAACGTAAAACGGGGAAATCACTCTATCTCAAACAACAAACATCAGATTGGCCTGAAATTTTTTCTACAAGTAGAAGTCATTACCAACTGCCTTCTGTGAAAATTTCGGCTTGATAAGTTGCGCCGTTTATTTAAAAAAATCGTAATAGATTTATTACACAAGAGTAAAACAGGCAAATCGCTCTATCTCTAACCCTAACCTTCAGATTGGCCTGAAATTGTTTCTACAAGTAGAAATTATTGCAAACTCAACCATTATGGAGTAGTCACTACAAAGCGCAAAAAAAAAAAAAAAAAAAAAAAAAAAAAAAAAAAAAAAAAAAAAAAAAAAAAAAAAAAAGTTCAGATTCCCTAACACAGACATCAGATTTCAGGTGCTAAGACTCATTGCCGTGTCTCATGGGGAAACTTTGAGCCAGGCTTCCCCTTTTTAATAAGTTAGTTTCCACGCCGATTTTTTTTTCGATTCTAAACCCGCTCACCCCGTTTGCAAGCAGGTTGAACGTTTCTAAGAACAACCAACAATCCGAGATGTTTTTAATGTCCTATATGAATACTGCTTTTCTTTTGTTAAAAATCTTCAATTAATGTTTTCCACAACAAAAGTAAACCGGGGAAATCACTCTATCTCTAACCCCAACCGTCAGATTGGCCTGAAATTTTTTCTACAAGTAGAAGTCATTACCAACTGCCTACTGTAAAAATTTCAGCTTGATGAGTTGTGCCGTTAATTTTTAAACAATAGTGATAGGTTTATTACACAAAAAAGTATAATTATTCCACAACAAACGTAAAACGGGGAAATCACTCTATCTCAAACAACAAACATCAGATTGGCCTGAAATTTTTTCTACAAGTAGAAGTCATTACCATCTGCCTTCAGAGAAAATTTCAGCTTGATGAGCTGTGCCGTTATTTTTTAAAAAATATTGATAGGTTTATTACACAAAAAAGTATAAATTTTCCACAACAAACGTAAAACGGGGAAATCACTCTATCTCAAACAACAAACATCAGATTGGCCTGAAATTTTTTCTACAAGTAGAAGTCATTACCATCTGCTTTCAGAGAAAATTTCAGCTTGATGAGTTGTGCCGTTAATTTTTAAAAAATAGTGATAGGTTTATTACACAAAAAAGTATAATTATTCCACAACAAACGTAAAACGGGGAAATCACTCTATCTCAAACAACAAACATCAGATTGGCCTGAAATTTTTTCTACAAGTAGAAGTCATTACCAACTGCCTGCTGTAAAAATTTCAGCTTGATGAGTTGTGCCGTTATTTTTTAAAAAATATTGATAGGTTTATTACACAAAAAAGTATAAATTTTCCACAACAAACGTAAAACGGGGAAATCACTCTATCTCAAACAACAAACATCAGATTGGCCTGAATTTTTTTCTACAAGTAGAAGTCATTACCAACTGCCTTCTGTGAAAATTTCAGCTTGATAAACTGTGCCGTTAATTTTTAAAAAATAGTGATAGGTTTATTACACAAAAAAGTATAATTATTCCACAACAAACGTAAAACGGGGAAATCACTCTATCTCAAACAACAAACATCAGATTGGCCTGAAATTTTTTCTACAAGTAGAAGTCATTACCAACTGCCTTCTGTGAAAATTTCGGCTTGATAAGTTGCGCCGTTTATTTAAAAAAATCGTAATAGATTTATTACACAAGAGTAAAACAGGCAAATCGCTCTATCTCTAACCCCAACCTTCAGATTGGCCTGAAATTGTTTCTACAAGTAGAAATTATTGCAAACTCAACCATTATGGAGTAGTCACCACAAAGCGCAAAAAAAAAAAAAAAAAAAAAAAAGATCAGATTCCCTAACACAGACATCAGATTTCAGGTGCTAAGACTCATTGCCGTGTCTCATGGGGAAACTTTGAGCCAGGCTTCCCCTTTTTAATAAGTTAGTTTCCACGCCGATTTTTTTTTCGATTCTAAACCCGATCACCCCGTTTGCAAGCAGGTTGAACGTTACTAAGAACAACCAACAATCCGAGATGTTTTTAATGTCCTATATGAATACTGCTTTTCTTTTGTTAAAAATCTTCAATTAATGTTTTCCACAACAAAAGTAAACCGGGGAAATCACTCTATCTCTAACCCCAACCGTCAGATTGGCCTGAAATTTTTTCTACAAGTAGAAGTCATTACCAACTGCCTACTGTAAAAATTTCAGCTTGATGAGTTGTGCCGTTAATTTTTAAAAAATAGTGATAGGTTTATTACACAAAAAAGTATAAATTTTCCACAACAAACGTAAAACGGGGAAATCACTCTATCTCAAACAACAAACATCAGATTGGCCTGAAATTTTTTCTACAAGTAGAAGTCATTACCATCTGCCTTCAGAGAAAATTTCAGCTTGATGAGTTGTGCCGTTATTTTTTAAAAAATATTGATAGGTTTATTACACAAAAAAGTATAAATTTTCCACAACAAACGTAAAACGGGGAAATCACTCTATCTCAAACAACAAACATCAGATTGGCCTGAATTTTTTTCTACAAGTAGAAGTCATTACCATCTGCCTTCAGAGAAAATTTCAGCTTGATGAGTTTTGCCGTTAATTTTTAAAAAATAGTGATAGGTTTATTACACAAAAAAGTATAATTATTCCACAACAAACGTAAAACGGGGAAATCACTCTATCTCAAACAACAAACATCAGATTGGCCTGAAATTTTTTCTACAAGTAGAAGTCATTACCATCTGCCTTCAGAGAAAATTTCAGCTTGATGAGTTGCGCCGTTAATTTAAAAAAAATAGTGATAGGTTTATTACACAAAAAAGTATAATTATTCCACAACAAACGTAAAACGGGGAAATCACTCTATCTCAAACAACAAACATCAGATTGGCCTGAAATTTTTTCTACAAGTAGAAGTCATTGCCATCTGCCTTCAGAGAAAATTTCAGTTTGATGAGTTGTGCCGTTATTTTTTTAAAAATATTGATAGGTTTATTACACAAAAAAGTATAAATTTTCCACAACAAACGTAAAACGGGGAAATCACTCTATCTCAAACAACAAACATCAGATTGGCCTGAATTTTTTTCTACAAGTAGAAGTCATTACCAACTGCCTGCTGTAAAAATTTCAGCTTGATGAGTTGTGCCGTTATCTTTTTAAAAATATTGATAGGTTTATTACACAAAAAAGTATAAATTTTCCACAACAAACGTAAAACGGGGAAATCACTCTATCTCAAACAACAAACATCAGATTGGCCTGAAATTTTTTCTACAAGTAGAAGTCATTACCATCTGCCTTCAGAGAAAATTTCAGCTTGATGAGTTGCGCCGTTAATTTTTAAAAAATAGTGATAGGTTTATTACACAAAAAAGTATAATTATTCCACAACAAACGTAAAACGGGGAAATCACTCTATCTCAAACAACAAACATCAGATTGGCCTGAAATTTTTTCTACAAGTAGAAGTCATTACCATCTGCCTTCAGAAAAAATTTCAGCTTGATGAGTTGTGCCGTTATTTTTTAAAAAATATTGATAGGTTTATTACACAAAAAAGTATAAATTTTCCACAACAAACGTAAAACGGGGAAATCACTCTATCTCAAACAACAAACATCAGATTGGCCTGAATTTTTTTCTACAAGTAGAAGTCATTACCAACTGCCTTCTGTGAAAATTTCAGCTTGATAAACTGTGCCGTTAATTTTTAAAAAATAGTGATAGGTTTATTACACAAAAAAGTATAATTATTCCACAACAAACGTAAAACGGGGAAATCACTCTATCTCAAACAACAAACATCAGATTGGCCTGAAATTTTTTCTACAAGTAGAAGTCATTACCATCTGCCTTCAGAGAAAATTTCAGCTTGATGAGCTGTGCCGTTATTTTTTAAAAAATATTGATAGGTTTATTACACAAAAAAGTATAAATTTTCCACAACAAACGTAAAACGGGGAAATCACTCTATCTCAAACAACAAACATCAGATTGGCCTGAATTTTTTTCTACAAGTAGAAGTCATTACCAACTGCCTTCTGTGAAAATTTCAGCTTGATAAACTGTGCCGTTAATTTTTAAAAAATAGTGATAGGTTTATTACACAAAAAAGTATAATTATTCCACAACAAACGTAAAACGGGGAAATCACTCTATCTCAAACAACAAACATCAGATTGGCCTGAAATTTTTTCTACAAGTAGAAGTCATTACCAACTGCCTTCTGTGAAAATTTCGGCTTGATAAGTTGCGCCGTTTATTTAAAAAAATCGTAATAGATTTATTACACAAGAGTAAAACAGGCAAATCGCTCTATCTCTAACCCCAACCTTCAGATTGGCCTGAAATTGTTTCTACAAGTAGAAATTATTGCAAACTCAACCATTATGGAGTAGTCACCACAAAGCGCAAAAAAAAAAAAAAAAAAAAAAAAAAGTTCAGATTCCCTAACACAGACATCAGATTTCAGGTGCTAAGACTCATTGCCGTGTCTCATGGGGAAACTTTGAGCCAGGCTTCCCCTTTTTAATAAGTTAGTTTCCACGCCGATTTTTTTTTCGATTCTAAACCCGATCACCCCGTTTGCAAGCAGGTTGAACGTTACTAAGAACAACCAACAATCCGAGATGTTTTTAATGTCCTATATGAATACTGCTTTTCTTTTGTTAAAAATCTTCAATTAATGTTTTCCACAACAAAAGTAAACCGGGGAAATCACTCTATCTCTAACCCCAACCGTCAGATTGGCCTGAAATTTTTTCTACAAGTAGAAGTCATTACCAACTGCCTACTGTAAAAATTTCAGCTTGATGAGTTGCGCCGTTAATTTTTAAAAAATAGTGATAGGTTTATTACACAAAAAAGTATAAATTTTCCACAACAAACGTAAAACGGGGAAATCACTCTATCTCAAACAACAAACATCAGATTGGCCTGAAATTTTTTCTACAAGTAGAAGTCATTACCATCTGCCTTCAGAGAAAATTTCCGCTTGATGAGTTGTGCCGTTATTTTTTAAAAAATATTGATAGGTTTATTACACAAAAAAGTATAAATTTTCCACAACAAACGTAAAACGGGGAAATCACTCTATCTCAAACAACAAACATCAGATTGGCCTGAAATTTTTTCTACAAGTAGAAGTCATTACCATCTGCCTTCAGAGAAAATTTCAGCTTGATGAGTTGCGCCGTTAATTTTTAAAAAATAGTGATAGGTTTATTACACAAAAAAGTATAATTATTCCACAACAAACGTAAAACGGGGAAATCACTCTATCTCAAACAACAAACATCAGATTGGCCTGAAATTTTTTCTACAAGTAGAAGTCATTACCATCTGCCTTCAGAAAAAATTTCAGCTTGATGAGTTGTGCCGTTATTTTTTAAAAAATATTGATAGGTTTATTACACAAAAAAGTATAAATTTTCCACAACAAACGTAAAACGGGGAAATCACTCTATCTCAAACAACAAACATCAGATTGGCCTGAATTTTTTTCTACAAGTAGAAGTCATTACCAACTGCCTTCTGTGAAAATTTCAGCTTGATAAACTGTGCCGTTAATTTTTAAAAAATAGTGATAGGTTTATTACACAAAAAAGTATAATTATTCCACAACAAACGTAAAACGGGGAAATCACTCTATCTCAAACAACAAACATCAGATTGGCCTGAAATTTTTTCTACAAGTAGAAGTCATTACCAACTGCCTTCTGTGAAAATTTCGGCTTGATAAGTTGCGCCGTTTATTTAAAAAAATCGTAATAGATTTATTACACAAGAGTAAAACAGGCAAATCGCTCTATCTCTAACCCCAACCTTCAGATTGGCCTGAAATTGTTTCTACAAGTAGAAATTATTGCAAACTCAACCATTATGGAGTAGTCACCACAAAGCGCAAAAAAAAAAAAAAAAAAAAAAAAAAGTTCAGATTCCCTAACACAGACATCAGATTTCAGGTGCTAAGACTCATTGCCGTGTCTCATGGGGAAACTTTGAGCCAGGCTTCCCCTTTTTAATAAGTTAGTTTCCACGCCGATTTTTTTTTCGATTCTAAACCCGATCACCCCGTTTGCAAGCAGGTTGAACGTTACTAAGAACAACCAACAATCCGAGATGTTTTTAATGTCCTATATGAATACTGCTTTTCTTTTGTTAAAAATCTTCAATTAATGTTTTCCACAACAAAAGTAAACCGGGGAAATCACTCTATCTCTAACCCCAACCGTCAGATTGGCCTGAAATTTTTTCTACAAGTAGAAGTCATTACCAACTGCCTACTGTAAAAATTTCAGCTTGATGAGTTGCGCCGTTAATTTTTAAAAAATAGTGATAGGTTTATTACACAAAAAAGTATAAATTTTCCACAACAAACGTAAAACGGGGAAATCACTCTATCTCAAACAACAAACATCAGATTGGCCTGAAATTTTTTCTACAAGTAGAAGTCATTACCATCTGCCTTCAGAGAAAATTTCAGCTTGATGAGTTGTGCCGTTATTTTTTAAAAAATATTGATAGGTTTATTACACAAAAAAGTATAAATTTTCCACAACAAACGTAAAACGGGGAAATCACTCTATCTCAAACAACAAACATCAGATTGGCCTGAATTTTTTTCTACAAGTAGAAGTCATTACCATCTGCCTTCAGAGAAAATTTCAGCTTGATGAGTTTTGCCGTTAATTTTTAAAAAATAGTGATAGGTTTATTACACAAAAAAGTATAATTATTCCACAACAAACGTAAAACGGGGAAATCACTCTATCTCAAACAACAAACATCAGATTGGCCTGAAATTTTTTCTACAAGTAGAAGTCATTACCATCTGCCTTCAGAGAAAATTTCAGCTTGATGAGTTGCGCCGTTAATTTAAAAAAAATAGTGATAGGTTTATTACACAAAAAAGTATAATTATTCCACAACAAACGTAAAACGGGGAAATCACTCTATCTCAAACAACAAACATCAGATTGGCCTGAAATTTTTTTCTACAAGTAGAAGTCATTGCCATCTGCCTTCAGAGAAAATTTCAGTTTGATGAGTTGCGCCGTTATTTTTTTTAAAATATTGATAGGTTTATTACACAAAAAAGTATAAATTTTCCACAACAAACGTAAAACGGGGAAATCACTCTATCTCAAACAACAAACATCAGATTGGCCTGAATTTTTTTCTACAAGTAGAAGTCATTACCAACTGCCTGCTGTAAAAATTTCAGCTTGATGAGTTGTGCCGTTATTTTTTAAAAAATATTGATAGGTTTATTACACAAAAAAGTATAAATTTTCCACAACAAACGTAAAACGGGGAAATCACTCTATCTCAAACAACAAACATCAGATTGGCCTGAATTTTTTTCTACAAGTAGAAGTCATTACCAACTGCCTTCTGTGAAAATTTCAGCTTGATAAACTGTGCCGTTAATTTTTAAAAAATAGTGATAGGTTTATTACACAAAAAAGTATAATTATTCCACAACAAACGTAAAACGGGGAAATCACTCTATCTCAAACAACAAACATCAGATTGGCCTGAAATTTTTTCTACAAGTAGAAGTCATTACCAACTGCCTTCTGTGAAAATTTCGGCTTGATAAGTTGCGCCGTTTATTTAAAAAAATCGTAATAGATTTATTACACAAGAGTAAAACAGGCAAATCGCTCTATCTCTAACCCCAACCTTCAGATTGGCCTGAAATTGTTTCTACAAGTAGAAATTATTGCAAACTCAACCATTATGGAGTAGTCACCACAAAGCGCAAAAAAAAAAAAAAAAAAAAAAAAGTTCAGATTCCCTAACACAGACATCAGATTTCAGGTGCTAAGACTCATTGCCGTGTCTCATGGGGAAACTTTGAGCCAGGCTTCCCCTTTTTAATAAGTTAGTTTCCACGCCGATTTTTTTTTCGATTCTAAACCCGATCACCCCGTTTGCAAGCAGGTTGAACGTTACTAAGAACAACCTACAATCCGAGATGTTTTTAATGTCCTATATGAATACTGCTTTTCTTTTGTTAAAAATCTTCAATTAATGTTTTCCACAACAAAAGTAAACCGGGGAAATCACTCTATCTCTAACCCCAACCGTCAGATTGGCCTGAAATTTTTTCTACAAGTAGAAGTCATTACCAACTGCCTACTGTAAAAATTTCAGCTTGATGAGTTGTGCCGTTAATTTTAAAAAAATAGTGATAGGTTTATTACACAAAAAAGTATAAATTTTCCACAACAAACGTAAAACGGGGAAATCACTCTATCTCAAACAACAAACATCAGATTGGCCTGAAATTTTTTCTACAAGTAGAAGTCATTACCATCTGCCTTCAGAGAAAATTTCAGCTTGATGAGTTGTGCCGTTATTTTTTAAAAAATATTGATAGGTTTATTACACAAAAAAGTATAAATTTTCCACAACAAACGTAAAACGGGGAAATCACTCTATCTCAAACAACAAACATCAGATTGGCCTGATTTTTTTTCTACAAGTAGAAGTCATTACCATCTGCCTTCAGAGAAAATTTCAGCTTGATGAGTTTTGCCGTTAATTTTTAAAAAATAGTGATAGGTTTATTACACAAAAAAGTATAATTATTCCACAACAAACGTAAAACGGGGAAATCACTCTATCTCAAACAACAAACATCAGATTGGCCTGAAATTTTTTCTACAAGTAGAAGTCATTACCATCTGCCTTCAGAGAAAATTTCAGCTTGATGAGTTGCGCCGTTAATTTAAAAAAAATAGTGATAGGTTTATTACACAAAAAAGTATAATTATTCCACAACAAACGTAAAACGGGGAAATCACTCTATCTCAAACAACAAACATCAGATTGGCCTGAAATTTTTTCTACAAGTAGAAGTCATTGCCATCTGCCTTCAGAGAAAATTTCAGTTTGATGAGTTGTGCCGTTATTTTTTTAAAAATATTGATAGGTTTATTACACAAAAAAGTATAAATTTTCCACAACAAACGTAAAACGGGGAAATCACTCTATCTCAAACAACAAACATCAGATTGGCCTGAATTTTTTTCTACAAGTAGAAGTCATTACCAACTGCCTGCTGTAAAAATTTCAGCTTGATGAGTTGTGCCGTTATTTTTTAAAAAATATTGATAGGTTTATTACACAAAAAAGTATAAATTTTCCACAACAAACGTAAAACGGGGAAATCACTCTATCTCAAACAACAAACATCAGATTGGCCTGAAATTTTTTCTACAAGTAGAAGTCATTACCATCTGCCTTCAGAGAAAATTTCAGCTTGATGAGTTGCGCCGTTAATTTTTAAAAAATAGTGATAGGTTTATTACACAAAAAAGTATAATTATTCCACAACAAACGTAAAACGGGGAAATCACTCTATCTCAAACAACAAACATCAGATTGGCCTGAAATTTTTTCTACAAGTAGAAGTCATTACCATCTGCCTTCAGAAAAAATTTCAGCTTGATGAGTTGTGCCGTTATTTTTTAAAAAATATTGATAGGTTTATTACACAAAAAAGTATAAATTTTCCACAACAAACGTAAAACGGGGAAATCACTCTATCTCAAACAACAAACATCAGATTGGCCTGAATTTTTTTCTACAAGTAGAAGTCATTACCAACTGCCTTCTGTGAAAATTTCAGCTTGATAAACTGTGCCGTTAATTTTTAAAAAATAGTGATAGGTTTATTACACAAAAAAGTATAATTATTCCACAACAAACGTAAAACGGGGAAATCACTCTATCTCAAACAACAAACATCAGATTGGCCTGAAATTTTTTCTACAAGTAGAAGTCATTACCAACTGCCTTCTGTGAAAATTTCGGCTTGATAAGTTGCGCCGTTTATTTAAAAAAATCGTAATAGATTTATTACACAAGAGTAAAACAGGCAAATCGCTCTATCTCTAACCCCAACCTTCAGATTGGCCTGAAATTGTTTCTACAAGTAGAAATTATTGCAAACTCAACCATTATGGAGTAGTCACCACAAAGCGCAAAAAAAAAAAAAAAAAAAAAAAAAAGATCAGCTTCCCTAACACAGACATCAGATTTCAGGTGCTAAGACTCATTGCCGTGTCTCATGGGGAAACTTTGAGCCAGGCTTCCCCTTTTTAATAAGTTAGTTTCCACGCCGATTTTTTTTTCGATTCTAAACCCGATCACCCCGTTTGCAAGCAGGTTGAACGTTACTAAGAACAACCAACAATCCGAGATGTTTTTAATGTCCTATATGAATACTGCTTTTCTTTTGTTAAAAATCTTCAATTAATGTTTTCCACAACAAAAGTAAACCGGGGAAATCACTCTATCTCTAACCCCAACCGTCAGATTGGCCTGAAATTTTTTCTACAAGTAGAAGTCATTACCAACTGCCTACTGTAAAAATTTCAGCTTGATGAGTTGTGCCGTTAATTTTTAAAAAATAGTGATAGGTTTATTACACAAAAAAGTATAAATTTTCCACAACAAACGTAAAACGGGGAAATCACTCTATCTCAAACAACAAACATCAGATTGGCCTGAAATTTTTTCTACAAGTAGAAGTCATTACCATCTGCCTTCAGAGAAAATTTCAGCTTGATGAGTTGTGCCGTTATTTTTTAAAAAATATTGATAGGTTTATTACACAAAAAAGTATAAATTTTCCACAACAAACGTAAAACGGGGAAATCACTCTATCTCAAACAACAAACATCAGATTGGCCTGAATTTTTTTCTACAAGTAGAAGTCATTACCATCTGCCTTCAGAGAAAATTTCAGCTTGATGAGTTTTGCCGTTAATTTTTAAAAAATAGTGATAGGTTTATTACACAAAAAAGTATAATTATTCCACAACAAACGTAAAACGGGGAAATCACTCTATCTCAAACAACAAACATCAGATTGGCCTGAAATTTTTTCTACAAGTAGAAGTCATTACCATCTGCCTTCAGAGAAAATTTCAGCTTGATGAGTTGCGCCGTTAATTTAAAAAAAAATAGTGATAGGTTTATTACACAAAAAAGTATAATTATTCCACAACAAACGTAAAACGGGGAAATCACTCTATCTCAAACAACAAACATCAGATTGGCCTGAAATTTTTTCTACAAGTAGAAGTCATTGCCATCTGCCTTCAGAGAAAATTTCAGTTTGATGAGTTGTGCCGTTATTTTTTTAAAAATATTGATAGGTTTATTACACAAAAAAGTATAAATTTTCCACAACAAACGTAAAACGGGGAAATCACTCTATCTCAAACAACAAACATCAGATTGGCCTGAATTTTTTTCTACAAGTAGAAGTCATTACCAACTGCCTGCTGTAAAAATTTCAGCTTGATGAGTTGTGCCGTTATCTTTTTAAAAATATTGATAGGTTTATTACACAAAAAAGTATAAATTTTCCACAACAAACGTAAAACGGGGAAATCACTCTATCTCAAACAACAAACATCAGATTGGCCTGAAATTTTTTCTACAAGTAGAAGTCATTACCATCTGCCTTCAGAGAAAATTTCAGCTTGATGAGTTGCGCCGTTAATTTTTAAAAAATAGTGATAGGTTTATTACACAAAAAAGTATAATTATTCCACAACAAACGTAAAACGGGGAAATCACTCTATCTCAAACAACAAACATCAGATTGGCCTGAAATTTTTTCTACAAGTAGAAGTCATTACCATCTGCCTTCAGAAAAAATTTCAGCTTGATGAGTTGTGCCGTTATTTTTTTTAAAATATTGATAGGTTTATTACACAAAAAAGTATAAATTTTCCACAACAAACGTAAAACGGGGAAATCACTCTATCTCAAACAACAAACATCAGATTGGCCTGAATTTTTTTCTACAAGTAGAAGTCATTACCAACTGCCTTCTGTGAAAATTTCAGCTTGATAAACTGTGCCGTTAATTTTTAAAAAATAGTGATAGGTTTATTACACAAAAAAGTATAATTATTCCACAACAAACGTAAAACGGGGAAATCACTCTATCTCAAACAACAAACATCAGATTGGCCTGAAATTTTTTCTACAAGTAGAAGTCATTACCATCTGCCTTCAGAGAAAATTTCAGCTTGATGAGCTGTGCCGTTATTTTTTAAAAAATATTGATAGGTTTATTACACAAAAAAGTATAAATTTTCCACAACAAACGTAAAACGGGGAAATCACTCTATCTCAAACAACAAACATCAGATTGGCCTGAAATTTTTTCTACAAGTAGAAGTCATTACCATCTGCCTTCAGAGAAAATTTCAGCTTGATGAGTTGTGCCGTTATTTTTTAAAAAATATTGATAGGTTTATTACACAAAAAAGTATAAATTTTCCACAACAAACGTAAAACGGGGAAATCACTCTATCTCAAACAACAAACATCAGATTGGCCTGAATTTTTTTCTACAAGTAGAAGTCATTACCAACTGCCTTCTGTGAAAATTTCAGCTTGATAAACTGTGCCGTTAATTTTTAAAAAATAGTGATAGGTTTATTACACAAAAAAGTATAATTATTCCACAACAAACGTAAAACGGGGAAATCACTCTATCTCAAACAACAAACATCAGATTGGCCTGAAATTTTTTCTACAAGTAGAAGTCATTACCAACTGCCTTCTGTGAAAATTTCGGCTTGATAAATTGCGCCGTTTATTTAAAAAAATCGTAATAGATTTATTACACAAGAGTAAAACAGGAAAATCGCTCTATCTCTAACCCCAACCTTCAGATTGGCCTGAAATTGTTTCTACAAGTAGAAATTATTGCAAACTCAACCATTATGGAGTAGTCACCACAAAGCGCAAAAAAAAAAAAAAAAAAAAAAAAAAAGTTCAGATTCCCTAACACAGACATCAGATTTCAGGTGCTAAGACTCATTGCCGTGTCTCATGGGGAAACTTTGAGCCAGGCTTCCCCTTTTTAATAAGTTAGTTTCCACGCCGATTTTTTTTTCGATTCTAAACCCGATCACCCCGTTTGCAAGCAGGTTGAACGTTACTAAGAACAACCAACAATCCGAGATGTTTTTAATGTCCTATATGAATACTGCTTTTCTTTTGTTAAAAATCTTCAATTAATGTTTTCCACAACAAAAGTAAACCGGGGAAATCACTCTATCTCTAACCCCAACCGTCAGATTGGCCTGAAATTTTTTCTACAAGTAGAAGTCATTACCAACTGCCTACTGTAAAAATTTCAGCTTGATGAGTTGTGCCGTTAATTTTTAAAAAATAGTGATAGGTTTATTACACAAAAAAGTATAAATTTTCCACAACAAACGTAAAACGGGGAAATCACTCTATCTCAAACAACAAACATCAGATTGGCCTGAAATTTTTTCTACAAGTAGAAGTCATTACCATCTGCCTTCAGAGAAAATTTCAGCTTGATGAGTTGTGCCGTTATTTTTTAAAAAATATTGATAGGTTTATTACACAAAAAAGTATAAATTTTCCACAACAAACGTAAAACGGGGAAATCACTCTATCTCAAACAACAAACATCAGATTGGCCTGAATTTTTTTCTACAAGTAGAAGTCATTACCATCTGCCTTCAGAGAAAATTTCAGCTTGATGAGTTTTGCCGTTAATTTTTAAAAAATAGTGATAGGTTTATTACACAAAAAAGTATAATTATTCCACAACAAACGTAAAACGGGGAAATCACTCTATCTCAAACAACAAACATCAGATTGGCCTGAAATTTTTTCTACAAGTAGAAGTCATTACCATCTGCCTTCAGAGAAAATTTCAGCTTGATGAGTTGCGCCGTTAATTTAAAAAAAATAGTGATAGGTTTATTACACAAAAAAGTATAATTATTCCACAACAAACGTAAAACGGGGAAATCACTCTATCTCAAACAACAAACATCAGATTGGCCTGAAATTTTTTCTACAAGTAGAAGTCATTGCCATCTGCCTTCAGAGAAAATTTCAGTTTGATGAGTTGTGCCGTTATTTTTTTAAAAATATTGATAGGTTTATTACACAAAAAAGTATAAATTTTCCACAACAAACGTAAAACGGGGAAATCACTCTATCTCAAACAACAAACATCAGATTGGCCTGAATTTTTTTCTACAAGTAGAAGTCATTACCAACTGCCTGCTGTAAAAATTTCAGCTTGATGAGTTGTGCCGTTATTTTTTAAAAAATATTGATAGGTTTATTACACAAAAAAGTATAAATTTTCCACAACAAACGTAAAACGGGGAAATCACTCTATCTCAAACAACAAACATCAGATTGGCCTGAAATTTTTTCTACAAGTAGAAGTCATTACCATCTGCCTTCAGAGAAAATTTCAGCTTGATGAGTTGCGCCGTTAATTTTTAAAAAATAGTGATAGGTTTATTACACAAAAAAGTATAATTATTCCACAACAAACGTAAAACGGGGAAATCACTCTATCTCAAACAACAAACATCAGATTGGCCTGAAATTTTTTCTACAAGTAGAAGTCATTACCATCTGCCTTCAGAAAAAAATTCAGCTTGATGAGTTGTGCCGTTATTTTTTAAAAAATATTGATAGGTTTATTACACAAAAAAGTATAAATTTTCCACAACAAACGTAAAACGGGGAAATCACTCTATCTCAAACAACAAACATCAGATTGGCCTGAATTTTTTTCTACAAGTAGAAGTCATTACCATCTGCCTTCAGAGAAAATTTCAGCTTGATGAGTTGCGCCGTTAATTTTTAAAAAATAGTGATAGGTTTATTACACAAAAAAGTATAATTATTCCACAACAAACGTAAAACGGGGAAATCACTCTATCTCAAACAACAAACATCAGATTGGCCTGAAATTTTTTCTACAAGTAGAAGTCATTACCATCTGCCTTCAGAAAAAATTTCAGCTTGATGAGTTGTGCCGTTATTTTTTAAAAAATATTGATAGGTTTATTACACAAAAAAGTATAAATTTTCCACAACAAACGTAAAACGGGGAAATCACTCTATCTCAAACAACAAACATCAGATTGGCCTGAATTTTTTTCTACAAGTAGAAGTCATTACCAACTGCCTTCTGTGAAAATTTCAGCTTGATAAACTGTGCCGTTAATTTTTAAAAAATAGTGATAGGTTTATTACACAAAAAAGTATAATTATTCCACAACAAACGTAAAACGGGGAAATCACTCTATCTCAAACAACAAACATCAGATTGGCCTGAAATTTTTTCTACAAGTAGAAGTCATTACCAACTGCCTTCTGTGAAAATTTCGGCTTGATAAGTTGCGCCGTTTATTTAAAAAAATCGTAATAGATTTATTACACAAGAGTAAAACAGGCAAATCGCTCTATCTCTAACCCCAACCTTCAGATTGGCCTGAAATTGTTTCTACAAGTAGAAATTATTGCAAACTCAACCATTATGGAGTAGTCACCACAAAGCGCAAAAAAAAAAAAAAAAAAAAAAAAAAGATCAGCTTCCCTAACACAGACATCAGATTTCAGGTGCTAAGACTCATTGCCGTGTCTCATGGGGAAACTTTGAGCCAGGCTTCCCCTTTTTAATAAGTTAGTTTCCACGCCGATTTTTTTTTCGATTCTAAACCCGATCACCCCGTTTGCAAGCAGGTTGAACGTTACTAAGAACAACCAACAATCCGAGATGTTTTTAATGTCCTATATGAATACTGCTTTTCTTTTGTTAAAAATCTTCAATTAATGTTTTCCACAACAAAAGTAAACCGGGGAAATCACTCTATCTCTAACCCCAACCGTCAGATTGGCCTGAAATTTTTTCTACAAGTAGAAGTCATTACCAACTGCCTACTGTAAAAATTTCAGCTTGATGAGTTGTGCCGTTAATTTTTAAAAAATAGTGATAGGTTTATTACACAAAAAAGTATAAATTTTCCACAACAAACGTAAAACGGGGAAATCACTCTATCTCAAACAACAAACATCAGATTGGCCTGAAATTTTTTCTACAAGTAGAAGTCATTACCATCTGCCTTCAGAGAAAATTTCAGCTTGATGAGTTGTGCCGTTATTTTTTAAAAAATATTGATAGGTTTATTACACAAAAAAGTATAAATTTTCCACAACAAACGTAAAACGGGGAAATCACTCTATCTCAAACAACAAACATCAGATTGGCCTGAATTTTTTTCTACAAGTAGAAGTCATTACCATCTGCCTTCAGAGAAAATTTCAGCTTGATGAGTTTTGCCGTTAATTTTTAAAAAATAGTGATAGGTTTATTACACAAAAAAGTATAATTATTCCACAACAAACGTAAAACGGGGAAATCACTCTATCTCAAACAACAAACATCAGATTGGCCTGAAATTTTTTCTACAAGTAGAAGTCATTACCATCTGCCTTCAGAGAAAATTTCAGCTTGATGAGTTGCGCCGTTAATTTAAAAAAAAATAGTGATAGGTTTATTACACAAAAAAGTATAATTATTCCACAACAAACGTAAAACGGGGAAATCACTCTATCTCAAACAACAAACATCAGATTGGCCTGAAATTTTTTCTACAAGTAGAAGTCATTGCCATCTGCCTTCAGAGAAAATTTCAGTTTGATGAGTTGTGCCGTTATTTTTTTAAAAATATTGATAGGTTTATTACACAAAAAAGTATAAATTTTCCACAACAAACGTAAAACGGGGAAATCACTCTATCTCAAACAACAAACATCAGATTGGCCTGAATTTTTTTCTACAAGTAGAAGTCATTACCAACTGCCTGCTGTAAAAATTTCAGCTTGATGAGTTGTGCCGTTATCTTTTTAAAAATATTGATAGGTTTATTACACAAAAAAGTATAAATTTTCCACAACAAACGTAAAACGGGGAAATCACTCTATCTCAAACAACAAACATCAGATTGGCCTGAAATTTTTTCTACAAGTAGAAGTCATTACCATCTGCCTTCAGAGAAAATTTCAGCTTGATGAGTTGCGCCGTTAATTTTTAAAAAATAGTGATAGGTTTATTACACAAAAAAGTATAATTATTCCACAACAAACGTAAAACGGGGAAATCACTCTATCTCAAACAACAAACATCAGATTGGCCTGAAATTTTTTCTACAAGTAGAAGTCATTACCATCTGCCTTCAGAAAAAATTTCAGCTTGATGAGTTGTGCCGTTATTTTTTTTAAAATATTGATAGGTTTATTACACAAAAAAGTATAAATTTTCCACAACAAACGTAAAACGGGGAAATCACTCTATCTCAAACAACAAACATCAGATTGGCCTGAATTTTTTTCTACAAGTAGAAGTCATTACCAACTGCCTTCTGTGAAAATTTCAGCTTGATAAACTGTGCCGTTAATTTTTAAAAAATAGTGATAGGTTTATTACACAAAAAAGTATAATTATTCCACAACAAACGTAAAACGGGGAAATCACTCTATCTCAAACAACAAACATCAGATTGGCCTGAAATTTTTTCTACAAGTAGAAGTCATTACCATCTGCCTTCAGAGAAATTTCAGCTTGATGAGCTGTGCCGTTATTTTTTAAAAAATATTGATAGGTTTATTACACAAAAAAGTATAAATTTTCCACAACAAACGTAAAACGGGGAAATCACTCTATCTCAAACAACAAACATCAGATTGGCCTGAAATTTTTTCTACAAGTAGAAGTCATTACCATCTGCCTTCAGAGAAAATTTCAGCTTGATGAGTTGTGCCGTTATTTTTTAAAAAATATTGATAGGTTTATTACACAAAAAAGTATAAATTTTCCACAACAAACGTAAAACGGGGAAATCACTCTATCTCAAACAACAAACATCAGATTGGCCTGAATTTTTTTCTACAAGTAGAAGTCATTACCAACTGCCTTCTGTGAAAATTTCAGCTTGATAAACTGTGCCGTTAATTTTTAAAAAATAGTGATAGGTTTATTACACAAAAAAGTATAATTATTCCACAACAAACGTAAAACGGGGAAATCACTCTATCTCAAACAACAAACATCAGATTGGCCTGAAATTTTTTCTACAAGTAGAAGTCATTACCAACTGCCTTCTGTGAAAATTTCGGCTTGATAAATTGCGCCGTTTATTTAAAAAAATCGTAATAGATTTATTACACAAGAGTAAAACAGGAAAATCGCTCTATCTCTAACCCCAACCTTCAGATTGGCCTGAAATTGTTTCTACAAGTAGAAATTATTGCAAACTCAACCATTATGGAGTAGTCACCACAAAGCGCAAAAAAAAAAAAAAAAAAAAAAAAAAAAGTTCAGATTCCCTAACACAGACATCAGATTTCAGGTGCTAAGACTCATTGCCGTGTCTCATGGGGAAACTTTGAGCCAGGCTTCCCCTTTTTAATAAGTTAGTTTCCACGCCGATTTTTTTTTCGATTCTAAACCCGATCACCCCGTTTGCAAGCAGGTTGAACGTTACTAAGAACAACCAACAATCCGAGATGTTTTTAATGTCCTATATGAATACTGCTTTTCTTTTGTTAAAAATCTTCAATTAATGTTTTCCACAACAAAAGTAAACCGGGGAAATCACTCTATCTCTAACCCCAACCGTCAGATTGGCCTGAAATTTTTTCTACAAGTAGAAGTCATTACCAACTGCCTACTGTAAAAATTTCAGCTTGATGAGTTGTGCCGTTAATTTTTAAAAAATAGTGATAGGTTTATTACACAAAAAAGTATAAATTTTCCACAACAAACGTAAAACGGGGAAATCACTCTATCTCAAACAACAAACATCAGATTGGCCTGAAATTTTTTCTACAAGTAGAAGTCATTACCATCTGCCTTCAGAGAAAATTTCAGCTTGATGAGTTGTGCCGTTATTTTTTAAAAAATATTGATAGGTTTATTACACAAAAAAGTATAAATTTTCCACAACAAACGTAAAACGGGGAAATCACTCTATCTCAAACAACAAACATCAGATTGGCCTGAATTTTTTTCTACAAGTAGAAGTCATTACCATCTGCCTTCAGAGAAAATTTCAGCTTGATGAGTTTTGCCGTTAATTTTTAAAAAATAGTGATAGGTTTATTACACAAAAAAGTATAATTATTCCACAACAAACGTAAAACGGGGAAATCACTCTATCTCAAACAACAAACATCAGATTGGCCTGAAATTTTTTCTACAAGTAGAAGTCATTACCATCTGCCTTCAGAGAAAATTTCAGCTTGATGAGTTGCGCCGTTAATTTAAAAAAAATAGTGATAGGTTTATTACACAAAAAAGTATAATTATTCCACAACAAACGTAAAACGGGGAAATCACTCTATCTCAAACAACAAACATCAGATTGGCCTGAAATTTTTTCTACAAGTAGAAGTCATTGCCATCTGCCTTCAGAGAAAATTTCAGTTTGATGAGTTGTGCCGTTATTTTTTTAAAAATATTGATAGGTTTATTACACAAAAAAGTATAAATTTTCCACAACAAACGTAAAACGGGGAAATCACTCTATCTCAAACAACAAACATCAGATTGGCCTGAATTTTTTTCTACAAGTAGAAGTCATTACCAACTGCCTGCTGTAAAAATTTCAGCTTGATGAGTTGTGCCGTTATTTTTTAAAAAATATTGATAGGTTTATTACACAAAAAAGTATAAATTTTCCACAACAAACGTAAAACGGGGAAATCACTCTATCTCAAACAACAAACATCAGATTGGCCTGAAATTTTTTCTACAAGTAGAAGTCATTACCATCTGCCTTCAGAGAAAATTTCAGCTTGATGAGTTGCGCCGTTAATTTAAAAAAAATAGTGATAGGTTTATTACACAAAAAAGTATAATTATTCCACAACAAACGTAAAACGGGGAAATCACTCTATCTCAAACAACAAACATCAGATTGGCCTGAAATTTTTTCTACAAGTAGAAGTCATTACCATCTGCCTTCAGAAAAAAATTCAGCTTGATGAGTTGTGCCGTTATTTTTTAAAAAATATTGATAGGTTTATTACACAAAAAAGTATAAATTTTCCACAACAAACGTAAAACGGGGAAATCACTCTATCTCAAACAACAAACATCAGATTGGCCTGAATTTTTTTCTACAAGTAGAAGTCATTACCATCTGCCTTCAGAGAAAATTTCAGCTTGATGAGTTTTGCCGTTAATTTTAAAAAAATAGTGATAGGTTTATTACACAAAAAAGTATAATTATTCCACAACAAACGTAAAACGGGGAAATCACTCTATCTCAAACAACAAACATCAGATTGGCCTGAAATTTTTTCTACAAGTAGAAGTCATTACCATCTGCCTTCAGAGAAAATTTCAGCTTGATGAGTTGCGCCGTTAATTTAAAAAAAATAGTGATAGGTTTATTACACAAAAAAGTATAATTATTCCACAACAAACGTAAAACGGGGAAATCACTCTATCTCAAACAACAAACATCAGATTGGCCTGAAATTTTTTCTACAAGTAGAAGTCATTGCCATCTGCCTTCAGAGAAAATTTCAGTTTGATGAGTTGTGCCGTTATTTTTTTAAAAATATTGATAGGTTTATTACACAAAAAAGTATAAATTTTCCACAACAAACGTAAAACAGGGAAATCACTCTATCTCAAACAACAAACATCAGATTGGCCTGAATTTTTTTCTACAAGTAGAAGTCATTACCAACTGCCTGCTGTAAAAATTTCAGCTTGATGAGTTGTGCCGTTATTTTTTAAAAAATATTGATAGGTTTATTACACAAAAAAGTATAAATTTTCCACAACAAACGTAAAACGGGGAAATCACTCTATCTCAAACAACAAACATCAGATTGGCCTGAATTTTTTTCTACAAGTAGAAGTCATTACCAACTGCCTTCTGTGAAAATTTCAGCTTGATAAACTGTGCCGTTAATTTTTAAAAAATAGTGATAGGTTTATTACACAAAAAAGTATAATTATTCCACAACAAACGTAAAACAGGGAAATCACTCTATCTCAAACAACAAACATCAGATTGGCCTGAAATTTTTTCTACAAGTAGAAGTCATTACCAACTGCCTTCTGTGAAAATTTCGGCTTGATAAGTTGCGCCGTTTATTTAAAAAAATCGTAATAGATTTATTACACAAGAGTAAAACAGGCAAATCGCTCTATCTCTAACCCCAACCTTCAGATTGGCCTGAAATTGTTTCTACAAGTAGAAATTATTGCAAACTCAACCATTATGGAGTAGTCACCACAAAGCGCAAAAAAAAAAAAAAAAAAAAAAAAAAGTTCAGATTCCCTAACACAGACATCAGATTTCAGGTGCTAAGACTCATTGCCGTGTCTCATGGGGAAACTTTGAGCCAGGCTTCCCCTTTTTAATAAGTTAGTTTCTACGCCGATTTTTTTTTTCGATTCTAAACCCGATCACCCCGTTTGCAAGCAGGTTGAACGTTACTAAGAACAACCTACAATCCGAGATGTTTTTAATGTCCTATATGAATACTGCTTTTCTTTTGTTAAAAATCTTCAATTAATGTTTTCCACAACAAAAGTAAACCGGGGAAATCACTCTATCTCTAACCCCAACCGTCAGATTGGCCTGAAATTTTTTCTACAAGTAGAAGTCATTACCAACTGCCTACTGTAAAAATTTCAGCTTGATGAGTTGTGCCGTTAATTTTTAAAAAATAGTGATAGGTTTATTACACAAAAAAGTATAAATTTTCCACAACAAACGTAAAACGGGGAAATCACTCTATCTCAAACAACAAACATCAGATTGGCCTGAAATTTTTTCTACAAGTAGAAGTCATTACCATCTGCCTTCAGAGAAAATTTCAGCTTGATGAGTTGTGCCGTTATTTTTTAAAAAATATTGATAGGTTTATTACACAAAAAAGTATAAATTTTCCACAACAAACGTAAAACGGGGAAATCACTCTATCTCAAACAACAAACATCAGATTGGCCTGAATTTTTTTCTACAAGTAGAAGTCATTACCATCTGCCTTCAGAGAAAATTTCAGCTTGATGAGTTTTGCCGTTAATTTTTAAAAAATAGTGATAGGTTTATTACACAAAAAAGTATAATTATTCCACAACAAACGTAAAACGGGGAAATCACTCTATCTCAAACAACAAACATCAGATTGGCCTGAAATTTTTTCTACAAGTAGAAGTCATTACCATCTGCCTTCAGAGAAAATTTCAGCTTGATGAGTTGCGCCGTTAATTTTTAAAAAAATAGTGATAGGTTTATTACACAAAAAAGTATAATTATTCCACAACAAACGTAAAACGGGGAAATCACTCTATCTCAAACAACAAACATCAGATTGGCCTGAAATTTTTTCTACAAGTAGAAGTCATTGCCATCTGCCTTCAGAGAAAATTTCAGTTTGATGAGTTGTGCCGTTATTTTTTTAAAAATATTGATAGGTTTATTACACAAAAAAGTATAAATTTTCCACAACAAACGTAAACGGGGAAATCACTCTATCTCAAACAACAAACATCAGATTGGCCTGAATTTTTTTCTACAAGTAGAAGTCATTACCAACTGCCTGCTGTAAAAATTTCAGCTTGATGAGTTGTGCCGTTATTTTTTAAAAAATATTGATAGGTTTATTACACAAAAAAGTATAAATTTTCCACAACAAACGTAAAACGGGGAAATCACTCTATCTCAAACAACAAACATCAGATTGGCCTGAAATTTTTTCTACAAGTAGAAGTCATTACCATCTGCCTTCAGAGAAAATTTCAGCTTGATGAGTTGTGCCGTTATTTTTTAAAAAATATTGATAGGTTTATTACACAAAAAAGTATAAATTTTCCACAACAAACGTGAAACGGGGAAATCACTCTATCTCAAACAACAAACATCAGATTGGCCTGAATTTTTTTCTACAAGTAGAAGTCATTACCAACTGCCTTCTGTGAAAATTTCAGCTTGATAAACTGTGCCGTTAATTTTTAAAAAATAGTGATAGGTTTATTACACAAAAAAGTATAATTATTCCACAACAAACGTAAAACGGGGAAATCACTCTATCTCAAACAACAAACATCAGATTGGCCTGAAATTTTTTCTACAAGTAGAAGTCATTACCAACTGCCTTCTGTGAAAATTTCGGCTTGATAAGTTGCGCCGTTTATTTAAAAAAATCGTAATAGATTTATTACACAAGAGTAAAACAGGCAAATCGCTCTATCTCTAACCCTAACCTTCAGATTGGCCTGAAATTGTTTCTACAAGTAGAAATTATTGCAAACTCAACCATTATGGAGTAGTCACTACAAAGCGCAAAAAAAAAAAAAAAAAAAAAAAAAAAAAAAAAAAAAAAAAAAAAAAAAAAAAAAAAAGTTCAGATTCCCTAACACAGACATCAGATTTCAGGTGCTAAGACTCATTGCCGTGTCTCATGGGGAAACTTTGAGCCAGGCTTCCCCTTTTTAATAAGTTAGTTTCCACGCCGATTTTTTTTTCGATTCTAAACCCGCTCACCCCGTTTGCAAGCAGGTTGAACGTTACTAAGAACAACCAACAATCCGAGATGTTTTTAATGTCCTATATGAATACTGCTTTTCTTTTGTTAAAAATCTTCAATTAATGTTTTCCACAACAAAAGTAAACCGGGGAAATCACTCTATCTCTAACCCCAACCGTCAGATTGGCCTGAAATTTTTTCTACAAGTAGAAGTCATTACCAACTGCCTACTGTAAAAATTTCAGCTTGATGAGTTGTGCCGTTAATTTTTAAAAAATAGTGATAGGTTTATTACACAAAAAAGTATAATTATTCCACAACAAACGTAAAACGGGGAAATCACTCTATCTCAAACAACAAACATCAGATTGGCCTGTAATTTTTTCTACAAGTAGAAGTCATTACCATCTGCCTTCAGAGAAAATTTCAGCTTGATGAGCTGTGCCGTTATTTTTTAAAAAATATTGATAGGTTTATTACACAAAAAAGTATAAATTTTCCACAACAAACGTAAAACGGGGAAATCACTCTATCTCAAACAACAAACATCAGATTGGCCTGAAATTTTTTCTACAAGTAGAAGTCATTACCATCTGCTTTCAGAGAAAATTTCAGCTTGATGAGTTGTGCCGTTAATTTTAAAAAAATAGTGATAGGTTTATTACACAAAAAAGTATAAATTTTCCACAACAAACGTAAAACGGGGAAATCACTCTATCTCAAACAACAAACATCAGATTGGCCTGAAATTTTTTCTACAAGTAGAAGTCATTACCAACTGCCTGCTGTAAAAATTTCAGCTTGATGAGTTGTGCCGTTATTTTTTAAAAAATATTGATAGGTTTATTACACAAAAAAGTATAAATTTTCCACAACAAACGTAAAACGGGGAAATCACTCTATCTCAAACAACAAACATCAGATTGGCCTGAATTTTTTTCTACAAGTAGAAGACATTACCAACTGCCTTCTGTGAAAATTTCAGCTTGATAAACTGTGCCATTAATTTTTAAAAAATAGTGATAGGTTTATTACACAAAAAAGTATAATTATTCCACAACAAACGTAAAACGGGGAAATCACTCTATCTCAAACAACAAACATCAGATTGGCCTGAAATTTTTTCTACAAGTAGAAGTCATTACCAACTGCCTTCTGTGAAAATTTCGGCTTGATAAGTTGCGCCGTTTATTTAAAAAAATCGTAATAGATTTATTACACAAGAGTAAAACAGGCAAATCGCTCTATCTCTAACCCCAACCTTCAGATTGGCCTGAAATTGTTTCTACAAGTAGAAATTATTGCAAACTCAACCATTATGGAGTAGTCACCACAAAGCGCAAAAAAAAAAAAAAAAAAAAAAGTTCAGATTCCCTAACACAGACATCAGATTTCAGGTGCTAAGACTCATTGCCGTGTCTCATGGGGAAACTTTGAGCCAGGCTTCCCCTTTTTAATAAGTTAGTTTCCACGCCGATTTTTTTTTCGATTCTAAACCCGATCACCCCGTTTGCAAGCAGGTTGAACGTTACTAAGAACAACCAACAATCCGAGATGTTTTTAATGTCCTATATGAATACTGCTTTTCTTTTGTTAAAAATCTTCAATTAATGTTTTCCACAACAAAAGTAAACCGGGGAAATCACTCTATCTCTAACCCCAACCGTCAGATTGGCCTGAAATTTTTTCTACAAGTAGAAGTCATTACCAACTGCCTACTGTAAAAATTTCAGCTTGATGAGTTGTGCCGTTAATTTTTAAAAAATAGTGATAGGTTTATTACACAAAAAAGTATAAATTTTCCACAACAAACGTAAAACGGGGAAATCACTCTATCTCAAACAACAAACATCAGATTGGCCTGAAATTTTTTCTACAAGTAGAAGTGATTACCATCTGCCTTCAGAGAAAATTTCAGCTTGATGAGTTGTGCCGTTATTTTTTAAAAAATATTGATAGGTTTATTACACAAAAAAGTATAAATTTTCCACAACAAACGTAAAACGGGGAAATCACTCTATCTCAAACAACAAACATCAGATTGGCCTGAATTTTTTTCTACAAGTAGAAGTCATTACCATCTGCCTTCAGAGAAAATTTCAGCTTGATGAGTTTTGCCGTTAATTTTTAAAAAATAGTGATAGGTTTATTACACAAAAAAGTATAATTATTCCACAACAAACGTAAAACGGGGAAATCACTCTATCTCAAACAACAAACATCAGATTGGCCTGAAATTTTTTCTACAAGTAGAAGTCATTACCATCTGCCTTCAGAGAAAATTTCAGCTTGATGAGTTGCGCCGTTAATTTTAAAAAAATAGTGATAGGTTTATTACACAAAAAAGTATAATTATTCCACAACAAACGTAAAACGGGGAAATCACTCTATCTCAAACAACAAACATCAGATTGGCCTGAAATTTTTTCTACAAGTAGAAGTCATTGCCATCTGCCTTCAGAGAAAATTTCAGTTTGATGAGTTGTGCCGTTATTTTTTTAAAAATATTGATAGGTTTATTACACAAAAAAGTATAAATTTTCCACAACAAACGTAAAACGGGGAAATCACTCTATCTCAAACAACAAACATCAGATTGGCCTGAATTTTTTTCTACAAGTAGAAGTCATTACCAACTGCCTGCTGTAAAAATTTCAGCTTGATGAGTTGTGCCGTTATTTTTTTAAAAATATTGATAGGTTTATTACACAAAAAAGTATAAATTTTCCACAACAAACGTAAAACGGGGAAATCACTCTATCTCAAACAACAAACATCAGATTGGCCTGAAATTTTTTCTACAAGTTGAAGTCATTACCATCTGCCTTCAGAGAAAATTTCAGCTTGATGAGTTGCGCCGTTAATTTTTAAAAAATAGTGATAGGTTTATTACACAAAAAAGTATAATTATTCCACAACAAACGTAAAACGGGGAAATCACTCTATCTCAAACAACAAACATCAGATTGGCCTGAAATTTTTTCTACAAGTAGAAGTCATTGCCATCTGCCTTCAGAGAAAATTTCAGTTTGATGAGTTGTGCCGTTATTTTTTTAAAAATATTGATAGGTTTATTACACAAAAAAGTATAAATTTTCCACAACAAACGTAAAACGGGGAAATCACTCTATCTCAAACAACAAACATCAGATTGGCCTGAATTTTTTTCTACAAGTAGAAGTCATTACCAACTGCCTGCTGTAAAAATTTCAGCTTGATGAGTTGTGCCGTTATTTTTTTAAAAATATTGATAGGTTTATTACACAAAAAAGTATAAATTTTCCACAACAAACGTAAAACGGGGAAATCACTCTATCTCAAACAACAAACATCAGATTGGCCTGAAATTTTTTCTACAAGTTGAAGTCATTACCATCTGCCTTCAGAGAAAATTTCAGCTTGATGAGTTGCGCCGTTAATTTTTAAAAAATAGTGATAGGTTTATTACACAAAAAAGTATAATTATTCCACAACAAACGTAAAACGGGGAAATCACTCTATCTCAAACAACAAACATCAGATTGGCCTGAAATTTTTTCTACAAGTAGAAGTCATTACCATCTGCCTTCAGAGAAAATTTCAGCTTGATGAGTTGTGCCGTTATTTTTAAAAAAATATTGATAGGTTTATTACACAAAAAAGTATAAATTTTCCACAACAAACGTAAAACGGGGAAATCACTCTATCTCAAACAACAAACATCAGATTGGCCTGAATTTTTTTCTACAAGTAGAAGTCATTACCAACTGCCTTCTGTGAAAATTTCAGCTTGATAAACTGTGCCGTTAATTTTTAAAAAATAGTGATAGGTTTATTACACAAAAAAGTATAATTATTCCACAACAAACGTAAAACGGGGAAATCACTCTATCTCAAACAACAAACATCAGATTGGCCTGAAATTTTTTCTACAAGTAGAAGTCATTACCAACTGCCTTCTGTGAAAATTTCGGCTTGATAAGTTGCGCCGTTTATTTAAAAAAATCGTAATAGATTTATTACACAAGAGTAAAACAGGCAAATCGCTCTATCTCTAACCCCAACCTTCAGATTGGCCTGAAATTGTTTCTACAAGTAGAAATTATTGCAAACTCAACCATTATGGAGTAGTCACCACAAAGCGCAAAAAAAAAAAAAAAAAAAAAAAGTTCAGATTCCCTAACACAGACATCAGATTTCAGGTGCTAAGACTCATTGCCGTGTCTCATGGGGAAACTTTGAGCCAGGCTTCCCCTTTTTAATAAGTTAGTTTCCACGCCGATTTTTTTTTCGATTCTAAACCCGATCACCCCGTTTGCAAGCAGGTTGAACGTTACTAAGAACAACCAACAATCCGAGATGTTTTTAATGTCCTATATGAATACTGCTTTTCTTTTGTTAAAAATCTTCAATTAATGTTTTCCACAACAAAAGTAAACCGGGGAAATCACTCTATCTCTAACCCCAACCGTCAGATTGGCCTGAAATTTTTTCTACAAGTAGAAGTCATTACCAACTGCCTACTGTAAAAATTTCAGCTTGATGAGTTGTGCCGTTAATTTTTAAAAAATAGTGATAGGTTTATTACACAAAAAAGTATAAATTTTCCACAACAAACGTAAAACGGGGAAATCACTCTATCTCAAACAACAAACATCAGATTGGCCTGAAATTTTTTCTACAAGTAGAAGTCATTACCATCTGCCTTCAGAGAAAATTTCAGCTTGATGAGTTGTGCCGTTATTTTTTAAAAAATATTGATAGGTTTATTACACAAAAAAGTATAAATTTTCCACAACAAACGTAAAACGGGGAAATCACTCTATCTCAAACAACAAACATCAGATTGGCCTGAATTTTTTTCTACAAGTAGAAGTCATTACCATCTGCCTTCAGAGAAAATTTCAGCTTGATGAGTTTTGCCGTTAATTTTTAAAAAATAGTGATAGGTTTATTACACAAAAAAGTATAATTATTCCACAACAAACGTAAAACGGGGAAATCACTCTATCTCAAACAACAAACATCAGATTGGCCTGAAATTTTTTCTACAAGTAGAAGTCATTACCATCTGCCTTCAGAGAAAATTTCAGCTTGATGAGTTGCGCCGTTAATTTAAAAAAAATAGTGATAGGTTTATTACACAAAAAAGTATAATTATTCCACAACAAACGTAAAACGGGGAAATCACTCTATCTCAAACAACAAACATCAGATTGGCCTGAATTTTTTTCTACAAGTAGAAGTCATTACCAACTGCCTGCTGTAAAAATTTCAGCTTGATGAGTTGTGCCGTTATTTTTTAAAAAATATTGATAGGTTTATTACACAAAAAAGTATAAATTTTCCACAACAAACGTAAAACGGGGAAATCACTCTATCTCAAACAACAAACATCAGATTGGCCTGAATTTTTTTCTACAAGTAGAAGTCATTACCAACTGCCTTCTGTGAAAATTTCAGCTTGATAAACTGTGCCGTTAATTTTTAAAAAATAGTGATAGGTTTATTACACAAAAAAGTATAATTATTCCACAACAAACGTAAAACGGGGAAATCACTCTATCTCAAACAACAAACATCAGATTGGCCTGAAATTTTTTCTACAAGTAGAAGTCATTACCAACTGCCTTCTGTGAAAATTTCGGCTTGATAAGTTGCGCCGTTTATTTAAAAAAATCGTAATAGATTTATTACACAAGAGTAAAACAGGCAAATCGCTCTATCTCTAACCCCAACCTTCAGATTGGCCTGAAATTGTTTCTACAAGTAGAAATTATTGCAAACTCAACCATTATGGAGTAGTCACCACAAAGCGCAAAAAAAAAAAAAAAAAAAAAAAAAAAAAGTTCAGATTCCCTAACACAGACATCAGATTTCAGGTGCTAAGACTCATTGCCGTGTCTCATGGGGAAACTTTGAGCCAGGCTTCCCCTTTTTAATAAGTTAGTTTCCACGCCGATTTTTTTTTCGATTCTAAACCCGATCACCCCGTTTGCAAGCAGGTTGAACGTTACTAAGAACAACCTACAATCCGAGATGTTTTTAATGTCCTATATGAATACTGCTTTTCTTTTGTTAAAAATCTTCAATTAATGTTTTCCACAACAAAAGTAAACCGGGGAAATCACTCTATCTCTAACCCCAACCGTCAGATTGGCCTGAAATTTTTTCTACAAGTAGAAGTCATTACCAACTGCCTACTGTAAAAATTTCAGCTTGATGAGTTGTGCCGTTAATTTTTAAAAAATAGTGATAGGTTTATTACACAAAAAAGTATAAATTTTCCACAACAAACGTAAAACGGGGAAATCACTCTATCTCAAACAACAAACATCAGATTGGCCTGAAATTTTTTCTACAAGTAGAAGTCATTACCATCTGCCTTCAGAGAAAATTTCAGCTTGATGAGTTGTGCCGTTATTTTTTAAAAAATATTGATAGGTTTATTACACAAAAAAGTATAAATTTTCCACAACAAACGTAAAACGGGGAAATCACTCTATCTCAAACAACAAACATCAGATTGGCCTGAATTTTTTTCTACAAGTAGAAGTCATTACCATCTGCCTTCAGAGAAAATTTCAGCTTGATGAGTTTTGCCGTTAATTTTAAAAAAATAGTGATAGGTTTATTACACAAAAAAGTATAATTATTCCACAACAAACGTAAAACGGGGAAATCACTCTATCTCAAACAACAAACATCAGATTGGCCTGAAATTTTTTCTACAAGTAGAAGTCATTGCCATCTGCCTTCAGAGAAAATTTCAGTTTGATGAGTTGTGCCGTTATTTTTTTTAAAAATATTGATAGGTTTATTACACAAAAAAGTATAAATTTTCCACAACAAACGTAAAACGGGGAAATCACTCTATCTCAAACAACAAACATCAGATTGGCCTGAATTTTTTTCTACAAGTAGAAGTCATTACCAACTGCCTGCTGTAAAAATTTCAGCTTGATGAGTTGTGCCGTTATTTTTTTAAAAATATTGATAGGTTTATTACACAAAAAAGTATAAATTTTCCACAACAAACGTAAAACGGGGAAATCACTCTATCTCAAACAACAAACATCAGATTGGCCTGAAATTTTTTCTACAAGTAGAAGTCATTACCATCTGCCTTCAGAGAAAATTTCAGCTTGATGAGTTGCGCCGTTAATTTTTAAAAAATAGTGATAGGTTTATTACACAAAAAAGTATAATTATTCCACAACAAACGTAAAACGGGGAAATCACTCTATCTCAAACAACAAACATCAGATTGGCCTGAAATTTTTTCTACAAGTAGAAGTCATTACCATCTGCCTTCAGAGAAAATTTCAGCTTGATGAGTTGCGCCGTTAATTTAAAAAAAATAGTGATAGGTTTATTACACAAAAAAGTATAATTATTCCACAACAAACGTAAAACGGGGAAATCACTCTATCTCAAACAACAAACATCAGATTGGCCTGAAATTTTTTCTACAAGTAGAAGTCATTACCATCTGCCTTCAGAGAAAATTTCAGCTTGATGAGTTGTGCCGTTAATTTTTAAAAAATAGTGATAGGTTTATTACACAAAAAAGTATAATTATTCCACAACAAACGTAAAACGGGGAAATCACTCTATCTCAAACAACAAACATCAGATTGGCCTGAAATTTTTTCTACAAGTAGAAGTCATTACCATCTGCCTTCAGAGAAAATTTCAGCTTGATGAGCTGTGCCGTTATTTTTTAAAAAATATTGATAGGTTTATTACACAAAAAAGTATAAATTTTCCACAACAAACGTAAAACGGGGAAATCACTCTATCTCAAACAACAAACATCAGATTGGCCTGAAATTTTTTCTACAAGTAGAAGTCATTACCATCTGCTTTCAGAGAAAATTTCAGCTTGATGAGTTGTGCCGTTAATTTTTAAAAAATAGTGATAGGTTTATTACACAAAAAAGTATAATTATTCCACAACAAACGTAAAACGGGGAAATCACTCTATCTCAAACAACAAACATCAGATTGGCCTGAAATTTTTTCTACAAGTAGAAGTCATTACCAACTGCCTGCTGTAAAAATTTCAGCTTGATGAGTTGTGCCGTTATTTTTTAAAAAATATTGATAGGTTTATTACACAAAAAAGTATAAATTTTCCACAACAAACGTAAAACGGGGAAATCACTCTATCTCAAACAACAAACATCAGATTGGCCTGAATTTTTTTCTACAAGTAGAAGTCATTACCAACTGCCTTCTGTGAAAATTTCAGCTTGATAAACTGTGCCGTTAATTTTTAAAAAATAGTGATAGGTTTATTACACAAAAAAGTATAATTATTCCACAACAAACGTAAAACGGGGAAATCACTCTATCTCAAACAACAAACATCAGATTGGCCTGAAATTTTTTCTACAAGTAGAAGTCATTACCAACTGCCTTCTGTGAAAATTTCGGCTTGATAAGTTGCGCCGTTTATTTAAAAAAATCGTAATAGATTTATTACACAAGAGTAAAACAGGCAAATCGCTCTATCTCTAACCCCAACCTTCAGATTGGCCTGAAATTGTTTCTTCAAGTAGAAATTATTGCAAACTCAACCATTATGGAGTAGTCACTACAAAGCGCAAAAAAAAAAAAAAAAAAAAAAAAAAAAAAAAAAAAAAAAAAAAAAAAAAAGTTCAGATTCCCTAACACAGACATCAGATTTCAGGTGCTAAGACTCATTGCCGTGTCTCATGGGGAAACTTTGAGCCAGGCTTCCCCTTTTTAATAAGTTAGTTTCCACGCCGATTTTTTTTTCGATTCTAAACCCGATCACCCCGTTTGCAAGCAGGTTGAACGTTACTAAGAACAACCAACAATCCGAGATGTTTTTAATGTCCTATATGAATACTGCTTTTCTTTTGTTAAAAATCTTCAATTAATGTTTTCCACAACAAAAGTAAACCGGGGAAATCACTCTATCTCTAACCCCAACCGTCAGATTGGCCTGAAATTTTTTCTACAAGTAGAAGTCATTACCAACTGCCTACTGTAAAAATTTCAGCTTGATGAGTTGTGCCGTTAATTTTTAAAAAATAGTGATAGGTTTATTACACAAAAAAGTATAAATTTTCCACAACAAACGTAAAACGGGGAAATCACTCTATCTCAAACAACAAACATCAGATTGGCCTGAAATTTTTTCTACAAGTAGAAGTCATTACCATCTGCCTTCAGAGAAAATTTCAGCTTGATGAGTTGTGCCGTTATTTTTTAAAAAATATTGATAGGTTTATTACACAAAAAAGTATAAATTTTCCACAACAAACGTAAAACGGGGAAATCACTCTATCTCAAACAACAAACATCAGATTGGCCTGAATTTTTTTCTACAAGTAGAAGTCATTACCATCTGCCTTCAGAGAAAATTTCAGCTTGATGAGTTTTGCCGTTAATTTTTAAAAAATAGTGATAGGTTTATTACACAAAAAAGTATAATTATTCCACAACAAACGTAAAACGGGGAAATCACTCTATCTCAAACAACAAACATCAGATTGGCCTGAAATTTTTTCTACAAGTAGAAGTCATTACCATCTGCCTTCAGAGAAAATTTCAGCTTGATGAGTTGCGCCGTTAATTTTAAAAAAATAGTGATAGGTTTATTACACAAAAAAGTATAATTATTCCACAACAAACGTAAAACGGGGAAATCACTCTATCTCAAACAACAAACATCAGATTGGCCTGAAATTTTTTCTACAAGTAGAAGTCATTGCCATCTGCCTTCAGAGAAAATTTCAGTTTGATGAGTTGTGCCGTTATTTTTTTAAAAATATTGATAGGTTTATTACACAAAAAAGTATAAATTTTCCACAACAAACGTAAAACGGGGAAATCACTCTATCTCAAACAACAAACATCAGATTGGCCTGAATTTTTTTCTACAAGTAGAAGTCATTACCAACTGCCTGCTGTAAAAATTTCAGCTTGATGAGTTGTGCCGTTATTTTTTTAAAAATATTGATAGGTTTATTACACAAAAAAGTATAAATTTTCCACAACAAACGTAAAACGGGGAAATCACTCTATCTCAAACAACAAACATCAGATTGGCCTGAAATTTTTTCTACAAGTAGAAGTCATTACCATCTGCCTTCAGAGAAAATTTCAGCTTGATGAGTTGCGCCGTTAATTTTTAAAAAATAGTGATAGGTTTATTACACAAAAAAGTATAATTATTCCACAACAAACGTAAAACGGGGAAATCACTCTATCTCAAACAACAAACATCAGATTGGCCTGAAATTTTTTCTACAAGTAGAAGTCATTACCATCTGCCTTCAGAGAAAATTTCAGCTTGATGAGTTGCGCCGTTAATTTAAAAAAAATAGTGATAGGTTTATTACACAAAAAAGTATAATTATTCCACAACAAACGTAAAACGGGGAAATCACTCTATCTCAAACAACAAACATCAGATTGGCCTGAAATTTTTTCTACAAGTAGAAGTCATTACCATCTGCCTTCAGAGAAAATTTCAGCTTGATGAGTTGTGCCGTTAATTTTTAAAAAATAGTGATAGGTTTATTACACAAAAAAGTATAATTATTCCACAACAAACGTAAAACGGGGAAATCACTCTATCTCAAACAACAAACATCAGATTGGCCATTGGTCAGATGGTCATTGCCATCTGCCTTCAGAGAAAATTTCAGTTTGATGAGTTGTGCCGTTATTTTTTTAAAAATATTGATAGGTTTATTACACAAAAAAGTATAAATTTTCCACAACAAACGTAGAACGGGGAAATCACTCTATCTCAAACAACAAACATCAGATTGGCCTGAATTTTTTTCTACAAGTAGAAGTCATTACCAACTGCCTTCTGTGAAAATTTCAGCTTGATAAACTGCGCCGTTAATTTTTAAAAAATAGTGATAGGTTTATTACACAAAAAAGTATAATTATTCCACAACAAACGTAAAACGGGGAAATCACTCTATCTCAAACAACAAACATCAGATTGGCCTGAAATTTTTTCTACAAGTAGAAGTCATTACCAACTGCCTTCTGTGAAAATTTCGGCTTGATAAGTTGCGCCGTTTATTTAAAAAAATCGTAATAGATTTATTACACAAGAGTAAAACAGGCAAATCGCTCTATCTCTAACCCCAACCTTCAGATTGGCCTGAAATTGTTTCTACAAGTAGAAATTATTGCAAACTCAACCATTATGGAGTAGTCACTACAAAGCGCAAAAAAAAAAAAAAAAAAAAAAAAAAAAAAAAAAAAAAAAAAAAGTTCAGATTCCCTAACACAGACATCAGATTTCAGGTGCTAAGACTCATTGCCGTGTCTCATGGGGAAACTTTGAGCCAGGCTTCCCCTTTTCAATAAGTTAGTTTCCACGCCGATTTTTTTTTCGATTCTAAACCCGATCACCCCGTTTGCAAGCAGGTTGAACGTTACTAAGAACAACCAACAATCCGAGATGTTTTTAATGTCCTATATGAATACTGCTTTTCTTTTGTTAAAAATCTTCAATTAATGTTTTCCACAACAAAAGTAAACCGGGGAAATCACTCTATCTCTAACCCCAACCGTCAGATTGGCCTGAAATTTTTTCTACAAGTAGAAGTCATTACCAACTGCCTACTGTAAAAATTTCAGCTTGATGAGTTTTGCCGTTAATTTTTAAAAAATAGTGATAGGTTTATTACACAAAAAAGTATAATTATTCCACAACAAACGTAAAACGGGGAAATCACTCTATCTCAAACAACAAACATCAGATTGGCCTGAAATTTTTTCTACAAGTAGAAGTCATTACCATCTGCCTTCAGAGAAAATTTCAGCTTGATGAGCTGTGCCGTTATTTTTTAAAAAATATTGATAGGTTTATTACACAAAAAAGTATAAATTTTCCACAACAAACGTAAAACGGGGAAATCACTCTATCTCAAACAACAAACATCAGATTGGCCTGAAATTTTTTCTACAAGTAGAAGTCATTACCATCTGCTTTCAGAGAAAATTTCAGCTTGATGAGTTGTGCCGTTAATTTTTAAAAAATAGTGATAGGTTTATTACACAAAAAAGTATAATTATTCCACAACAAACGTAAAACGGGGAAATCACTCTATCTCAAACAACAAACATCAGATTGGCCTGAAATTTTTTCTACAAGTAGAAGTCATTACCAACTGCCTGCTGTAAAAATTTCAGCTTGATGAGTTGTGCCGTTATTTTTTAAAAAATATTGATAGGTTTATTACACAAAAAAGTATAAATTTTCCACAACAAACGTAAAACGGGGAAATCACTCTATCTCAAACAACAAACATCAGATTGGCCTGAAATTTTTTCTACAAGTAGAAGTCATTACCATCTGCCTTCAGAGAAAATTTCAGCTTGATGAGCTGTGCCGTTATTTTTTAAAAAATATTGATAGGTTTATTACACAAAAAAGTATAAATTTTACACAACAAACGTAAAACGGGGAAATCACTCTATCTCAAACAACAAACATCAGATTGGCCTGAAATTTTTTCTACAAGTAGAAGTCATTACCATCTGCCTTCAAAGAAAATTTCAGCTTGATGAGTTGTGCCGTTAATTTTTAAAAAATAGTGATAGGTTTATTACACAAAAAAGTATAATTATTCCACAACAAACGTAAAACGGGGAAATCACTCTATCTCAAACAACAAACATCAGATTGGCCTGAAATTTTTTCTACAAGTAGAAGTCATTACCAACTGCCTGCTGTAAAAATTTCAGCTTGATGAGTTGTGCCGTTATTTTTAAAAAAATATTGATAGGTTTATTACACAAAAAAGTATAAATTTTCCACAACAAACGTAAAACGGGGAAATCACTCTATCTCAAACAACAAACATCAGATTGGCCTGAAATTTTTTCTACAAGTAGAAGTCATTACCATCTGCCTTCAGAGAAAGTTTCAGCTTGATGAGTTTTGCCGTTAATTTTTAAAAAATAGTGATAGGTTTATTACACAAAAAAGTATAAATTTTCCACAACAAACGTAAAACGGGGAAATCACTCTATCTCAAACAACAAACATCAGATTGGCCTGAAATTTTTTCTACAAGTAGAAGTCATTACCATCTGCCTTCAGAGAAAATTTCAGCTTGATGAGTTGTGCCGTTAATTTTTAAAAAATAGTGATAGGTTTATTACACAAAAAAGTATAATTATTCCACAACAAACGTAAAACGGGGAAATCACTCTATCTCAAACAACAAACATCAGATTGGCCTGAAATTTTTTCTACAAGTAGAAGTCATTACCAACTGCCTGCTGTAAAAATTTCAGCTTGATGAGTTGTGCCGTTATTTTTTAAAAAATATTGATAGGTTTATTACACAAAAAAGTATAAATTTTCCACAACAAACGTAAAACGGGGAAATCACTCTATCTCAAACAACAAACATCAGATTGGCCTGAAATTTTTTCTACAAGTAGAAGTCATTACCATCTGCCTTCAGAGAAAATTTCAGCTTGATGAGTTGTGCCGTTAATTTTTAAAAAATAGTGATAGGTTTATTACACAAAAAAGTATAATTATTCCACAACAAACGTAAAACGGGGAAATCACTCTATCTCAAACAACAAACATCAGATTGGCCTGAAATTTTTTCTACAAGTAGAAGTCATTACCATCTGCCTTCAGAGAAAATTTCAGCTTGATGAGTTGCGCCGTTAATTTTTAAAAAATAGTGATAGGTTTATTACACAAAAAAGTATAATTATTCCACAACAAACGTAAAACGGGGAAATCACTCTATCTCAAACAACAAACATCAGATTGGCCTGAAATTTTTTCTACAAGTAGAAGTCATTGCCATCTGCCTTCAGAGAAAATTTCAGCTTGATGAGCTGTGCCGTTATTTTTTAAAAAATATTGATAGGTTTATTACACAAAAAAGTATAAATTTTCCACAACAAACGTAAAACGGGGAAATCACTCTATCTCAAACAACAAACATCAGATTGGCCTGAAATTTTTTCTACAAGTAGAAGTCATTACCATCTGCCTTCAGAGAAAATTTCAGCTTGATGAGCTGTGCCGTTATTTTTTAAAAAATATTGATAGGTTTATTACACAAAAAAGTATAAATTTTCCACAACAAACGTAAAACGGGGAAATCACTCTATCTCAAACAACAAACATCAGATTGGCCTGAATTTTTTTCTACAAGTAGAAGTCATTACCAACTGCCTTCTGTGAAAATTTCAGCTTGATAAACTGTGCCGTTAATTTTTAAAAAATAGTGATAGGTTTATTACACAAAAAAGTATAATTATTCCACAACAAACGTAAAACGGGGAAATCACTCTATCTCAAACAACAAACATCAGATTGGCCTGAAATTTTTTCTACAAGTAGAAGTCATTACCATCTGCCTTCAGAGAAAATTTCAGCTTGATGAGCTGTGCCGTTATTTTTTAAAAAATATTGATAGGTTTATTACACAAAAAAGTATAAATTTTCCACAACAAACGTAAAACGGGGAAATCACTCTATCTCAAACAACAAACATCAGATTGGCCTGAATTTTTTTCTACAAGTAGAAGTCATTACCAACTGCCTTCTGTGAAAATTTCAGCTTGATAAACTGTGCCGTTAATTTTTAAAAAATAGTGATAGGTTTATTACACAAAAAAGTATAATTATTCCACAACAAACGTAAAACGGGGAAATCACTCTATCTCAAACAACAAACATCAGATTGGCCTGAAATTTTTTCTACAAGTAGAAGTCATTACCAACTGCCTTCTGTGAAAATTTCGGCTTGATAAGTTGCGCCGTTTATTTAAAAAAATCGTAATAGATTTATTACACAAGAGTAAAACAGGCAAATCACTCTATCTCTAACCCCAACCGTCAGATTGGCCTGAAATTTTTTCTACAAGTAGAAGTCATAACCAACTGCCTGCTGTACAAATTTCAGCTTGATGAGTTGTGCCGTTATTTTTTAAAAAATATTGATAGGTTTATTACACACAAAAGTATAAATTTTCCACAACAAACGTAAAACGGGGAAATCACTCTATCTCAAACAACAAACATCAGATTAGCCTGAAATTTTTTCTACAAGTAGAAGTCATTACCATCTGCCTTCAGAGAAAATTTCAGCTTGATGAGTTGTGCCGTTAATTTTTAAAAAATAGTGATAGGTTTATTACACAAAAAAGTATAATTATTCCACAACAAACGTAAAACGGGGAAATCACTCTATCTCAAACAACAAACATCAGATTGGCCTGAAATTTTTTCTACAAGTAGAAGTCATTACCATCTGCCTTCAGAGAAAATTTCAGCTTGATGAGTTGCGCCGTTAATTTTTAAAAAATAGTGATAGGTTTATTACACAAAAAAGTATAATTATTCCACAACAAACGTAAAACGGGGAAATCACTCTATCTCAAACAACAAACATCAGATTGGCCTGAAATTTTTTCTACAAGTAGAAGTCATTACCAACTGCCTGCTGTAAAAATTTCAGCTTGATGAGTTGTGCCGTTATTTTTTAAAAAATATTGATAGGTTTATTACACAAAAAAGTATAAATTTTCCACAACAAACGTAAAACGGGGAAATCACTCTATCTCAAACAACAAACATCAGATTGGCCTGAATTTTTTTCTACAAGTAGAAGTCATTACCAACTGCCTTCTGTGAAAATTTCAGCTTGATAAACTGTGCCGTTAATTTTAAAAAAATAGTGATAGGTTTATTACACAAAAAAGTATAATTATTCCACAACAAACGTAAAACGGGGAAATCACTCTATCTCAAACAACAAACATCAGATTGGCCTGAAATTTTTTCTACAAGTAGAAGTCATTACCAACTGCCTTCTGTGAAAATTTCGGCTTGATAAGTTGCGCCGTTTATTTAAAAAAATCGTAATAGATTTATTACACAAGAGTAAAACAGGCAAATCGCTCTATCTCTAACCCCAACCTTCAGATTGGCCTGAAATTGTTTCTACAAGTAGAAATTATTGCAAACTCAACCATTATGGAGTAGTCACTACAAAGCGCAAAAAAAAAAAAAAAAAAAAAAAAAAAAAAAAAAAAAAAAAAAAAAAAAAAGTTCAGATTCCCTAACACAGACATCAGATTTCAGGTGCTAAGACTCATTGCCGTGTCTCATGGGGAAACTTTGAGCCAGGCTTCCCCTTTTTAATAAGTTAGTTTCCACGCCGATTTTTTTTTTCGATTCTAAACCCGATCACCCCGTTTGCAAGCAGGTTGAACGTTACTAAGAACAACCAACAATCCGAGATGTTTTTAATGTCCTATATGAATACTGCTTTTCTTTTGTTAAAAATCTTCAATTAATGTTTTCCACAACAAAAGTAAACCGGGGAAATCACTCTATCTCTAACCCCAACCGTCAGATTGGCCTGAAATTTTTTCTACAAGTAGAAGTCATTACCAACTGCCTACTGTAAAAATTTCAGCTTGATGAGCTGTACCGTTATTTTTAAAAAAATATTGATAGGTTTATTACACAAAAAAGTATAAATTTTCCACAACAAACGTAAAACGGGGAAATCACTCTATCTCAAACAACAAACATCAGATTGGCCTGAATTTTTTTCTACAAGTAGAAGTCATTACCAACTGCCTGCTGTAAAAATTTCAGCTTGATGAGTTGTGCCGTTATTTTTTTAAAAATATTGATAGGTTTATTACACAAAAAAGTATAAATTTTCCACAACAAACGTAAAACGGGGAAATCACTCTATCTCAAACAACAAACATCAGATTGGCCTGAAATTTTTTCTACAAGTAGAAGTCATTACCATCTGCCTTCAGAGAAAATTTCAGCTTGATGAGCTGTGCCGTTATTTTTTAAAAAATATTGATAGGTTTATTACACAAAAAAGTATAAATTTTCCACAACAAACGTAAAACGGGGAAATCACTCTATCTCAAACAACAAACATCAGATTGGCCTGAAATTTTTTCTACAAGTAGAAGTCATTACCATCTGCTTTCAGAGAAAATTTCAGCTTGATGAGTTGTGCCGTTAATTTTTAAAAAATAGTGATAGGTTTATTACACAAAAAAGTATAATTATTCCACAACAAACGTAAAACGGGGAAATCACTCTATCTCAAACAACAAACATCAGATTGGCCTGAAATTTTTTCTACAAGTAGAAGTCATTACCAACTGCCTGCTGTAAAAATTTCAGCTTGATGAGTTGTGCCGTTATTTTTTAAAAAATATTGATAGGTTTATTACACAAAAAAGTATAAATTTTCCACAACAAACGTAAAACGGGGAAATCACTCTATCTCAAACAACAAACATCAGATTGGCCTGAAATTTTTTCTACAAGTAGAAGTCATTACCATCTGCCTTCAGAGAAAATTTCAGCTTGATGAGCTGTGCCGTTATTTTTTAAAAAATATTGATAGGTTTATTACACAAAAAAGTATAAATTTTACACAACAAACGTAAAACGGGGAAATCACTCTATCTCAAACAACAAACATCAGATTGGCCTGAAATTTTTTCTACAAGTAGAAGTCATTACCATCTGCCTTCAAAGAAAATTTCAGCTTGATGAGTTGTGCCGTTAATTTTTAAAAAATAGTGATAGGTTTATTACACAAAAAAGTATAATTATTCCACAACAAACGTAAAACGGGGAAATCACTCTATCTCAAACAACAAACATCAGATTGGCCTGAAATTTTTTCTACAAGTAGAAGTCATTACCATCTGCCTTCAGAGAAAATTTCAGCTTGATGAGTTGTGCCGTTATTTTTAAAAAAATATTGATAGGTTTATTACACAAAAAAGTATAAATTTTCCACAACAAACGTAAAACGGGGAAATCACTCTATCTCAAACAACAAACATCAGATTGGCCTGAAATTTTTTCTACAAGTAGAAGTCATTACCATCTGCCTTCAGAGAAAGTTTCAGCTTGATGAGTTTTGCCGTTAATTTTTAAAAAATAGTGATAGGTTTATTACACAAAAAAGTATAATTATTCCACAACAAACGTAAAACGGGGAAATCACTCTATCTCAAACAACAAACATCAGATTGGCCTGAAATTTTTTCTACAAGTAGAAGTCATTACCATCTGCCTTCAGAGAAAATTTCAGCTTGATGAGTTGTGCCGTTAATTTTTAAAAAATAGTGATAGGTTTATTACACAAAAAAGTATAATTATTCCACAACAAACGTAAAACGGGGAAATCACTCTATCTCAAACAACAAACATCAGATTGGCCTGAAATTTTTTCTACAAGTAGAAGTCATTACCAACTGCCTGCTGTAAAAATTTCAGCTTGATGAGTTGTGCCGTTATTTTTTAAAAAATATTGATAGGTTTATTACACAAAAAAGTATAAATTTTCCACAACAAACGTAAAACGGGGAAATCACTCTATCTCAAACAACAAACATCAGATTGGCCTGAAATTTTTTCTACAAGTAGAAGTCATTACCATCTGCCTTCAGAGAAAATTTCAGCTTGATGAGTTGTGCCGTTAATTTTTAAAAAATAGTGATAGGTTTATTACACAAAAAAGTATAATTATTCCACAACAAACGTAAAACGGGGAAATCACTCTATCTCAAACAACAAACATCAGATTGGCCTGAAATTTTTTCTACAAGTAGAAGTCATTACCATCTGCCTTCAGAGAAAATTTCAGCTTGATGAGTTGCGCCGTTAATTTTTAAAAAATAGTGATAGGTTTATTACACAAAAAAGTATAATTATTCCACAACAAACGTAAAACGGGGAAATCACTCTATCTCAAACAACAAACATCAGATTGGCCTGAAATTTTTTCTACAAGTAGAAGTCATTGCCATCTGCCTTCAGAGAAAATTTCAGCTTGATGAGCTGTGCCGTTATTTTTTAAAAAATATTGATAGGTTTATTACACAAAAAAGTATAAATTTTCCACAACAAACGTAAAACGGGGAAATCACTCTATCTCAAACAACAAACATCAGATTGGCCTGAAATTTTTTCTACAAGTAGAAGTCATTACCATCTGCCTTCAGAGAAAATTTCAGCTTGATGAGCTGTGCCGTTATTTTTTAAAAAATATTGATAGGTTTATTACACAAAAAAGTATAAATTTTCCACAACAAACGTAAAACGGGGAAATCACTCTATCTCAAACAACAAACATCAGATTGGCCTGAATTTTTTTCTACAAGTAGAAGTCATTACCAACTGCCTTCTGTGAAAATTTCAGCTTGATAAACTGTGCCGTTAATTTTTAAAAAATAGTGATAGGTTTATTACACAAAAAAGTATAATTATTCCACAACAAACGTAAAACGGGGAAATCACTCTATCTCAAACAACAAACATCAGATTGGCCTGAAATTTTTTCTACAAGTAGAAGTCATTACCATCTGCCTTCAGAGAAAATTTCAGCTTGATGAGCTGTGCCGTTATTTTTTAAAAAATATTGATAGGTTTATTACACAAAAAAGTATAAATTTTCCACAACAAACGTAAAACGGGGAAATCACTCTATCTCAAACAACAAACATCAGATTGGCCTGAATTTTTTTCTACAAGTAGAAGTCATTACCAACTGCCTTCTGTGAAAATTTCAGCTTGATAAACTGTGCCGTTAATTTTTAAAAAATAGTGATAGGTTTATTACACAAAAAAGTATAATTATTCCACAACAAACGTAAAACGGGGAAATCACTCTATCTCAAACAACAAACATCAGATTGGCCTGAAATTTTTTCTACAAGTAGAAGTCATTACCAACTGCCTTCTGTGAAAATTTCGGCTTGATAAGTTGCGCCGTTTATTTAAAAAAATCGTAATAGATTTATTACACAAGAGTAAAACAGGCAAATCACTCTATCTCTAACCCCAACCGTCAGATTGGCCTGAAATTTTTTCTACAAGTAGAAGTCATAACCAACTGCCTGCTGTACAAATTTCAGCTTGATGAGTTGTGCCGTTATTTTTTAAAAAATATTGATAGGTTTATTACACACAAAAGTATAAATTTTCCACAACAAACGTAAAACGGGGAAATCACTCTATCTCAAACAACAAACATCAGATTAGCCTGAAATTTTTTCTACAAGTAGAAGTCATTACCATCTGCCTTCAGAGAAAATTTCAGCTTGATGAGTTGTGCCGTTAATTTTTAAAAAATAGTGATAGGTTTATTACACAAAAAAGTATAATTATTCCACAACAAACGTAAAACGGGGAAATCACTCTATCTCAAACAACAAACATCAGATTGGCCTGAAATTTTTTCTACAAGTAGAAGTCATTACCATCTGCCTTCAGAGAAAATTTCAGCTTGATGAGTTGCGCCGTTAATTTTTAAAAAATAGTGATAGGTTTATTACACAAAAAAGTATAATTATTCCACAACAAACGTAAAACGGGGAAATCACTCTATCTCAAACAACAAACATCAGATTGGCCTGAAATTTTTTCTACAAGTAGAAGTCATTACCAACTGCCTGCTGTAAAAATTTCAGCTTGATGAGTTGTGCCGTTATTTTTTAAAAAATATTGATAGGTTTATTACACAAAAAAGTATAAATTTTCCACAACAAACGTAAAACGGGGAAATCACTCTATCTCAAACAACAAACATCAGATTGGCCTGAATTTTTTTCTACAAGTAGAAGTCATTACCAACTGCCTTCTGTGAAAATTTCAGCTTGATAAACTGTGCCGTTAATTTTAAAAAAATAGTGATAGGTTTATTACACAAAAAAGTATAATTATTCCACAACAAACGTAAAACGGGGAAATCACTCTATCTCAAACAACAAACATCAGATTGGCCTGAAATTTTTTCTACAAGTAGAAGTCATTACCAACTGCCTTCTGTGAAAATTTCGGCTTGATAAGTTGCGCCGTTTATTTAAAAAAATCGTAATAGATTTATTACACAAGAGTAAAACAGGCAAATCGCTCTATCTCTAACCCCAACCTTCAGATTGGCCTGAAATTGTTTCTACAAGTAGAAATTATTGCAAACTCAACCATTATGGAGTAGTCACTACAAAGCGCAAAAAAAAAAAAAAAAAAAAAAAAAAAAAAAAAAAAAAAAAAAAAAAAAGTTCAGATTCCCTAACACAGACATCAGATTTCAGGTGCTAAGACTCATTGCCGTGTCTCATGGGGAAACTTTGAGCCAGGCTTCCCCTTTTTAATAAGTTAGTTTCCACGCCGATTTTTTTTTTCGATTCTAAACCCGATCACCCCGTTTGCAAGCAGGTTGAACGTTACTAAGAACAACCAACAATCCGAGATGTTTTTAATGTCCTATATGAATACTGCTTTTCTTTTGTTAAAAATCTTCAATTAATGTTTTCCACAACAAAAGTAAACCGGGGAAATCACTCTATCTCTAACCCCAACCGTCAGATTGGCCTGAAATTTTTTCTACAAGTAGAAGTCATTACCAACTGCCTACTGTAAAAATTTCAGCTTGATGAGCTGTACCGTTATTTTTAAAAAAATATTGATAGGTTTATTACACAAAAAAGTATAAATTTTCCACAACAAACGTAAAACGGGGAAATCACTCTATCTCAAACAACAAACATCAGATTGGCCTGAATTTTTTTCTACAAGTAGAAGTCATTACCAACTGCCTGCTGTAAAAATTTCAGCTTGATGAGTTGTGCCGTTATTTTTTTAAAAATATTGATAGGTTTATTACACAAAAAAGTATAAATTTTCCACAACAAACGTAAAACGGGGAAATCACTCTATCTCAAACAACAAACATCAGATTGGCCTGAAATTTTTTCTACAAGTAGAAGTCATTACCATCTGCCTTCAGAGAAAATTTCAGCTTGATGAGTTGTGCCGTTAATTTAAAAAAAATAGTGATAGGTTTATTACACAAAAAAGTATAATTATTCCACAACAAACGTAAAACGGGGAAATCACTCTATCTCAAACAACAAACATCAGATTGGCCTGAAATTTTTTCTACAAGTAGAAGTCATTACCATCTGCCTTCAGAGAAAATTTCAGCTTGATGAGTTGTGCCGTTAATTTTTAAAAAATAGTGATAGGTTTATTACACAAAAAAGTATAATTATTCCACAACAAACGTAAAACGGGGAAATCACTCTATCTCAAACAACAAACATCAGATTGGCCTGAAATTTTTTCTACAAGTAGAAGTCATTACCAACTGCCTGCTGTAAAAATTTCAGCTTGATGAGTTGTGCCGTTATTTTTTAAAAAATATTGATAGGTTTATTACACAAAAAAGTATAAATTTTCCACAACAAACGTAAAACGGGGAAATCACTCTATCTCAAACAACAAACATCAGATTGGCCTGAAATTTTTTCTACAAGTAGAAGTCATTACCATCTGCCTTCAGAGAAAATTTCAGCTTGATGAGTTGTGCCGTTAATTTTTAAAAAATAGTGATAGGTTTATTACACAAAAAAGTATAATTATTCCACAACAAACGTAAAACGGGGAAATCACTCTATCTCAAACAACAAACATCAGATTGGCCTGAAATTTTTTCTACAAGTAGAAGTCATTACCATCTGCCTTCAGAGAAAATTTCAGCTTGATGAGTTGCGCCGTTAATTTTTAAAAAATAGTGATAGGTTTATTACACAAAAAAGTATAATTATTCCACAACAAACGTAAAACGGGGAAATCACTCTATCTCAAACAACAAACATCAGATTGGCCTGAAATTTTTTCTACAAGTAGAAGTCATTGCCATCTGCCTTCAGAGAAAATTTCAGCTTGATGAGCTGTGCCGTTATTTTTTAAAAAATATTGATAGGTTTATTACACAAAAAAGTATAAATTTTCCACAACAAACGTAAAACGGGGAAATCACTCTATCTCAAACAACAAACATCAGATTGGCCTGAAATTTTTTCTACAAGTAGAAGTCATTACCATCTGCCTTCAGAGAAAATTTCAGCTTGATGAGCTGTGCCGTTATTTTTTAAAAAATATTGATAGGTTTATTACACAAAAAAGTATAAATTTTCCACAACAAACGTAAAACGGGGAAATCACTCTATCTCAAACAACAAACATCAGATTGGCCTGAATTTTTTTCTACAAGTAGAAGTCATTACCAACTGCCTTCTGTGAAAATTTCAGCTTGATAAACTGTGCCGTTAATTTTTAAAAAATAGTGATAGGTTTATTACACAAAAAAGTATAATTATTCCACAACAAACGTAAAACGGGGAAATCACTCTATCTCAAACAACAAACATCAGATTGGCCTGAAATTTTTTCTACAAGTAGAAGTCATTACCATCTGCCTTCAGAGAAAATTTCAGCTTGATGAGCTGTGCCGTTATTTTTTAAAAAATATTGATAGGTTTATTACACAAAAAAGTATAAATTTTCCACAACAAACGTAAAACGGGGAAATCACTCTATCTCAAACAACAAACATCAGATTGGCCTGAATTTTTTTCTACAAGTAGAAGTCATTACCAACTGCCTTCTGTGAAAATTTCAGCTTGATAAACTGTGCCGTTAATTTTTAAAAAATAGTGATAGGTTTATTACACAAAAAAGTATAATTATTCCACAACAAACGTAAAACGGGGAAATCACTCTATCTCAAACAACAAACATCAGATTGGCCTGAAATTTTTTCTACAAGTAGAAGTCATTACCAACTGCCTTCTGTGAAAATTTCGGCTTGATAAGTTGCGCCGTTTATTTAAAAAAATCGTAATAGATTTATTACACAAGAGTAAAACAGGCAAATCACTCTATCTCTAACCCCAACCGTCAGATTGGCCTGAAATTTTTTCTACAAGTAGAAGTCATAACCAACTGCCTGCTGTACAAATTTCAGCTTGATGAGTTGTGCCGTTATTTTTTAAAAAATATTGATAGGTTTATTACACACAAAAGTATAAATTTTCCACAACAAACGTAAAACGGGGAAATCACTCTATCTCAAACAACAAACATCAGATTAGCCTGAAATTTTTTCTACAAGTAGAAGTCATTACCATCTGCCTTCAGAGAAAATTTCAGCTTGATGAGTTGTGCCGTTAATTTTTAAAAAATAGTGATAGGTTTATTACACAAAAAAGTATAATTATTCCACAACAAACGTAAAACGGGGAAATCACTCTATCTCAAACAACAAACATCAGATTGGCCTGAAATTTTTTCTACAAGTAGAAGTCATTACCATCTGCCTTCAGAGAAAATTTCAGCTTGATGAGTTGCGCCGTTAATTTTTAAAAAATAGTGATAGGTTTATTACACAAAAAAGTATAATTATTCCACAACAAACGTAAAACGGGGAAATCACTCTATCTCAAACAACAAACATCAGATTGGCCTGAAATTTTTTCTACAAGTAGAAGTCATTACCAACTGCCTGCTGTAAAAATTTCAGCTTGATGAGTTGTGCCGTTATTTTTTAAAAAATATTGATAGGTTTATTACACAAAAAAGTATAAATTTTCCACAACAAACGTAAAACGGGGAAATCACTCTATCTCAAACAACAAACATCAGATTGGCCTGAATTTTTTTCTACAAGTAGAAGTCATTACCAACTGCCTTCTGTGAAAATTTCAGCTTGATAAACTGTGCCATTAATTTAAAAAAAATAGTGATAGGTTTATTACACAAAAAAGTATAATTATTCCACAACAAACGTAAAACGGGGAAATCACTCTATCTCAAACAACAAACATCAGATTGGCCTGAAATTTTTTCTACAAGTAGAAGTCATTACCAACTGCCTTCTGTGAAAATTTCGGCTTGATAAGTTGCGCCGTTTATTTAAAAAAATCGTAATAGATTTATTACACAAGAGTAAAACAGGCAAATCGCTCTATCTCTAACCCCAACCTTCAGATTGGCCTGAAATTGTTTCTACAAGTAGAAATTATTGCAAACTCAACCATTATGGAGTAGTCACTACAAAGCGCAAAAAAAAAAAAAAAAAAAAAAAAAAAAAAAAAAAAAAAAAAAAAAAAAAAGTTCAGATTCCCTAACACAGACATCAGATTTCAGGTGCTAAGACTCATTGCCGTGTCTCATGGGGAAACTTTGAGCCAGGCTTCCCCTTTTTAATAAGTTAGTTTCCACGCCGATTTTTTTTTTTTCGATTCTAAACCCGATCACCCCGTTTGCAAGCAGGTTGAACGTTACTAAGAACAACCAACAATCCGAGATGTTTTTAATGTCCTATATGAATACTGCTTTTCTTTTGTTAAAAATCTTCAATTAATGTTTTCCACAACAAAAGTAAACCGGGGAAATCACTCTATCTCTAACCCCAACCGTCAGATTGGCCTGAAATTTTTTCTACAAGTAGAAGTCATTACCAACTGCCTACTGTAAAAATTTCAGCTTGATGAGCTGTGCCGTTATTTTTAAAAAAATATTGATAGGTTTATTACACAAAAAAGTATAAATTTTCCACAACAAACGTAAAACGGGGAAATCACTCTATCTCAAACAACAAACATCAGATTGGCCTGAATTTATTTCTACAAGTAGAAGTCATTACCAACTGCCTGCTGTAAAAATTTCAGCTTGATGAGTTGTGCCGTTATTTTTTTAAAAATATTGATAGGTTTATTACACAAAAAAGTATAAATTTTCCACAACAAACGTAAAACGGGGAAATCACTCTATCTCAAACAACAAACATCAGATTGGCCTGAAATTTTTTCTACAAGTAGAAGTCATTACCATCTGCCTTCAGAGAAAATTTCAGCTTGATGAGTTGTGCCGTTAATTTAAAAAAAATAGTGATAGGTTTATTACACAAAAAAGTATAATTATTCCACAACAAACGTAAAACGGGGAAATCACTCTATCTCAAACAACAAACATCAGATTGGCCTGAAATTTTTTCTACAAGTAGAAGTCATTACCATCTGCCTTCAGAGAAAATTTCAGCTTGATGAGCTGTGCCGTTATTTTTTAAAAAATATTGATAGGTTTATTACACAAAAAAGTATAAATTTTCCACAACAAACGTAAAACGGGGAAATCACTCTATCTCAAACAACAAACATCAGATTGGCCTGAAATTTTTTCTACAAGTAGAAGTCATTACCATCTGCCTTCAGAGAAAATTTCAGCTTGATGAGTTGTGCCGTTTATTTACAAAAAAAATAGTGATAGGTTTATTACACAAAAAAGTATAAATTTTCCACAACAAACGTAAAACGGGGAAATCACTCTATCTCAAACAACAAACATCAGATTGGCCTGAAATTTTTTCTACAAGTAGAAGTCATTACCAACTGCCTTCTGTGAAAATTTCAGCTTGATAAACTGCGCCGTTAATTTTTAAAAAATAGTGATAGGTTTATTACACAAAAAAGTATAAATTTTCCACAACAAACGTAAAACGGGGAAATCACTCTATCTCAAACAACAAACATCAGATTGGCCTGAAATTTTTTCTACAAGTAGAAGTCATTACCATCTGCCTTCAGAGAAAATTTCAGCTTGATGAGTTGTGCCGTTAATTTAAAAAAAATAGTGATAGGTTTATTACACAAAATGATGATGTTGAGTGATGAGTTGCGCCGTTAATTTTTAAAAAATAGTGATAGGTTTATTACACAAAAAAGTATAATTATTCCACAACAAACGTAAAACGGGGAAATCACTCTATCTCAAACAACAAACATCAGATTGGCCTGAAATTTTTTCTACAAGTAGAAGTCATTACCATCTGCCTTCAGAGAAAATTTCAGCTTGATGAGCTGTGCCGTTATTTTTTAAAAAATATTGATAGGTTTATTACACAAAAAAGTATAAATTTTCCACAACAAACGTAAAACGGGGAAATCACTCTATCTCAAACAACAAACATCAGATTGGCCTGAAATTTTTTCTACAAGTAGAAGTCATTACCATCTGCCTTCAGAGAAAATTTCAGTTTGATGAGTTAAGCCGTTATTTTTTTAAAAATATTGATAGGTTTATTACACAAAAAAGTATAAATTTTCCACAACAAACGTAAATCGGGGAAATCACTCTATCTCAAACAACAAACATCAGATTGGCCTGAAATTTTTTCTACAAGTAGAAGTCATTACCAACTGCCTTCTGTGAAAATTTCGGCTTGATAAGTTGCGCCGTTTATTTAAAAAAATCGTAATAGATTTATTACACAAGAGTAAAACAGGCAAATCGCTCTATCTCTAACCCCAACCTTCAGATTGGCCTGAAATTGTTTCTTCAAGTAGAAATTATTGCAAACTCAACCATTATGGAGTAGTCACTACAAAGCGCAAAAAAAAAAAAAAAAAAAAAAAAAAAAAAAAAAAAAAAAAAAAAGTTCAGATTCCCTAACACAGACATCAGATTTCAGGTGCTAAGACTCATTGCCGTGTCTCATGGGGAAACTTTGAGCCAGGCTTCCCCTTTTTAATAAGTTAGTTTCCACGCCGATTTTTTTTTTCGATTCTAAACCCGATCACCCCGTTTGCAAGCAGGTTGAACGTTACTAAGAACAACCAACAATCCGAGATGTTTTTAATGTCCTATATGAATACTGCTTTTCTTTTGTTAAAAATCTTCAATTAATGTTTTCCACAACAAAAGTAAACCGGGGAAATCACTCTATCTCTAACCCCAACCGTCAGATTGGCCTGAAATTTTTTCTACAAGTAGAAGTCATTACCAACTGCCTACTGTAAAAATTTCAGCTTGATGAGTTGTGCCGTTAATTTTTAAAAAATAGTGATAGGTTTATTACACAAAAAAGTATAAATTTTCCACAACAAACGTAAAACGGGGAAATCACTCTATCTCAAACAACAAACATCAGATTGGCCTGAAATTTTTTCTACAAGTAGAAGTCATTACCATCTGCCTTCAGATAAAAATTTCAGCTTAATGAGCTGTGCCGTTATTTTTTAAAAAATATTGATAGGTTTATTACACAAAAAAGTATAAATTTTCCACAACAAACGTAAAACGGGGAAATCACTCTATCTCAAACAACAAACATCAGATTGGCCTGAAATTTTTTCTACAAGTAGAAGTCATTACCAACTGCCTGCTGTAAAAATTTCAGCTTGATGAGTTGTGCCGTTATTTTTAAAAAAATATTGATAGGTTTATTACACAAAAAAGTATAAATTTTCCACAACAAACGTAAAACGGGGAAATCACTCTATCTCAAACAACAAACATCAGTTTATCCTGAAATTTTTTCTACAAGTAGAAGTCATTACCATCTGCCTTCAGAGAAAATTTCAGCTTGATGAGTTGTGCCGTTAATTTTTAAAAAATAGTGATAGGTTTATTACACAAAAAAGTATAATTATTCCACAACAAACGTAAAACGGGGAAATCACTCTATCTCAAACAACAAACATCAGATTGGCCTGAAATTTTTTCTACAAGTAGAAGTCATTACCATCTGCCTTCAGAGAAAATTTCAGCTTGATGAGTTGCGCCGTTAATTTTTAAAAAATAGTGATAGGTTTATTACACAAAAAAGTATAATTATTCCACAACAAACGTAAAACGGGGAAATCACTCTATCTCAAACAACAAACATCAGATTGGCCTGAAATTTTTTCTACAAGTAGAAGTCATTGCCATCTGCCTTCAGAGAAAATTTCAGCTTGATGAGCTGTGCCGTTATTTTTTAAAAAATATTGATAGGTTTATTACACAAAAAAGTATAAATTTTCCACAACAAACGTAAAACGGGGAAATCACTCTATCTCAAACAACAAACATCAGATTGGCCTGAAATTTTTTCTACAAGTAGAAGTCATTACCATCTGCCTTCAGAGAAAATTTCAGCTTGATGAGCTGTGCCGTTATTTTTTAAAAAATATTGATAGGTTTATTACACAAAAAAGTATAAATTTTCCACAACAAACGTAAAACGGGGAAATCACTCTATCTCAAACAACAAACATCAGATTGGCCTGAATTTTTTTCTACAAGTAGAAGTCATTACCAACTGCCTTCTGTGAAAATTTCAGCTTGATAAACTGTGCCGTTAATTTTTAAAAAATAGTGATAGGTTTATTACACAAAAAAGTATAATTATTCCACAACAAACGTAAAACGGGGAAATCACTCTATCTCAAACAACAAACATCAGATTGGCCTGAAATTTTTTCTACAAGTAGAAGTCATTACCAACTGCCTTCTGTGAAAATTTCGGCTTGATAAGTTGCGCCGTTTATTTAAAAAAATCGTAATAGATTTATTACACAAGAGTAAAACAGGCAAATCGCTCTATCTCTAACCCCAACCTTCAGATTGGCCTGAAATTGTTTCTACAAGTAGAAATTATTGCAAACTCAACCATTATGGAGTAGTCACTACAAAGCGCAAAAAAAAAAAAAAAAAAAAGTTCAGATTCCCTAACACAGACATCAGATTTCAGGTGCTAAGACTCATTGCCGTGTCACATGGGGAAACTTTGAGCCAGGCTTCCCCTTTTTAATAAGTTAGTTTCCACGCCGATTTTTTTTTTCGATTCTAAACCCGATCACCCCGTTTGCAAGCAGGTTGAACGTTACTAAGAACAACCAACAATCCGAGATGTTTTTAATGTCCTATATGAATACTGCTTTTCTTTTGTTAAAAATCTTCAATTAATGTTTTCCACAACAAAAGTAAACCGGGGAAATCACTCTATCTCTAACCCCAACCGTCAGATTGGCCTGAAATTTTTTCTACAAGTAGAAGTCATTACCAACTGCCTACTGTAAAAATTTCAGCTTGATGAGCTGTGCCGTTATTTTTAAAAAAATATTGATAGGTTTATTACACAAAAAAGTATAAATTTTCCACAACAAACGTAAAACGGGGAAATCACTCTATCTCAAACAACAAACATCAGATTGGCCTGAAATTTTTTCTACAAGTAGAAGTCATTACCATCTGCCTTCAGAGAAAATTTCAGCTTGATGAGTTGCGCCGTTAATTTTTAAAAAATAGTGATAGGTTTATTACACAAAAAAGTATAATTATTCCACAACAAACGTAAAACGGGGAAATCACTCTATCTCAAACAACAAACATCAGATTGGCCTGAAATTTTTTCTACAAGTAGAAGTCATTACCATCTGCCTTCAGAGAAAATTTCAGCTTGATGAGCTGTGCCGTTATTTTTTAAAAAATATTGATAGGTTTATTACACAAAAAAGTATAAATTTTCCACAACAAACGTAAAACGGGGAAATCACTCTATCTCAAACAACAAACATCAGATTGGCCTGAAATTTTTTCTACAAGTAGAAGTCATTACCATCTGCCTTCAGAGAAAATTTCAGCTTGATGAGTTGTGCCGTTTATTTACAAAAAAAATAGTGATAGGTTTATTACACAAAAAAGTATAAATTTTCCACAACAAACGTAAAACGGGGAAATCACTCTATCTCAAACAACAAACATCAGATTGGCCTGAAATTTTTTCTACAAGTAGAAGTCATTACCAACTGCCTTCTGTGAAAATTTCAGCTTGATAAACTGCGCCGTTAATTTTTAAAAAATAGTGATAGGTTTATTACACAAAAAAGTATAAATTTTCCACAACAAACGTAAAACGGGGAAATCACTCTATCTCAAACAACAAACATCAGATTGGCCTGAAATTTTTTCTACAAGTAGAAGTCATTACCATCTGCCTTCAGAGAAAATTTCAGCTTGATGAGTTGTGCCGTTAATTTAAAAAAAATAGTGATAGGTTTATTACACAAAATGATGATGTTGAGTGATGAGTTGCGCCGTTAATTTTTAAAAAATAGTGATAGGTTTATTACATAAAAAAGTATAATTATTCCACAACAAACGTAAAACGGGGAAATCACTCTATCTCAAACAACAAACATCAGATTGGCCTGAAATTTTTTCTACAAGTAGAAGTCATTACCATCTGCCTTCAGAGAAAATTTCAGTTTGATGAGTTAAGCCGTTATTTTTTTAAAAATATTGATAGGTTTATTACACAAAAAAGTATAAATTTTCCACAACAAACGTAAAACGGGGATATCACTCTATCTCAAACAACAAACATCAGATTGGCCTGAATTTTTTTCTACAAGTAGAAGTCATTACCAACTGCCTTCTGTGAAAATTTCAGCTTGATAAACTGCGCCGTTAATTTTAAAAAAATAGTGATAGGTTTATTACACAAAAAAGTATAATTATTCCACAACAAACGTAAATCGGGGAAATCACTCTATCTCAAACAACAAACATCAGATTGGCCTGAAATTTTTTCTACAAGTAGAAGTCATTACCAACTGCCTTCTGTGAAAATTTCGGCTTGATAAGTTGCGCCGTTTATTTAAAAAAATCGTAATAGATTTATTACACAAGAGTAAAACAGGCAAATCGCTCTATCTCTAACCCCAACCTTCAGATTGGCCTGAAATTGTTTCTTCAAGTAGAAATTATTGCAAACTCAACCATTATGGAGTAGTCACTACAAAGCGCAAAAAAAAAAAAAAAAAAAAAAAAAAAAAAAAAAAAAAAAAAAAAAGTTCAGATTCCCTAACACAGACATCAGATTTCAGGTGCTAAGACTCATTGCCGTGTCACATGGGGAAACTTTGAGCCAGGCTTCCCCTTTTTAATAAGTTAGTTTCCACGCCGATTTTTTTTTCGATTCTAAACCCGATCACCCCGTTTGCAAGCAGGTTGAACGTTACTAAGAACAACCAACAATCCGAGATGTTTTTAATGTCCTATATGAATACTGCTTTTCTTTTGTTAAAAATCTTCAATTAATGTTTTCCACAACAAAAGTAAACCGGGGAAATCACTCTATCTCTAACCCCAACCGTCAGATTGGCCTGAAATTTTTTCTACAAGTAGAAGTCATTACCAACTGCCTACTGTAAAAATTTCAGCTTGATGAGTTGTGCCGTTAATTTTTAAAAAATAGTGATAGGTTTATTACACAAAAAAGTATAAATTTTCCACAACAAACGTAAAACGGGGAAATCACTCTATCTCAAACAACAAACATCAGATTGGCCTGAATTTTTTTCTACAAGTAGAAGTCATTACCATCTGCCTTCAGATAAAAATTTCAGCTTAATGAGCTGTGCCGTTATTTTTTAAAAAATATTGATAGGTTTATTACACAAAAAAGTATAAATTTTCCACAACAAACGTAAAACGGGGAAATCACTCTATCTCAAACAACAAACATCAGATTGGCCTGAAATTTTTTCTACAAGTAGAAGTCATTACCATCTGCCTTCAGAGAAAATTTCAGCTTGATGAGTTGTGCCGTTAATTTTTAAAAAATATTGATAGGTTTATTACACAAAAAAGTATAATTATTCCACAACAAACGTAAAACGGGGAAATCACTCTATCTCAAACAACAAACATCAGATTGGCCTGAAATTTTTTCTACAAGTAGAAGTCATTACCAACTGCCTGCTGTAAAAATTTCAGCTTGATGAGTTGTGCCGTTATTTTTAAAAAAATATTGATAGGTTTATTACACAAAAAAGTATAAATTTTCCACAACAAACGTAAAACGGGGAAATCACTCTATCTCAAACAACAAACATCAGTTTATCCTGAAATTTTTTCTACAAGTAGAAGTCATTACCATCTGCCTTCAGAGAAAATTTCAGCTTGATGAGTTGTGCCGTTAATTTTTAAAAAATAGTGATAGGTTTATTACACAAAAAAGTATAATTATTCCACAACAAACGTAAAACGGGGAAATCACTCTATCTCAAACAACAAACATCAGATTGGCCTGAAATTTTTTCTACAAGTAGAAGTCATTACCATCTGCCTTCAGAGAAAATTTCAGCTTGATGAGTTGCGCCGTTAATTTTTAAAAAATAGTGATAGGTTTATTACACAAAAAAGTATAATTATTCCACAACAAACGTAAAACGGGGAAATCACTCTATCTCAAACAACAAACATCAGATTGGCCTGAAATTTTTTCTACAAGTAGAAGTCATTGCCATCTGCCTTCAGAGAAAATTTCAGCTTGATGAGCTGTGCCGTTATTTTTAAAAAAATATTGATAGGTTTATTACACAAAAAAGTATAAATTTTCCACAACAAACGTAAAACGGGGAAATCACTCTATCTCAAACAACAAACATCAGATTGGCCTGAAATTTTTTCTACAAGTAGAAGTCATTACCATCTGCCTTCAGAGATAATTTCAGCTTGATGAGCTGTGCCGTTATTTTTTAAAAAATATTGATAGGTTTATTACACAAAAAAGTATAAATTTTCCACAACAAACGTAAAACGGGGAAATCACTCTATCTCAAACAACAAACATCAGATTGGCCTGAATTTTTTTCTACAAGTAGAAGTCATTACCAACTGCCTTCTGTGAAAATTTCAGCTTGATAAACTGTGCCGTTAATTTTTAAAAAATAGTGATAGGTTTATTACACAAAAAAGTATAATTATTCCACAACAAACGTAAAACGGGGAAATCACTCTATCTCAAACAACAAACATCAGATTGGCCTGAAATTTTTTCTACAAGTAGAAGTCATTACCAACTGCCTTCTGTGAAAATTTCGGCTTGATAAGTTGCGCCGTTTATTTAAAAAAATCGTAATAGATTTATTACACAAGAGTAAAACAGGCAAATCGCTCTATCTCTAACCCCAACCGTCAGATTGGCCTGAAATTTTTTCTACAAGTAGAAGTCATTACCAACTGCCTACTGTAAAAATTTCAGCTTGATGAGTTGTGCCGTTAATTTTTAAAAAATAGTGATAGGTTTATTACACAAAAAAGTATAAATTTTCCACAACAAACGTAAAACGGGGAAATCACTCTATCTCAAACAACAAACATCAGATTGGCCTGAATTTTTTTCTACAAGTAGAAGTCATTACCATCTGCCTTCAGATAAAAATTTCAGCTTAATGAGCTGTGCCGTTATTTTTTAAAAAATATTGATAGGTTTATTACACAAAAAAGTATAAATTTTCCACAACAAACGTAAAACGGGGAAATCACTCTATCTCAAACAACAAACATCAGATTGGCCTGAAATTTTTTCTACAAGTAGAAGTCATTACCATCTGCCTTCAGAGAAAATTTCAGCTTGATGAGTTGTGCCGTTAATTTTTAAAAAATATTGATAGGTTTATTACACAAAAAAGTATAATTATTCCACAACAAACGTAAAACGGGGAAATCACTCTATCTCAAACAACAAACATCAGATTGGCCTGAAATTTTTTCTACAAGTAGAAGTCATTACCAACTGCCTGCTGTAAAAATTTCAGCTTGATGAGTTGTGCCGTTATTTTTAAAAAAATATTGATAGGTTTATTACACAAAAAAGTATAAATTTTCCACAACAAACGTAAAACGGGGAAATCACTCTATCTCAAACAACAAACATCAGTTTATCCTGAAATTTTTTCTACAAGTAGAAGTCATTACCATCTGCCTTCAGAGAAAATTTCAGCTTGATGAGTTGTGCCGTTAATTTTTAAAAAATAGTGATAGGTTTATTACACAAAAAAGTATAATTATTCCACAACAAACGTAAAACGGGGAAATCACTCTATCTCAAACAACAAACATCAGATTGGCCTGAAATTTTTTCTACAAGTAGAAGTCATTACCATCTGCCTTCAGAGAAAATTTCAGCTTGATGAGTTGCGCCGTTAATTTTTAAAAAATAGTGATAGGTTTATTACACAAAAAAGTATAATTATTCCACAACAAACGTAAAACGGGGAAATCACTCTATCTCAAACAACAAACATCAGATTGGCCTGAAATTTTTTCTACAAGTAGAAGTCATTGCCATCTGCCTTCAGAGAAAATTTCAGCTTGATGAGCTGTGCCGTTATTTTTTAAAAAATATTGATAGGTTTATTACACAAAAAAGTATAAATTTTCCACAACAAACGTAAAACGGGGAAATCACTCTATCTCAAACAACAAACATCAGATTGGCCTGAAATTTTTTCTACAAGTAGAAGTCATTACCATCTGCCTTCAGAGATAATTTCAGCTTGATGAGCTGTGCCGTTATTTTTTAAAAAATATTGATAGGTTTATTACACAAAAAAGTATAAATTTTCCACAACAAACGTAAAACGGGGAAATCACTCTATCTCAAACAACAAACATCAGATTGGCCTGAATTTTTTTCTACAAGTAGAAGTCATTACCAACTGCCTTCTGTGAAAATTTCAGCTTGATAAACTGTGCCGTTAATTTTTAAAAAATAGTGATAGGTTTATTACACAAAAAAGTATAATTATTCCACAACAAACGTAAAACGGGGAAATCACTCTATCTCAAACAACAAACATCAGATTGGCCTGAAATTTTTTCTACAAGTAGAAGTCATTACCAACTGCCTTCTGTGAAAATTTCGGCTTGATAAGTTGCGCCGTTTATTTAAAAAAATCGTAATAGATTTATTACACAAGAGTAAAACAGGCAAATCGCTCTATCTCTAACCCCAACCGTCAGATTGGCCTGAAATTTTTTCTACAAGTAGAAGTCATTACCAACTGCCTACTGTAAAAATTTCAGCTTGATGAGTTGTGCCGTTAATTTTTAAAAAATAGTGATAGGTTTATTACACAAAAAAGTATAAATTTTCCACAACAAACGTAAAACGGGGAAATCACTCTATCTCAAACAACAAACATCAGATTGGCCTGAATTTTTTTCTACAAGTAGAAGTCATTACCATCTGCCTTCAGATAAAAATTTCAGCTTAATGAGCTGTGCCGTTATTTTTTAAAAAATATTGATAGGTTTATTACACAAAAAAGTATAAATTTTCCACAACAAACGTAAAACGGGGAAATCACTCTATCTCAAACAACAAACATCAGATTGGCCTGAAATTTTTTCTACAAGTAGAAGTCATTACCATCTGCCTTCAGAGAAAATTTCAGCTTGATGAGTTGTGCCGTTAATTTTTAAAAAATATTGATAGGTTTATTACACAAAAAAGTATAATTATTCCACAACAAACGTAAAACGGGGAAATCACTCTATCTCAAACAACAAACATCAGATTGGCCTGAAATTTTTTCTACAAGTAGAAGTCATTACCAACTGCCTGCTGTAAAAATTTCAGCTTGATGAGTTGTGCCGTTATTTTTAAAAAAATATTGATAGGTTTATTACACAAAAAAGTATAAATTTTCCACAACAAACGTAAAACGGGGAAATCACTCTATCTCAAACAACAAACATCAGTTTATCCTGAAATTTTTTCTACAAGTAGAAGTCATTACCATCTGCCTTCAGAGAAAATTTCAGCTTGATGAGTTGTGCCGTTAATTTTTAAAAAATAGTGATAGGTTTATTACACAAAAAAGTATAATTATTCCACAACAAACGTAAAACGGGGAAATCACTCTATCTCAAACAACAAACATCAGATTGGCCTGAAATTTTTTCTACAAGTAGAAGTCATTACCATCTGCCTTCAGAGAAAATTTCAGCTTGATGAGTTGCGCCGTTAATTTTTAAAAAATAGTGATAGGTTTATTACACAAAAAAGTATAATTATTCCACAACAAACGTAAAACGGGGAAATCACTCTATCTCAAACAACAAACATCAGATTGGCCTGAAATTTTTTCTACAAGTAGAAGTCATTGCCATCTGCCTTCAGAGAAAATTTCAGCTTGATGAGCTGTGCCGTTATTTTTTAAAAAATATTGATAGGTTTATTACACAAAAAAGTATAAATTTTCCACAACAAACGTAAAACGGGGAAATCACTCTATCTCAAACAACAAACATCAGATTGGCCTGAAATTTTTTCTACAAGTAGAAGTCATTACCATCTGCCTTCAGAGATAATTTCAGCTTGATGAGCTGTGCCGTTATTTTTTAAAAAATATTGATAGGTTTATTACACAAAAAAGTATAAATTTTCCACAACAAACGTAAAACGGGGAAATCACTCTATCTCAAACAACAAACATCAGATTGGCCTGAATTTTTTTCTACAAGTAGAAGTCATTACCAACTGCCTTCTGTGAAAATTTCAGCTTGATAAACTGTGCCGTTAATTTTTAAAAAATAGTGATAGGTTTATTACACAAAAAAGTATAATTATTCCACAACAAACGTAAAACGGGGAAATCACTCTATCTCAAACAACAAACATCAGATTGGCCTGAAATTTTTTCTACAAGTAGAAGTCATTACCAACTGCCTTCTGTGAAAATTTCGGCTTGATAAGTTGCGCCGTTTATTTAAAAAAATCGTAATAGATTTATTACACAAGAGTAAAACAGGCAAATCGCTCTATCTCTAACCCCAACCTTCAGATTGGCCTGAAATTGTTTCTACAAGTAGAAATTATTGCAAACTCAACCATTATGGAGTAGTCACTACAAAGCGCAAAAAAAAAAAAAAAAAAAAAAAAAAAAAAAAAAAAGTTCAGATTCCCTAACACAGACATCAGATTTCAGGTCCTAAGACTCATTGCCGTGTCTCATGGGGAAATTTTGAGCCAGGCTTCCCCTTTTTAATAAGTTAGTTTCCACGCCGATTTTTTTTTTCGATTCTAAACCCGATCACCCCGTTTGCAAGCAGGTTGAACGTTACTAAGAACAACCAACAATCCGAGATGTTTTTAATGTCCTATATGAATACTGCTTTTCTTTTGTTAAAAATCTTCAATTAATGTTTTCCACAACAAAAGTAAACCGGGGAAATCACTCTATCTCAAACAACAAACATCAGATTGGCCTGAAATTTTTTCTACAAGTAGAAGTCATTACCATCTGCCTTCAGAGAAAATTTCAGCTTGATGAGTTGTGCCGTTAATTTAAAAAAAATAGTGATAGGTTTATTACACAAAAAAGTATAATTATTCCACAACAAACGTAAAACGGGGAAATCACTCTATCTCAAACAACAAACATCAGATTGGCCTGAAATTTTTTCTACAAGTAGAAGTCATTACCATCTGCCTTCAGAGAAAATTTCAGCTTGATGAGCTGTGCCGTTAATTTTTAAAAAATAGTGATAGGTTTATTACACAAAAAAGTATAATTATTCCACAACAAACGTAAAACGGGGAAATCACTCTATCTCAAACAACAAACATCAGATTGGCCTGAAATTTTTTCTACAAGTAGAAGTCATTACCAACTGCCTTCTGTGAAAATTTCGGCTTGATAAGTTGCGCCGTTTATTTAAAAAAATCGTAATAGATTTATTACACAAGAGTAAAACAGGCAAATCGCTCTATCTCTAACCCCAACCTTCAGATTGGCCTGAAATTGTTTCTACAAGTAGAAATTATTGCAAACTCAACCATTATGGAGTAGTCACTACAAAGCGCAAAAAAAAAAAAAAAAAAAAAAAAAAAAAAAAAAAAAAAAAAAAAAAAAAAAAAGTTCAGATTCCCTAACACAGACATCAGATTTCAGGTCCTAAGACTCATTGCCGTGTCTCATGGGGAAACTTTGAGCCAGGCTTCCCCTTTTTAATAAGTTAGTTTCCACGCCGATTTTTTTTCCGATTCTAAACCCGATCACCCCGTTTGCAAGCAGGTTGAACGTTACTAAGAACAACCAACAATCCGAGATGTTTTTAATGTCCTATATGAATACTGCTTTTCTTTTGTTAAAAATCTTCAATTAATGTTTTCCACAACAAAAGTAAACCGGGGAAATCACTCTATCTCTAACCCCAACCGTCTGATTGGCCTGAAATTTTTTCTACAAGTAGAAGTCATAACCAACTGCCTGCTGTACAAATTTCAGCTTGATGAGTTGTGCCGTTATTTTTTAAAAAATATTGATAGGTTTATTACACACAAAAGTATAAATTTTCCACAACAAACGTAAAACGGGGAAATCACTCTATCTCAAACAACAAACATCAGATTAGCCTGAAATTTTTTCTACAAGTAGAAGTCATTACCATCTGCCTTCAGAGAAAATTTCAGCTTGATGAGTTGTGCCGTTAATTTTTAAAAAATAGTGATAGGTTTATTACACAAAAAAGTATAATTATTCCACAACAAACGTAAAACGGGGAAATCACTCTATCTCAAACAACAAACATCAGATTGGCCTGAAATTTTTTCTACAAGTAGAAGTCATTACCATCTGCCTTCAGAGAAAATTTCAGCTTGATGAGTTGCGCCGTTAATTTTTAAAAAATAGTGATAGGTTTATTACACAAAAAAGTATAATTATTCCACAACAAACGTAAAACGGGGAAATCACTCTATCTCAAACAACAAACATCAGATTGGCCTGAAATTTTTTCTACAAGTAGAAGTCATTACCAACTGCCTGCTGTAAAAATTTCAGCTTGATGAGTTGTGCCGTTATTTTTTAAAAAATATTGATAGGTTTATTACACAAAAAAGTATAAATTTTCCACAACAAACGTAAAACGGGGAAATCACTCTATCTCAAACAACAAACATCAGATTGGCCTGAATTTTTTTCTACAAGTAGAAGTCATTACCAACTGCCTTCTGTGAAAATTTCAGCTTGATAAACTGTGCCGTTAATTTTTAAAAAATAGTGATAGGTTTATTACACAAAAAAGTATAATTATTCCACAACAAACGTAAAACGGGGAAATCACTCTATCTCAAACAACAAACATCAGATTGGCCTGAAATTTTTTCTACAAGTAGAAGTCATTACCAACTGCCTTCTGTGAAAATTTCGGCTTGATAAGTTGCGCCGTTTATTTAAAAAAATCGTAATAGATTTATTACACAAGAGTAAAACAGGCAAATCGCTCTATCTCTAACCCCAACCTTCAGATTGGCCTGAAATTGTTTCTACAAGTAGAAATTATTGCAAACTCAACCATTATGGAGTAGTCACTACAAAGCGCAAAAAAAAAAAAAAAAAAAAAGTTCAGATTCCCTAACACAGACATCAGATTTCAGGTGCTAAGACTCATTGCCGTGTCACATGGGGAAACTTTGAGCCAGGCTTCCCCTTTTTAATAAGTTAGTTTCCACGCCGATTTTTTTTTTTCGATTCTAAACCCGATCACCCCGTTTGCAAGCAGGTTGAACGTTACTAAGAACAACCAACAATCCGAGATGTTTTTAATGTCCTATATGAATACTGCTTTTCTTTTGTTAAAAATCTTCAATTAATGTTTTCCACAACAAAAGTAAACCGGGGAAATCACTCTATCTCTAACCCCAACCGTCAGATTGGCCTGAAATTTTTTCTACAAGTAGAAGTCATTACCAACTGCCTACTGTAAAAATTTCAGCTTGATGAGTTGTGCCGTTAATTTTTAAAAAATAGTGATAGGTTTATTACACAAAAAAGTATAAATTTTCCACAACAAACGTAAAACGGGGAAATCACTCTATCTCAAACAACAAACATCAGATTGGCCTGAAATTTTTTCTACAAGTAGAAGTCATTACCATCTGCCTTCAGAGAAAATTTCAGCTTGATGAGCTGTGCCGTTATTTTTAAAAAAATATTGATAGGTTTATTACACAAAAAAGTATAAATTTTCCACAACAAACGTAAAACGGGGAAATCACTCTATCTCAAACAACAAACATCAGATTGGCCTGAAATTTTTTCTACAAGTAGAAGTCATTACCATCTGCCTTCAGAGAAAATTTCAGCTTGATGAGTTGTGCCGTTAATTTAAAAAAAATAGTGATAGGTTTATTACACAAAAAAGTATAATTATTCCACAAAAAACGTAAAACGGGGAAATCACTCTATCTCAAACAACAAACATCAGATTGGCCTGAAATTTTTTCTACAAGTAGAAGTCATTACCATCTGCCTTCAGAGAAAATTTCAGCTTGATGAGTTGCGCCGTTAATTTTTAAAAAATAGTGATAGGTTTATTACACAAAAAAGTATAATTATTCCACAACAAACGTAAAACGGGGAAATCACTCTATCTCAAACAACAAACATCAGATTGGCCTGAAATTTTTTCTACAAGTAGAAGTCATTACCATCTGCCTTCAGAGAAAATTTCAGCTTGATGAGTTTTGCCGTTATTTTTTAAAAAATATTGATAGGTTTATTACACAAAAAAGTATAAATTTTCCACAACAAACGTAAAACGGGGAAATCACTCTATCTCAAACAACAAACATCAGATTGGCCTGAAATTTTTTCTACAAGTAGAAGTCATTACCATCTGCCTTCAGAGAAAATTTCAGCTTGATGAGTTGTGCCGTTAATTTAAAAAAAATAGTGATAGGTTTATTACACAAAAAAGTATAAATTTTCCACAACAAACGTAAAACGGGGAAATCACTCTATCTCAAACAACAAACATCAGATTGGCCTGAAATTTTTTCTACAAGTAGAAGTCATTACCAACTGCCTTCTGTGAAAATTTCAGCTTGAGTAACTGCGCCGTTAATTTTTAAAAAATAGTGATAGGTTTATTACACAAAAAAGTATAAATTTTCCACAACAAACGTAAAACGGGGAAATCACTCTATCTCAAACAACAAACATCAGATTGGCCTGAAATTTTTTCTACAAGTAGAAGTCATTACCATCTGCCTTCAGAGAAAATTTCAGCTTGATGAGTTGTGCCGTTAATTTAAAAAAAATAGTGATAGGTTTATTACACAAAATGATGATGTTGAGTGATGAGTTGCGCCGTTAATTTTTAAAAAATAGTGATAGGTTTATTACACAAAAAAGTATAATTATTCCACAACAAACGTAAAACGGGGAAATCACTCTATCTCAAACAACAAACATCAGATTGGCCTGAAATTTTTTCTACAAGTAGAAGTCATTACCATCTGCCTTCAGAGAAAATTTCAGCTTGATGAGCTGTGCCGTTATTTTTAAAAAAATATTGATAGGTTTATTACACAAAAAAGTATAAATTTTCCACAACAAACGTAAAACGGGGAAATCACTCTATCTCAAACAACAAACATCAGATTGGCCTGAATTTTTTTCTACAAGTAGAAGTCATTACCAACTGCCTGCTGTAAAAATATCAGCTTGATGAGTTGTGCCGTTATTTTTTTAAAAATATTGATAGGTTTATTACACAAAAAAGTATAAATTTTCCACAACAAACGTAAAACGGGGAAATCACTCTATCTCAAACAACAAACATCAGATTGGCCTGAAATTTTTTCTACAAGTAGAAGTCATTACCATCTGCCTTCAGAGAAAATTTCAGCTTGATGAGTTGTGCCGTTAATTAAAAAAAAATAGTGATAGGTTTATTACACAAAAAAGTATAATTATTCCACAACAAACGTAAAACGGGGAAATCACTCTATCTCAAACAACAAACATCAGATTGGCCTGAAATTTTTTCTACAAGTAGAAGTCATTACCATCTGCCTTCAGAGAAAATTTCAGCTTGATGAGCTGTGCCGTTATTTTTTAAAAAATATTGATAGGTTTATTACACAAAAAAGTATAAATTTTCCACAACAAACGTAAAACGGGGAAATCACTCTATCTCAAACAACAAACATCAGATTGGCCTGAAATTTTTTCTACAAGTAGAAGTCATTACCATCTGCCTTCAGAGAAAATTTCAGCTTGATGAGTTGTGCCGTTTATTTACAAAAAAAATAGTGATAGGTTTATTACACAAAAGAGTATAAATTTTCCACAACAAACGTAAAACGGGGAAATCACTCTATCTCAAACAACAAACATCAGATTGGCCTGAAATTTTTTCTACAAGTAGAAGTCATTACCAACTGCCTTCTGTGAAAATTTCAGCTTGATAAACTGCGCCGTTAATTTTTAAAAAATAGTGATAGGTTTATTACACAAAAAAGTATAAATTTTCCACAACAAACGTAAAACGGGGAAATCACTCTATCTCAAACAACAAACATCAGATTGGCCTGAAATTTTTTCTACAAGTAGAAGTCATTACCATCTGCCTTCAGAGAAAATTTCAGCTTGATGAGTTGTGCCGTTAATTTAAAAAAAATAGTGATAGGTTTATTACACAAAATGATGATGTTGAGTGATGAGTTGCGCCGTTAATTTTTAAAAAATAGTGATAGGTTTATTACACAAAAAAGTATAATTATTCCACAACAAACGTAAAACGGGGAAATCACTCTATCTCAAACAACAAACATCAGATTGGCCTGAAATTTTTTCTACAAGTAGAAGTCATTACCATCTGCCTTCAGAGAAAATTTCAGCTTGATGAGCTGTGCCGTTATTTTTTAAAAAATATTGATAGGTTTATTACACAAAAAAGTATAAATTTTCCACAACAAACGTAAAACGGGGAAATCACTCTATCTCAAACAACAAACATCAGATTGGCCTGAAATTTTTTCTACAAGTAGAAGTCATTACCATCTGCCTTCAGAGAAAATTTCAGTTTGATGAGTTAAGCCGTTATTTTTTTAAAAATATTGATAGGTTTATTACACAAAAAAGTATAAATTTTCCACAACAAACGTAAATCGGGGAAATCACTCTATCTCAAACAACAAACATCAGATTGGCCTGAAATTTTTTCTACAAGTAGAAGTCATTACCAACTGCCTTCTGTGAAAATTTCGGCTTGATAAGTTGCGCCGTTTATTTAAAAAAATCGTAATAGATTTATTACACAAGAGTAAAACAGGCAAATCGCTCTATCTCTAACCCCAACCTTCAGATTGGCCTGAAATTGTTTCTTCAAGTAGAAATTATTGCAAACTCAACCATTATGGAGTAGTCACTACAAAGCGCAAAAAAAAAAAAAAAAAAAAAAAAAAAAAGTTCAGATTCCCTAACACAGACATCAGATTTCAGGTGCTAAGACTCATTGCCGTGTCACATGGGGAAACTTTGAGCCAGGCTTCCCCTTTTTAATAAGTTAGTTTCCACGCCGATTTTTTTTTCGATTCTAAACCCGATCACCCCGTTTGCAAGCAGGTTGAACGTTACTAAGAACAACCAACAATCCGAGATGTTTTTAATGTCCTATATGAATACTGCTTTTCTTTTGTTAAAAATCTTCAATTAATGTTTTCCACAACAAAAGTAAACCGGGGAAATCACTCTATCTCTAACCCCAACCGTCAGATTGGCCTGAAATTTTTTCTACAAGTAGAAGTCATTACCAACTGCCTACTGTAAAAATTTCAGCTTGATGAGTTGTGCCGTTAATTTTTAAAAAATAGTGATAGGTTTATTACACAAAAAAGTATAAATTTTCCACAACAAACGTAAAACGGGGAAATCACTCTATCTCAAACAACAAACATCAGATTGGCCTGAAATTTTTTCTACAAGTAGAAGTCATTACCATCTGCCTTCAGATAAAAATTTCAGCTTAATGAGCTGTGCCGTTATTTTTTAAAAAATATTGATAGGTTTATTACACAAAAAAGTATAAATTTTCCACAACAAACGTAAAACGGGGAAATCACTCTATCTCAAACAACAAACATCAGATTGGCCTGAAATTTTTTCTACAAGTAGAAGTCATTACCAACTGCCTGCTGTAAAAATTTCAGCTTGATGAGTTGTGCCGTTATTTTTAAAAAAATATTGATAGGTTTATTACACAAAAAAGTATAAATTTTCCACAACAAACGTAAAACGGGGAAATCACTCTATCTCAAACAACAAACATCAGTTTATCCTGAAATTTTTTCTACAAGTAGAAGTCATTACCATCTGCCTTCAGAGAAAATTTCAGCTTGATGAGTTGTGCCGTTAATTTTTAAAAAATAGTGATAGGTTTATTACACAAAAAAGTATAATTATTCCACAACAAACGTAAAACGGGGAAATCACTCTATCTCAAACAACAAACATCAGATTGGCCTGAAATTTTTTCTACAAGTAGAAGTCATTACCATCTGCCTTCAGAGAAAATTTCAGCTTGATGAGTTGCGCCGTTAATTTTTAAAAAATAGTGATAGGTTTATTACACAAAAAAGTATAATTATTCCACAACAAACGTAAAACGGGGAAATCACTCTATCTCAAACAACAAACATCAGATTGGCCTGAAATTTTTTCTACAAGTAGAAGTCATTGCCATCTGCCTTCAGAGAAAATTTCAGCTTGATGAGCTGTGCCGTTATTTTTTAAAAAATATTGATAGGTTTATTACACAAAAAAGTATAAATTTTCCACAACAAACGTAAAACGGGGAAATCACTCTATCTCAAACAACAAACATCAGATTGGCCTGAAATTTTTTCTACAAGTAGAAGTCATTACCATCTGCCTTCAGAGAAAATTTCAGCTTGATGAGCTGTGCCGTTATTTTTTAAAAAATATTGATAGGTTTATTACACAAAAAAGTATAAATTTTCCACAACAAACGTAAAACGGGGAAATCACTCTATCTCAAACAACAAACATCAGATTGGCCTGAATTTTTTTCTACAAGTAGAAGTCATTACCAACTGCCTTCTGTGAAAATTTCAGCTTGATAAACTGTGCCGTTAATTTTTAAAAAATAGTGATAGGTTTATTACACAAAAAAGTATAATTATTCCACAACAAACGTAAAACGGGGAAATCACTCTATCTCAAACAACAAACATCAGATTGGCCTGAAATTTTTTCTACAAGTAGAAGTCATTACCATCTGCCTTCAGAGAAAATTTCAGCTTGATGAGTTGCGCCGTTAATTTTTAAAAAATAGTGATAGGTTTATTACACAAAAAAGTATAATTATTCCACAACAAACGTAAAACGGGGAAATCACTCTATCTCAAACAACAAACATCAGATTGGCCTGAAATTTTTTCTACAAGTAGAAGTCATTACCATCTGCCTTCAGAGAAAATTTCAGCTTGATGAGCTGTGCCGTTATTTTTTAAAAAATATTGATAGGTTTATTACACAAAAAAGTATAAATTTTCCACAACAAACGTAAAACGGGGAAATCACTCTATCTCAAACAACAAACATCAGATTGGCCTGAAATTTTTTCTACAAGTAGAAGTCATTACCAACTGCCTTCTGTGAAAATTTCAGCTTGATAAACTGCGCCGTTAATTTTTAAAAAATATTGATAGGTTTATTACACAAAAAAGTATAAATTTTCCACAACAAACGTAAAACGGGGAAATCACTCTATCTCAAACAACAAACATCAGTTTATCCTGAAATTTTTTCTACAAGTAGAAGTCATTACCATCTGCCTTCAGAGAAAATTTCAGCTTGATGAGTTGTGCCGTTAATTTTTAAAAAATAGTGATAGGTTTATTACACAAAAAAGTATAATTATTCCACAACAAACGTAAAACGGGGAAATCACTCTATCTCAAACAACAAACATCAGATTGGCCTGAAATTTTTTCTACAAGTAGAAGTCATTACCATCTGCCTTCAGAGAAAATTTCAGCTTGATGAGCTGTGCCGTTATTTTTTAAAAAATATTGATAGGTTTATTACACAAAAAAGTATAAATTTTCCACAACAAACGTAAAACGGGGAAATCACTCTATCTCAAACAACAAACATCAGATTGGCCTGAATTTTTTTCTACAAGTAGAAGTCATTACCAACTGCCTTCTGTGAAAATTTCAGCTTGATAAACTGTGCCGTTAATTTTTAAAAAATAGTGATAGGTTTATTACACAAAAAAGTATAATTATTCCACAACAAACGTAAAACGGGGAAATCACTCTATCTCAAACAACAAACATCAGATTGGCCTGAAATTTTTTCTACAAGTAGAAGTCATTACCATCTGCCTTCAGAGAAAATTTCAGCTTGATGAGCTGTGCCGTTATTTTTTAAAAAATATTGATAGGTTTATTACACAAAAAAGTATAAATTTTCCACAACAAACGTAAAACGGGGAAATCACTCTATCTCAAACAACAAACATCAGATTGGCCTGAAATTTTTTCTACAAGTAGAAGTCATTACCAACTGCCTTCTGTGAAAATTTCGGCTTGATAAGTTGCGCCGTTTATTTAAAAAAATCGTAATAGATTTATTACACAAGAGTAAAACAGGCAAATCGCTCTATCTCTAACCCCAACCTTCAGATTGGCCTGAAATTGTTTCTACAAGTAGAAATTATTGCAAACTCAACCATTATGGAGTAGTCACTACAAAGCGCAAAAAAAAAAAAAAAAAAAAAGTTCAGATTCCCTAACACAGACATCAGATTTCAGGTGCTAAGACTCATTGCCGTGTCACATGGGGAAACTTTGAGCCAGGCTTCCCCTTTTTAATAAGTTAGTTTCCACGCCGATTTTTTTTTTCGATTCTAAACCCGATCACCCCGTTTGCAAGCAGGTTGAACGTTACTAAGAACAACCAACAATCCGAGATGTTTTTAATGTCCTATATGAATACTGCTTTTCTTTTGTTAAAAATCTTCAATTAATGTTTTCCACAACAAAAGTAAACCGGGGAAATCACTCTATCTCTAACCCCAACCGTCAGATTGGCCTGAAATTTTTTCTACAAGTAGAAGTCATTACCAACTGCCTACTGTAAAAATTTCAGCTTGATGAGCTGTGCCGTTATTTTTAAAAAAATATTGATAGGTTTATTACACAAAAAAGTATAAATTTTCCACAACAAACGTAAAACGGGGAAATCACTCTATCTCAAACAACAAACATCAGATTGGCCTGAAATTTTTTCTACAAGTAGAAGTCATTACCATCTGCCTTCAGAGAAAATTTCAGCTTGATGAGTTGTGCCGTTAATTTAAAAAAAATAGTGATAGGTTTATTACACAAAAAAGTATAATTATTCCACAACAAACGTAAAACGGGGAAATCACTCTATCTCAAACAACAAACATCAGATTGGCCTGAAATTTTTTCTACAAGTAGAAGTCATTACCATCTGCCTTCAGAGAAAATTTCAGCTTGATGAGTTGCGCCGTTAATTTTTAAAAAATAGTGATAGGTTTATTACACAAAAAAGTATAATTATTCCACAACAAACGTAAAACGGGGAAATCACTCTATCTCAAACAACAAACATCAGATTGGCCTGAAATTTTTTCTACAAGTAGAAGTCATTACCATCTGCCTTCAGAGAAAATTTCAGCTTGATGAGCTGTGCCGTTATTTTTTAAAAAATATTGATAGGTTTATTACACAAAAAAGTATAAATTTTCCACAACAAACGTAAAACGGGGAAATCACTCTATCTCAAACAACAAACATCAGATTGGCCTGAAATTTTTTCTACAAGTAGAAGTCATTACCATCTGCCTTCAGAGAAAATTTCAGCTTGATGAGTTGTGCCGTTTATTTACAAAAAAAATAGTGATAGGTTTATTACACAAAAAAGTATAAATTTTCCACAACAAACGTAAAACGGGGAAATCACTCTATCTCAAACAACAAACATCAGATTGGCCTGAAATTTTTTCTACAAGTAGAAGTCATTACCAACTGCCTTCTGTGAAAATTTCAGCTTGATAAACTGCGCCGTTAATTTTTAAAAAATAGTGATAGGTTTATTACACAAAAAAGTATAAATTTTCCACAACAAACGTAAAACGGGGAAATCACTCTATCTCAAACAACAAACATCAGATTGGCCTGAAATTTTTTCTACAAGTAGAAGTCATTACCATCTGCCTTCAGAGAAAATTTCAGCTTGATGAGTTGTGCCGTTAATTTAAAAAAAATAGTGATAGGTTTATTACACAAAATGATGATGTTGAGTGATGAGTTGCGCCGTTAATTTTTAAAAAATAGTGATAGGTTTATTACACAAAAAAGTATAAATTTTCCACAACAAACGTAAAACGGGGAAATCACTCTATCTCAAACAACAAACATCAGATTGGCCTGAAATTTTTTCTACAAGTAGAAGTCATTACCATCTGCCTTCAGAGAAAATTTCAGTTTGATGAGTTAAGCCGTTATTTTTTTAAAAATATTGATAGGTTTATTACACAAAAAAGTATAAATTTTCCACAACAAACGTAAAACGGGGATATCACTCTATCTCAAACAACAAACATCAGATTGGCCTGAATTTTTTTCTACAAGTAGAAGTCATTACCAACTGCCTTCTGTGAAAATTTCAGCTTGATAAACTGCGCCGTTAATTTTAAAAAAATAGTGATAGGTTTATTACACAAAAAAGTATAATTATTCCACAACAAACGTAAATCGGGGAAATCACTCTATCTCAAACAACAAACATCAGATTGGCCTGAAATTTTTTCTACAAGTAGAAGTCATTACCAACTGCCTTCTGTGAAAATTTCGGCTTGATAAGTTGCGCCGTTTATTTAAAAAAATCGTAATAGATTTATTACACAAGAGTAAAACAGGCAAATCGCTCTATCTCTAACCCCAACCTTCAGATTGGCCTGAAATTGTTTCTTCAAGTAGAAATTATTGCAAACTCAACCATTATGGAGTAGTCACTACAAAGCGCAAAAAAAAAAAAAAAAAAAAAAAAAAAAAAAAAAAAAAAAAGTTCAGATTCCCTAACACAGACATCAGATTTCAGGTGCTAAGACTCATTGCCGTGTCACATGGGGAAACTTTGAGCCAGGCTTCCCCTTTTTAATAAGTTAGTTTCCACGCCGATTTTTTTTTCGATTCTAAACCCGATCACCCCGTTTGCAAGCAGGTTGAACGTTACTAAGAACAACCAACAATCCGAGATGTTTTTAATGTCCTATATGAATACTGCTTTTCTTTTGTTAAAAATCTTCAATTAATGTTTTCCACAACAAAAGTAAACCGGGGAAATCACTCTATCTCTAACCCCAACCGTCAGATTGGCCTGAAATTTTTTCTACAAGTAGAAGTCATTACCAACTGCCTACTGTAAAAATTTCAGCTTGATGAGTTGTGCCGTTAATTTTTAAAAAATAGTGATAGGTTTATTACACAAAAAAGTATAAATTTTCCACAACAAACGTAAAACGGGGAAATCACTCTATCTCAAACAACAAACATCAGATTGGCCTGAATTTTTTTCTACAAGTAGAAGTCATTACCATCTGCCTTCAGATAAAAATTTCAGCTTAATGAGCTGTGCCGTTATTTTTTAAAAAATATTGATAGGTTTATTACACAAAAAAGTATAAATTTTCCACAACAAACGTAAAACGGGGAAATCACTCTATCTCAAACAACAAACATCAGATTGGCCTGAAATTTTTTCTACAAGTAGAAGTCATTACCATCTGCCTTCAGAGAAAATTTCAGCTTGATGAGTTGTGCCGTTAATTTTTAAAAAATATTGATAGGTTTATTACACAAAAAAGTATAATTATTCCACAACAAACGTAAAACGGGGAAATCACTCTATCTCAAACAACAAACATCAGATTGGCCTGAAATTTTTTCTACAAGTAGAAGTCATTACCAACTGCCTGCTGTACAAATTTCAGCTTGATGAGCTGTGCCGTTATTTTTTAAAAAATATTGATAGGTTTATTACACAAAAAAGTATAAATTTTCCACAACAAACGTAAAACGGGGAAATCACTCTATCTCAAACAACAAACATCAGTTTATCCTGAAATTTTTTCTACAAGTAGAAGTCATTACCATCTGCCTTCAGAGAAAATTTCAGCTTGATGAGTTGTGCCGTTAATTTTTAAAAAATAGTGATAGGTTTATTACACAAAAAAGTATAATTATTCCACAACAAACGTAAAACGGGGAAATCACTCTATCTCAAACAACAAACATCAGATTGGCCTGAAATTTTTTCTACAAGTAGAAGTCATTACCATCTGCCTTCAGAGAAAATTTCAGCTTGATGAGTTGCGCCGTTAATTTTTAAAAAATAGTGATAGGTTTATTACACAAAAAAGTATAATTATTCCACAACAAACGTAAAACGGGGAAATCACTCTATCTCAAACAACAAACATCAGATTGGCCTGAAATTTTTTCTACAAGTAGAAGTCATTGCCATCTGCCTTCAGAGAAAATTTCAGCTTGATGAGCTGTGCCGTTATTTTTAAAAAAATATTGATAGGTTTATTACACAAAAAAGTATAAATTTTCCACAACAAACGTAAAACGGGGAAATCACTCTATCTCAAACAACAAACATCAGATTGGCCTGAAATTTTTTCTACAAGTAGAAGTCATTACCATCTGCCTTCAGAGATAATTTCAGCTTGATGAGCTGTGCCGTTATTTTTTAAAAAATATTGATAGGTTTATTACACAAAAAAGTATAAATTTTCCACAACAAACGTAAAACGGGGAAATCACTCTATCTCAAACAACAAACATCAGATTGGCCTGAATTTTTTTCTACAAGTAGAAGTCATTACCATCTGCCTTCAGATAAAAATTTCAGCTTAATGAGCTGTGCCGTTATTTTTTAAAAAATATTGATAGGTTTATTACACAAAAAAGTATAAATTTTCCACAACAAACGTAAAACGGGGAAATCACTCTATCTCAAACAACAAACATCAGATTGGCCTGAAATTTTTTCTACAAGTAGAAGTCATTACCATCTGCCTTCAGAGAAAATTTCAGCTTGATGAGTTGTGCCGTTAATTTTTAAAAAATATTGATAGGTTTATTACACAAAAAAGTATAATTATTCCACAACAAACGTAAAACGGGGAAATCACTCTATCTCAAACAACAAACATCAGATTGGCCTGAAATTTTTTCTACAAGTAGAAGTCATTACCAACTGCCTGCTGTAAAAATTTCAGCTTGATGAGTTGTGCCGTTATTTTTAAAAAAATATTGATAGGTTTATTACACAAAAAAGTATAAATTTTCCACAACAAACGTAAAACGGGGAAATCACTCTATCTCAAACAACAAACATCAGTTTATCCTGAAATTTTTTCTACAAGTAGAAGTCATTACCATCTGCCTTCAGAGAAAATTTCAGCTTGATGAGTTGTGCCGTTAATTTTTAAAAAATAGTGATAGGTTTATTACACAAAAAAGTATAATTATTCCACAACAAACGTAAAACGGGGAAATCACTCTATCTCAAACAACAAACATCAGATTGGCCTGAAATTTTTTCTACAAGTAGAAGTCATTACCATCTGCCTTCAGAGAAAATTTCAGCTTGATGAGTTGCGCCGTTAATTTTTAAAAAATAGTGATAGGTTTATTACACAAAAAAGTATAATTATTCCACAACAAACGTAAAACGGGGAAATCACTCTATCTCAAACAACAAACATCAGATTGGCCTGAAATTTTTTCTACAAGTAGAAGTCATTGCCATCTGCCTTCAGAGAAAATTTCAGCTTGATGAGCTGTGCCGTTATTTTTTAAAAAATATTGATAGGTTTATTACACAAAAAAGTATAAATTTTCCACAACAAACGTAAAACGGGGAAATCACTCTATCTCAAACAACAAACATCAGATTGGCCTGAAATTTTTTCTACAAGTAGAAGTCATTACCATCTGCCTTCAGAGATAATTTCAGCTTGATGAGCTGTGCCGTTATTTTTTAAAAAATATTGATAGGTTTATTACACAAAAAAGTATAAATTTTCCACAACAAACGTAAAACGGGGAAATCACTCTATCTCAAACAACAAACATCAGATTGGCCTGAATTTTTTTCTACAAGTAGAAGTCATTACCAACTGCCTTCTGTGAAAATTTCAGCTTGATAAACTGTGCCGTTAATTTTTAAAAAATAGTGATAGGTTTATTACACAAAAAAGTATAATTATTCCACAACAAACGTAAAACGGGGAAATCACTCTATCTCAAACAACAAACATCAGATTGGCCTGAAATTTTTTCTACAAGTAGAAGTCATTACCAACTGCCTTCTGTGAAAATTTCGGCTTGATAAGTTGCGCCGTTTATTTAAAAAAATCGTAATAGATTTATTACACAAGAGTAAAACAGGCAAATCGCTCTATCTCTAACCCCAACCTTCAGATTGGCCTGAAATTGTTTCTACAAGTAGAAATTATTGCAAACTCAACCATTATGGAGTAGTCACTACAAAGCGCAAAAAAAAAAAAAAAAAAAAAAAAAAAAAAAAAGTTCAGATTCCCTAACACAGACATCAGATTTCAGGTCCTAAGACTCATTGCCGTGTCTCATGGGGAAACTTTGAGCCAGGCTTCCCCTTTTTAATAAGTTAGTTTCCACGCCGATTTTTTTTTTCGATTCTAAACCCGATCACCCCGTTTGCAAGCAGGTTGAACGTTACTAAGAACAACCAACAATCCGAGATGTTTTTAATGTCCTATATGAATACTGCTTTTCTTTTGTTAAAAATCTTCAATTAATGTTTTCCACAACAAAAGTAAACCGGGGAAATCACTCTATCTCTAACCCCAACCGTCAGATTGGCCTGAAATTTTTTCTACAAGTAGAAGTCATAACCAACTGCCTGCTGTACAAATTTCAGCTTGATGAGTTGTGCCGTTATTTTTTAAAAAATATTGATAGGTTTATTACACACAAAAGTATAAATTTTCCACAACAAACGTAAAACGGGGAAATCACTCTATCTCAAACAACAAACATCAGATTAGCCTGAAATTTTTTCTACAAGTAGAAGTCATTACCATCTGCCTTCAGAGAAAATTTCAGCTTGATGAGTTGTGCCGTTAATTTTTAAAAAATAGTGATAGGTTTATTACACAAAAAAGTATAATTATTCCACAACAAACGTAAAACGGGGAAATCACTCTATCTCAAACAACAAACATCAGATTGGCCTGAAATTTTTTCTACAAGTAGAAGTCATTACCATCTGCCTTCAGAGAAAATTTCAGCTTGATGAGTTGTGCCGTTTATTTACAAAAAAAATAGTGATAGGTTTATTACACAAAAAAGTATAAATTTTCCACAACAAACGTAAAACGGGGAAATCACTCTATCTCAAACAACAAACATCAGATTGGCCTGAAATTTTTTCTACAAGTAGAAGTCATTACCAACTGCCTTCTGTGAAAATTTCAGCTTGATAAACTGCGCCGTTAATTTTTAAAAAATAGTGATAGGTTTATTACACAAAAAAGTATAAATTTTCCACAACAAACGTAAAACGGGGAAATCACTCTATCTCAAACAACAAACATCAGATTGGCCTGAATTTTTTTCTACAAGTAGAAGTCATTACCAACTGCCTTCTGTGAAAATTTCAGCTTGATAAACTGTGCCGTTAATTTTTAAAAAATAGTGATAGGTTTATTACACAAAAAAGTATAATTATTCCACAACAAACGTAAAACGGGGAAATCACTCTATCTCAAACAACAAACATCAGATTGGCCTGAAATTTTTTCTACAAGTAGAAGTCATTACCAACTGCCTTCTGTGAAAATTTCGGCTTGATAAGTTGCGCCGTTTATTTAAAAAAATCGTAATAGATTTATTACACAAGAGTAAAACAGGCAAATCGCTCTATCTCTAACCCCAACCTTCAGATTGGCCTGAAATTGTTTCTACAAGTAGAAATTATTGCAAACTCAACCATTATGGAGTAGTCACTACAAAGCGCAAAAAAAAAAAAAAAAAAAGTTCAGATTCCCTAACACAGACATCAGATTTCAGGTGCTAAGACTCATTGCCGTGTCTCATGGGGAAACTTTGAGCCAGGCTTCCCCTTTTTAATAAGTTAGTTTCCACGCCGATTTTTTTTTTTCGATTCTAAACCCGATCACCCCGTTTGCAAGCAGGTTGAACGTTACTAAGAACAACCAACAATCCGAGATGTTTTTAATGTCCTATATGAATACTGCTTTTCTTTTGTTAAAAATCTTCAATTAATGTTTTCCACAACAAAAGTAAACCGGGGAAATCACTCTATCTCAAACAACAAACATCAGATTGGCCTGAAATTTTTTCTACAAGTAGAAGTCATTACCATCTGCCTTCAGAGAAAATTTCAGCTTGATGAGTTGTGCCGTTAATTTAAAAAAAATAGTGATAGGTTTATTACACAAAAAAGTATAATTATTCCACAACAAACGTAAAACGGGGAAATCACTCTATCTCAAACAACAAACATCAGATTGGCCTGAAATTTTTTCTACAAGTAGAAGTCATTACCATCTGCCTTCAGAGAAAATTTCAGCTTGATGAGCTGTGCCGTTAATTTTTAAAAAATAGTGATAGGTTTATTACACAAAAAAGTATAATTATTCCACAACAAACGTAAAACGGGGAAATCACTCTATCTCAAACAACAAACATCAGATTGGCCTGAAATTTTTTCTACAAGTAGAAGTCATTACCAACTGCCTTCTGTGAAAATTTCGGCTTGATAAGTTGCGCCGTTTATTTAAAAAAATCGTAATAGATTTATTACACAAGAGTAAAACAGGCAAATCGCTCTATCTCTAACCCCAACCTTCAGATTGGCCTGAAATTGTTTCTACAAGTAGAAATTATTGCAAACTCAACCATTATGGAGTAGTCACTACAAAGCGCAAAAAAAAAAAAAAAAAAAAAAAAAAAAAAAAAAAAAAAAAAAAAAAAAAAAAAAAAAAAAGTTCAGATTCCCTAACACAGACATCAGATTTCAGGTCCTAAGACTCATTGCCGTGTCTCATGGGGAAACTTTGAGCCAGGCTTCCCCTTTTTAATAAGTTAGTTTCCACGCCGATTTTTTTTCCGATTCTAAACCCGATCACCCCGTTTGCAAGCAGGTTGAACGTTACTAAGAACAACCAACAATCCGAGATGTTTTTAATGTCCTATATGAATACTGCTTTTCTTTTGTTAAAAATCTTCAATTAATGTTTTCCACAACAAAAGTAAACCGGGGAAATCACTCTATCTCTAACCCCAACCGTCAGATTGGCCTGAAATTTTTTCTACAAGTAGAAGTCATAACCAACTGCCTGCTGTACAAATTTCAGCTTGATGAGTTGTGCCGTTATTTTTTAAAAAATATTGATAGGTTTATTACACACAAAAGTATAAATTTTCCACAACAAACGTAAAACGGGGAAATCACTCTATCTCAAACAACAAACATCAGATTAGCCTGAAATTTTTTCTACAAGTAGAAGTCATTACCATCTGCCTTCAGAGAAAATTTCAGCTTGATGAGTTGTGCCGTTAATTTTTAAAAAATAGTGATAGGTTTATTACACAAAAAAGTATAATTATTCCACAACAAACGTAAAACGGGGAAATCACTCTATCTCAAACAACAAACATCAGATTGGCCTGAAATTTTTTCTACAAGTAGAAGTCATTACCATCTGCCTTCAGAGAAAATTTCAGCTTGATGAGTTGCGCCGTTAATTTTTAAAAAATAGTGATAGGTTTATTACACAAAAAAGTATAATTATTCCACAACAAACGTAAAACGGGGAAATCACTCTATCTCAAACAACAAACATCAGATTGGCCTGAAATTTTTTCTACAAGTAGAAGTCATTACCAACTGCCTGCTGTAAAAATTTCAGCTTGATGAGTTGTGCCGTTATTTTTTAAAAAATATTGATAGGTTTATTACACAAAAAAGTATAAATTTTCCACAACAAACGTAAAACGGGGAAATCACTCTATCTCAAACAACAAACATCAGATTGGCCTGAATTTTTTTCTACAAGTAGAAGTCATTACCAACTGCCTTCTGTGAAAATTTCAGCTTGATAAACTGTGCCGTTAATTTTTAAAAAATAGTGATAGGTTTATTACACAAAAAAGTATAATTATTCCACAACAAACGTAAAACGGGGAAATCACTCTATCTCAAACAACAAACATCAGATTGGCCTGAAATTTTTTCTACAAGTAGAAGTCATTACCAACTGCCTTCTGTGAAAATTTCGGCTTGATAAGTTGCGCCGTTTATTTAAAAAAATCGTAATAGATTTATTACACAAGAGTAAAACAGGCAAATCGCTCTATCTCTAACCCCAACCTTCAGATTGGCCTGAAATTGTTTCTACAAGTAGAAATTATTGCAAACTCAACCATTATGGAGTAGTCACTACAAAGCGCAAAAAAAAAAAAAAAAAAAAAAGTTCAGATTCCCTAACACAGACATCAGATTTCAGGTGCTAAGACTCATTGCCGTGTCTCATGGGGAAACTTTGAGCCAGGCTTCCCCTTTTTAATAAGTTAGTTTCCACGCCGATTTTTTTTTTTCGATTCTAAACCCGATCACCCCGTTTGCAAGCAGGTTGAACGTTACTAAGAACAACCAACAATCCGAGATGTTTTTAATGTCCTATATGAATACTGCTTTTCTTTTGTTAAAAATCTTCAATTAATGTTTTCCACAACAAAAGTAAACCGGGGAAATCACTCTATCTCAAACAACAAACATCAGATTGGCCTGAAATTTTTTCTACAAGTAGAAGTCATTACCATCTGCCTTCAGAGAAAATTTCAGCTTGATGAGTTGTGCCGTTAATTTAAAAAAAATAGTGATAGGTTTATTACACAAAAAAGTATAAATTTTCCACAACAAACGTAAAACGGGGAAATCACTCTATCTCAAACAACAAACATCAGATTGGCCTGAATTTTTTTCTACAAGTAGAAGTCATTACCATCTGCCTTCAGATAAAAATTTCAGCTTAATGAGCTGTGCCGTTATTTTTTAAAAAATATTGATAGGTTTATTACACAAAAAAGTATAAATTTTCCACAACAAACGTAAAACGGGGAAATCACTCTATCTCAAACAACAAACATCAGATTGGCCTGAAATTTTTTCTACAAGTAGAAGTCATTACCATCTGCCTTCAGAGAAAATTTCAGCTTGATGAGTTGTGCCGTTAATTTTTAAAAAATATTGATAGGTTTATTACACAAAAAAGTATAATTATTCCACAACAAACGTAAAACGGGGAAATCACTCTATCTCAAACAACAAACATCAGATTGGCCTGAAATTTTTTCTACAAGTAGAAGTCATTACCAACTGCCTGCTGTAAAAATTTCAGCTTGATGAGTTGTGCCGTTATTTTTAAAAAAATATTGATAGGTTTATTACACAAAAAAGTATAAATTTTCCACAACAAACGTAAAACGGGGAAATCACTCTATCTCAAACAACAAACATCAGTTTATCCTGAAATTTTTTCTACAAGTAGAAGTCATTACCATCTGCCTTCAGAGAAAATTTCAGCTTGATGAGTTGTGCCGTTAATTTTTAAAAAATAGTGATAGGTTTATTACACAAAAAAGTATAATTATTCCACAACAAACGTAAAACGGGGAAATCACTCTATCTCAAACAACAAACATCAGATTGGCCTGAAATTTTTTCTACAAGTAGAAGTCATTACCATCTGCCTTCAGAGAAAATTTCAGCTTGATGAGTTGCGCCGTTAATTTTTAAAAAATAGTGATAGGTTTATTACACAAAAAAGTATAATTATTCCACAACAAACGTAAAACGGGGAAATCACTCTATCTCAAACAACAAACATCAGATTGGCCTGAAATTTTTTCTACAAGTAGAAGTCATTGCCATCTGCCTTCAGAGAAAATTTCAGCTTGATGAGCTGTGCCGTTATTTTTTAAAAAATATTGATAGGTTTATTACACAAAAAAGTATAAATTTTCCACAACAAACGTAAAACGGGGAAATCACTCTATCTCAAACAACAAACATCAGATTGGCCTGAAATTTTTTCTACAAGTAGAAGTCATTACCATCTGCCTTCAGAGATAATTTCAGCTTGATGAGCTGTGCCGTTATTTTTTAAAAAATATTGATAGGTTTATTACACAAAAAAGTATAAATTTTCCACAACAAACGTAAAACGGGGAAATCACTCTATCTCAAACAACAAACATCAGATTGGCCTGAATTTTTTTCTACAAGTAGAAGTCATTACCAACTGCCTTCTGTGAAAATTTCAGCTTGATAAACTGTGCCGTTAATTTTTAAAAAATAGTGATAGGTTTATTACACAAAAAAGTATAATTATTCCACAACAAACGTAAAACGGGGAAATCACTCTATCTCAAACAACAAACATCAGATTGGCCTGAATTTTTTTCTACAAGTAGAAGTCATTACCATCTGCCTTCAGATAAAAATTTCAGCTTAATGAGCTGTGCCGTTATTTTTTAAAAAATATTGATAGGTTTATTACACAAAAAAGTATAATTATTCCACAACAAACGTAAAACGGGGAAATCACTCTATCTCAAACAACAAACATCAGATTGGCCTGAAATTTTTTCTACAAGTAGAAGTCATTACCAACTGCCTGCTGTAAAAATTTCAGCTTGATGAGTTGTGCCGTTATTTTTAAAAAAATATTGATAGGTTTATTACACAAAAAAGTATAAATTTTCCACAACAAACGTAAAACGGGGAAATCACTCTATCTCAAACAACAAACATCAGTTTATCCTGAAATTTTTTCTACAAGTAGAAGTCATTACCATCTGCCTTCAGAGAAAATTTCAGCTTGATGAGTTGTGCCGTTAATTTTTAAAAAATAGTGATAGGTTTATTACACAAAAAAGTATAATTATTCCACAACAAACGTAAAACGGGGAAATCACTCTATCTCAAACAACAAACATCAGATTGGCCTGAAATTTTTTCTACAAGTAGAAGTCATTACCATCTGCCTTCAGAGAAAATTTCAGCTTGATGAGTTGCGCCGTTAATTTTTAAAAAATAGTGATAGGTTTATTACACAAAAAAGTATAATTATTCCACAACAAACGTAAAACGGGGAAATCACTCTATCTCAAACAACAAACATCAGATTGGCCTGAAATTTTTTCTACAAGTAGAAGTCATTGCCATCTGCCTTCAGAGAAAATTTCAGCTTGATGAGCTGTGCCGTTATTTTTTAAAAAATATTGATAGGTTTATTACACAAAAAAGTATAAATTTTCCACAACAAACGTAAAACGGGGAAATCACTCTATCTCAAACAACAAACATCAGATTGGCCTGAAATTTTTTCTACAAGTAGAAGTCATTACCATCTGCCTTCAGAGATAATTTCAGCTTGATGAGCTGTGCCGTTATTTTTTAAAAAATATTGATAGGTTTATTACACAAAAAAGTATAAATTTTCCACAACAAACGTAAAACGGGGAAATCACTCTATCTCAAACAACAAACATCAGATTGGCCTGAATTTTTTTCTACAAGTAGAAGTCATTACCAACTGCCTTCTGTGAAAATTTCAGCTTGATAAACTGTGCCGTTAATTTTTAAAAAATAGTGATAGGTTTATTACACAAAAAAGTATAATTATTCCACAACAAACGTAAAACGGGGAAATCACTCTATCTCAAACAACAAACATCAGATTGGCCTGAAATTTTTTCTACAAGTAGAAGTCATTACCAACTGCCTTCTGTGAAAATTTCGGCTTGATAAGTTGCGCCGTTTATTTAAAAAAATCGTAATAGATTTATTACACAAGAGTAAAACAGGCAAATCGCTCTATCTCTAACCCCAACCTTCAGATTGGCCTGAAATTGTTTCTACAAGTAGAAATTATTGCAAACTCAACCATTATGGAGTAGTCACTACAAAGCGCAAAAAAAAAAAAAAAAAAAAAAAAAAAAAAAAAAAAGTTCAGATTCCCTAACACAGACATCAGATTTCAGGTCCTAAGACTCATTGCCGTGTCTCATGGGGAAACTTTGAGCCAGGCTTCCCCTTTTTAATAAGTTAGTTTCCACGCCGATTTTTTTTTTCGATTCTAAACCCGATCACCCCGTTTGCAAGCAGGTTGAACGTTACTAAGAACAACCAACAATCCGAGATGTTTTTAATGTCCTATATGAATACTGCTTTTCTTTTGTTAAAAATCTTCAATTAATGTTTTCCACAACAAAAGTAAACCGGGGAAATCACTCTATCTCTAACCCCAACCGTCAGATTGGCCTGAAATTTTTTCTACAAGTAGAAGTCATAACCAACTGCCTGCTGTACAAATTTCAGCTTGATGAGTTGTGCCGTTATTTTTTAAAAAATATTGATAGGTTTATTACACACAAAAGTATAAATTTTCCACAACAAACGTAAAACGGGGAAATCACTCTATCTCAAACAACAAACATCAGATTAGCCTGAAATTTTTTCTACAAGTAGAAGTCATTACCATCTGCCTTCAGAGAAAATTTCAGCTTGATGAGTTGTGCCGTTAATTTTTAAAAAATAGTGATAGGTTTATTACACAAAAAAGTATAATTATTCCACAACAAACGTAAAACGGGGAAATCACTCTATCTCAAACAACAAACATCAGATTGGCCTGAAATTTTTTCTACAAGTAGAAGTCATTACCATCTGCCTTCAGAGAAAATTTCAGCTTGATGAGTTGCGCCGTTAATTTTTAAAAAATAGTGATAGGTTTATTACACAAAAAAGTATAATTATTCCACAACAAACGTAAAACGGGGAAATCACTCTATCTCAAACAACAAACATCAGATTGGCCTGAAATTTTTTCTACAAGTAGAAGTTATTACCAACTGCCTGCTGTAAAAATTTCAGCTTGATGAGTTGTGCCGTTATTTTTAAAAAAATATTGATAGGTTTATTACACAAAAAAGTATAAATTTTCCACAACAAACGTAAAACGGGGAAATCACTCTATCTCAAACAACAAACATCAGATTGGCCTGAATTTTTTTCTACAAGTAGAAGTCATTACCAACTGCCTTCTGTGAAAATTTCAGCTTGATAAACTGTGCCGTTAATTTTTAAAAAATAGTGATAGGTTTATTACACAAAAAAGTATAATTATTCCACAACAAACGTAAAACGGGGAAATCACTCTATCTCAAACAACAAACATCAGATTGGCCTGAAATTTTTTCTACAAGTAGAAGTCATTACCAACTGCCTTCTGTGAAAATTTCGGCTTGATAAGTTGCGCCGTTTATTTAAAAAAATCGTAATAGATTTATTACACAAGAGTAAAACAGGCAAATCGCTCTATCTCTAACCCCAACCTTCAGATTGGCCTGAAATTGTTTCTACAAGTAGAAATTATTGCAAACTCAACCATTATGGAGTAGTCACTACAAAGCGCAAAAAAAAAAAAAAAAAAAAAAAGTTCAGATTCCCTAACACAGACATCAGATTTCAGGTGCTAAGACTCATTGCCGTGTCTCATGGGGAAACTTTGAGCCAGGCTTCCCCTTTTTAATAAGTTAGTTTCCACGCCGATTTTTTTTTTTCGATTCTAAACCCGATCACCCCGTTTGCAAGCAGGTTGAACGTTACTAAGAACAACCAACAATCCGAGATGTTTTTAATGTCCTATATGAATACTGCTTTTCTTTTGTTAAAAATCTTCAATTAATGTTTTCCACAACAAAAGTAAACCGGGGAAATCACTCTATCTCAAACAACAAACATCAGATTGGCCTGAAATTTTTTCTACAAGTAGAAGTCATTACCATCTGCCTTCAGAGAAAATTTCAGCTTGATGAGTTGTGCCGTTAATTTAAAAAAAATAGTGATAGGTTTATTACACAAAAAAGTATAATTATTCCACAACAAACGTAAAACGGGGAAATCACTCTATCTCAAACAACAAACATCAGATTGGCCTGAAATTTTTTCTACAAGTAGAAGTCATTACCATCTGCCTTCAGAGAAAATTTCAGCTTGATGAGCTGTGCCGTTAATTTTTAAAAAATAATGATAGGTTTATTACACAAAAAAGTATAATTATTCCACAACAAACGTAAAACGGGGAAATCACTCTATCTCAAACAACAAACATCAGATTGGCCTGAAATTTTTTCTACAAGTAGAAGTCATTACCAACTGCCTTCTGTGAAAATTTCGGCTTGATAAGTTGCGCCGTTTATTTAAAAAAATCGTAATAGATTTATTACACAAGAGTAAAACAGGCAAATCGCTCTATCTCTAACCCCAACCTTCAGATTGGCCTGAAATTGTTTCTACAAGTAGAAATTATTGCAAACTCAACCATTATGGAGTAGTCACTACAAAGCGCAAAAAAAAAAAAAAAAAAAAAAAAAAAAAAAAAAAAAAAAAAAAAAAAAAAAAAAAAAGTTCAGATTCCCTAACACAGACATCAGATTTCAGGTCCTAAGACTCATTGCCGTGTCTCATGGGGAAACTTTGAGCCAGGCTTCCCCTTTTTAATAAGTTAGTTTCCACGCCGATTTTTTTTCCGATTCTAAACCCGATCACCCCGTTTGCAAGCAGGTTGAACGTTACTAAGAACAACCAACAATCCGAGATGTTTTTAATGTCCTATATGAATACTGCTTTTCTTTTGTTAAAAATCTTCAATTAATGTTTTCCACAACAAAAGTAAACCGGGGAAATCACTCTATCTCTAACCCCAACCGTCTGATTGGCCTGAAATTTTTTCTACAAGTAGAAGTCATAACCAACTGCCTGCTGTACAAATTTCAGCTTGATGAGTTGTGCCGTTATTTTTTAAAAAATATTGATAGGTTTATTACACACAAAAGTATAAATTTTCCACAACAAACGTAAAACGGGGAAATCACTCTATCTCAAACAACAAACATCAGATTAGCCTGAAATTTTTTCTACAAGTAGAAGTCATTACCATCTGCCTTCAGAGAAAATTTCAGCTTGATGAGTTGTGCCGTTAATTTTTAAAAAATAGTGATAGGTTTATTACACAAAAAAGTATAATTATTCCACAACAAACGTAAAACGGGGAAATCACTCTATCTCAAACAACAAACATCAGATTGGCCTGAAATTTTTTCTACAAGTAGAAGTCATTACCATCTGCCTTCAGAGAAAATTTCAGCTTGATGAGTTGCGCCGTTAATTTTTAAAAAATAGTGATAGGTTTATTACACAAAAAAGTATAATTATTCCACAACAAACGTAAAACGGGGAAATCACTCTATCTCAAACAACAAACATCAGATTGGCCTGAAATTTTTTCTACAAGTAGAAGTCATTACCAACTGCCTGCTGTAAAAATTTCAGCTTGATGAGTTGTGCCGTTATTTTTTAAAAAATATTGATAGGTTTATTACACAAAAAAGTATAAATTTTCCACAACAAACGTAAAACGGGGAAATCACTCTATCTCAAACAACAAACATCAGATTGGCCTGAATTTTTTTCTACAAGTAGAAGTCATTACCAACTGCCTTCTGTGAAAATTTCAGCTTGATAAACTGTGCCGTTAATTTTTAAAAAATAGTGATAGGTTTATTACACAAAAAAGTATAATTATTCCACAACAAACGTAAAACGGGGAAATCACTCTATCTCAAACAACAAACATCAGATTGGCCTGAAATTTTTTCTACAAGTAGAAGTCATTACCAACTGCCTTCTGTGAAAATTTCGGCTTGATAAGTTGCGCCGTTTATTTAAAAAAATCGTAATAGATTTATTACACAAGAGTAAAACAGGCAAATCGCTCTATCTCTAACCCCAACCTTCAGATTGGCCTGAAATTGTTTCTACAAGTAGAAATTATTGCAAACTCAACCATTATGGAGTAGTCACTACAAAGCGCAAAAAAAAAAAAAAAAAAAAAGTTCAGATTCCCTAACACAGACATCAGATTTCAGGTGCTAAGACTCATTGCCGTGTCACATGGGGAAACTTTGAGCCAGGCTTCCCCTTTTTAATAAGTTAGTTTCCACGCCGATTTTTTTTTTTCGATTCTAAACCCGATCACCCCGTTTGCAAGCAGGTTGAACGTTACTAAGAACAACCAACAATCCGAGATGTTTTTAATGTCCTATATGAATACTGCTTTTCTTTTGTTAAAAATCTTCAATTAATGTTTTCCACAACAAAAGTAAACCGGGGAAATCACTCTATCTCTAACCCCAACCGTCAGATTGGCCTGAAATTTTTTCTACAAGTAGAAGTCATTACCAACTGCCTACTGTAAAAATTTCAGCTTGATGAGTTGTGCCGTTAATTTTTAAAAAATAGTGATAGGTTTATTACACAAAAAAGTATAAATTTTCCACAACAAACGTAAAACGGGGAAATCACTCTATCTCAAACAACAAACATCAGATTGGCCTGAAATTTTTTCTACAAGTAGAAGTCATTACCATCTGCCTTCAGAGAAAATTTCAGCTTGATGAGCTGTGCCGTTATTTTTAAAAAAATATTGATAGGTTTATTACACAAAAAAGTATAAATTTTCCACAACAAACGTAAAACGGGGAAATCACTCTATCTCAAACAACAAACATCAGATTGGCCTGAAATTTTTTCTACAAGTAGAAGTCATTACCATCTGCCTTCAGAGAAAATTTCAGCTTGATGAGTTGTGCCGTTAATTTAAAAAAAATAGTGATAGGTTTATTACACAAAAAAGTATAATTATTCCACAACAAACGTAAAACGGGGAAATCACTCTATCTCAAACAACAAACATCAGATTGGCCTGAAATTTTTTCTACAAGTAGAAGTCATTACCATCTGCCTTCAGAGAAAATTTCAGCTTGATGAGTTGCGCCGTTAATTTTTAAAAAATAGTGATAGGTTTATTACACAAAAAAGTATAATTATTCCACAACAAACGTAAAACGGGGAAATCACTCTATCTCAAACAACAAACATCAGATTGGCCTGAAATTTTTTCTACAAGTAGAAGTCATTACCATCTGCCTTCAGAGAAAATTTCAGCTTGATGAGTTTTGCCGTTATTTTTTAAAAAATATTGATAGGTTTATTACACAAAAAAGTATAAATTTTCCACAACAAACGTAAAACGGGGAAATCACTCTATCTCAAACAACAAACATCAGATTGGCCTGAAATTTTTTCTACAAGTAGAAGTCATTACCATCTGCCTTCAGAGAAAATTTCAGCTTGATGAGTTGTGCCGTTAATTTAAAAAAAATAGTGATAGGTTTATTACACAAAAAAGTATAAATTTTCCACAACAAACGTAAAACGGGGAAATCACTCTATCTCAAACAACAAACATCAGATTGGCCTGAAATTTTTTCTACAAGTAGAAGTCATTACCAACTGCCTTCTGTGAAAATTTCAGCTTGAGTAACTGCGCCGTTAATTTTTAAAAAATAGTGATAGGTTTATTACACAAAAAAGTATAAATTTTCCACAACAAACGTAAAACGGGGAAATCACTCTATCTCAAACAACAAACATCAGATTGGCCTGAAATTTTTTCTACAAGTAGAAGTCATTACCATCTGCCTTCAGAGAAAATTTCAGCTTGATGAGTTGTGCCGTTAATTTAAAAAAAATAGTGATAGGTTTATTACACAAAATGATGATGTTGAGTGATGAGTTGCGCCGTTAATTTTTAAAAAATAGTGATAGGTTTATTACACAAAAAAGTATAATTATTCCACAACAAACGTAAAACGGGGAAATCACTCTATCTCAAACAACAAACATCAGATTGGCCTGAAATTTTTTCTACAAGTAGAAGTCATTACCATCTGCCTTCAGAGAAAATTTCAGCTTGATGAGCTGTGCCGTTATTTTTTAAAAAATATTGATAGGTTTATTACACAAAAAAGTATAAATTTTCCACAACAAACGTAAAACGGGGAAATCACTCTATCTCAAACAACAAACATCAGATTGGCCTGAATTTTTTTCTACAAGTAGAAGTCATTACCAACTGCCTTCTGTGAAAATTTCAGCTTGATAAACTGCGCCGTTAATTTTTAAAAAATAGTGATAGGTTTATTACACAAAAAAGTATAATTATTCCACAACAAACGTAAAACGGGGAAATCACTCTATCTCAAACAACAAACATCAGATTGGCCTGAAATTTTTTCTACAAGTAGAAGTCATTACCAACTGCCTTCTGTGAAAATTTCGGCTTGATAAGTTGCGCCGTTTATTTAAAAAAATCGTAATAGATTTATTACACAAGAGTAAAACAGGCAAATCGCTCTATCTCTAACCCCAACCTTCAGATTGGCCTGAAATTGTTTCTACAAGTAGAAATTATTGCAAACTCAACCATTATGGAGTAGTCACTACAAAGCGCAAAAAAAAAAAAAAAAAAAAAAAAAAAAAAAAAAAAAAAAAAAAAAAAAAAAAAAAAAAAAAAAAAAAAAAAAGTTCAGATTCCCTAACACAGACATCAGATTTCAGGTCCTAAGACTCATTGCCGTGTCTCATGGGGAAACTTTGAGCCAGGCTTCCCCTTTTTAATAAGTTAGTTTCCACGCCGATTTTTTTTTTTCGATTCTAAACCCGATCACCCCGTTTGCAAGCAGGTTGAACGTTACTAAGAACAACCAACAATCCGAGATGTTTTTAATGTCCTATATGAATACTGCTTTTCTTTTGTTAAAAATCTTCAATTAATGTTTTCCACAACAAAAGTAAACCGGGGAAATCACTCTATCTCTAACCCCAACCGTCAGATTGGCCTGAAATTTTTTCTACAAGTAGAAGTCATTACCAACTGCCTACTGTAAAAATTTCAGCTTGATGAGCTGTGCCGTTATTTTTAAAAAAATATTGATAGGTTTATTACACAAAAAAGTATAAATTTTCCACAACAAACGTAAAACGGGGAAATCACTCTATCTCAAACAACAAACATCAGATTGGCCTGAATTTTTTTCTACAAGTAGAAGTCATTACCAACTGCCTGCTGTAAAAATATCAGCTTGATGAGTTGTGCCGTTATTTTTTTAAAAATATTGATAGGTTTATTACACAAAAAAGTATAAATTTTCCACAACAAACGTAAAACGGGGAAATCACTCTATCTCAAACAACAAACATCAGATTGGCCTGAAATTTTTTCTACAAGTAGAAGTCATTACCATCTGCCTTCAGAGAAAATTTCAGCTTGATGAGTTGTGCCGTTAATTTAAAAAAAATAGTGATAGGTTTATTACACAAAAAAGTATAATTATTCCACAACAAACGTAAAACGGGGAAATCACTCTATCTCAAACAACAAACATCAGATTGGCCTGAAATTTTTTCTACAAGTAGAAGTCATTACCATCTGCCTTCAGAGAAAATTTCAGCTTGATGAGCTGTGCCGTTATTTTTTAAAAAATATTGATAGGTTTATTACACAAAAAAGTATAAATTTTCCACAACAAACGTAAAACGGGGAAATCACTCTATCTCAAACAACAAACATCAGATTGGCCTGAAATTTTTTCTACAAGTAGAAGTCATTACCATCTGCCTTCAGAGAAAATTTCAGCTTGATGAGTTGTGCCGTTTATTTACAAAAAAAATAGTGATAGGTTTATTACACAAAAAAGTATAAATTTTCCACAACAAACGTAAAACGGGGAAATCACTCTATCTCAAACAACAAACATCAGATTGGCCTGAAATTTTTTCTACAAGTAGAAGTCATTACCAACTGCCTTCTGTGAAAATTTCAGCTTGATAAACTGCGCCGTTAATTTTTAAAAAATAGTGATAGGTTTATTACACAAAAAAGTATAAATTTTCCACAACAAACGTAAAACGGGGAAATCACTCTATCTCAAACAACAAACATCAGATTGGCCTGAAATTTTTTCTACAAGTAGAAGTCATTACCATCTGCCTTCAGAGAAAATTTCAGCTTGATGAGTTGTGCCGTTAATTTAAAAAAAATAGTGATAGGTTTATTACACAAAATGATGATGTTGAGTGATGAGTTGCGCCGTTAATTTTTAAAAAATAGTGATAGGTTTATTACACAAAAAAGTATAATTATTCCACAACAAACGTAAAACGGGGAAATCACTCTATCTCAAACAACAAACATCAGATTGGCCTGAAATTTTTTCTACAAGTAGAAGTCATTACCATCTGCCTTCAGAGAAAATTTCAGCTTGATGAGCTGTGCCGTTATTTTTTAAAAAATATTGATAGGTTTATTACACAAAAAAGTATAAATTTTCCACAACAAACGTAAAACGGGGAAATCACTCTATCTCAAACAACAAACATCAGATTGGCCTGAAATTTTTTCTACAAGTAGAAGTCATTACCATCTGCCTTCAGAGAAAATTTCAGTTTGATGAGTTAAGCCGTTATTTTTTTAAAAATATTGATAGGTTTATTACACAAAAAAGTATAAATTTTCCACAACAAACGTAAATCGGGGAAATCACTCTATCTCAAACAACAAACATCAGATTGGCCTGAAATTTTTTCTACAAGTAGAAGTCATTACCAACTGCCTTCTGTGAAAATTTCGGCTTGATAAGTTGCGCCGTTTATTTAAAAAAATCGTAATAGATTTATTACACAAGAGTAAAACAGGCAAATCGCTCTATCTCTAACCCCAACCTTCAGATTGGCCTGAAATTGTTTCTTCAAGTAGAAATTATTGCAAACTCAACCATTATGGAGTAGTCACTACAAAGCGCAAAAAAAAAAAAAAAAAAAAAAAAAAAAAAAAAAAAAAAAAAAAAAGTTCAGATTCCCTAACACAGACATCAGATTTCAGGTGCTAAGACTCATTGCCGTGTCACATGGGGAAACTTTGAGCCAGGCTTCCCCTTTTTAATAAGTTAGTTTCCACGCCGATTTTTTTTTCGATTCTAAACCCGATCACCCCGTTTGCAAGCAGGTTGAACGTTACTAAGAACAACCAACAATCCGAGATGTTTTTAATGTCCTATATGAATACTGCTTTTCTTTTGTTAAAAATCTTCAATTAATGTTTTCCACAACAAAAGTAAACCGGGGAAATCACTCTATCTCTAACCCCAACCGTCAGATTGGCCTGAAATTTTTTCTACAAGTAGAAGTCATTACCAACTGCCTACTGTAAAAATTTCAGCTTGATGAGTTGTGCCGTTAATTTTTAAAAAATAGTGATAGGTTTATTACACAAAAAAGTATAAATTTTCCACAACAAACGTAAAACGGGGAAATCACTCTATCTCAAACAACAAACATCAGATTGGCCTGAAATTTTTTCTACAAGTAGAAGTCATTACCATCTGCCTTCAGATAAAAATTTCAGCTTAATGAGCTGTGCCGTTATTTTTTAAAAAATATTGATAGGTTTATTACACAAAAAAGTATAAATTTTCCACAACAAACGTAAAACGGGGAAATCACTCTATCTCAAACAACAAACATCAGATTGGCCTGAAATTTTTTCTACAAGTAGAAGTCATTACCAACTGCCTGCTGTAAAAATTTCAGCTTGATGAGTTGTGCCGTTATTTTTAAAAAAATATTGATAGGTTTATTACACAAAAAAGTATAAATTTTCCACAACAAACGTAAAACGGGGAAATCACTCTATCTCAAACAACAAACATCAGTTTATCCTGAAATTTTTTCTACAAGTAGAAGTCATTACCATCTGCCTTCAGAGAAAATTTCAGCTTGATGAGTTGTGCCGTTAATTTTTAAAAAATAGTGATAGGTTTATTACACAAAAAAGTATAATTATTCCACAACAAACGTAAAACGGGGAAATCACTCTATCTCAAACAACAAACATCAGATTGGCCTGAAATTTTTTCTACAAGTAGAAGTCATTACCATCTGCCTTCAGAGAAAATTTCAGCTTGATGAGTTGCGCCGTTAATTTTTAAAAAATAGTGATAGGTTTATTACACAAAAAAGTATAATTATTCCACAACAAACGTAAAACGGGGAAATCACTCTATCTCAAACAACAAACATCAGATTGGCCTGAAATTTTTTCTACAAGTAGAAGTCATTGCCATCTGCCTTCAGAGAAAATTTCAGCTTGATGAGCTGTGCCGTTATTTTTTAAAAAATATTGATAGGTTTATTACACAAAAAAGTATAAATTTTCCACAACAAACGTAAAACGGGGAAATCACTCTATCTCAAACAACAAACATCAGATTGGCCTGAAATTTTTTCTACAAGTAGAAGTCATTACCATCTGCCTTCAGAGAAAATTTCAGCTTGATGAGCTGTGCCGTTATTTTTTAAAAAATATTGATAGGTTTATTACACAAAAAAGTATAAATTTTCCACAACAAACGTAAAACGGGGAAATCACTCTATCTCAAACAACAAACATCAGATTGGCCTGAATTTTTTTCTACAAGTAGAAGTCATTACCAACTGCCTTCTGTGAAAATTTCAGCTTGATAAACTGTGCCGTTAATTTTTAAAAAATAGTGATAGGTTTATTACACAAAAAAGTATAATTATTCCACAACAAACGTAAAACGGGGAAATCACTCTATCTCAAACAACAAACATCAGATTGGCCTGAAATTTTTTCTACAAGTAGAAGTCATTACCAACTGCCTTCTGTGAAAATTTCGGCTTGATAAGTTGCGCCGTTTATTTAAAAAAATCGTAATAGATTTATTACACAAGAGTAAAACAGGCAAATCGCTCTATCTCTAACCCCAACCTTCAGATTGGCCTGAAATTGTTTCTACAAGTAGAAATTATTGCAAACTCAACCATTATGGAGTAGTCACTACAAAGCGCAAAAAAAAAAAAAAAAAAAAAGTTCAGATTCCCTAACACAGACATCAGATTTCAGGTGCTAAGACTCATTGCCGTGTCACATGGGGAAACTTTGAGCCAGGCTTCCCCTTTTTAATAAGTTAGTTTCCACGCCGATTTTTTTTTTCGATTCTAAACCCGATCACCCCGTTTGCAAGCAGGTTGAACGTTACTAAGAACAACCAACAATCCGAGATGTTTTTAATGTCCTATATGAATACTGCTTTTCTTTTGTTAAAAATCTTCAATTAATGTTTTCCACAACAAAAGTAAACCGGGGAAATCACTCTATCTCTAACCCCAACCGTCAGATTGGCCTGAAATTTTTTCTACAAGTAGAAGTCATTACCAACTGCCTACTGTAAAAATTTCAGCTTGATGAGCTGTGCCGTTATTTTTAAAAAAATATTGATAGGTTTATTACACAAAAAAGTATAAATTTTCCACAACAAACGTAAAACGGGGAAATCACTCTATCTCAAACAACAAACATCAGATTGGCCTGAAATTTTTTCTACAAGTAGAAGTCATTACCATCTGCCTTCAGAGAAAATTTCAGCTTGATGAGTTGTGCCGTTAATTTAAAAAAAATAGTGATAGGTTTATTACACAAAAAAGTATAATTATTCCACAACAAACGTAAAACGGGGAAATCACTCTATCTCAAACAACAAACATCAGATTGGCCTGAAATTTTTTCTACAAGTAGAAGTCATTACCATCTGCCTTCAGAGAAAATTTCAGCTTGATGAGTTGCGCCGTTAATTTTTAAAAAATAGTGATAGGTTTATTACACAAAAAAGTATAATTATTCCACAACAAACGTAAAACGGGGAAATCACTCTATCTCAAACAACAAACATCAGATTGGCCTGAAATTTTTTCTACAAGTAGAAGTCATTACCATCTGCCTTCAGAGAAAATTTCAGCTTGATGAGCTGTGCCGTTATTTTTTAAAAAATATTGATAGGTTTATTACACAAAAAAGTATAAATTTTCCACAACAAACGTAAAACGGGGAAATCACTCTATCTCAAACAACAAACATCAGATTGGCCTGAAATTTTTTCTACAAGTAGAAGTCATTACCATCTGCCTTCAGAGAAAATTTCAGCTTGATGAGTTGTGCCGTTTATTTACAAAAAAAATAGTGATAGGTTTATTACACAAAAAAGTATAAATTTTCCACAACAAACGTAAAACGGGGAAATCACTCTATCTCAAACAACAAACATCAGATTGGCCTGAAATTTTTTCTACAAGTAGAAGTCATTACCAACTGCCTTCTGTGAAAATTTCAGCTTGATAAACTGCGCCGTTAATTTTTAAAAAATAGTGATAGGTTTATTACACAAAAAAGTATAAATTTTCCACAACAAACGTAAAACGGGGAAATCACTCTATCTCAAACAACAAACATCAGATTGGCCTGAAATTTTTTCTACAAGTAGAAGTCATTACCATCTGCCTTCAGAGAAAATTTCAGCTTGATGAGTTGTGCCGTTAATTTAAAAAAAATAGTGATAGGTTTATTACACAAAATGATGATGTTGAGTGATGAGTTGCGCCGTTAATTTTTAAAAAATAGTGATAGGTTTATTACACAAAAAAGTATAATTATTCCACAACAAACGTAAAACGGGGAAATCACTCTATCTCAAACAACAAACATCAGATTGGCCTGAAATTTTTTCTACAAGTAGAAGTCATTACCATCTGCCTTCAGAGAAAATTTCAGTTTGATGAGTTAAGCCGTTATTTTTTTAAAAATATTGATAGGTTTATTACACAAAAAAGTATAAATTTTCCACAACAAACGTAAAACGGGGATATCACTCTATCTCAAACAACAAACATCAGATTGGCCTGAATTTTTTTCTACAAGTAGAAGTCATTACCAACTGCCTTCTGTGAAAATTTCAGCTTGATAAACTGCGCCGTTAATTTTAAAAAAATAGTGATAGGTTTATTACACAAAAAAGTATAATTATTCCACAACAAACGTAAATCGGGGAAATCACTCTATCTCAAACAACAAACATCAGATTGGCCTGAAATTTTTTCTACAAGTAGAAGTCATTACCAACTGCCTTCTGTGAAAATTTCGGCTTGATAAGTTGCGCCGTTTATTTAAAAAAATCGTAATAGATTTATTACACAAGAGTAAAACAGGCAAATCGCTCTATCTCTAACCCCAACCTTCAGATTGGCCTGAAATTGTTTCTTCAAGTAGAAATTATTGCAAACTCAACCATTATGGAGTAGTCACTACAAAGCGCAAAAAAAAAAAAAAAAAAAAAAAAAAAAAAAAAAAAAAAAAAAAAAAAGTTCAGATTCCCTAACACAGACATCAGATTTCAGGTGCTAAGACTCATTGCCGTGTCACATGGGGAAACTTTGAGCCAGGCTTCCCCTTTTTAATAAGTTAGTTTCCACGCCGATTTTTTTTTCGATTCTAAACCCGATCACCCCGTTTGCAAGCAGGTTGAACGTTACTAAGAACAACCAACAATCCGAGATGTTTTTAATGTCCTATATGAATACTGCTTTTCTTTTGTTAAAAATCTTCAATTAATGTTTTCCACAACAAAAGTAAACCGGGGAAATCACTCTATCTCTAACCCCAACCGTCAGATTGGCCTGAAATTTTTTCTACAAGTAGAAGTCATTACCAACTGCCTACTGTAAAAATTTCAGCTTGATGAGTTGTGCCGTTAATTTTTAAAAAATAGTGATAGGTTTATTACACAAAAAAGTATAAATTTTCCACAACAAACGTAAAACGGGGAAATCACTCTATCTCAAACAACAAACATCAGATTGGCCTGAATTTTTTTCTACAAGTAGAAGTCATTACCATCTGCCTTCAGATAAAAATTTCAGCTTAATGAGCTGTGCCGTTATTTTTTAAAAAATATTGATAGGTTTATTACACAAAAAAGTATAAATTTTCCACAACAAACGTAAAACGGGGAAATCACTCTATCTCAAACAACAAACATCAGATTGGCCTGAAATTTTTTCTACAAGTAGAAGTCATTACCATCTGCCTTCAGAGAAAATTTCAGCTTGATGAGTTGTGCCGTTAATTTTTAAAAAATATTGATAGGTTTATTACACAAAAAAGTATAATTATTCCACAACAAACGTAAAACGGGGAAATCACTCTATCTCAAACAACAAACATCAGATTGGCCTGAAATTTTTTCTACAAGTAGAAGTCATTACCAACTGCCTGCTGTAAAAATTTCAGCTTGATGAGTTGTGCCGTTATTTTTAAAAAAATATTGATAGGTTTATTACACAAAAAAGTATAAATTTTCCACAACAAACGTAAAACGGGGAAATCACTCTATCTCAAACAACAAACATCAGTTTATCCTGAATTTTTTTCTACAAGTAGAAGTCATTACCATCTGCCTTCAGAGAAAATTTCAGCTTGATGAGTTGTGCCGTTAATTTTTAAAAAATAGTGATAGGTTTATTACACAAAAAAGTATAATTATTCCACAACAAACGTAAAACGGGGAAATCACTCTATCTCAAACAACAAACATCAGATTGGCCTGAAATTTTTTCTACAAGTAGAAGTCATTACCATCTGCCTTCAGAGAAAATTTCAGCTTGATGAGTTGCGCCGTTAATTTTTAAAAAATAGTGATAGGTTTATTACACAAAAAAGTATAATTATTCCACAACAAACGTAAAACGGGGAAATCACTCTATCTCAAACAACAAACATCAGATTGGCCTGAAATTTTTTCTACAAGTAGAAGTCATTGCCATCTGCCTTCAGAGAAAATTTCAGCTTGATGAGCTGTGCCGTTATTTTTAAAAAAATATTGATAGGTTTATTACACAAAAAAGTATAAATTTTCCACAACAAACGTAAAACGGGGAAATCACTCTATCTCAAACAACAAACATCAGATTGGCCTGAAATTTTTTCTACAAGTAGAAGTCATTACCATCTGCCTTCAGAGATAATTTCAGCTTGATGAGCTGTGCCGTTATTTTTTAAAAAATATTGATAGGTTTATTACACAAAAAAGTATAAATTTTCCACAACAAACGTAAAACGGGGAAATCACTCTATCTCAAACAACAAACATCAGATTGGCCTGAATTTTTTTCTACAAGTAGAAGTCATTACCAACTGCCTTCTGTGAAAATTTCAGCTTGATAAACTGTGCCGTTAATTTTTAAAAAATAGTGATAGGTTTATTACACAAAAAAGTATAATTATTCCACAACAAACGTAAAACGGGGAAATCACTCTATCTCAAACAACAAACATCAGATTGGCCTGAAATTTTTTCTACAAGTAGAAGTCATTACCAACTGCCTTCTGTGAAAATTTCGGCTTGATAAGTTGCGCCGTTTATTTAAAAAAATCGTAATAGATTTATTACACAAGAGTAAAACAGGCAAATCGCTCTATCTCTAACCCCAACCGTCAGATTGGCCTGAAATTTTTTCTACAAGTAGAAGTCATTACCAACTGCCTACTGTAAAAATTTCAGCTTGATGAGTTGTGCCGTTAATTTTTAAAAAATAGTGATAGGTTTATTACACAAAAAAGTATAAATTTTCCACAACAAACGTAAAACGGGGAAATCACTCTATCTCAAACAACAAACATCAGATTGGCCTGAATTTTTTTCTACAAGTAGAAGTCATTACCATCTGCCTTCAGATAAAAATTTCAGCTTAATGAGCTGTGCCGTTATTTTTTAAAAAATATTGATAGGTTTATTACACAAAAAAGTATAAATTTTCCACAACAAACGTAAAACGGGGAAATCACTCTATCTCAAACAACAAACATCAGATTGGCCTGAAATTTTTTCTACAAGTAGAAGTCATTACCATCTGCCTTCAGAGAAAATTTCAGCTTGATGAGTTGTGCCGTTAATTTTTAAAAAATATTGATAGGTTTATTACACAAAAAAGTATAATTATTCCACAACAAACGTAAAACGGGGAAATCACTCTATCTCAAACAACAAACATCAGATTGGCCTGAAATTTTTTCTACAAGTAGAAGTCATTACCAACTGCCTGCTGTAAAAATTTCAGCTTGATGAGTTGTGCCGTTATTTTTAAAAAAATATTGATAGGTTTATTACACAAAAAAGTATAAATTTTCCACAACAAACGTAAAACGGGGAAATCACTCTATCTCAAACAACAAACATCAGTTTATCCTGAAATTTTTTCTACAAGTAGAAGTCATTACCATCTGCCTTCAGAGAAAATTTCAGCTTGATGAGTTGTGCCGTTAATTTTTAAAAAATAGTGATAGGTTTATTACACAAAAAAGTATAATTATTCCACAACAAACGTAAAACGGGGAAATCACTCTATCTCAAACAACAAACATCAGATTGGCCTGAAATTTTTTCTACAAGTAGAAGTCATTACCATCTGCCTTCAGAGAAAATTTCAGCTTGATGAGTTGCGCCGTTAATTTTTAAAAAATAGTGATAGGTTTATTACACAAAAAAGTATAATTATTCCACAACAAACGTAAAACGGGGAAATCACTCTATCTCAAACAACAAACATCAGATTGGCCTGAAATTTTTTCTACAAGTAGAAGTCATTGCCATCTGCCTTCAGAGAAAATTTCAGCTTGATGAGCTGTGCCGTTATTTTTTAAAAAATATTGATAGGTTTATTACACAAAAAAGTATAAATTTTCCACAACAAACGTAAAACGGGGAAATCACTCTATCTCAAACAACAAACATCAGATTGGCCTGAAATTTTTTCTACAAGTAGAAGTCATTACCATCTGCCTTCAGAGATAATTTCAGCTTGATGAGCTGTGCCGTTATTTTTTAAAAAATATTGATAGGTTTATTACACAAAAAAGTATAAATTTTCCACAACAAACGTAAAACGGGGAAATCACTCTATCTCAAACAACAAACATCAGATTGGCCTGAATTTTTTTCTACAAGTAGAAGTCATTACCAACTGCCTTCTGTGAAAATTTCAGCTTGATAAACTGTGCCGTTAATTTTTAAAAAATAGTGATAGGTTTATTACACAAAAAAGTATAATTATTCCACAACAAACGTAAAACGGGGAAATCACTCTATCTCAAACAACAAACATCAGATTGGCCTGAAATTTTTTCTACAAGTAGAAGTCATTACCAACTGCCTTCTGTGAAAATTTCGGCTTGATAAGTTGCGCCGTTTATTTAAAAAAATCGTAATAGATTTATTACACAAGAGTAAAACAGGCAAATCGCTCTATCTCTAACCCCAACCTTCAGATTGGCCTGAAATTGTTTCTACAAGTAGAAATTATTGCAAACTCAACCATTATGGAGTAGTCACTACAAAGCGCAAAAAAAAAAAAAAAAAAAAAAAAAAAAAAAAAGTTCAGATTCCCTAACACAGACATCAGATTTCAGGTCCTAAGACTCATTGCCGTGTCTCATGGGGAAACTTTGAGCCAGGCTTCCCCTTTTTAATAAGTTAGTTTCCACGCCGATTTTTTTTTTCGATTCTAAACCCGATCACCCCGTTTGCAAGCAGGTTGAACGTTACTAAGAACAACCAACAATCCGAGATGTTTTTAATGTCCTATATGAATACTGCTTTTCTTTTGTTAAAAATCTTCAATTAATGTTTTCCACAACAAAAGTAAACCGGGGAAATCACTCTATCTCTAACCCCAACCGTCAGATTGGCCTGAAATTTTTTCTACAAGTAGAAGTCATAACCAACTGCCTGCTGTACAAATTTCAGCTTGATGAGTTGTGCCGTTATTTTTTAAAAAATATTGATAGGTTTATTACACACAAAAGTATAAATTTTCCACAACAAACGTAAAACGGGGAAATCACTCTATCTCAAACAACAAACATCAGATTAGCCTGAAATTTTTTCTACAAGTAGAAGTCATTACCATCTGCCTTCAGAGAAAATTTCAGCTTGATGAGTTGTGCCGTTAATTTTTAAAAAATAGTGATAGGTTTATTACACAAAAAAGTATAATTATTCCACAACAAACGTAAAACGGGGAAATCACTCTATCTCAAACAACAAACATCAGATTGGCCTGAAATTTTTTCTACAAGTAGAAGTCATTACCATCTGCCTTCAGAGAAAATTTCAGCTTGATGAGTTGCGCCGTTAATTTTTAAAAAATAGTGATAGGTTTATTACACAAAAAAGTATAATTATTCCACAACAAACGTAAAACGGGGAAATCACTCTATCTCAAACAACAAACATCAGATTGGCCTGAAATTTTTTCTACAAGTAGAAGTCATTACCAACTGCCTGCTGTAAAAATTTCAGCTTGATGAGTTGTGCCGTTATTTTTTAAAAAATATTGATAGGTTTATTACACAAAAAAGTATAAATTTTCCACAACAAACGTAAAACGGGGAAATCACTCTATCTCAAACAACAAACATCAGATTGGCCTGAATTTTTTTCTACAAGTAGAAGTCATTACCAACTGCCTTCTGTGAAAATTTCAGCTTGATAAACTGTGCCGTTAATTTTTAAAAAATAGTGATAGGTTTATTACACAAAAAAGTATAATTATTCCACAACAAACGTAAAACGGGGAAATCACTCTATCTCAAACAACAAACATCAGATTGGCCTGAAATTTTTTCTACAAGTAGAAGTCATTACCAACTGCCTTCTGTGAAAATTTCGGCTTGATAAGTTGCGCCGTTTATTTAAAAAAATCGTAATAGATTTATTACACAAGAGTAAAACAGGCAAATCGCTCTATCTCTAACCCCAACCTTCAGATTGGCCTGAAATTGTTTCTACAAGTAGAAATTATTGCAAACTCAACCATTATGGAGTAGTCACTACAAAGCGCAAAAAAAAAAAAAAAAAAAAAAGTTCAGATTCCCTAACACAGACATCAGATTTCAGGTGCTAAGACTCATTGCCGTGTCTCATGGGGAAACTTTGAGCCAGGCTTCCCCTTTTTAATAGGTTAGTTTCCACGCCGATTTTTTTTTTTCGATTCTAAACCCGATCACCCCGTTTGCAAGCAGGTTGAACGTTACTAAGAACAACCAACAATCCGAGATGTTTTTAATGTCCTATATGAATACTGCTTTTCTTTTGTTAAAAATCTTCAATTAATGTTTTCCACAACAAAAGTAAACCGGGGAAATCACTCTATCTCAAACAACAAACATCAGATTGGCCTGAAATTTTTTCTACAAGTAGAAGTCATTACCATCTGCCTTCAGAGAAAATTTCAGCTTGATGAGTTGTGCCGTTAATTTAAAAAAAATAGTGATAGGTTTATTACACAAAAAAGTATAATTATTCCACAACAAACGTAAAACGGGGAAATCACTCTATCTCAAACAACAAACATCAGATTGGCCTGAAATTTTTTCTACAAGTAGAAGTCATTACCATCTGCCTTCAGAGAAAATTTCAGCTTGATGAGCTGTGCCGTTAATTTTTAAAAAATAGTGATAGGTTTATTACACAAAAAAGTATAATTATTCCACAACAAACGTAAAACGGGGAAATCACTCTATCTCAAACAACAAACATCAGATTGGCCTGAAATTTTTTCTACAAGTAGAAGTCATTACCAACTGCCTTCTGTGAAAATTTCGGCTTGATAAGTTGCGCCGTTTATTTAAAAAAATCGTAATAGATTTATTACACAAGAGTAAAACAGGCAAATCGCTCTATCTCTAACCCCAACCTTCAGATTGGCCTGAAATTGTTTCTACAAGTAGAAATTATTGCAAACTCAACCATTATGGAGTAGTCACTACAAAGCGCAAAAAAAAAAAAAAAAAAAAAAAAAAAAAAAAAAAAAAAAAAAAAAAAAGTTCAGATTCCCTAACACAGACATCAGATTTCAGGTCCTAAGACTCATTGCCGTGTCTCATGGGGAAACTTTGAGCCAGGCTTCCCCTTTTTAATAAGTTAGTTTCCACGCCGATTTTTTTTCCGATTCTAAACCCGATCACCCCGTTTGCAAGCAGGTTGAACGTTACTAAGAACAACCAACAATCCGAGATGTTTTTAATGTCCTATATGAATACTGCTTTTCTTTTGTTAAAAATCTTCAATTAATGTTTTCCACAACAAAAGTAAACCGGGGAAATCACTCTATCTCTAACCCCAACCGTCAGATTGGCCTGAAATTTTTTCTACAAGTAGAAGTCATAACCAACTGCCTGCTGTACAAATTTCAGCTTGATGAGTTGTGCCGTTATTTTTTAAAAAATATTGATAGGTTTATTACACACAAAAGTATAAATTTTCCACAACAAACGTAAAACGGGGAAATCACTCTATCTCAAACAACAAACATCAGATTAGCCTGAAATTTTTTCTACAAGTAGAAGTCATTACCATCTGCCTTCAGAGAAAATTTCAGCTTGATGAGTTGTGCCGTTAATTTTTAAAAAATAGTGATAGGTTTATTACACAAAAAAGTATAATTATTCCACAACAAACGTAAAACGGGGAAATCACTCTATCTCAAACAACAAACATCAGATTGGCCTGAAATTTTTTCTACAAGTAGAAGTCATTACCATCTGCCTTCAGAGAAAATTTCAGCTTGATGAGTTGCGCCGTTAATTTTTAAAAAATAGTGATAGGTTTATTACACAAAAAAGTATAATTATTCCACAACAAACGTAAAACGGGGAAATCACTCTATCTCAAACAACAAACATCAGATTGGCCTGAAATTTTTTCTACAAGTAGAAGTCATTACCAACTGCCTGCTGTAAAAATTTCAGCTTGATGAGTTGTGCCGTTATTTTTTAAAAAATATTGATAGGTTTATTACACAAAAAAGTATAAATTTTCCACAACAAACGTAAAACGGGGAAATCACTCTATCTCAAACAACAAACATCAGATTGGCCTGAATTTTTTTCTACAAGTAGAAGTCATTACCAACTGCCTTCTGTGAAAATTTCAGCTTGATAAACTGTGCCGTTAATTTTTAAAAAATAGTGATAGGTTTATTACACAAAAAAGTATAATTATTCCACAACAAACGTAAAACGGGGAAATCACTCTATCTCAAACAACAAACATCAGATTGGCCTGAAATTTTTTCTACAAGTAGAAGTCATTACCAACTGCCTTCTGTGAAAATTTCGGCTTGATAAGTTGCGCCGTTTATTTAAAAAAATCGTAATAGATTTATTACACAAGAGTAAAACAGGCAAATCGCTCTATCTCTAACCCCAACCTTCAGATTGGCCTGAAATTGTTTCTACAAGTAGAAATTATTGCAAACTCAACCATTATGGAGTAGTCACTACAAAGCGCAAAAAAAAAAAAAAAAAAAAAAGTTCAGATTCCCTAACACAGACATCAGATTTCAGGTGCTAAGACTCATTGCCGTGTCTCATGGGGAAACTTTGAGCCAGGCTTCCCCTTTTTAATAAGTTAGTTTCCACGCCGATTTTTTTTTTCGATTCTAAACCCGATCACCCCGTTTGCAAGCAGGTTGAACGTTACTAAGAACAACCAACAATCCGAGATGTTTTTAATGTCCTATATGAATACTGCTTTTCTTTTGTTAAAAATCTTCAATTAATGTTTTCCACAACAAAAGTAAACCGGGGAAATCACTCTATCTCAAACAACAAACATCAGATTGGCCTGAAATTTTTTCTACAAGTAGAAGTCATTACCATCTGCCTTCAGAGAAAATTTCAGCTTGATGAGTTGTGCCGTTAATTTAAAAAAAATAGTGATAGGTTTATTACACAAAAAAGTATAATTATTCCACAACAAACGTAAAACGGGGAAATCACTCTATCTCAAACAACAAACATCAGATTGGCCTGAAATTTTTTCTACAAGTAGAAGTCATTACCATCTGCCTTCAGAGAAAATTTCAGCTTGATGAGCTGTGCCGTTAATTTTTAAAAAATAGTGATAGGTTTATTACACAAAAAAGTATAATTATTCCACAACAAACGTAAAACGGGGAAATCACTCTATCTCAAACAACAAACATCAGATTGGCCTGAAATTTTTTCTACAAGTAGAAGTCATTACCAACTGCCTTCTGTGAAAATTTCGGCTTGATAAGTTGCGCCGTTTATTTAAAAAAATCGTAATAGATTTATTACACAAGAGTAAAACAGGCAAATCGCTCTATCTCTAACCCCAACCTTCAGATTGGCCTGAAATTGTTTCTACAAGTAGAAATTATTGCAAACTCAACCATTATGGAGTAGTCACTACAAAGCGCAAAAAAAAAAAAAAAAAAAAAAAAAAAAAAAAAAAAAAAAAAAAAAAAAAAAAAAAAAAAAAAAGTTCAGATTCCCTAACACAGACATCAGATTTCAGGTCCTAAGACTCATTGCCGTGTCTCATGGGGAAACTTTGAGCCAGGCTTCCCCTTTTTAATAAGTTAGTTTCCACGCCGATTTTTTTTCCGATTCTAAACCCGATCACCCCGTTTGCAAGCAGGTTGAACGTTACTAAGAACAACCAACAATCCGAGATGTTTTTAATGTCCTATATGAATACTGCTTTTCTTTTGTTAAAAATCTTCAATTAATGTTTTCCACAACAAAAGTAAACCGGGGAAATCACTCTATCTCTAACCCCAACCGTCTGATTGGCCTGAAATTTTTTCTACAAGTAGAAGTCATAACCAACTGCCTGCTGTACAAATTTCAGCTTGATGAGTTGTGCCGTTATTTTTTAAAAAATATTGATAGGTTTATTACACACAAAAGTATAAATTTTCCACAACAAACGTAAAACGGGGAAATCACTCTATCTCAAACAACAAACATCAGATTAGCCTGAAATTTTTTCTACAAGTAGAAGTCATTACCATCTGCCTTCAGAGAAAATTTCAGCTTGATGAGTTGTGCCGTTAATTTTTAAAAAATAGTGATAGGTTTATTACACAAAAAAGTATAATTATTCCACAACAAACGTAAAACGGGGAAATCACTCTATCTCAAACAACAAACATCAGATTGGCCTGAAATTTTTTCTACAAGTAGAAGTCATTACCATCTGCCTTCAGAGAAAATTTCAGCTTGATGAGTTGCGCCGTTAATTTTTAAAAAATAGTGATAGGTTTATTACACAAAAAAGTATAATTATTCCACAACAAACGTAAAACGGGGAAATCACTCTATCTCAAACAACAAACATCAGATTGGCCTGAAATTTTTTCTACAAGTAGAAGTCATTACCAACTGCCTGCTGTAAAAATTTCAGCTTGATGAGTTGTGCCGTTATTTTTTAAAAAATATTTATAGGTTTATTACACAAAAAAGTATAAATTTTCCACAACAAACGTAAAACGGGGAAATCACTCTATCTCAAACAACAAACATCAGATTGGCCTGAATTTTTTTCTACAAGTAGAAGTCATTACCAACTGCCTTCTGTGAAAATTTCAGCTTGATAAACTGTGCCGTTAATTTTTAAAAAATAGTGATAGGTTTATTACACAAAAAAGTATAATTATTCCACAACAAACGTAAAACGGGGAAATCACTCTATCTCAAACAACAAACATCAGATTGGCCTGAAATTTTTTCTACAAGTAGAAGTCATTACCAACTGCCTTCTGTGAAAATTTCGGCTTGATAAGTTGCGCCGTTTATTTAAAAAAATCGTAATAGATTTATTACACAAGAGTAAAACAGGCAAATCGCTCTATCTCTAACCCCAACCTTCAGATTGGCCTGAAATTGTTTCTACAAGTAGAAATTATTGCAAACTCAACCATTATGGAGTAGTCACTACAAAGCGCAAAAAAAAAAAAAAAAAAAAAGTTCAGATTCCCTAACACAGACATCAGATTTCAGGTGCTAAGACTCATTGCCGTGTCACATGGGGAAACTTTGAGCCAGGCTTCCCCTTTTTAATAAGTTAGTTTCCACGCCGATTTTTTTTTTTCGATTCTAAACCCGATCACCCCGTTTGCAAGCAGGTTGAACGTTACTAAGAACAACCAACAATCCGAGATGTTTTTAATGTCCTATATGAATACTGCTTTTCTTTTGTTAAAAATCTTCAATTAATGTTTTCCACAACAAAAGTAAACCGGGGAAATCACTCTATCTCTAACCCCAACCGTCAGATTGGCCTGAAATTTTTTCTACAAGTAGAAGTCATTACCAACTGCCTACTGTAAAAATTTCAGCTTGATGAGTTGTGCCGTTAATTTTTAAAAAATAGTGATAGGTTTATTACACAAAAAAGTATAAATTTTCCACAACAAACGTAAAACGGGGAAATCACTCTATCTCAAACAACAAACATCAGATTGGCCTGAAATTTTTTCTACAAGTAGAAGTCATTACCATCTGCCTTCAGAGAAAATTTCAGCTTGATGAGCTGTGCCGTTATTTTTAAAAAAATATTGATAGGTTTATTACACAAAAAAGTATAAATTTTCCACAACAAACGTAAAACGGGGAAATCACTCTATCTCAAACAACAAACATCAGATTGGCCTGAAATTTTTTCTACAAGTAGAAGTCATTACCATCTGCCTTCAGAGAAAATTTCAGCTTGATGAGTTGTGCCGTTAATTTAAAAAAAATAGTGATAGGTTTATTACACAAAAAAGTATAATTATTCCACAACAAACGTAAAACGGGGAAATCACTCTATCTCAAACAACAAACATCAGATTGGCCTGAAATTTTTTCTACAAGTAGAAGTCATTACCATCTGCCTTCAGAGAAAATTTCAGCTTGATGAGTTGCGCCGTTAATTTTTAAAAAATAGTGATAGGTTTATTACACAAAAAAGTATAATTATTCCACAACAAACGTAAAACGGGGAAATCACTCTATCTCAAACAACAAACATCAGATTGGCCTGAAATTTTTTCTACAAGTAGAAGTCATTACCATCTGCCTTCAGAGAAAATTTCAGCTTGATGAGTTTTGCCGTTATTTTTTAAAAAATATTGATAGGTTTATTACACAAAAAAGTATAAATTTTCCACAACAAACGTAAAACGGGGAAATCACTCTATCTCAAACAACAAACATCAGATTGGCCTGAAATTTTTTCTACAAGTAGAAGTCATTACCATCTGCCTTCAGAGAAAATTTCAGCTTGATGAGTTGTGCCGTTAATTTAAAAAAAATAGTGATAGGTTTATTACACAAAAAAGTATAAATTTTCCACAACAAACGTAAAACGGGGAAATCACTCTATCTCAAACAACAAACATCAGATTGGCCTGAAATTTTTTCTACAAGTAGAAGTCATTACCAACTGCCTTCTGTGAAAATTTCAGCTTGAGTAACTGCGCCGTTAATTTTTAAAAAATAGTGATAGGTTTATTACACAAAAAAGTATAAATTTTCCACAACAAACGTAAAACGGGGAAATCACTCTATCTCAAACAACAAACATCAGATTGGCCTGAAATTTTTTCTACAAGTAGAAGTCATTACCATCTGCCTTCAGAGAAAATTTCAGCTTGATGAGTTGTGCCGTTAATTTAAAAAAAATAGTGATAGGTTTATTACACAAAATGATGATGTTGAGTGATGAGTTGCGCCGTTAATTTTTAAAAAATAGTGATAGGTTTATTACACAAAAAAGTATAATTATTCCACAACAAACGTAAAACGGGGAAATCACTCTATCTCAAACAACAAACATCAGATTGGCCTGAAATTTTTTCTACAAGTAGAAGTCATTACCATCTGCCTTCAGAGAAAATTTCAGCTTGATGAGCTGTGCCGTTATTTTTTAAAAAATATTGATAGGTTTATTACACAAAAAAGTATAAATTTTCCACAACAAACGTAAAACGGGGAAATCACTCTATCTCAAACAACAAACATCAGATTGGCCTGAATTTTTTTCTACAAGTAGAAGTCATTACCAACTGCCTTCTGTGAAAATTTCAGCTTGATAAACTGCGCCGTTAATTTTTAAAAAATAGTGATAGGTTTATTACACAAAAAAGTATAATTATTCCACAACAAACGTAAAACGGGGAAATCACTCTATCTCAAACAACAAACATCAGATTGGCCTGAAATTTTTTCTACAAGTAGAAGTCATTACCAACTGCCTTCTGTGAAAATTTCGGCTTGATAAGTTGCGCCGTTTATTTAAAAAAATCGTAATAGATTTATTACACAAGAGTAAAACAGGCAAATCGCTCTATCTCTAACCCCAACCTTCAGATTGGCCTGAAATTGTTTCTTCAAGTAGAAATTATTGCAAACTCAACCATTATGGAGTAGTCACTACAAAGCGCAAAAAAAAAAAAAAAAAAAAAAAAAAAAAAGTTCAGATTCCCTAACACAGACATCAGATTTCAGGTGCTAAGACTCATTGCCGTGTCACATGGGGAAACTTTGAGCCAGGCTTCCCCTTTTTAATAAGTTAGTTTCCACGCCGATTTTTTTTTCGATTCTAAACCCGATCACCCCGTTTGCAAGCAGGTTGAACGTTACTTAGAACAACCAACAAGCCGAGATGTTTTTAATGTCCTATATGAATACTGCTTTTCTTTTGTTAAAAATCTTCAATTAATGTTTTCCACAACAAAAGTAAACCGGGGAAATCACTCTATCTCTAACCCCAACCGTCAGATTGGCCTGAAATTTTTTCTACAAGTAGAAGTCATTACCAACTGCCTACTGTAAAAATTTCAGCTTGATGAGTTGTGCCGTTAATTTTTAAAAAATAGTGATAGGTTTATTACACAAAAAAGTATAAATTTTCCACAACAAACGTAAAACGGGGAAATCACTCTATCTCAAACAACAAACATCAGATTGGCCTGAAATTTTTTCTACAAGTAGAAGTCATTACCATCTGCCTTCAGATAAAAATTTCAGCTTAATGAGCTGTGCCGTTATTTTTTAAAAAATATTGATAGGTTTATTACACAAAAAAGTATAAATTTTCCACAACAAACGTAAAACGGGGAAATCACTCTATCTCAAACAACAAACATCAGATTGGCCTGAAATTTTTTCTACAAGTAGAAGTCATTACCATCTGCCTTCAGAGAAAATTTCAGCTTGATGAGTTGTGCCGTTAATTTTTAAAAAATAGTGATAGGTTTATTACACAAAAAAGTATAATTATTCCACAACAAACGTAAAACGGGGAAATCACTCTATCTCAAACAACAAACATCAGATTGGCCTGAAATTTTTTCTACAAGTAGAAGTCATTACCAACTGCCTGCTGTAAAAATTTCAGCTTGATGAGTTGTGCCGTTATTTTTAAAAAAATATTGATAGGTTTATTACACAAAAAAGTATAAATTTTCCACAACAAACGTAAAACGGGGAAATCACTCTATCTCAAACAACAAACATCAGATTGGCCTGAAATTTTTTCTACAAGTAGAAGTCATTACCATCTGCCTTCAGAGAAAATTTCAGCTTGATGAGTTGTGCCGTTAATTTTTAAAAAATAGTGATAGGTTTATTACACAAAAAAGTATAATTATTCCACAACAAACGTAAAACGGGGAAATCACTCTATCTCAAACAACAAACATCAGATTGGCCTGAAATTTTTTCTACAAGTAGAAGTCATTACCATCTGCCTTCAGAGAAAATTTCAGCTTGATGAGTTGCGCCGTTAATTTTTAAAAAATAGTGATAGGTTTATTACACAAAAAAGTATAATTATTCCACAACAAACGTAAAACGGGGAAATCACTCTATCTCAAACAACAAACATCAGATTGGCCTGAAATTTTTTCTACAAGTAGAAGTCATTGCCATCTGCCTTCAGAGAAAATTTCAGCTTGATGAGCTGTGCCGTTATTTTAAAAAAAATATTGATAGGTTTATTACACAAAAAAGTATAAATTTTCCACAACAAACGTAAAACGGGGAAATCACTCTATCTCAAACAACAAACATCAGATTGGCCTGAAATTTTTCTACAAGTAGAAGTCATTACCATCTGCCTTCAGAGAAAATTTCAGCTTGATGAGCTGTGCCGTTATTTTTTAAAAAATATTGATAGGTTTATTACACAAAAAAGTATAAATTTTCCACAACAAACGTAAAACGGGGAAATCACTCTATCTCAAACAACAAACATCAGATTGGCCTGAATTTTTTTCTACAAGTAGAAGTCATTACCAACTGCCTTCTGTGAAAATTTCAGCTTGATAAACTGTGCCGTTAATTTTTAAAAAATAGTGATAGGTTTATTACACAAAAAAGTATAATTATTCCACAACAAACGTAAAACGGGGAAATCACTCTATCTCAAACAACAAACATCAGATTGGCCTGAAATTTTTTCTACAAGTAGAAGTCATTGCCATCTGCCTTCAGAGAAAATTTCAGCTTGATGAGCTGTGCCGTTATTTTTAAAAAAATATTGATAGGTTTATTACACAAAAAAGTATAAATTTTCCACAACAAACGTAAAACGGGGAAATCACTCTATCTCAAACAACAAACATCAGATTGGCCTGAAATTTTTTCTACAAGTAGAAGTCATTACCATCTGCCTTCAGAGAAAATTTCAGCTTGATGAGTTGTGCCGTTAATTTTTAAAAAATAGTGATAGGTTTATTACACAAAAAAGTATAATTATTCCACAACAAACGTAAAACGGGGAAATCACTCTATCTCAAACAACAAACATCAGATTGGCCTGAAATTTTTTCTACAAGTAGAAGTCATTACCATCTGCCTTCAGAGAAAATTTCAGCTTGATGAGTTGCGCCGTTAATTTTTAAAAAATAGTGATAGGTTTATTACACAAAAAAGTATAATTATTCCACAACAAACGTAAAACGGGGAAATCACTCTATCTCAAACAACAAACATCAGATTGGCCTGAAATTTTTTCTACAAGTAGAAGTCATTACCAACTGCCTTCTGTGAAAATTTCGGCTTGATAAGTTGCGCCGTTTATTTAAAAAAATCGTAATAGATTTATTACACAAGAGTAAAACAGGCAAATCGCTCTATCTCTAACCCCAACCTTCAGATTGGCCTGAAATTGTTTCTACAAGTAGAAATTATTGCAAACTCAACCATTATGGAGTAGTCACTACAAAGCGCAAAAAAAAAAAAAAAAAAAAAAAGTTCAGATTCCCTAACACAGACATCAGATTTCAGGTGCTAAGACTCATTGCCGTGTCTCATGGGGAAACTTTGAGCCAGGCTTCCCCTTTTTAATAAGTTAGTTTCCACGCCGATTTTTTTTTTCGATTCTAAACCCGATCACCCCGTTTGCAAGCAGGTTGAACGTTACTAAGAACAACCAACAATCCGAGATGTTTTTAATGTCCTATATGAATACTGCTTTTCTTTTGTTAAAAATCTTCAATTAATGTTTTCCACAACAAAAGTAAACCGGGGAAATCACTCTATCTCAAACAACAAACATCAGATTGGCCTGAAATTTTTTCTACAAGTAGAAGTCATTACCATCTGCCTTCAGAGAAAATTTCAGCTTGATGAGTTGTGCCGTTAATTTAAAAAAAATAGTGATAGGTTTATTACACAAAAAAGTATAATTATTCCACAACAAACGTAAAACGGGGAAATCACTCTATCTCAAACAACAAACATCAGATTGGCCTGAAATTTTTTCTACAAGTAGAAGTCATTACCATCTGCCTTCAGAGAAAATTTCAGCTTGATGAGCTGTGCCGTTAATTTTTAAAAAATAGTGATAGGTTTATTACACAAAAAAGTATAATTATTCCACAACAAACGTAAAACGGGGAAATCACTCTATCTCAAACAACAAACATCAGATTGGCCTGAAATTTTTTCTACAAGTAGAAGTCATTACCAACTGCCTTCTGTGAAAATTTCGGCTTGATAAGTTGCGCCGTTTATTTAAAAAAATCGTAATAGATTTATTACACAAGAGTAAAACAGGCAAATCGCTCTATCTCTAACCCCAACCTTCAGATTGGCCTGAAATTGTTTCTACAAGTAGAAATTATTGCAAACTCAACCATTATGGAGTAGTCACTACAAAGCGCAAAAAAAAAAAAAAAAAAAAAAAGTTCAGATTCCCTAACACAGACATCAGATTTCAGGTCCTAAGACTCATTGCCGTGTCTCATGGGGAAACTTTGAGCCAGGCTTCCCCTTTTTAATAAGTTAGTTTCCACGCCGATTTTTTTTCCGATTCTAAACCCGATCACCCCGTTTGCAAGCAGGTTGAACGTTACTAAGAACAACCAACAATCCGAGATGTTTTTAATGTCCTATATGAATACTGCTTTTCTTTTGTTAAAAATCTTCAATTAATGTTTTCCACAACAAAAGTAAACCGGGGAAATCACTCTATCTCTAACCCCAACCGTCTGATTGGCCTGAAATTTTTTCTACAAGTAGAAGTCATAACCAACTGCCTGCTGTACAAATTTCAGCTTGATGAGTTGTGCCGTTATTTTTTAAAAAATATTGATAGGTTTATTACACACAAAAGTATAAATTTTCCACAACAAACGTAAAACGGGGAAATCACTCTATCTCAAACAACAAACATCAGATTAGCCTGAAATTTTTTCTACAAGTAGAAGTCATTACCATCTGCCTTCAGAGAAAATTTCAGCTTGATGAGTTGTGCCGTTAATTTTTAAAAAATAGTGATAGGTTTATTACACAAAAAAGTATAATTATTCCACAACAAACGTAAAACGGGGAAATCACTCTATCTCAAACAACAAACATCAGATTGGCCTGAAATTTTTTCTACAAGTAGAAGTCATTACCATCTGCCTTCAGAGAAAATTTCAGCTTGATGAGTTGCGCCGTTAATTTTTAAAAAATAGTGATAGGTTTATTACACAAAAAAGTATAATTATTCCACAACAAACGTAAAACGGGGAAATCACTCTATCTCAAACAACAAACATCAGATTGGCCTGAAATTTTTTCTACAAGTAGAAGTCATTACCAACTGCCTGCTGTAAAAATTTCAGCTTGATGAGTTGTGCCGTTATTTTTTAAAAAATATTGATAGGTTTATTACACAAAAAAGTATAAATTTTCCACAACAAACGTAAAACGGGGAAATCACTCTATCTCAAACAACAAACATCAGATTGGCCTGAATTTTTTTCTACAAGTAGAAGTCATTACCAACTGCCTTCTGTGAAAATTTCAGCTTGATAAACTGTGCCGTTAATTTTTAAAAAATAGTGATAGGTTTATTACACAAAAAAGTATAATTATTCCACAACAAACGTAAAACGGGGAAATCACTCTATCTCAAACAACAAACATCAGATTGGCCTGAAATTTTTTCTACAAGTAGAAGTCATTACCAACTGCCTTCTGTGAAAATTTCGGCTTGATAAGTTGCGCCGTTTATTTAAAAAAATCGTAATAGATTTATTACACAAGAGTAAAACAGGCAAATCGCTCTATCTCTAACCCCAACCTTCAGATTGGCCTGAAATTGTTTCTACAAGTAGAAATTATTGCAAACTCAACCATTATGGAGTAGTCACTACAAAGCGCAAAAAAAAAAAAAAAAAAAAAGTTCAGATTCCCTAACACAGACATCAGATTTCAGGTGCTAAGACTCATTGCCGTGTCACATGGGGAAACTTTGAGCCAGGCTTCCCCTTTTTAATAAGTTAGTTTCCACGCCGATTTTTTTTTTTCGATTCTAAACCCGATCACCCCGTTTGCAAGCAGGTTGAACGTTACTAAGAACAACCAACAATCCGAGATGTTTTTAATGTCCTATATGAATACTGCTTTTCTTTTGTTAAAAATCTTCAATTAATGTTTTCCACAACAAAAGTAAACCGGGGAAATCACTCTATCTCTAACCCCAACCGTCAGATTGGCCTGAAATTTTTTCTACAAGTAGAAGTCATTACCAACTGCCTACTGTAAAAATTTCAGCTTGATGAGTTGTGCCGTTAATTTTTAAAAAATAGTGATAGGTTTATTACACAAAAAAGTATAAATTTTCCACAACAAACGTAAAACGGGGAAATCACTCTATCTCAAATAACAAACATCAGATTGGCCTGAAATTTTTTCTACAAGTAGAAGTCATTACCATCTGCCTTCAGAGAAAATTTCAGCTTGATGAGCTGTGCCGTTATTTTTAAAAAAATATTGATAGGTTTATTACACAAAAAAGTATAAATTTTCCACAACAAACGTAAAACGGGGAAATCACTCTATCTCAAACAACAAACATCAGATTGGCCTGAAATTTTTTCTACAAGTAGAAGTCATTACCATCTGCCTTCAGAGAAAATTTCAGCTTGATGAGTTGTGCCGTTAATTTAAAAAAAATAGTGATAGGTTTATTACACAAAAAAGTATAATTATTCCACAACAAACGTAAAACGGGGAAATCACTCTATCTCAAACAACAAACATCAGATTGGCCTGAAATTTTTTCTACAAGTAGAAGTCATTACCATCTGCCTTCAGAGAAAATTTCAGCTTGATGAGTTGCGCCGTTAATTTTTAAAAAATAGTGATAGGTTTATTACACAAAAAAGTATAATTATTCCACAACAAACGTAAAACGGGGAAATCACTCTATCTCAAACAACAAACATCAGATTGGCCTGAAATTTTTTCTACAAGTAGAAGTCATTACCATCTGCCTTCAGAGAAAATTTCAGCTTGATGAGTTTTGCCGTTATTTTTTAAAAAATATTGATAGGTTTATTACACAAAAAAGTATAAATTTTCCACAACAAACGTAAAACGGGGAAATCACTCTATCTCAAACAACAAACATCAGATTGGCCTGAAATTTTTTCTACAAGTAGAAGTCATTACCATCTGCCTTCAGAGAAAATTTCAGCTTGATGAGTTGTGCCGTTAATTTAAAAAAAATAGTGATAGGTTTATTACACAAAAAAGTATAAATTTTCCACAACAAACGTAAAACGGGGAAATCACTCTATCTCAAACAACAAACATCAGATTGGCCTGAAATTTTTTCTACAAGTAGAAGTCATTACCAACTGCCTTCTGTGAAAATTTCAGCTTGAGTAACTGCGCCGTTAATTTTTAAAAAATAGTGATAGGTTTATTACACAAAAAAGTATAAATTTTCCACAACAAACGTAAAACGGGGAAATCACTCTATCTCAAACAACAAACATCAGATTGGCCTGAAATTTTTTCTACAAGTAGAAGTCATTACCATCTGCCTTCAGAGAAAATTTCAGCTTGATGAGTTGTGCCGTTAATTTAAAAAAAATAGTGATAGGTTTATTACACAAAATGATGATGTTGAGTGATGAGTTGCGCCGTTAATTTTTAAAAAATAGTGATAGGTTTATTACACAAAAAAGTATAATTATTCCACAACAAACGTAAAACGGGGAAATCACTCTATCTCAAACAACAAACATCAGATTGGCCTGAAATTTTTTCTACAAGTAGAAGTCATTACCATCTGCCTTCAGAGAAAATTTCAGCTTGATGAGCTGTGCCGTTATTTTTTAAAAAATATTGATAGGTTTATTACACAAAAAAGTATAAATTTTCCACAACAAACGTAAAACGGGGAAATCACTCTATCTCAAACAACAAACATCAGATTGGCCTGAATTTTTTTCTACAAGTAGAAGTCATTACCAACTGCCTTCTGTGAAAATTTCAGCTTGATAAACTGCGCCGTTAATTTTTAAAAAATAGTGATAGGTTTATTACACAAAAAAGTATAATTATTCCACAACAAACGTAAAACGGGGAAATCACTCTATCTCAAACAACAAACATCAGATTGGCCTGAAATTTTTTCTACAAGTAGAAGTCATTACCAACTGCCTTCTGTGAAAATTTCGGCTTGATAAGTTGCGCCGTTTATTTAAAAAAATCGTAATAGATTTATTACACAAGAGTAAAACAGGCAAATCGCTCTATCTCTAACCCCAACCTTCAGATTGGCCTGAAATTGTTTCTTCAAGTAGAAATTATTGCAAACTCAACCATTATGGAGTAGTCACTACAAAGCGCAAAAAAAAAAAAAAAAAAAAAAAAAAAAAAAAAAAAAAGTTCAGATTCCCTAACACAGACATCAGATTTCAGGTGCTAAGACTCATTGCCGTGTCACATGGGGAAACTTTGAGCCAGGCTTCCCCTTTTTAATAAGTTAGTTTCCACGCCGATTTTTTTTTCGATTCTAAACCCGATCACCCCGTTTGCAAGCAGGTTGAACGTTACTTAGAACAACCAACAAGCCGAGATGTTTTTAATGTCCTATATGAATACTGCTTTTCTTTTGTTAAAAATCTTCAATTAATGTTTTCCACAACAAAAGTAAACCGGGGAAATCACTCTATCTCTAACCCCAACCGTCAGATTGGCCTGAAATTTTTTCTACAAGTAGAAGTCATTACCAACTGCCTACTGTAAAAATTTCAGCTTGATGAGTTGTGCCGTTAATTTTTAAAAAATAGTGATAGGTTTATTACACAAAAAAGTATAAATTTTCCACAACAAACGTAAAACGGGGAAATCACTCTATCTCAAACAACAAACATCAGATTGGCCTGAAATTTTTTCTACAAGTAGAAGTCATTACCATCTGCCTTCAGATAAAAATTTCAGCTTAATGAGCTGTGCCGTTATTTTTTAAAAAATATTGATAGGTTTATTACACAAAAAAGTATAAATTTTCCACAACAAACGTAAAACGGGGAAATCACTCTATCTCAAACAACAAACATCAGATTGGCCTGAAATTTTTTCTACAAGTAGAAGTCATTACCATCTGCCTTCAGAGAAAATTTCAGCTTGATGAGTTGTGCCGTTAATTTTTAAAAAATAGTGATAGGTTTATTACACAAAAAAGTATAATTATTCCACAACAAACGTAAAACGGGGAAATCACTCTATCTCAAACAACAAACATCAGATTGGCCTGAAATTTTTTCTACAAGTAGAAGTCATTACCAACTGCCTGCTGTAAAAATTTCAGCTTGATGAGTTGTGCCGTTATTTTAAAAAAAATATTGATAGGTTTATTACACAAAAAAGTATAAATTTTCCACAACAAACGTAAAACGGGGAAATCACTCTATCTCAAACAACAAACATCAGATTGGCCTGAAATTTTTTCTACAAGTAGAAGTCATTACCATCTGCCTTCAGAGAAAATTTCAGCTTGATGAGTTGTGCCGTTAATTTTTAAAAAATAGTGATAGGTTTATTACACAAAAAAGTATAATTATTCCACAACAAACGTAAAACGGGGGAATCACTCTATCTCAAACAACAAACATCAGATTGGCCTGAAATTTTTTCTACAAGTAGAAGTCATTACCATCTGCCTTCAGAGAAAATTTCAGCTTGATGAGTTGCGCCGTTAATTTTTAAAAAATAGTGATAGGTTTATTACACAAAAAAGTATAATTATTCCACAACAAACGTAAAACGGGGAAATCACTCTATCTCAAACAACAAACATCAGATTGGCCTGAAATTTTTTCTACAAGTAGAAGTCATTGCCATCTGCCTTCAGAGAAAATTTCAGCTTGATGAGCTGTGCCGTTATTTTAAAAAAAATATTGATAGGTTTATTACACAAAAAAGTATAAATTTTCCACAACAAACGTAAAACGGGGAAATCACTCTATCTCAAACAACAAACATCAGATTGGCCTGAAATTTTTCTACAAGTAGAAGTCATTACCATCTGCCTTCAGAGAAAATTTCAGCTTGATGAGCTGTGCCGTTATTTTTTAAAAAATATTGATAGGTTTATTACACAAAAAAGTATAAATTTTCCACAACAAACGTAAAACGGGGAAATCACTCTATCTCAAACAACAAACATCAGATTGGCCTGAATTTTTTTCTACAAGTAGAAGTCATTACCAACTGCCTTCTGTGAAAATTTCAGCTTGATAAACTGTGCCGTTAATTTTTAAAAAATAGTGATAGGTTTATTACACAAAAAAGTATAATTATTCCACAACAAACGTAAAACGGGGAAATCACTCTATCTCAAACAACAAACATCAGATTGGCCTGAAATTTTTTCTACAAGTAGAAGTCATTGCCATCTGCCTTCAGAGAAAATTTCAGCTTGATGAGCTGTGCCGTTATTTTTAAAAAAATATTGATAGGTTTATTACACAAAAAAGTATAAATTTTCCACAACAAACGTAAAACGGGGAAATCACTCTATCTCAAACAACAAACATCAGATTGGCCTGAAATTTTTTCTACAAGTAGAAGTCATTACCATCTGCCTTCAGAGAAAATTTCAGCTTGATGAGTTGTGCCGTTAATTTTTAAAAAATAGTGATAGGTTTATTACACAAAAAAGTATAATTATTCCACAACAAACGTAAAACGGGGAAATCACTCTATCTCAAACAACAAACATCAGATTGGCCTGAAATTTTTTCTACAAGTAGAAGTCATTACCATCTGCCTTCAGAGAAAATTTCAGCTTGATGAGTTGCGCCGTTAATTTTTAAAAAATAGTGATAGGTTTATTACACAAAAAAGTATAATTATTCCACAACAAACGTAAAACGGGGAAATCACTCTATCTCAAACAACAAACATCAGATTGGCCTGAAATTTTTTCTACAAGTAGAAGTCATTGCCATCTGCCTTCAGAGAAAATTTCAGCTTGATGAGCTGTGCCGTTATTTTAAAAAAAATATTGATAGGTTTATTACACAAAAAAGTATAAATTTTCCACAACAAACGTAAAACGGGGAAATCACTCTATCTCAAACAACAAACATCAGATTGGCCTGAAATTTTTCTACAAGTAGAAGTCATTACCATCTGCCTTCAGAGAAAATTTCAGCTTGATGAGCTGTGCCGTTATTTTTTAAAAAATATTGATGGGTTTATTACACAAAAAAGTATAAATTTTCCACAACAAACGTAAAACGGGGAAATCACTCTATCTCAAACAACAAACATCAGATTGGCCTGAATTTTTTTCTACAAGTAGAAGTCATTACCAACTGCCTTCTGTGAAAATTTCAGCTTGATAAACTGTGCCGTTAATTTTTAAAAAATAGTGATAGGTTTATTACACAAAAAAGTATAAATTTTCCACAACAAACGTAAAACGGGGAAATCACTCTATCTCAAACAACAAACATCAGATTGGCCTGAAATTTTTTCTACAAGTAGAAGTCATTACCATCTGCCTTCAGAGAAAATTTCAGCTTGATGAGCTGTGCCGTTATTTTTTAAAAAATATTGATAGGTTTATTACACAAAAAAGTATAAATTTTCCACAACAAACGTAAAACGGGGAAATCACTCTATCTCAAACAACAAACATCAGATTGGCCTGAAATTTTTTCTACAAGTAGAAGTCATTACCATCTGCCTTCAGAGAAAATTTCAGCTTGATGAGTTGCGCCGTTAATTTTTAAAAAATAGTGATAGGTTTATTACACAAAAAAGTATAATTATTCCACAACAAACGTAAAACGGGGAAATCACTCTATCTCAAACAACAAACATCAGATTGGCCTGAAATTTTTTCTACAAGTAGAAGTCATTGCCATCTGCCTTCAGAGAAAATTTCAGCTTGATGAGCTGTGCCGTTATTTTAAAAAAAATATTGATAGGTTTATTACACAAAAAAGTATAAATTTTCCACAACAAACGTAAAACGGGGAAATCACTCTATCTCAAACAACAAACATCAGATTGGCCTGAAATTTTTTCTACAAGTAGAAGTCATTACCATCTGCCTTCAGAGAAAATTTCAGCTTGATGAGCTGTGCCGTTATTTTTTAAAAAATATTGATAGGTTTATTACACAAAAAAGTATAAATTTTCCACAACAAACGTAAAACGGGGAAATCACTCTATCTCAAACAACAAACATCAGATTGGCCTGAATTTTTTTCTACAAGTAGAAGTCATTACCAACTGCCTTCTGTGAAAATTTCAGCTTGATAAACTGTGCCGTTAATTTTTAAAAAATAGTGATAGGTTTATTACACAAAAAAGTATAATTATTCCACAACAAACGTAAAACGGGGAAATCACTCTATCTCAAACAACAAACATCAGATTGGCCTGAAATTTTTTCTACAAGTAGAAGTCATTACCATCTGCCTTCAGAGAAAATTTCAGCTTGATTAGTTGCGCCGTTAATTTTTAAAAAATAGTGATAGGTTTATTACACAAAAAAGTATAATTATTCCACAACAAACGTAAAACGGGGAAATCACTCTATCTCAAACAACAAACATCAGATTGGCCTGAAATTTTTTCTACAATTAGAAGTCATTACCATCTGCCTTCAGAGTAAATTTCAGCTTGATGAGTAGTGCCGTTAATTTTTAAAAATAGTGATAGGTTTATTACACAAAAAAGTATAATTATTCCACAACAAACGTAAAACGGGGAAATCACTCTATCTCAAACAACAAACATCAGATTGGCCTGAAATTTTTTCTACAAGTAGAAGTCATTGCCATCTGCCTTCAGAGAAAATTTCAGCTTGATGAGCTGTGCCGTTATTTAAAAAAAAATATTGATAGGTTTATTACACAAAAAAGTATAAATTTTCCACAACAAACGTAAAACGGGGAAATCACTCTATCTCAAACAACAAACATCAGATTGGCCTGAAATTTTTTCTACAAGTAGAAGTCATTACCAACTGCCTGCTGTAAAAATTTCAGCTTGATGAGTTGTGCCGTTATTTTTTAAAAAATATTGATAGGTTTATTACACAAAAAAGTATAAATTTTCCACAACAAACGTAAAACGGGGAAATCACTCTATCTCAAACAACAAACATCAGATTGGCCTGAAATTTTTTCTACAAGTAGAAGTCATTACCATCTGCCTTCAGAGAAAATTTCAGCTTGATGAGTTGTGCCGTTAATTTTTAAAAAATAGTGATAGGTTTATTACACAAAAAAGTATAATTATTCCACAACAAACGTAAAACGGGGAAATCACTCTATCTCAAACAACAAACATCAGATTGGCCTGAAATTTTTTCTACAAGTAGAAGTCATTACCATCTGCCTTCAGAGAAAATTTCAGCTTGATGAGTTGCGCCGTTAATTTTTAAAAAATAGTGATAGGTTTATTACACAAAAAAGTATAATTATTCCACAACAAACGTAAAACGGGGAAATCACTCTATCTCAAACAACAAACATCAGATGGGCCTGAAATTTTTTCTACAAGTAGAAGTCATTACCAACTGCCTTCTGTGAAAATTTCGGCTTGATAAGTTGCGCCGTTTATTTAAAAAAATCGTAATAGATTTATTACACAAGAGTAAAACAGGCAAATCGCTCTATCTCTAACCCCAACCTTCAGATTGGCCTGAAATTGTTTCTACAAGTAGAAATTATTGCAAACTCAACCATTATGGAGTAGTCACTACAAAGCGCAAAAAAAAAAAAAAAAAAAAAAAAAAAAAAAAAATCAGATTCCCTAACACAGACATCAGATTTCAGGTGCTAAGACTCATTGCCGTGTCTCATGGGGAAACTTTGAGCCAGGCTTCCCCTTTTTAATAAGTTAGTTTCCACGCCGATTTTTTTTTTCGATTCTAAACCCGATCACCCCGTTTGCAAGCAGGTTGAACGTTACTAAGAACAACCAACAATCCGAGATGTTTTTAATGTCCTATATGAATACTGCTTTTCTTTTGTTAAAAATCTTCAATTAATGTTTTCCACAACAAAAGTAAACCGGGGAAATCACTCTATCTCTAACCCCAACCGTCAGATTGGCCTGAAATTTTTTCTACAAGTAGAAGTCATTACCAACTGCCTACTGTAAAAATTTCAGCTTGATGAGTTGTGCCGTTAATTTTTAAAAAATAGTGATAGGTTTATTACACAAAAAAGTATAAATTTTCCACAACAAACGTAAAACGGGGAAATCACTCTATCTCAAACAACAAACATCAGATTGGCCTGAAATTTTTTCTACAAGTAGAAGTCATTACCATCTGCCTTCAGAGAAAATTTCAGCTTGATGAGCTGTGCCGTTATTTTTAAAAAAATATTGATAGGTTTATTACACAAAAAAGTATAAATTTTCCACAACAAACGTAAAACGGGGAAATCACTCTATCTCAAACAACAAACATCAGATTGGCCTGAAATTTTTTCTACAAGTAGAAGTCATTACCATCTGCCTTCAGAGAAAATTTCAGCTTGATGAGTTGTGCCGTTAATTTAAAAAAAATAGTGATAGGTTTATTACACAAAAAAGTATAATTATTCCACAACAAACGTAAAACGGGGAAATCACTCTATCTCAAACAACAAACATCAGATTGGCCTGAAATTTTTTCTACAAGTAGAAGTCATTACCATCTGCCTTCAGAGAAAATTTCAGCTTGATGAGTTGCGCCGTTAATTTTTAAAAAATAGTGATAGGTTTATTACACAAAAAAGTATAATTATTCCACAACAAACGTAAAACGGGGAAATCACTCTATCTCAAACAACAAACATCAGATTGGCCTGAAATTTTTTCTACAAGTAGAAGTCATTGCCATCTGCCTTCAGAGAAAATTTCAGCTTGATGAGTTGTGCCGTTATTTTTTAAAAAATATTGATAGGTTTATTACACAAAAAAGTATAAATTTTCCACAACAAACGTAAAACGGGGAAATCACTCTATCTCAAACAACAAACATCAGATTGGCCTGAATTTTTTTCTACAAGTAGAAGTCATTACCATCTGCCTTCAGAGTAAATTTCAGCTTGATGAGTAGTGCCGTTAATTTTTAAAAATAGTGATAGGTTTATTACACAAAAAAGTATAAATTTTCCACAACAAACGTAAAATGGGAAAATCACTCTATCTCAAACAACAAACATCAGATTGGCCTGAAATTTTTTCTACAAGTAGAAGTCATTACCATCTGCCTTCAGAGAAAATTTCAGCTTGATGAGTTGTGCCGTTAATTTTTAAAAAATAGTGATAGGTTTATTACACAAAAAAGTATAATTATTCCACAACAAACGTAAAACGGGGAAATCACTCTATCTCAAACAACAAACATCAGATTGGCCTGAAATTTTTTCTACAAGTAGAAGTCATTACCATCTGCCTTCAGAGTAAATTTCAGCTTGATGAGTAGTGCCGTTAATTTTTAAAAATAGTGATAGGTTTATTACACAAAAAAGTATAAATTTTCCACAACAAACGTAAAATGGGAAAATCACTCTATCTCAAACAACAAACATCAGATTGGCCTGAAATTTTTTCTACAAGTAGAAGTCATTACCATCTGCCTTCAGAGAAAATTTCAGCTTGATGAGTTGTGCCGTTAATTTTTAAAAAATAGTGATAGGTTTATTACACAAAAAAGTATAATTATTCCACAACAAACGTAAAACGGGGAAATCACTCTATCTCAAACAACAAACATCAGATTGGCCTGAAATTTTTTCTACAAGTAGAAGTATTTACCAACTGTCTTCTGTGAAAATTTCAGCTTGATGAGTTGTGCCGTTAATTTTTAAAAAATATTGATAGGTTTATTACACAAAAAAGTATAAATTTTCCACAACAAACGTAAAACGGGGAAATCACTCTATCTCAAACAACAAACATCAGATTGGCCTGAATTTTTTTCTACAAGTAGAAGTCATTACTAACTGCCTTCAGAGAAAGTTTCAGCTTGATGAGTTGTGCCGTTAATTTTTAAAAAATAGTGATAGGTTTATTACACAAGAAAGTATAATTATTCAACACCAAACGTAAAACGGGGAAATCACTCTATCTCAAACAACAAACATCAGATTGGCCTGAAATTTTTTCTACAAGTAGAAGTCATTACCATCTGCCTTCAGAGAAAATTTCAGCTTGATGAGTTGTGCCGTTAATTTTTAAAAAATAGTGATAGGTTTATTACACAAAAAAGTATAATTATTCCACAACAAACGTAAAACGGGGAAATCACTCTATCTCAAACAACAAACATCAGATTGGCCTGAAATTTTTTCTACAAGTAGAAGTATTTACCAACTGTCTTCTGTGAAAATTTCAGATTGATGAGTTGTGCCGTTAATTTTTAAAAAATAGTGATAGGTTTATTACACAAAAAAGTATAAATTTTCCACAACAAACGTAAAACGGGGAAATCACTTTATCTCAAACAACAAACATCAGATTGGCCTGAATTTTTTTCTACAAGTAGAAGTCATTACCAACTGCCTTCAGAGAAAATTTCAGCTTGATGAGTTGTGCCGTTAATTTTTAAAAAATAGTGATAGGTTTATTACACAAAAAAGTATAATTATTCCACAACAAACGTAAAACGGGGAAATCACTCTATCTCAAACAACAAACATCAGATTGGCCTGAAATTTTTTCTACAAAAAGAAGTTATTTCAGCTTGATAAGTTGTGCCGTTAATTTAAAAAAAATAGTAATAGATTTATTACTCAAGAGTAAAACAGGCAAATCGCTCTATCTATAACCCCAACCTTCAGATTGGCCAGAAATTGTTTCTACAAGTAGAAATTATTGCAAACTCAACTATTATGGAGTAGTCAGTATAAACCGCACAAAAAAAAAAAAAAAAAAAAGAAAAAAGAAAAAAAAAAACGTTCAGATTCCCTAACACAGACATCAGATTTCAGGTGCTAAGACTCATTGCCGTGTCTCATGGGGAAACTTTGAGCCAGGCTTCCCCTTTTTAATAAGTTAGTTTCCACGCCGATTTTTTTTTTCGATTCTAAACCCGATCACCCCGTTTGCAAGCAGGTTGAACGTTACTAAGAACAACCAACAATCCGAGATGTTTTTTAATGTCCTATATGAATACTGCTTTTCTTTTGTTAAAAATCTTCAATTAATTTTTTCAACAACAAAAGTAAACCGGGGAAATCACTCTATCTCTAACCCCAACCGTCAGATTGGCCTGAAATTTTTTCTACAAGTAGAAGTCATTACCAACTGCCTTCTGTGAAAATTTCAGCTTGATGAGTTGTGCCGTTAATTTTTAAAAAATAGTGATAGGTTTATTACACAAAAAAGTATAATTATTCCACACCAAACGTAAAACGGGGAAATCACTCTATCTCAAACAACAAACATCAGATTGGCCTGAAATTTTTTCTACAAGTAGAAGTCATTACCATCTGCCTTCAGAGAAAATTTCAGCTTGATGAGTTGTGCCGTTAATTTTTAAAAAATAGTGATAGGTTTATTACACAAAAAAGTATAATTATTCCACACCAAACGTAAAACGGGGAAATCACTCTATCTCAAACAACAAACATCAGATTGGCCTGAAATTTTTTCTACAAGTAGAAGTCATTACCAACTGCCTGCTGTAAAAATTTCAGCTTGATGAGTGGCGCCGTTAATTTAAAAAAAAATAGTGATAGGTTTATTACACAAAAAAGTATAATTATTCCACACCAAACGTAAAACGGGGAAATCACTCTATCTCAAACAACAAACATCAGATTGGCCTGAAATTTTATCTACAAGTAGAAGTCATTACCATCTGCCTTCAGAGTAAATTTCAGCTTGATAAGTTGTGCCGATAATTTAAAAAAATCGTAATAGATTTATTACTCAAGAGTAAAACAGGCAAATCGCTCTATCTCTAACCCCAACCTTCAGATTGGCCTGAAATTATTTCTACAAGTAGAAATTATTACAAACACAACCATTATGGAGTAGTCACTACAAAGCGCACAAAAAAAAAAAAAAAAAAAATGTTCAGATTTCGTAACACAGACATCAGATTTCAGGTCTTTAGACTCATTGCCGTGTCTCATGGGGAAACTTTGAGCCAGGCTTCCCCTTTTTAATAAGTTAGTCTCACGCCGATTTTTTTTCGATTCTAAACCCGATCACCCCGTTTGCAAGCAGGTTGAACGTTACTAAGAACAACCAACAATCCGAGATGTTTTTTAATGTCCTATATAAATACTGCTTTTCTTTTGTTAAAAATCTTCAATTAATTTTTTCAACAACAAAAGTAAACCGGGGAAATCACTCTATCTCTAACCCCAACCGTCAGATTGGCCTGAATTTTTTTCTACAAGTAGAAGTCATTACCAACTGCCTTCTGTGAAAATTTCAGCTTGATGAGTTGTGCCGTTAATTTTTAAAAAATAGTGATAGGTTTATTACACAAAAAAGTATAATTATTCCACACCAAACGTAAAACGGGGAAATCACTCTATCTCAAACAACAAACATCAGATTGGCATGAAATTTTTTCTGCAAGTAGAAGTCATTACCATCTGCCTTCTGTGGAAATTTCAGCGTGAGAGAATGTGCCACCGATTTTTAAAAAATCAATAAATTAATTCCATAAAAAAGGAAATTTTATTGCAAAACTAAATTAAAACGATGAAATCGCTCTATCTTTAACAACAAACGTCAGATTGACATGAAATTTTTTCTAGAAGAAGTTATTATTATCAACTAGCTGCTCTGAAAATTTCAGCTTGATGAGTTGTGCCGTTAATTTTAAATTAATAGTGATAGGTTTATTACACAAAAAAAGTTTAATTATTCCACAACAAACGTTAAACGGGGAAATCACTCTATCTCAAACAACAAACATTAGATTTTCCTGAAATTGTTTCTACAAGTAGAAGTCATTACCAACTGTTTTCTGTGAAAATTTCAGCTTGATGAGTTGCGCCGTTATTTTTTAAAAAATAGTGATAGGTTTATTACACAAAAAAGTATAATTATTCCACAACAAACGTAAAACGGGGAAATCACTCTATCTCAAACAACAAACATCAGATTGGCCTGAAATTGTTTCTACAAGTAGTAATTATTGCAAACTCAACCATTATGGAGTAGTCACTACAAACCGCACAAAAAAAAAATAAACAAAAAAATGTTCAGATTCCCTAACACAGACATCAGATTTCAGGTGTTAAAACTCATTGCCGTGTCCCATGGGGAAACTTTGAGCCAGGCTTCCCCTTTTTAATAAGTTAGTTTCCACGCCGATTTTTTTTTTCGATTCTAAACCCGATCACCCCGTTTGCAAGCAGGTTGAACATTACTAAGAACAACCAACAAGCCGAGATGTTTTTTAATGTCCTACATGAAGACTGCTTTTCTTTTGTTAAAAATCTTCAATTAATTTTTTCCACAACAAAAGTAAACCGGGGAAATCACTCTATCTCTAACCCCAACCGTCAGATTGGCCTGAATTTTTTTCTACAAGTAGATGTCATTACCAACTGCCTTCTGTGAAAATTTCAGCTTGATGACATGTGCGGCTGATTTTCAAAAAATCTATAAAATTATTCCATAAAAAAGGAAAATTTATTGCACAACAAAGGTAAAACGATGAAATCGCTCCTTCTCTAGCAACAAACATCAGATTGGCATGAAATTTTTTCTACAAGTAGAAGTCATTACCAACTACCTTCTGTGGAAATTTCAGCGTGAGAGAATGTGCCACTGATTTTTAAAAAATCAATAAATTAATTCCATAAAAAAGGAAATTTTATTGCAAAACTAAATTAAAACGATGAAATCGCTCTATCTTTAACAACAAACGTCAGATTGACATGAATTTTTTTCTAGAAGTAGTTATTATTATCAACTAGCTGCTCTGAAAATTTCAGCTTGATGAGATGTGCCATTGATTTTTAAAAAATCAATAAAATTATTCCACAAAAAGGTAAAACAGGGAAATCACTCTATCTCTAACACCGACCCGAAGATTGGCATGAATTTTTTCTACAAGTAGAAATTAATGCAAGCTCAACCACAATGATGTAGTGACTACATTGTTCACAAAAAAAAAATAAAAAAGAAGTTCGGTTTCCCTAACACAGACATCAAATTTCAGGTCTTTAGGCTCATTGGAATGTCTCACGGGGGAGCCATAGGGACCAGGCTTCCCCATAGAATTACCTAGCCTCCACGCCGATTTTTTTTTTCGATTCTAAACCCGATCACCCCGTTTGCAAGCAGGTTGAACGTTGAATGTTTTTTAATGTTCTATACGTTGACTGCTTTTCTTAACCTTCAATTTTTTATTTGTTTTAAATCTTGAATTAAAAATTTTTCACTACAAAAGTAAACCGAGGAAATCGCTCTATCTCTAACAAAAAACGTCAGATTGTCATGATTTTGTTTCTACAAGTAGACGTTATTACCAACTAGCTGCTAAGCCATTCTGGAAAATGGCAAAGATTTAAAAAAATAAGACCCATCCCCAGGCATGGAAAATCATTTGCATTCATTTAGTGCATTCATTTAGTGCATTCATTTAGTGCATTCATTTACATTCATTTGCCTCTAACTTTTTTCATCAACAGAATTCTGCAAAATGACAATAGCTAATAATAAAACCTACAAAAGCTCCATACATCATTTTGCGGAATTCTGTTGATGAATAAAGTTAGGGGCAAATGAATGTAAATGAATGCATGAAACGATTTAACGATTTTCCATACCTACCCATCCCTCCCCTTTCCTCTCCTAATCGAAATTCAGATCCATCCTTACCCATAGCCCCAGTGGAAAAGACCAATGCTCTTGGTCAACACTTTGCGAATTCACATAGCCTTGGCCAAGCCATGGTGAGTCCCTACGAGCCTGCAGTATTGGATGCAATGTCTAGAGTCGCTGCCACCTCCGTAGGCTGATGAGGTGATAGCAGCGATTAAATCGACCAAGAACATGAAACCCGCTGGCTGGTGTCGATGGAGGGGTCAACCTCGAGTTGAAAAACTTGAGTGTTGACTTCTTCGAGCAACTTGCAGCGGTCTTCAATAAGTGTTTGGTAGGGTAGAGCACTACTTCGTCGTAATCGCCCATTTCAGTTCTATTGATCAGAAAAGATCAATAATACCAATGATTTCACCATGCACAAATCAAAAATAGGTTTATTCCGATGCGTCATTTCATTAGCTACACAGCAAAAAAATAATTTTGATATCACGTCAAAGTGGATGCACTACAATCATGTCGAAAATATGGTGTAATATTACTTGCTAAAAAGGACAAAATTATCATTAATACAATTCATGAACTGACATTACGCTGCTTTTACTGCATATGTTTATTTATGTGGTCATAAAAATTACATGAAATTTTCGACATGATTGTAGTGCATCCACTTTGATGTGATATCAAAATTATTTTTTTGCTGTGTACAGCATAAATCCTATTTGAGCGCATTGTATGAATATTTGCGCTCATTGTTCTCAAAAAAAAAGAAGCACTCCAAGCAAATCCCTTTTTTCTACGTTTATCCGTAGGACGAAGAAAATCTACTGGCGTTTCAATGCGTTTGGACGGAATTGAAACTCGTAGAACGAATTTAGAATCAAGACACAGTATAAGATTTTAAACAATATCTCAACAATTTGTGACACATTATCAAATCCAACAGTACGTATGGAAAGGTGAATAAATTTAGAAGTCATCTTTGACAGAAATATTCCACTTTTTGTTTAAACTAGTTCAGAAAAGAGAGGCAAAGCGCGGGTTGTGCTTAGTAGGACGGAAATTAGATCAAAACCCCTACTTGGCTACTTCCCTGTATGCTGGAAGTTAGCCAAAGTCATTCCAATCCCCAAGCCTGGCAAAGATCCTACCAGTGCCAAAATCTATCGCCCCATCAGTCTCTTGTCCTCCACCTCGAAGCTATTCGAAACGTTGATACTCAGCCGTCTGCTGGTGTTTTCAAATGATAATAAGATCTTTCTCAAAGAGAAATTCGGGTTTAGACAAGACCACTCTACAATCCACCAACTCGCCCGGGTTACTAACATCATCAAGTGGAACAAGTCCGTTTCCAATACATCTGCCATGGCATTGTTGGACGTCGAGAAGGTGTTCGACAATGTCTGGCATGATGGCCTAGTGAACAAGCTGCATCGATATAACTTCCCGATCTTTCTTGTCAAGATCATTAAAACTACTTGTTGGGCAGATCATTCCAGGTTTTCTTAAACAATTCACCTTCTGATACGTTCAACGTTGATGCTGGGGTTCCCCAGGGCAGTCTCCTTGGTCCTATCCTCTTCAAAATCTTCACGTCAGATGTTCCTCCCCTTTCAGGTGGTGGTATTTTGTCAATGTTTGCGGATGACACTGCCATCATCTATAAGGGTCGAGTGATCCGTGCTCTTTCGAAAAAAAAAAACTCCAATCAGGCCTGGATGTTCTGTCCGACCATTTCAAAAGTTGGAAGATTTGTATCAATGCAGCTAAAACACAGACCATACTATTTCCACACTTCAGTTCACCTCGGCTTGTCCCAACTGGTAACTTAAAAGTACACCACCCATTGAATGGTCAAGTGAAGTCATCTACCTTGGTCTCACCCTTGATAGCAAGTTGCTGTTCCGTTACCATGTGGACAAATCATCCACCAAGTGCAACATCTTGATTAGGCCACTCTATCCACTTATCAACAGAAAGTCCACCCTTTCCATTAAAAACAAGCTTGCCGTTCACAAGCAAATCATCCGCCCCGCCATTGAGTACGGAACGCCAATATGGGAGAGCTGTGCTAAGTGCCATAACTTCAAACTCCAAAGGATCCAGAACAAGATCCTTAGGATGATCCTCAAGAGTCCCCCTGGAGAAGCGAAGGAAGCTCATCCTCGAAAGGTTCAGAGACGCCTGTCTGAGATCAAACGCGATCTTGCAAATTAGGTTAAATTATTCATAGTTAGGTAGGTTATCAAATTATTTTTTTTTTCAATTCAACCAAAAATGAACCCAACCCTGTAGACTAGTTGAAAAACGTGAACACGCAAATTAGAATAACAAATTAAACAAAGATGAAGAGCCTAACAGGCTAATCAATTAAAATGTTTAAACAATGTTAAACCATTGATAACAGAAATAAACATAATTTTACTACTTTTACAGTCAGTTGTTGGTAATTCATCAACAGAATATCATCGAATGTATGTCTATGCCTCTCAAAAAAAAATTTTCCTCTCTGGTAAGCGGGTAAAATATTAACGGAATGAAACTTTTGGTTTTACTTATAATTGTAAATCTTTTAAATTTTTCGAACCTCTTAACGAAATCCCTTTATGAACGTTATTACGTTATAATTGCTTATCGTGTGACAGATACGCGTATTTCGTCTACTACTTGCAGACTTGATCAGTGGTGTAGTATAATTGTAGTTTGTCCATGTCTTTTTTGGGTTGTCGTTATAGTGACCCTGTGGGTGTTTTGCATGTATAACTTTTCCGCGTTTTGGTTCAGTTAAACGGGACCCAAGGCTTATTCCTCATTTCCTCATTGTGAAAGGTGATCACGCCGTAATCCACCTTTATCCACTGACTTGGTCCTGTTGGCTGCTTCTATAGTGTTTTGGTTAGAAAAACCAGTGAGACCAACGTTTCAATTACGATTTCCGAAAACAGTAATTGCCTACTGAAGCCATCATTTGCCTTAGCAGTTCTAATAATTCAATGTGTAAATTTATATTAATATTGTAAATTCATTATAAAATTCAGTCATTTTTTCCCGCACCCATTTCAAATAAATGAATAAACTATATAGGTAATTCAAGAGAAATCTCTCCCCCAAATATGTACCCACTTATTATTCAACGCTTGTGTTCAGGAATGTTTGTCATTTTCTAGTTTCAAGAAGAAATTGCATCATAGAATCAATTCGCGAACGAGTGTTTGCGAATCAAACCGCACATTACTATGCCAGACAAAAAAAAGCTAGTACGAAAGCGGATGGTTGAGATACAATGGTTCACAGGAGCAGAAACAGCTTGCTGGTCCTTGGAGGTGCATGTATGGTAGCCATCGTAACCCTCATATGGGCGTCTCACGCTCCAACAGGCACTGGATGCCTTCAAAGTAAATCGAAAGAAGTTGGGGAAAATGCTTGCGTTGCGCTGTTCTGCTGGTGTAAAACTGCTCCCGTTTCGTTTCCTTCGAAGGAGCAAACCCAAAGTGTGACTGACATAAGCAAATACTTTTCTGGGGAGGAAACTGCGACAAAGACGACGTCAACAACTTTTTCCCTCCTACTGCCCGTAGTAGAAGCGAAGCCCAAAAGAAAACTAGGAAAAATGCTGGGATTTGCTTTCTCGATTTCATCTTGCTGATTGGCTCGACAGCAAGTATGCAGACGATGTCTTGCGTTTTCCTACTGTTTACTTTTGGTTTGAGAGGGATGGGCCAAAAAAAAAGGGAAAGATTCTTCTCGTACCAGTTTTCTGCGGGTCCATATATAGGCGATCGAACTAAAGGGGACTCGGCGTTTGGAGACTCTTTTGCGTCAGACTCGTGGAATGTCAATCGATGTGATCAGCAGCAGTGGCAAAAACTAAAGAATGTGCAACTTTTTCCGTCCGTTTGGCAAGCATGACGAAAAGATTCGTTCGGTGGGGGTCAATCCGTGAGCCGAACATAACAAGACGGTTCGCTATTTTGATTTGAGAAAAAGTTATTTTTAAATTGATATTTCTTTTCAGTAGCAAATAGTTTCAACGAGAAATGGTTGTTCGATTTGATGTTTTTTTTTTAATTGTTTTACTGTTTTATTGCAAATTGAATATTTATTTTGATCAACTTGTACTGATAATCGCACAAAGTTAATATCATAACAAAGGTAGAACCCTTTTCGCACTAATGAACCACTTCAGAAATAAAGTTTATTTTTTGCTTCGCACATTAAACAGTGTTCCACTTTGCAACAAAGCATGGTTCGATGGATGGTTTCTATGCAATATTGAATCGGTGTGCTGCACTTAATGGTGATTGTTTCCTCATTATCGTTTGATTATGCAACATCCTCTAGTGCGATGGTCGTTACTCAACTGGAGCATCTCTCTTTGTTATTCTGCACTGATTTTCCTAGCAGGCGCATAATAAACCAACTCCTCCTTGAAGACAGGTTTTGTAAGATGAAGTGTAACCATACAAATTACGGTGAGAGAAACCTCAACTTTTCTAACATATTTCATTTCATAAGACGATTCCTGATTAAATTTTTCAGAGTGGTATTAGGCAATAAGTGATTATCAATGATCGAGTGATTGGTTTCGGTTCATATCCGGATGTCGTAAATGTTGTCCTACTAGGTAAACGAAATTATGAACAAGTGTGTATGGGTGGGATAGAATTCTCTACCTTATTTGAACAATGTTGTGCATTTTGAATAATGCATCTAAATGTTTTCACTAGAAGCGAGATATTTTTTAATATAAAATTAAAAAATAAAAATAAAACAGTATTAGGATCGCATGTCAGTAGATAGTAAACTAAAACTTCCAGTAGTCTGATTGGCCTATGCATTTTATGGTATGTAAACCGTAGGAAAAAAATCATGTATATTTCTGCTATATATATAGCTTACACATTATAAACGCTACACACAACTGAGTCATTTATGATTATTTTATAGATTTACTTGAAAATTATGTAGAATATGAGGCATTCCACAAAGGTTCGCAAATCGATCCTGACCGATCATTTCCAATTACGCTGAAACTTTGCACAGTTGTTCCTTTTTAGTAAAGGCGCCATTTTGTGCTCTCAGTTTTTCATATTGAATCACGACTACTTTTTGAAAAGGGCCTGTGTGAAAATAGTACTAATGAGTTTAAAAATATATATTGCCGAAACACTTTGTTCGATTGATTTGGTGTCTTCAGCAAAGTTGTAGATATTATTTTGGCAATTGTGTAAAAAACATACACTGTAAAAAATTTGTTGGTATCAATGAAAAAAAAAATATATTTATTATTAAAGAAGTTAATTTCTCAAAAAGTGCATTTTTTGTCGTTTTAAGCCTCATTGAAGCTCATGATGTTTGCTACTAACTGGCAAAGTTTGGTGATGGTAAACTCAAAAACAAAAAAGTTATGGTTTTACATTTGCATTAAAAACACATGTTTTTTAACCGTGTATATTTTTTCAAGAATTGCATTTTAATTTTGCACAACTTTTCCCAAGACACCATAGCAATCAAGCAAGCCGTTTTTGCAATGCATTAAAATGTTTATTTTATAAGCACTTTTCTACACAGCGTTTCTCAGTCGTAGTCGGGGTTCGCTTTTACAATTTGTAATAGCGAATCCCGACTACTTTTTTATTTTTAAAATTCAACTTAAATCCACAAAATACATTTTTCTGCTCTGTTTTACTTTTTTTATTATTCGGAAACCTTATGGACAGATGATACATAATTTATTTTCATTGTAATACACTTACTTTCTATCTTATATACATCGAATATTTTGACATCATTATCATCAAAGTTTGAGTAACGTTTGGCTTTAATTTTATTTTCTGAAACAGGAATGAAAGAGTGAAACTTTTGAGTTCCTTGAATTATTTTTGCATTATTATATTGCTCGTTGAGGTGTGAAGCCATACTTTCGTATTCATCTGTTGTGGCAAAACTAAATGATAATTTTGTTAATTCTTCTTCTTTTCGATTATTTGCCCAATTGTTAAGCTCTCTTGCATTTTTTATTGGATGTTCACGTTCTTTGGCCAAACTTGCTCTAGTAGCCATACGTTTTATTATACCTCCAATAGCGTCACAAGGACCTTTCCCATGTGATGTTGCAAATAATTGCCATTCGGCTTCAATTGCATACTTTGATTTAAATTTACAAAGGCTAGCAATTTTTTTCTGGTTCTTGTACTGTGACGCGGCTTCAAAGGACATAAAATAAATCTTGTTGATATTTTTACTTTGGTTAATGCGTAAAAAAACTTATCATTTTAGAAATAAATAAGTTAACAGCCACTGAGTCACGCCTTAACTCTTCAGAAATTATAATTAAACTTAAATGTTTAACTTGCATATTTTCTCTAAAATATATAACAAGCTTGTTGGACATTCCAGTGATGAGACTGAACTTCATCCTGTAACACAAAGCTGTAGTTTTCGGAAAAATCGCAAGTAACTAAAAATTCACCTTCTTTTAAATTATTTCGTGTAGTTTTCAAAAAATTAGATTGCTGTGTTTTTATGAAATCATGTGGTATCAAACTTGTCAATTTCAAGCAGAAAAATAAAACAAACTCGTTTGCAGGCTTTACAATAGTTTCTAAATCACATCTATCCGTGGTAACCCACTGTTCAAATGAAAGCTGATCAATGCATTTTTCCTCTAATTGTTTTAATAAAATGTTTTCTAATGCGGAAGAGTCTGGACAATCTTCACAACACCGTAGATAGCAATATGTTGTCTTGTTTTCACAAAGTAGGCTGTCAGTGAACGTTTTTACATCATTTAAATCGTTATGTTTACATTGCTTAGGGCGGAGTTTTGCAAATAAAGAGAATCCAATTTTTACATTGCAGTGAATTTCATTGAATCGTTTATAAGCTTCTCTCAAAGTCATCATTAGTAATCTTTTTTGTCGTTTTCCTTCTTTCTGCACAGACACATACTCTTTTTGACCAGGCATTGCCCGGCTTATATTATCATCTTAAAAAAAAATTTGACTGCCAATTTTGTTTCATCACTTAAGGCTGTGCCATATTTTGTGGTTTTTGACGAATGGCCTTCCTTTATCAACTTAGCCTCTGTTGCAATATATCTACTAGCATTAAATTGATCCATAACATTTTGTGTTGACCATGAATAAGGCAATAACGATAAAATTAATAATTTTTCACTTCTTGCAGTGGATGCATTGGAAAACTTTTCCTTCATGTTTTCTAAAACTTCTTTGAGTTCATTCATTTCGACAGCCTCAGATTCGAAGTTGAAAAGATTCTTTCTAATACCTTCGTTGATTTCACGGTGCTTCTTTTCGAGGTAGTGAATGTAGTTGAGTTTTCCCACGTCTATCGGTGATACCTGGATTCCTGCAATGCCTCGGTTGAATATCTCGATGTTGACTGGTTGAGTGAATTCTTGGTACGATTGAACTGAAGTAACTGATGTCATTGGTGGTACAGTTGTAAGGCTTTCATAGCTCGGTACGACAGGTACTATCACTGTAGTTGGCATCTTTGAGCTTCCGGCAACATGCTGTTCCTCGTTTGAGATGAAAAGAGCTTGTTTATCAACATGAAGACGGCAGGACGTGCAAATGCGAAAACTAGTATTCAATCCTGATGCTTCAGAATATCCAATCGATTTTAATTTCTGGATGGTAATATTCGAAATCTTCCTCAGCTCGTTCGAGCACTTGACTTCCTCGAACGGCCGAATGCACCTGATAAAACATGCTCGTTCACTCATGTTGCTTCCTGTATTAAAATTTTTAAAAAATAATAATCTTTAAAAATGATTTTATTGAAATACAACTGAAACTTATGCTTACCTTTTAACTAAATGGTGTTACACTTATTTCCTATGATAACTTTTTAAGATGTATGCGGTAAAAAGCAATCTTTGTGATCAACTGCTTGTTTTCACCATTCAAACTCATTTAAGTATCAAATCGATAGGTACAATTTCGATATTAGGTACAGACATATGTTTTTGGTGTTCACTACTACAGTGCTGAGTATTTGATTTATTACCGTTAAGATCACTGATACAACTATGCAAAATTGAAGACAATGAATAAAAAAGAAAATTAAAAAATCGTCAAATTGAATGGAATTGCTCCTTCAGTAAGGGTCGCTAGTTTGAACATCATATCGCTTTTATTTAGTTCTGGCTCAATATTCATCAAATGATTTTTTTTTAGTTTGGTTAGTAACGATACCTTTTCATGGTATCAGATGTAATGAATTCTAACTTTTCAATAGGGCCTATGTAGAAAAACACTAATGAAATAAACATACCTATATTGCAAAAACGGCTTGCTTAATTGCTATGGTGTCTTCAAGAAAGTTGTGCAAAATTAAAATGCAATTCTTTAAAAAATATACACGGTTGAAAAAAAACATGTGTTTTTAATGAAAATATAAAAATTCTGCATAACTTTTTTGTTTTTGAGTTTACCGTCACCAAACTTTGCCAATTTGTAGCAAACATTATGAGCTTTAATGAGGCTTAAAATGAAAAATTTACTTTCTGAGAAATTATTTTTTTTAATAACAAATATATTTTTTTCATTGAAACAAACAATTTTTTTAACAGTGTATATTTTTTACATCGTTGCCAAAATAATATCTACAACTTTGCTCAAAACACCAAATCAATCCAACAAACCGTTTCAGCAATATATATTTTCTAACTCATTAGTACTATTTTTACACAGGCCCTGTTAGAAAAGTAGTCGTGATTTAATTTGAAGAACTGATAACACAAATTGGCATCTTTACTGGAAAAGAACAACTGCGCAAATTTTCATCAAAATCGGAGCCGACAAATAAAAAAAAAAAATAAAAAATTCGTCAATCTGTAGAGAATTGCTCATATGCAATGTTTGGCCACATTAATAGATTCTGTAATGTGATCGCCGGAAGGTTTTTTCAATAACTCTGTAATCGAACAAAGTTTGTTTTCCGAAATACATCGCGTCTAGAAAATCATCTCGTGACGGTTTTATACGAAAGTATGTATTCTGAAAAAAAAGTTCATTCCAAGGATTGTCATAACATTTTTTACATGAATTTAGGTAGGACGCATTTCGCGCCAAACCGAATCGAAGCTGGCAACACCCTCTCAGATTTCAATTAAATTTTCTGGATATGTAACAATATTTTATTTTATTTTATTTTAATAGATAATTCAGCCATATATAGGAGTTAATTCGATCATTCGGGTGCGACCTTTCGTTTTGGTTTGTTACATTTTATTTTAAAATATAAAATTGAGCAGCTCGGCTAGCTTGACGGCTACCGCTTTTACTTACTGCAATCTCCTCCAAAACAAAACAATGACTATGGTTGAGCGAATCCTGACCCATCTTCTACCCAACTATCCAATTCCGTAGCATCTACGGGAGCGTTGGTGAGTCGCTGGCCTCCCGAAGAAGATGGACGTGGCCAGCAATGGTAATTGTCATGCTGTTCCTGTTCTGAATTATGATTGAAGAACTTCTCATTCCCAAATAGTTTTCCTTAAGCAATTAGAATAAGAAAGTTAAAGTATTTAAATACCTACATGACTGTTGCCAGTATGCAACCTACGAATTACTCCGTTACAAACGCAACGCAACGCAACTTGTGTGGGCTTTTCCCTCCAAATTAAGAAATAAAGAAAAGTACTGCAAAGAACATTATCTTGAGAGAAGTGTAGTGTACCTACATGCTTCCATTAAAATTTAACATAGACACATTAAGCAACGCTACTTCAGTGTCTGCTTAAGTCAGCATTTCGGCATAACCAGCAAGTATGAGAACGATTGCTTCCATCGTGTCTCACAGTAAATTTTTCAACTAAAAATGACTCCTCGTCAGCATGTTTCAAGTCAGGTAGCTGGTTTCTATACATATAAATAAAGACAGAACATTCTAACTCCAACATCGGTTGTGTCCAGTTGTACAAAGATATCACATCCCCCAAGTAACATTTCAAGTTTTATCGTGGTTTTAAAGTGTTCTACAAATCTAAATCATGGTCTTCAGAACCCTCATAAAACCCAAATTGCTACTTGGACCACATACCGATAAGTTATCGGTGAAGTTTCATCTGGGGCTGACTCGCTTGATGCGAGTTGGGTCCCCAAAAATATTAAAACCAGGGAAGATGTCACATAAGACATATGATCGTGTAAGAGCAACAGAGCCAGGAATAAGAAGATGAAGAATATTTTTTTTAGGTACATGGAGAATATAACGTAAAAGCATGATTTCTACATCACATTGTGTTGGGATTGTTTGCAAAAAATCGTCTGTAAAAAATAAAAGGAAAATAACGTCAAGTGCACGACGATATTTACCGAATGATGAATTTTAAATAAATAATTGAATGTCACTACTCTGGGTCCTCTAGGACCGATTCTTCCAGTTAGTGTATACATATTTTAGCTCTACCAACTTTGATTTTGATATGACAAGCTGATGGTTGGTTGGCATAAAGTCAAACCGAGTCTCGGAAGGACATGAAGGCATGAAGTTTCAAAGGATGTTCGCCGCCATCAACGGTTGTCTTCGTGAAGGAAAACATGTTCTCATGAAAGTTATTTATTCAACCATAAAATTGGAATAATTTCACGCTCGTTTCATCGCTGAGCTGCCACAAATGTATGCGCATAAATGCAAATCGGTGAAATGGGAGAGCAGTTACTTCTAGCAATAGTTAACGTCTGCCCGGATGATGTGCAGCAGCCAGCACTCACCCGATCCAGTTCGGTTTCTTCTGCCTGCTACTACGAGCAAGGGAGGTTTGTCTATGCAAAGTAGTGCACATAGTCTTCGACAGTGATACACTCAGTTTGTCGGTCAAGGAATTCCTTCATCAAGAGTAAGTGCTTTTCCTCAGATTGCTGCTTCACGGCCTAGATCATGAAATTGTTTGTTGGTTATTACACAAATGCGAAATTTATATATTTTTTAATTTCCCGAATGTCACTGAGATCATGTTGTATATAACGTAAGCTTGTATCATTACATGCCAGAAAAGCAGATTGTTCCATTTCCAATCTTCGTTACTTATCAACCCATCGGCAAATTCTTATTGTGTTGTTGTTGTTGTTGTTGTTGTGAAACATGTTAATTACATACCTTTAACCTATCTACAGCCTCTACATGATTAAGCATGTAATTGAACCACAAGTCCTACAAGCATTTAAGTACCACCGGTATCCAATCCGGACAAGGCCACATCTTGTATTGCAACATGGCACCCGGCAGAATATTCTCCCACCCAATAACATCGTAAGCCTGTCCGTCTCCGGCGTCAGCCAAAACCAACGAAACTCACAGGCGTCGTCTAATTTACGATGCCGATTTTATCGATTACCGTTCGCAACCGCTCACCATGGCATAGTTGCTTGGAAATATGATTGCGACAGTAGTGCTGGGCGATCCAGAAGAGAGGGAAGCAATTTAGTCTGACCACGAGTTGCATCATACACCGCGACCGGTTCGGGTGCCGTCCTCCGTGTGGCAAACGAGCCATCTGAATAAGTGTCAAAAATTGGGAACTTTTCGTGCAGGGATGAATTCCGCAATTTCCGGAGTGCTAGAATCGCGTCAAGCTTGTTAAATATGGAGCAATTCATTAACTACGTAGAGAGGTTTTTTTGGATTCTTGACCCCCCCTCCCTCCCCTGCGTAGGCAATTGTCCATACAAAATTCGCTAAAATGATGATTCCTACAACTCAAACTTTACCATGAAGCAATATTATTTCTTCTAAAGCCTCGGAAAAATAGGTATTTTTTTATCTTAAATTTATTGCCTCATTTTCTTAAATCTATGGGTGAAGCTCGTCCCAAAACTGCTCGATTATATGATCAATTAATTTAGTAAATGAATGAATGATGAAAACTTTTAAATCCGAATTGTATCAGTGTAGCCTCAACCCTGATTGGCTGAGTTTGTATGACGTGTAATTCCCTTATTAAAATAACTTTTTATTTGAGAACAATGGAGCAAACCAAATTGAGAATAAACATTAACATTAACATCAATTTCAGTTGAGAACTGCTGTGCTATTTTTTAGAAGAGGAATGTAAATGATAACAAAAATTGAAATCCTAGAGGACACCCACCGTCATGCCCAAAATTCAGTCATCCGGAATCGCCTCTTTACAGGTCTATATATTACCTCATCGATTTTCCTACAGCTAATCGTGGATTTAGTTAGAAACCGAGACGTACCGCATCGTTAATCGTAGTCGGTCCAGAGCTCGAATGTGGTCACTACTAATTCGGCGAGAAAATTCGTAAAACTCAGGAAAATTTGATTAAAAACTGTAAATTTCACGGTTCAAGGATATTAATTGCACTTTTTGTTTATAAGCTTTTCAAGCTTGGACACTCACGAATAATATTCCGAGAGGGCGTAAATTTCCCAAATTATAAGTTTTAATATACGAATATCTCGAAAATAACAACAACGGCCAATTCAATTATTATGAGCGTTTTTGTTCTAAATTAATTCTATTCTAATATTCACACTGCTTCAAGGATAATTGATAACTGTAGGCAGCGTTGCCAGGTTGCCAGATTTATCTGGCACAGCTAGTGAAATTTAATCTCTGCCAGACAGATTTTTTGAGAAATCTGGCAGCTTCCTATGTTAATTTGCTGTGCCAGATTTTTGCCAGACTTTTTTTTCGGGTTTTGCCAGATTTTTTCAAAATAAGCCTGGCATCTCTGACTGTAGGAGGCATTTTCTGACTATGATTGGTTGGCAGCCGATCAACGCGAGGATGTGCAAGTTGAGGATTAAGGGCCGTTTCTTTAACTACAGCATCATCACCGTGCCCTGCCCACACGAAGGGAGACCCAACGACGAGAAAGAAGCGCAGCTGGAGAGGGTGTACGACGGCTGTTCGCTACGGGACGTCAAAATCGTCATCGGCGACATGAACGCTTAGGTAGGACGGGAGGCAATGTATAGACCGGCCTCTCGGGGTATGGTAGTTCGAAGTACCTTTTTTCCCCCGCAAGGATATCCACAAAGCCACCTGGAGATCACCTGACCAACACACAGAAAACCAAATCGATCACGATCTAATCGACGGGAAATTCTTCTCCGACATTATCAACGTCTGAAATGCTTAAGACAGACACGCCATCGACCAATGACAAAAATCCCTTTTCTCTTTTGTCAGATGACGAGACTGACTCTGACTTGGCTGAGGAGGGAACTTCTTTCAGTTTTCCGGAAGGTTCTGCACGGAAACGAAAGCGCATCCGTTCGCGGATTGTTGCAAATAAAGAACCCCAAATCAGCTTGCCCAAATCAAGGAGTGTTGGAAAAAAGGAGACTTCTACTCCTCCTGGATTCCGCAGAACTGACTATACCCAGGATTTTCCACCTCTTCCGGGGACATCCAAAACCCCTGATGCCCCAATTTTAAGAACAGAAACCCCTTCTTCATCTGGGCTGTTCTCATTTGATGACATTGTGGACGGTATTCTCAAATACCCCAACATTTCTGATCCTCTGAAAAGCATTGTCCTCACATTGCTTCCGACTGTGAAATCATTCTTGAAGCAATTGACTTCAAAATGGCCCCTTCTTGCAGCTATCATCTCCTTCGATGGATAATTTTCCAAACGAGGTCGGGGATTTGATCACTGTTCTACAGTGGAATTGTCGAAGTCTTATTCCGAAATTAGATTCGTTCAAGTATTTAGTCCATAACAATAATTGCGATGCATTTGCCCTCTGTGAAACATGGCTCTCTTCAGAAATTGATCTCTTTTTTTATGATTTTAACATTATTCGATTGGATCGTGAGGATTCACGTGGAGGAGGGGTACTTTTGGGGATCAAAAAGTGCCATTCCTTCTATAGAGTGAATCTTCCCGAATTTCCCGGTATTGAAGTTGTCGCATGTCTGGCTACCATTAAAGGTAAGAGCCTTTGTATTGCTTCTGTATATATTGCTCCTACAGTCTCTGTTAAACGCAAACAACTTTTCGACATATGTGCGGTACTTCCCGCTCCATGGTTGATCATGGGAGATTTTAACTCCCACGGTACAGGCTGGGGGGAGCTGTACGATGATAACCGTTCTACTTTGATTTATGATCTCTGCGACAACTTCAACATGACAATACTTAACAATGGAGAAGTAACACGTTTGGCTGGTCCATCCTCGAATGGTAGCAGATTAGACCTCACCTTTTGCTCCAATTCACTATCGTTGGATTGCTCTTGGCATGTAATCCAGGATCCGCACGGTAGTGTTCATATGCCGATCAAAATTTCGATTGCCAGTGGGTTCAAAACGTCAGAATCCGTTAACGTCGCGTATGATCTAACCCGTAACATCGATTGAACTAAGTTCCAATCCGCGATAGACGATACAGCATCGTCAGTGGAAGAGCTTCCGCCGTTGGAGGAATATAATTTCCTCTCTAATCTCATCGTCGACAGCGCACTTCAAGCTCAAACACGACCGGTGCCGCGATCGTCTATTCGTAAGAAAACACCATCGCTCTGGTGGGATCAACAATGCTCGGAGATTTACCGTAAAAAGTTCGATGCGTTTAAACTTTTTCGGAAACGTGGAACACGCGAGCATTTCGACACATACACATCTCTTGAACGCGAACTCAAGAGCCTCATAAAGGCCAAAAAACGAGGTTACTGGCGGCAGTTTGTAGACGGATTGTCGCGCAAAACGTCTATAAAAACGCTTTGGAGTACGGCGCGAAGAATGCGTAACCGGTCTACTAACAACGAAAGCGAGGAATGCTCGGATCAATGGATTCTTAAATTCGCGCGAAAAGTGTGTCCGGATTTCGTGCCGTCGCAGTTGATTCCTCGCGAAACCGCGAATTCGGTAGACGAAATCAGTCAGCCTTTTTCAATGGTGGAACTTTCACTCGCTCTCCTTTCGTGTGGCAATTCTGCCCCGAGATCTGATAGAATCAAGTTCAACTTGCTGAAAAACCTCCCAGACGTCGCTAAGAGGCGCATGTTGAACTTGTACAATCAGTTCTTGGAGCTCAATATTGTTCCCGACGATTGGAGACGAGTAAGGGTGATAGCCATTAAAAAGCCTGATAAACCCGCGTCGGATCACAATTCGTATCGGCCCATCGCGATGCTGTCGTGTATTCGGAAATTGATGGAGAAAATGATCCTTTTTCGCCTCGACAAATGGGTTGAGACGAACCACCTTCTTTTAGATACTCAATTTGGTTTCCGTAGGGGTAAGGGAACGAACGACTGTCTCGCGTTGCTTTCCTCGGAAATTCAGTTAGCATTTGCTAAGAAAGAGCAAATGGCTTCTGTGTTCTTGGATATCAAGGGGGCTTTTGATTCAGTATCCGTTGAAGTTCTTTCAGAGAAACTCCACGCTTGTGGATTGTCTCCATTAATCAATAATTTTTTGTACAATTTGCTGTCAGAAAAACTTATGAGCTTTTCTCATGGAAACTCTACAGCTTTTCGATTTAGCTACATGGGTCTCCCCCAAGACTCATGTTTAAGCCCCCTTTTGTACAATTTCTACGTTAGAGAAATTGACAATTGTCTTAGTGACAATTGCACGTTGAGACAACTTGCAGATGACGGCGTAGTGTCTATCACAGGGCCAAAAGAGGTTGACCTGCAAGGACCCTTACAGGATACCTTGGACAATTTGTCTACTTGGGCTATTCAGCTAGGTATCGAATTCTCCACGGAGAAAACTGAGTTGGTCGTTTTTTCTAGGAAGCATAGCCCAGCACAACCGAAGCTTCAACTTTTGGGTAAACCGATCACTCATTCCATGTCTTTTAAATATCTCGGGGTCTGGTTCGATTCCAAATGCACCTGGAGATCCCACATTGAGTATCTGAGACGAAAATGCCAAATAAGGATCAATTTCCTTCGATCAATTACCGGAACGTGGTGGGGAGCCCATCCACAAGATCTTCTGACGTTGTACCGGACAACGATTTTATCGGTTTTAGAGTACGGTAGTTTTTGCTTCCAGTCGGCAGCTAAAACGCACATCATCAAGCTGGAACGGATCCAGTATCGTTGTCTTCGTATCGCGTTAGGATGCATGCACTCGACTCATACTATGAGTCTCGAAGTGCTGGCGGGCATGTTGCCACTATCCGTCCGTTTTTCAGAGTTATCTCTGAGGCTCCTCACCCGTTGCGAAGTAATGAACCCACTGGTGATCGAAAATTTTGAGAAGCTTTATGTTTTATGACTTTGTACTACCTTTATTTAACAGAGGATGTCAGCCCTTCAAGAAATATTCCTAATCGTGTAGTCTTCTCCGATTTCGGCAATTCAGTGAATTTTGATTTAACTATGACGCAGGAAATCCGCGGAATTCCAGAGCATCATCGTCCTATGATTGCTCCGTCATTATACTCTGCAAAGTTTGGCCATGTTGGTTCTGCAAGAACGTTTTTCACAGATGGATCTCTAATAGAGGAGTCCGCTGGTTTTGGTGTATTTAATGAATTTCATAGCGCCTCTCGAAAACTTGAAGCTCCTTGTTCTGTGTATGTGGCTGAACTGGCAGCAATTCACTACACTTTGGAAACTATTGCTTCACTTCTTCCGCACCACTACTTTATTTTTACGGATAGTCTCAGTTCTGTCGAGGCTATCCGTTCCATTAGGCCGGTAAAGCACTCTTGAAAATACGAGAACTGCTTAGTGCTTTATCCGTGCGCTCTTTCATCATCACCTTCGCGTGGGTCCCTTCGCATTGCTCAATTTTGGGCAATGAGAAGGCGGATTCACTTGCGAAGGTGGGCGCTATGGAAGGCGACATTTATGATCGACAAATCGCCTATAGTGAATTTTTCTCTATTTATCGTCAGCAGTCGCTCGTTAGCTGGCAACATCAATGGAGTGAAGGGAGCTTGGGACGATGGCTACATTCAATTATCCCTAAGGTGTCGAAGTTTGCATGGTTCAAAGGGTTGGACTTGGGTCGAGACTTCATACGCGTGATGTCTCGTCTCATGTCCAATCACTATTGTCTAAACGCTCAATTGTTCCGTGTGGGGTTGGGAGACAGCAATCTCTGTGAATGTGGACAAGGTTACCAGGACGCTGATCACATCCTTTGGTCTTGTGTGGAGTATCGTGAAGTCAGATCACATTTTTATGATTCCCTTCAGGCTCGAGGTAGACAACCTAATGTTCCAGTTCGGGATATTTTGGCTAGACGCAATCTGGAGTTTATGAAACTCATATATGTTTACTTTAAGGATATTAACCTTAGATTGTAAGTTTGATTAACCTTGTGTTTAGTTTGTATTTTGTACGTGTGGGTTTTTTTTTTCAATGTTTGTTTTCAACATGAATAGAAATAATTTCATGCTTTAGGATTAATTAAATAGTTGTATCGTAAACCACATTTCAAACCTCCTTCTTCCCTTTTCCCATCCGAAAAATTGGAAATCTCCACTAACCTCGAGACAACCGCGAGTACTCGGTCCAGTTCCTTTAACTTTAAATTTAAGACAGTAATAATGTATAACGCAAAGGATAACTCGGCTCTGTAAAGTTTATTCGATTGAGCCTGTACAAATAAAGTAATATAAAAAAAAAATTATCAACGTCCGCACGTACCGCAGTGCGAACATAGATTCGGGCCACTACCTAGTTGCAGTATGCATGCGCTCAAAACTCTCGACGGTGCATAACGCACCAACATTGAGTAACTACGGGACGCCGGAGTTGCCCAGGACTACGCGCAGCAGCTGGAAGTTGCACTACCCACGGAAGAGCAGCTTGGCGCAGCTTTTCTTGAAAATGGCTGGAGGGACATCCATTCCGCCATAGGTAGTACTGCTGCAGCGGCACTAGGTACTGCAATCCCGAACCGAAGAAATAACTGGTTTGACGGCGAATGCAAACTTTTAGAAGAGGAGAAGAATGCAGCACGGGCGAGAATGCTGCAACACCGCAAGACATTGAATGTGGAGCGATACAGACAAGCACGTAACAGACAAAACTCGGTTTTCCGAAACAAGAAGCGTCAGCAGGAAGACCGAGATCGCGAGGCGATGGAAAATCTGTACCGCTTAAACGACACACGGAAATGATACCAGCAGAGAAATTCAAAGATGCATTATGGCAGGGAATCGTGCCTACTTTGAACTCCGGAGGACGCTCCGGTCGAATAAAATTCGCCACCGCACGAAGTTGACTGTCTACAAGACGCTGATTAGGCCGGTGGTCCTCTACGGTCACGAGACCTGGACTATGCTCGTGGAGGACCAACGCTCCCTTGGTGTTTTCGAACGGAATGTGTTGCGTACCATCTACGGTGGAGTGCAGATGGATGACGGAACGTGGAGGAGGCGAATGAACCACGAATTGCACCAGCTGCTGGGAGAGCCATCCATCGTCTACATTTCAAAAATTGGGCGACTACGGGAGCTGGGCACGTGTCGTAAGAATGCCGCACGCCCAGTGAAAATGGTTCTATAAAGCGACCCAACAGGAACAAGAAGAAGAGGGGGTGGATCGACCAAGTAGAAGGTGACCTGCGGACCCTTCGCAGACTATGAGGCTATTTCTCCATGCCCGGAATTAAAAGTAAAAACTACCTGGCTTCCTGGCTCTTGATTCCTTCCTTTTGGTTCAATCTTTGAAAAAAAAATCTATGTTGGAATTCTCCTGATACCTTTGAACATCTTTACAGGAAGTACTCATGGAATTATTTTCAGATTTAATTGTAATACTCCATTTAGCATACTCCCGAAGGGTTCTCCGAAAGTTCCCATGAAATTATATTCCGGATTATTTTTCATCCTGAAACTTCATTAAATTATCACCAGAATTCCTTTGGAACTCTTCTTAGAATTTTCTCGGAGTCTTATACATATTTCCTTGGTAATTAACTTCACAACTTCGAATGAATATTCATTAAAATTTCTTTCGAATCCTATTTAGGGTTTACTTGGAATTCTAATAATAACTACCTAGAGCTTCTCAGGACTACCTTGAAAGCAGATTGCACTTGATTTTTCCTCACAATTCTTCACAGAACTTCTTTGGAATGAGATCCCTACAAATCATTATCCAATTTCATGAGCCTTGATCATCGAAAATTTTTACGAAATAGGTTTGTGAAAAATTCTCCAAGTTTAATATTGATGATTTTAATGTCTAGAATGTCTAAAAAATAATTAAAATTTAAAATTTGTAAAAATTATTCAGATCCCAAAACTAAAAAAAATTGACCTCTGAGTTTTTAAAACTTATTTCGTTACTGAAAATAAATCCCCTCAGAATCTATTACGCTCGATGAGGGAAAGAAAACAACGTTTTAATTGTCCACGTTATTTTCTTTCACTCATCGATCGTAATAGATTCTGAGGGGCAGGAGGATTCTTATTCTTATTCTTAAAAATCCTTCGTATGGGAATTTGAAATTTCCCTGAGAATTCCAGGAAAAATAAAACTCCCTGAGAAGTTCCAGAGAGTGGAATTGCTTTATTTATCCTTCTAATATTTGCGGATTATTCTTTTTTTTTCACCTAGCAACTTTTCGTCGCAAGTGATTAGAAATAATTTTCCGGAATGTAGCCTAAAAACCAGCCCGTCTAATAAAAGTTCGACCAAATGAGTGTTCGGCCTAATGACTATTCCGCCTAGTGACCATTTGGCCTACTGACCTTCGGCCTAATAAAACCATAATCCAATATAACCTCACTTGTTTATTTATGTATTTATTTATTTATTTATTCATATATTTATTTATTTATTTATTTATTTACTTATTCTGGAGGCGAACCAGCCCCAGGCTGAAAGCCTCCCTTATAAAGATAAATCAATCAATTATTTACTTATTTATTTATTTATTTATCGATTTAGGTTAGCGACTGAAAGTCAATTTTTATTTGTTATATGCGACAGTTAGAAGATACTGAGAGGTTAGCACATATCATCGGCAAGAGACGTGCGTGTGAGAAAATTTGCGAAAAAATCTAAGGGCACCGGTGGGATTCGAACCCACAATTCCCATTCAGTACACGGGTGCATTGCCAATTATACAACGGTGGACCTATGGTCTACGGATGTATTTGGCTAATGACATATGAGTTTCGAATCCGTTTCCCTCCCTAGTCATTTTGCGCAAGCGTTCTCAATACACAACAATCGTCTATTACCGACGATATGTGCTTGTACCGCATTTATTTATTTATTTATTTCGTCAAGCAAAAGTAGACTGCATACAATGGTCAAAATGTTTTACTTACACATAATGAATTATTTCTGTTATGTTTTAGTCGGGTTTTAATTTCTTTAATTTTTTGTTTCCCTTAATTCAAAACGCAATATCTCAGGAACCACGAAAATTAATTTTGTGTCGTTAAGTGTTTCAAATGTAAAAAATTATGGGGAACACGATGGTGCCATCAAATTGAAAATTAAATTATATTTATTTAGAGAAAATTGCATTTGAAGTTTTCAACCGTAAATTAAAAATATTTTGCAACACTGTATTGAAATAATAGTTGAATTTATATAGGCTTCTTGATTATTTCTTAATTGAATTTTGTTTAAGATGCTTGAATATTTATCTGTAGCTTCTCGTTCCGGATAAATTACCAAAAAAAAAATGTAGTACTTTCTTGAAAATCACTAAAAATTAAAAAAATAATCCCATTTACCGAGGGGTGCTCCGAGTAGCACAAAAATTTGGAGCTAAATAAACTTCCCCTCCAAATTTGATCTAAATCGGAAGAGGTTTGCAATTTTTCTCGGACACTTGGCGCGGAATGATCAATATGCGAGCTTAACAAATTTGACGGTAGTTGTTCCAACATAAAAATTCCAAACTACTGCTCTTCCAGAGCAAAACTGGAGATCATATTGAAATCAAAATTTGCTGTTATGATGTAACTTATTTTGAATACTCCTGAATAAACATCTCATTTTGGTTGACTAATTTGGACAATAGATGCTCTGAAACACAATGTAGCCACATGCCAAAATGGAGCTCTCAAGGAATTTATTTACTCCTTGACGATAATAGGTTAAGGTATTGCCGAAGCCGACATTTCCCCATACAATAATAAAACTGATATTGAACGTTGGCCGTAGTGCAGCAAACATAGGGTAGACAAGTCATGTACGATTTTGTAGTATTGTCTGAGATTTGTTCTATTGGAAGTAAGAAGTTGGGACCCCCTGGTCTTAGTGTTAGTCTATAGTAATACTGTGCCTTAATTGCAAATGCTTTCAGATGCCCTTACGTCAGTATACACACTTAGAAAAAATCACCGACTTCGGTAATTCATTTACCGAATTCTCAACAGCTGAACGGTCTTTAATGTTTTCGGTAATCGACAACATTACCGAAAAATCTGTAAACTGGATCAGCAAAATTAGCTGTCAAATTTACCGAACGATCGGTAAAGTTTACCGATGTGCATTGCTGGATTTGTAGTCGACTTTACCGGAGAACTGTAATTTTGAGGACGAAATGCAAATCGAAAAAGACAGGGAGATCTGTAATTTTTAAAAAAGGTAACCGACTCACTGTAATTTGCTTTAATATTGTTTCAAGGTGGCGGTCACTGCAACCCATGCAAATATTTGGCTGCAGTCGTTATCAATGTGTTAGTGTTGCAAATTGCTCCACCAATGAACAAAATCAAGTTTCGTCGGAAGGATTCGGTGCTACACTGAAAACAGGGAAGCATTGGATGAAGATTCCAAATGCTGTTTTCAGATCGTCGCCAACGGGAATGGAACTTGGACCGACAGAAAAAAAAAACAAGCAACAACATCGGCCATCTGTAATCGGTATTTATTATGACAACGAAAATTAATTACTTACGGAAAATATCAACGATTCGCTCATCTTGGTCTCATAATTTCTTATTTTTTTTATTTTTAATAGACACAAACGTTTTCAAAGTCGATCGAAAATCACAATATGGTGGATTTGACGTTTACCGAGACCGTTACCGAACTCAGTAATGGAACGCTTTGTTTACCGAAACTTCAGTAAATTATTTCACCAAAGTCAGTGATGAAGGTGATTTACAGACCTGCGGTAAAATTGTTTATCGTTTTCGTTAAATTAACATGAAATTACCGAAATTCGGTCATTTCATTTACAGTTTTCAGCAATAAAGCGAGAAAATACCGAAACATCTGTAATTTTTAGAATTACTGATCTAAGACGGTATTTTTTCTTACCGAACTCAGGGTCTCTGTTTAAATGTGTAGCCGTCGTTGAAACCTCCCATTGTTTTTCATAAACAAGCCCTCGTCACAGTGCGGCTGAATTCATTTTTATGCACGTCAACGAATTAAAACAGTATTCCAATCCGATTAATTCACCCCTGCGCCTTTGATAACATTGAGTTTATAGGGCAATTGCTGGTTGGTCCCACAACTGCAACAGCTTTCAGTACATACACAACAATAATATATATGCAAAAACAGCAACCACTACTATCATTATTATACTGATGCCAAACCGAGCAACGTGCACTTCAATCCAGTCAGTGTATTGGCAGAGCATCTAACAATGTGCACCATGGTTATCCAAAGGCCACAATGCCCGGCAACGTTTGGTCTTAATTGCCAAAACAATATTTTACCAACGGACCGACCGACCGACCGACAGGGCTGCGTTACGGATCTTCGGGAATCCCGTGCGTGGTGTTGCATACAACAACTATGCGAAACTTTTCCGCTCACTTTCTATACACTAGGATGTAGGATTTGCTGCGTTGAAGAAAATGCACAGCAACAAACGCTTTCCCAACAGCATACGGTGCTGGTATGGTGGTGAGTTGGATAAGGCACTGCTTTGCGGAGTACCAAAGTGCCCATTTATGCATCGAATAAACCACTCTCAATACGCGACATGTGTGCATAATGATTGTTTGCCAAACATTTCTCTCTCCTTCGGCTGTTGGACGACAAGACTGATTCAATGAATAGGAAAACTGCTAAATAGGTTCCCCTTTAGATATGGGCGATGGTCAGACGAAAGTTGTTTACTTATTGAAATTGTTGTCACGATTCTTGTTTTTCTTTTATTTGACGAGGGGAGGTTGTGGTAATCGATAACAAACTTTTTGTGTGATTTTGAGGTTCAGGTTCAAGTTCAATTGTGGTGAGCATGCTGTCATAAACCGTTCACTGACGCACACATTGAAACGATGTTTATTAGAAGTTAAAGTGTTTCGCTGTGAGATCCTTATTCTCGTAACCACTTCGAAACTTTAAGTGCACAAATTTCAGTTTCCTCGAAACAACATTGAAACTGTTACTTCACGTTTGCTGTACTTTAGCATACATGAAGTAGCAATTTCAGGTGAAATGGAGCATTAATTTCCGAGATTTGTGTAATTGAAAATTCGAAGTGGAAGTGCATGTGTAGCCTACGTGGCGGCCATTTGTGAACTCTACAAGGAATCACATTAACAAGCGTTTGTGTCGTACGTCGTACCTACTGAAGGTTCAAGATAGAAGAGATTTCCAAAAAGGGGGCTGGCAAAACCGGATAATGTTGCTAAATGCCCTAAGGCAGAAGCTAAATGGGTTGTTATACCCGTAACTAGACCTTTGTCGTGGAACAGTAATTAAGACTGAGCTTTTAAGTTGACGATGGAGCACATTGAAGAAAACTTGCAAAAGTAGATCCGAGCAATCGAAATTGTTTCTCGGCTGCCCACGAACCATGGCTTATAACCTTAATAAAAAAATACCATACCCGAAAGATAACCCAAATTATTGAACTATTACACAAATGGTTTGGATGATACCCTTCGTAAAGCAAAATAACCATATAAATTTTATTAGGGAATCCCTGCTAAACTTTTACTAGAATGGATATGAAACTTTACGTGAACGTTTGAGTGATAACGTTTTAACCTTATGATTTAGTTTTTTTTTGGAACTGATCCTTTTACCATTCAAAATTCTTGATTTCTCCATCCATTTTCGGAAAGGGAACTATATTAGAACTTTTCTATTTATGGTTTGAGAAGATTAATGGAAATGGGAATGGTAGTCAGTAAGGTCAAAACAAGGTTTTGTAATACTGTTCACTTTATGTGGAATACCTATATCACGAATTGGCATTTATTTTTTTGTGACATCATTTTTTTATTTTAAAGCTAATAATTCGCGTTATTAAGCGTTTGAGTTAGCGTTTTTTTTTTTCCTTTGGTTTGTTTTTTCCGTCGATCTTGTTTTCCGTGCTGAGCACCAATGCTATCGACGTGCCAGGAAGGCAGCTCCCACACTTGGACCCTACCTATCGACCCATCAACTCATGAACCGGGGACCAACGGCTTTACTTCCCATCCGAAGGAAGGCGTGATCAGAGATGTTATGCCTCAGAACATCCCGGCGGCGCTGACTGGGATTGAACCCAGGCCTGTTGGGGTGAGAGGTAATCACGCTTACCACTACACCACCGGCGCCGTTGAGTTAGCGTTATACTAGCGATTCTCAGGCAGACTACTTTCAGGAATAATGCTGGGGAGTAAACATTGATTCCAATCCAAACAAGAATTCCAGTAGCATGACTGAAACTATTCCCGGCCACGCCCATCTTTACCATAACTAGGGATAGGGAAGAAAATGTTGATGTATTACTTACTTAACGAGAGGCGACCGACTTAGCGACCCCTTCATAAGTACTACGGAGTTCGGAGTTTGTGTAGGGTAATCGGTTAGGATTCACCTCAAGTTGGCGATGCAATCATAACTATATATGGAAGAGATGAACCAGGCTCTGGCCTAATTTAACCATAAGTGTACATTGTTTATGTGTTGCTCATTTAATCTCTCGAAAGAAAATTTTCATTTCGTTTAGTGATTATGCATTTTAAATAGCTTGGTATTAAACCCACGATTTTTTCCTCAGTAAGCAAAATCGATCCCTCCAGGGTCATTGAGCATCTCTGAACTATAACGATCCACGACAAAATATGACTACGTTTTCGCCTGGTTTGTAACGAACGGCTGAAATTCACAATAATGCAAATAGTTTCCGAGGTTGATGGTTAATGTCAAATATACAAATGACGATGGCGATATATTGTGCTGTGGAAGAGCTTGGGGTTAAATCCATGATTTTCTGGTTAGTAAGCAAAATCGATCCCTTCAGGGTCATTGAGCATCTTGCAATCCACAGCGCTTCGCGTCAAAGTACGATTAAGTTCTATTTAGGTAAATATATGGCTGAATTATCTATTATTGAATTAAATTATCGTATTTTATGAAAGAAATACAATACAAACTACAGATTAAACGTGACTACAAAAACTTCATTATGATGGCTACCAAGCCTTTGGGGATTTTCCTTATTAGAGAGTTGTATAGATTTTTCTCCTTTAACTTACTTAAATCTTTGGTTTTCATTAGTTAGGTAGGTTCCGATTCAACACATTGTAGTTTCATTTTTATACCTATGATCTTGACTTTTTTTTACCTAGGGGATGAGTACTTAAGGGGGTTAGATTTTGATAAGTTCTTTAGTGGGAATGACACTGATGAAGACTGCACATTGTAGTCGAAATACGTATCTGTCATGGATACCAAAATTAATTAAGTGGAATTAAATGGAAGATAACCTTTTTTGCTGTTTTACAAAAATCCCTTAACCTATTCTCATAAATGTATTGCACACAACCATTCTTCATGATATAATATTTCTACCTATCTTTCTATTAGGCGTATGGACATGCGTTAGCTTCGAAACTTCTAACCAAACTGCAAATAATTTTGAATAAACAAAAATAAAATGCTAAAATCAAATTAAATTTCATGTAAAATTTACTAGAAGATCATTACGTTATTGGTGAAAAATGTCTAATAAGTCCTTCCAGTTCCTCTGAATACATAATAAATCTGATACTTATAATCAGAATTTCTCAGTCTGCATGAAGCAGCCGATTTCATCATGGAAGATCTAATAACAGCCAAGAATTAATCGTTTGAGGCATACTGAAGCATTATGAAGATGATATATTTCACTATGAGAAATCATCATAATTGCAAATATAAAAAGACTAAACATAACCCTTTGCGTCAGTACCGTCAACCTGCATGTCCATGGGGAGGGTAAGGCTTTTAATTCACGTTATATTCCACATAAAGTTAACAAATATTACAAAACTACAAATTGACCTTACTAACTATCATTACCATTAGCATTTAATTTCTCAAATCACAAATAAAAAGATCCTTATATAGTTCTCTTTTCCAAAATGTATGGGAAAATTCGCCATAATGATGACAGGCAACTGTACTCGAACAGTAGTGGTGTGGCTTCTTCACTACTTCTCTTGCTGGTGCATAGCCTTTCCTCCGGTCAGCATATAGTTCCATTCGCTTCGGGCATCTTTAGCGGCGATCCAATTGGCTGAATTGGTCTAAATTTTTGAAACAGATGCAGACCGAGCCCTTGCTCCGGTGGTCTACAGTTTGTTTTAGAAAGATAAAGATAAAAAACTAGTTATAAATTGTAATTTTTTAAGCTAGTTTAATTTTTGATCTTCTTAAAACTGAATTTCGGTCAAGGCAAACATTGTTCTAAACCGGCTTGACTGGAGCCCCACTAGAGGTTTTGTTTTGTTTTCTTTCGGTGTTGGGATTTTTTGAAGTAGGACGACGTCTTTCTTTTCTACACTGGGGGTACACTTTGTGAAAACCAAAAATAGAACATGAAACAAAAATTTGAAAGATTTTGAACATTAATAAATCAGCTGCTCCTGAACCAATTTCAGTAATTTTATCATCAATCGGTCAGAAATATTTCTACGCATCTATTCGATTGATGATTTCTAACGAAAAGCTATTGAAAAAGTGTTAATACAAATAAAAAGTGATAATTTTATCACTGTTAAACGCTCTTCCCAAACCCAGTCCTCATAATTGAGTACCACTTGGTTGCACATCATTCTGCTTTACCCTGAAAAGATATAACGCAGCGCTGCTGTATGGCAACATCCCATTTTCGCTTTGGACGGCGAACGACAACAAGCAACAAGTGAAATACGTAAATGTGTACACGTTGAAACTTAAATACCATAAAAAATACTTAATAATACATCAAAAATACTTTATACTAGAAAAATATATTTCATAATGAAATCAATACACTTTATTACCAAAATGCACAAAACATAAAAATTCATAAATAACAAAAAAAAATCAATATAGGTACAACTTTTCAAGAATCGAAAATACTTAAGTTACCAGCCCCTTGGATTCTCTTCATCAACTTTCTCTTTGAAATAAATACTACAAATTTGATACGTTTACAAATAAAAAACGGTAAGAGTTAAGATAATTGATGATTGATCAATTAAAAGAACTAAATGTTCACATTTGTTCCGTCCCCTACGCCAAGCTTCCGTTCGTGCCCCTAGGCACAGACCCTTCTACTTTTTCTACAAAACAATCAATTTTTTCCTCGATTTTCTCTGGAACGAGGGCAGTTCCATACAAATGAACATGCCCATGTTTCTCAGCAACCGATGCACCGAATTGGACAAACGCCAAATGAATGGTAGTACGGTTCCATTGAACGCCATTGAATACGTTTGAAATTGGTCAACCGGTTCTGGAGGTTGCAAACCATGAGACACATCAAATCACATGAATTCAAAAACAAAATCAACGGTAATGCGACAAAGTTCCCAGGACCACCTTCGCCACAGCCAGGCATGTTCACTGTGGGTAGTGAACACTTCCTGATTCGGTCCAAAACCCATCACGTGACACATAAAATCCCATTAGAATTCAAAAACAAGCTGAATGGTAGTCAAATATAGTTCCCAGGACCATGTTGGTCCCTTCCGGGTATATTCCGGGTACCTCCAGGTAAACGGCCAGATTTGATGCAAAAACCATCGTGAAACACAATTAATTACATTAGATTTCAAAAACAAGTTGAATGGAAGTAAAATATCGTGCCCAGGACCACCTTCCCAATTCCAGGCATGTTTCAGTTTCTTATTTTGTCCAAAACATGTGATATGACACATACAATCTCATAGAAATTTAAAAAAATAACAAGATCACATTGGCCACATCCAGGCATGTTCCGAGTACCCCCAGACAAGTGGCCAGTTTCTGACTTTGGACTCGGCGAGAAAAATTTCGCAATAAAATTAATTTTAGAAAATTTAGAAAAGAGTCAGAGGGTCAGATCTTTGTAATTGTTCAGTGTATAGGCTGTGCCAACTGCTAAGTTGGCTTATCTAGGGTCTAACCCCTTAGTCTATACACCTACTGTCCTTCCCGTTGCACTCGTCAGCTCGTGCGATACTCTAGACACACATGGGTGGTCCTTCCCTGGGTAGGCTCGTGTCCGTCCAGGTTCTGGTACATCAACTTATCTCTATGCATGGTAATAATATTTTGCAACTCGCCTTTTGATTAGAATGTCGATAATGCTGAAACTATATGAAGGTTAGTGAAATATTAGGTGTGTGCTGCGTTGGAGTAGTAATTGAAGGAAATGAGGTTCTGATGTGGCTTATTATAATAGGTAATTCTTAAATAGGTAAATCATGCAAGCACACACCTTTTACAAGTCTTATCCTACTTACCAGTTTTGTCCAGTATAAATTGGCTGTCTCCAACCGGCGTGATCCTTTCTAACTGCTTACTCTTTCCGATACATGTCTTATTTTCTTTTCTTGCTCATGCTTTCTCGCTATTTTTCCTTCTATTGAACATCTGACCGTGTTCCTATTTGTTCTCAGGCAGGTAATAATGGTACATGAGAGGAAGAAAGAAATAGAACAAGTTAAGTGTGGGTCATGGTGTTGTGTCCCTATTTTATTTGTCTCTATTCAGCTCTCAGATCGCCCCCTCCCCCTAAACTATTGTGGATGTAAAAGAGAACTCATATTTGGTAACCACTCGCGAGCTGCAATGCAAAAGACTGATCATGATTAATATAGTATAAATAATGAGAATTGAATGAAGAAAAGACGATCCCAAAAGAAAGTTCCCCAGCAATAAAACTATTACTCTGTGCTTACTCAGATTATTTCAAACTACATACTCAGAAACTATACCCGATCTCAACAAACTCTACCGAAATCAGAACAGCTGAACTACTCGGTAAGATTTTGGCATTTCTATTTAATTGTATTAAGCTACTTTATATCGAGCTTTTTCCCTAACCCACTTACTTGGCTAGACTTCAGCATCAACCGGTGGGCAGTGCACTTCACACTCCAAGTTCCCTTTGTTTCAAATTCATCGCCAATTTTATACTTTGCCCATTGAGTGTTGTGACCGAGCGCGAACTTGAGGTTATTAGACTATTAAATAATCTAGGTCCCTTTTAGGATTACATATCAAAAAATTAATTTAGGCAAATGTCCACCGAAAATAAATAAAACTACTTTATGACTTACAGTGCAATGAATGAGCGTTTGTTTCGGGATCATTTTAGTGTTAGAGTTATGTTAGTTTGATCCGTAATTAGCCCTGCCGGCTTCTCCAACATTAGTTGCAGGCAGTGGTTGTTAGATCAGGCGACACAGTAACTACTACTTTGTTAGATATATGATTCGTCAAGTTTATACAACTCAATGTTTCAATTGAGGTAACCTATTTATCTTATAATTACAAAAGCAAACTTAAAATTACAATTATATGCAAATGCAAAATAAAACTTGACAAATCATCGTTAATCCCCTTATTCTTGGGCAGGGCCTGATGCTGTGAATCTTATTTTGATCAGTGAACGAGCACCATATGGTACATTCTCTCACTATGAGCCTGTCATTTCTAGCCTATCTGAACTATTTAATAAATTGAAACCATAACATGTTACGGGCCCTCCGTATCCTATTTCTGTCTTATCTCAAATACCAAATGCCAATGGTTTGAATGTACAATATATAAATTGAAAATGACGTTCAATCAAATAACCCATACCCCACTCACTTGGTCAGGCTTCAGAATCGTCCAGTGGGCAGTGCGCTCTACACTCCAAGTTCCCTTTCTTTCAAATTCACCACAAATTTGATATTGTTTTTTTTTTGTTTTTTTTTTATGCAGGGTTGAATCTCCCCTGAGAAGATAACTCTTGGCCCTTGCCCTCCCCGGAACCACCCGAAAGCATTTTATCATGGGAGGGGGCCGGTTGTGCTATGGCGCATCACACTAGTGGTGTGTCACAGGCGTGACACTCGCTACTGAACAGTGAGCAGCTGTGCAGGGCCTTCCTCTTATTGTTCGCCTGAGTTCTAGAGCAGACGTGATAGCCAGCCAACTGTCCACGGCAGCACAGGACAGATGTGACCGCTTACCAGCTGCGTGTACTTAGCACTCTAAGAACCCGGTGTCACTCCTGCATTTGCACAACGAGGCTTTGTGCAGGGCTTATCGATATCCTGGGACGAGCTGGATAGGGCTCCAGCGTCCTTACTCTGCTGTAATTTGTGTAGCCGCAATATCTCTCCCTTGGGTTCCATAATGAACGTTTCCAGGGCACACCACGAGGAGGTGAACTACTTCATGCCCCACCTCTTTGAGTGTTGATTAATCACAATGTAACATTGTGATAGAGCACGGACTTGAGGATACTAGAGTATTAAATAAACTACGTCCTATTTAGGATTATATCTGAAAAATCCAAATCTGGCCAACGCCCACCAGTCAGAGGGTCAGATCTTACCATAAAATCCATATTTAATAGAACCTTTGTTACACAGTATAATATCTTTTTTGATATTATTCCTAGATAGAAGACGCAGTGCATGCGGTGTTTTTGTTTTGATTCGATGGATCTAGTTCATGAACATTACGAGCTATAAGTCAATTAAACATGACTAATCCCAGGGAATACCTTTTAGATGTCATGCTTTTTCAAGATTTACATACCTGGCAGGATCGCCAATGTGATATCCTGCTTACTTTAAATGAAAACAACGTTTATGTTTTACTTCTAAGATGTGATGGACTTTCGTGTCTGCTTTAAAATCGCGTTAGAAGGTGTGATAAGAAGAGCTGGGATAGACACGAGTGGAACGATTTTCAGGAAGTCAAGCCAGCTTCTTGGCTTCACCGATGGTGAAAACGTACATCAGGTATTCGGAGGTTTGTTATAAAGAAAGTTGAAAACACTTGTTTATGACATCTCATAAATTGATACAACTGAAAATGTGCAGGTTGTTTTATAAGGAGTTGAAAATACTTTAAAATAACACTCGTCAATTAGATGTACGCTTTGCTGCTAACAAAACATCTTTATGACGGATCTAAAGCGTGTTGAACGAGAATATAATTTTCATGCCATTGGCAAGAACATGATAGATACTTATAACAAACCTCTCATCAAGCGGAGTTGGTCTAGTTAGGAAGTAATAAGTCTACCACGCCAAGGACCAGTGATCAAATCCCATGCTCAAGTTTTTTTTTAATTGTTTTTTTTGCCACTGGTTTTTATGGTGTTTCCAAAATATGTTATAAGACCAGTATTATGTTGTATAAGCTCCACGCTTTTAAGGTTACATAAATGTATTAAATGACGTATATTATTTTCAACTTCTTTATGACAAGCCGTGTTGCTTGGGATTAGAGCCATTTCCCCTACCTGATGACAATCGCCAACTGCTCGTGGTGGCCACAATCGCTCGTCTCATCTGCAATGATTGCCACTGGTTTTCCTCGCAAGGTTTCAAACCTTCCGCCAAATGTTTTTCCAGCACAGGATCGTAGTTAGCCAACACCACCTTCCGAATGTCCACGAGGCCACCTTTGCAAAGTATGCGCACAATATCGATGAAACGTTCCATTATATAGCGATTTGTAGCCGCTTTACCTCACTAGCAGCAATCATAGCTGTTTTTTGGTGGTCCAGTTCATCGTCGATACTCTTCCTGGGTTTGAAATTTTTCCACGCTTTCATACTACCAATCATTGCGATTGTGTTTGCTCAGCAACTCGGTCGTTTTCTTCCAATTTCTGAACCCTGTAGGAATCGTTGTAATAATGTTTTGCGTCACGATCTTCTTTACAGGTTAAAAATATAAACCAAAGAAAATATATTCTTAAAGGTACTGATATCATCTTTTATTCAGTTACCATTCTTAAATCTTGTGCAGTACAGTTTTGTATATTTTGAAGGCATCGTTACAGTTTATTTTTGACTATTTCAAGGTTTTGTAAGCCGTTATATGCTGTTGTAGTTACACTTTACTATTACCGTTGTGAGTACGTTGAATTTGGTCATTTTCAGCGAAAATTTTAGCCTTGATTTTTTTCAAATGTTGACCTAAATGCCAAGCCTAATAAGATCATTAAAAAGATTTAAAAATATGTAACGATTGGAACAAATGCGCACAAAACTATTTTGACAAGCGAGTACAGGATTGTTACCGGAATGACGACTTGTGCGAAGGATTGAGCATGTCAACCCTGACCCAAAGTACCGCCAGTCGGGATGATAGGAAATGATGCCGAACATTTAACATGTTTTAAAGATGATATAAACAACAAACCCGAATTTATTGCAGCGCACATCAACAGCTGTAACTTTTTAACCACGGTAACAAATGACTTGAAATTTTCAGAGACGTTTCTTAGACGAATTTTAAGTACGACAACAATAGACCAAGGTTCAATGGCAAACTAATACCAACTTTTCAATTAGGGAATCCAAAAGCTGTCTTTAAACTTTGTACAGTTGCAAAAAATCCATCCTCAGAATTCCTTGCGGTTCTTTTCAAAATTTTTAGAACTCTATGAGCTCTTTTAAAATTCTTCTCAGAAGTCCACTGGAATTATTTTTAGAACTCTTCTTGAGATTTACTCAGAACATCTTGGAACTGAAATTCCCCTAAAGTTTCAGAAGAATTTCCTCTGGATTCTCCAGAAATTCCCAGAATTAGCTTGAAATTATCCTAGGAATTCCCTTGGCATTTTCCTCAACATCCCTTTGGAATTTCATTCAAAATTTGATTCTCTCGGTATTCTTTTCGAAATTATCTTGGAGCTATCTGCAGGATTCACTAGAAATTATTCGCAGAATTTTCTTGGAATACTCCCCAGAATTCAATATCCTTGAGGTTTTTCTCGAATTTTTTTAGAACTCCACTGGAATAATATTAAGAACTCTTCATATTTTTTCTCAGAACACCTTGGGACTGAAATTCCTGTAGAGTCTCAGATATTTTTTCCGTAATGAGCTTGAAATTATCCTCGGAATACGCTTGAAATTTTACTCTTTGTCCTTTGGAATTTCACTCAAAATTTGATTTTCTCGGTATTCTTTTCGAAATTATCTTGGAACTATCGGCAGGATGCACTAGAAATTTTTCGCAGAATTTTCTTTGAATTCTTCCCAGATATATTTTGGAACTGTCCTAAGAATTCAATATCCTTGAGGTTCTTCTCAGAATAAAGTAGAACTTTTTTTTTCTTAGAATACCTTGGAACTGAAATTCCCCTTAAGTTTCAGAAGAATCTCCTCTGTATTCTCCAAAAATTCTTCCCAGAATGTGCTGGAAATTATCCTAGGAATTCCTTTGAAAATTTTCCGCAACATCCCTTTGGAATTCCATAAAATATATGATTCTCTCGATATTCTTTTCGAAATTATCTTGGAACTATCTGCAGGATTCACTAGAAAGTATTCGCAGAATTTTCATGGAATCATCCCCAGAAATCTTTTCTTTTGGAACTGTCCTCATAATTTTATACCCTTGAGGTTCTTTCACCAAAACGTTGTAGTTTTTTCTACCAGAAATGTTCAGTAAAGCTTGCTCCTCCATTCACCAGAACTCTGCAATTTTTACATCAGAAGTTTTCAATTCAGCTTGCCCCTCCATGCAGCAGATTGTTGCAAATCTTACACCAGAAATTTTCAATACATACTTGCTCCCAGAAAATTTCAATTAACCAGAACGGTGCGAATTTTCTACCGTTAATGCTCAATAAAAATTGCTTCTCCAATCTTCTGATCGGTGCAGATTTCCTTTTTCCCATTTATACCAGACATTTTTATTAACTTGATTCTCCTATCATCAGAATGTTGCAGGTTTTGCACCAAATAAAGCTTTCCCCTATTTTCAGTTTTTTCATCATAAATGTTCAGTAAAGCAGCTTTCTTCCAATCATCAGAATGGTGCAAATTTTACACCAGAAATTATTATTAAAGTTTGTTTCTCTATTCAGCAGAAGGATGCAAATTTAAAACCAAAACTTTTCCGAAAAACTTGCCCATCCGTTCGTTCACCAGAACGGTGCAGATTTTCCACTTGAAACTTTCAATATAGATTAATTTTAAATAAAACTTTTGCCTTCATTTTCCAGTCCAGTGCAAGTTTTCCACCAGAAATTTTCTGTTCATTTAAATTATCAGAGCGATGCAAATTTTGCACCAGAAATTTTCAATAAAGAATGCTTCTCCATTCACCAGAACGGTGCACCAAAAATTGTCAGTGAAGTTTGTTTCACCATGCAGTTTTGTGGTGCAATTTTTAGGCTTTGCCTTTTCATGTAATTTTTCACCATAAATTTTCAATGAAGCTTGCATTCATCAGAACGATGCAAATTATGCACTAGAAAAATGAATAAAACTTGCTTCTAAATTCACCACGTTGCAAACTTTCCACCAGAAATTTTCAGTTAAATTTGCACCTCCAAATTTTTAGCGAGATTCGATTTTTCCACCAGAGTTATTAATTTTGATTAGTCCCTCCATGTATCACCTTGATTTCTTTGATTTACCACCACGAAGGTGAGTTTTTTCAACCATAAATTCACCCTCTTCTTTTAACCCTTCATGAACATCCTTGAAAAAAAAATTTACACTTGAATTTTGTGTAATTTTTTGACCAAAAAATGCAATTTTTTTACCAAAAAATTTCATTGAAGTTTGTCCCTTCATGCACCTTTGTGGTGCAATTTCCAGGCACCATCTCAAAGGCATTGACGCAATTAAAGGTTTTCAGTGCCCTTATATTATGAAATGAAGTTATTTTACCTTCAAATCAAGTTATCAAGAAAGCAAATTTTTTATATCATAATTTTGTAAATGTGGAAAAATCTTATTTATAAAAGGAGGGGCAATTGCCCCCAGCTTGCCCCACCCTGTGCACGCCAGTGATGTATATACAAATATTCAAAAAGCTTGTTACATTTACCAATATATTCATACAAAAATTTGAGAAATGTTGTCAAAAATATTAATGACATAAAGTTATCAATCTTCAATTATTGAAGAAATTGAAATTGAATACGATTATTGTGAATATGTGTCACGTCCGCTTTAGATGCTTAGCCCAAGGTTATGCAATTTTTTTCAGTTTATGCACGGGTGCAAGCAATTTCTAAGCAACCCAAATTTAGTAGGATCTAGTCATATCCACCAAAATTGAGTAAACAAAGTTTGGACTGACAAGATGACGAATGAACAACATCTACCTGTATCCGTATGTTAATTTGTTATCTTGTCAGTTACAATCTTGTTTGCTCAATATTGGGTAGCCCTATTTCTAATGGAAATGAGTAGATCTTAGTGAATATTTAGAATTAACGTGTGCAGAAAAGTGGAAACACTCGCTGCACACGGCCAGCGAGATCAACCCAAATTTGATTTTCCTTTACTTATAAAAACGCAAAAAGTGCAGGAATTCAGCAATGAGTAAATTGCCTTCAGGTTTTTCCAGCTTTTTCACGCATTTGCAAGGTAAAAATTTCAGAATATGGTAACAGTGACTATTGGATTTTCTAGACTGAATAAAATTTCCGTATTTTTTTTTTATTATTTTCCTAAACTACTGGTTTAAGGTTTTAAAACATGGGGATAATTTACTAATCGCTGAATTCCTGCACTTGTTGCGATTAATTTGGGTTGATCTCATCGGCCGTGCACAAATTTAAAGGGACCAAATTCAACTGGTCTAATTGGAATACATTGTAAAGTATGAAAACTCTTGGCATCAACACACTACAAATGCGTACGATTTCTTCTTCAGTTGATAACGCCCAAACTAAACAATAAGCCTTCCCCTGAAAAAAAAACGGGGTTATACGACACGCACGTATCAACCATATTGATCGGATAAGCCATCTTGAAAAAAGCTTGCCTAGATGAAACGCACCCACAGATGTACATACAGACATCAGCAAATTTCATCTTGCCGGGTCGATTTTTCATATTCAATTTGATTCTACGATGTCGTAATCACTGCTGTAAACTGCTGAGTCAGATCGAGCAGAGTTCTATCGATTGGGAATGTTTTATACAGGAGAGATAGCTTGTGTGAATGGCTATCGGTCACAGACGGCAAGACGTGTGAAATCCGATTCTAATACCTATGTTCAAGGCTTTTTTGTTAAAGCTACACATCTCTCCCGGAGACAGCATTTGGATGTCAATTTCGCGGGAATCGCCCTGATAAAAACTGTGTACAAACGCGCAGGAGATTAAATCATGGCTGACCCCGAAATCAGGGAGTGAGTTGGTTTTAACTCGGATTCTGACGCTTCAAATAGAACGGCCAAAAATGAACCAACCGGTGCATACGCACACAGTTTAATCTATTTTGTCTTTGAGCTGGATCAAATGTGACATAAATTTGGATATAGGTCAGACCACCGGTAAAGATTGCCTTCGTGATGAACGATATGAACACATCCGAAGTTCGAATGGAAATGCGGCTTCGGTTTGTTTCGTTTGGTACCAACTATTTAACGTCTCTGTTACGAATGACACCCATCATTTCAGCTAAAATAATGTTTTTCGGATAAATAAAACCAAAAGATGGTATGATGGCATGTTTTACTTGTAACTTACAAGAAAAGGTTACAAAGTATGCGTTTGAAACATAAAACCTGTAAATTTTACTTTCTATGAGTCACAATAAGCAATTTTCTGATCGCTGAGTGAGTGAGTGAGTGTGTGAAAAATCGCTGATTGTGACTCTGATGAAGTGAAATAAACAGGTTTAATGTGTCAAACACATTCTTTGCAACCTCTTCCTGTATCGTACCAATACAAAATATGATCATGGCATCTAATTATTTCATAATTTAAAAAAAAAAAACATTCTTTTAGCTGAAATGAGTTCTTAATGGATTCACTGAAACTAAGACCTGGTTCAATTTACCTATCTATAAAACCGGCAGTGAAAACGTAGGTTCAGAATGGATCCTCAGTGCTGGTGTCACAAACTGGATAGGAGGAAAATTACTGGATGAGCGCCAAGTTTCGTAGAACTTTTCATTCTGAACTTTTGTTAACACTCTGTATAATCAGCATACAGAAACATCTGTAAACACTGATTCACAAATATTGCACTTTACTTTCTTCTCCATATTTTACAAACATTTTCGACTCTACCGACGAGCCAAACGAAACGCGCTTTGAAAATGGCAAATACCCAGTGTATTAAAAAAATAACAACTAGATATTGAACAACGCGGAGTTTTTTTTTTTCTTGTTTTTTTTACGCTCTAGATCATATTCATTGTTTTTAGCAGTGCATATTTATGAACCATGACCATATTCTGGCTAATTTTAAACATTCTTCTGATTTATCAAAAATTAAGTTTTTAAACCACTTGCAAAACCCATAAGCACATCTTAAAAGAAAAAGTGTAACGACTATTAGTGCTTCTATAAAAGTAGACGACCCTATTTGGATGCTATTTGCAAAAAAAAAAAAAATCTACGGACCCTAGTGATTACCACTACAATACAAGATTTGAAATTCATCAAGAAATGGCTAAGCGATATCATTGCAAACTTGTCGTTACACGTTTTTTGGAGGCATCGTGTTCGGAGTGGCGAGACTCTAGGATTTAAAAAAAAAACCCTGATGTGTTGGAAAATTTCGTGATAATTCCAGGTTTTCCATGTTTTTGTTCAGATAGTTGCCGCCCTGCGTGCCAAAATATATAAACATACAAGAGGTACTGCATGGAACACCTAGATCAAGATTAATGTAATTGAAGCAGATATGTGAATAAAGCCTTGGTATCCGAAACATTTTGTCTTCATTAAAATCGTTGGACCTGCGAACAAAGCACTGAAATATCGAGGAAGCTCTCTCTTGTGTGAAGAGTATTGACCTTTCACCAATTGAAGCACATTCAAGCCATTCAGTTCGAATTCCTTGTGCCTCCGAAAGACGTTGGTAAGCTTAGCTTTGCGAACGGTCGTTGGTCGCTCGTATTCGAAGCGATTCGAGCGGAAAAAGCTCATTACGGAAGTAAAAAGAAATAAAGTTATCCTGCTGCCTTGGTGCCACACACAGGCCCGACATAATCGCACTGTCGGTGGCTTACCAGTGTCGCCACATGAATGCAGCACCGTGCAGACAAACACCCCAACCAAGCCACATTATACTTCTCGAGCAGGCTCAGAATATCCCCACAGAAAAGGAAAGATAATTGCGTCTGGAGCACTGAGTGTCACTTGCTTTAGATATATACCACTTATCTGGAAGGGGCCTTTTCCTTGCCTCACCTCCCTGACTCCTTACCAGCTCAACGTAATTATACTGTGTATCCACTTGGAGAGATCTAGGTTACTTGCAGGAATTTGATTCAAAGTGTACCGAGAAAGAATAAGAGCGAATAGATTGTCTGGGTCGGGATGGCATAAGTGTCATAAATGAACATATTTCTCGTTTAAAGTGGCACTTCCCATGCTTTAAAACCTGGTTGAAGCATGATTATATCCTTTTACTTCGGAATGAGGTTAAAGCCATTTGAAGAATGTCTGTCTTAATTGCTCTTCTACTGAAGTACAATCATCTAGAGTCCTATAACTCTAAACAAAACAAAACTCACCGGTTTGCCGTAACTTTGCCACTCGAGATCCCTGAAAATCTCTGCGATAATGCTTTCAAACTTTTCTCCTGCAAGTCCATGCAAAAGTTGGAGCAATTTGCATAAATTAACCCCCAAAGCATTCACGTTGCATTCACAATATCGAAATTACAAAAACGGTTCCGACGTTGATCCTGGGACTTGGAGAACTTCACCGACCACGCCGCGTCCCACGTCCGTCAGTCAGAGTGCTCCTCACACAAATTCCCGCCACCACACCGCAACTGAAAAATTTCAACAATAAACTTGAACGACTTCTGTTCACTTTGCTCGCCCAGAAAGTTGTGTAAACCGGGAAGACATTCCAATGCTGAAACCACAATCATAACAGCTTTCAGCTAGAGGGTGCGCGGGAGCGGGATAACTTGGAAGTAGAACTTTTACGACCGGATTGTTGTACCCGGTATTGTTGTGTATGAAATTTTAGGGAAAACTATACGAAAACACTCGTTCCGTTGCTGTGACTTTCGGCTGTGACGTTTGTTCCTATTTGGAAGTTGGGGGCGGAGGGTGAAAGTAACTTCTGCTAACAACCTCGAATGAGGCTGAAGAAATGCATTGAGTGGAACTGCATCACGTAAAACTCTAACTTTCATTTCAGTTCAAAACGGAAGCAATTGCTTATGCCATTTTTTTCAAAGTCAAGCATACGAAATGCTAAATTAATAAATTTCTGTACCGTACGGGACCAAAATCTGAAGGACTCATACAAAATTTATTCTTTTTCCATGGAATCAATTATTTGATTCAATTAATTGTTTGATTTTTTGATTTTTTTAAGAAGTGAACTTAGCGCATATTTTTTGGAAACAGCTTTTACATTGCTATTTTTATTGATTTTGACAGTGCATCATACGGTCAGAATAACTTCCAAAGAAATTAGATGTAACGACGAGAAAACTTTTTTAAATCTTTTTTATAGTGATTTTTAAGCTGGTAAGCTGGCTCGTCTCTTGACGGCGAAACTGTTTCTCGCTATTTAATTTGAATTGAAATCTTAAGCTTTACAAGAACAACATCTCTCAACAGTGCTGCAGCCAGGATTTATATCTAAAGGGTGAACACGAAACTATTGCGACACATTCAACAGGGCATAACTTTTTTACCATTGGGTAAAAATCAACCAAATTTTGCACACTTTCTCATTGATGGGTATTGTGTACATGCTGTCAAACTCGAAGTCGTGTTTTTCGATTCAACGAAAATGGAGGTGAACCAACGCGAGTTGAGAGAACAAATTCTTTCCAAACACCTGGAATTTCCTGACCTGTCGCACCGGCAGTTGGGAAAAATGTTGAACATTCACCATTCAACCGTCTCCAGAGTGTTGAAGCGGTTCCAGGAGCGGTTGACGTTGGACTACGGCAAAGGAGCTGGAAGAAAACCGGGACCGGAGAACAAAAAGACGGAGGGAAAGGTGAAGCGGATGATTAAAGCAAATCCCAACGTCTCAAGCCGTGATTTGGCTAAAAAGATCGGCATGTCGCAGAGCTACGTACAGAATGCAAAGAAGAGAGCTGGACTACATACATACAAGGTACAGAACTTCCCAAACCGCGATGAGCGGCAACAATCGACGGCTAAAACTCGGGCACGGAAGCTCTACGAGAAGATGCTGACAAAATATGGCTGCTGTGTGATGGACGACGAAACGTATATAAAAGCCGATTTTAGGCAAATTCCGGGGTCGGAGTTTTTCACCGGCAAGAGCAAGTTCGATGTGGACGACAAATTTAAGAAGAAGAAAATGTCGAAGTTCGCCTCCAAATATCTCATTTGGCAGGCCATCTGCTCTTGCGGACTGAGGAGTGAGCTTTTCGTGACAAAGGGCACAGTAAATGGCGAGATCTACAAATCTGAGTGCCTCCAGAAGCGCCTTTTGCCGTTCTTGCAGCAGCACGACGATTTGGCATCATGCCACTATTCTAAAAGTGTCCTGGAGTGGTATGAGGCCAATTCTGTCCATTTTGTTCCAAAGGACATGAATCCGCCAAACTGTCCGGAGCTGCGCCCGGTGGAGCAGTACTGGACAATAATGAAGCGGGAACTTCGGAAGAGCAAGAAGACAGTCAAAAACGAGAAGGACATGTTAAGAAAATGGAAAAAAAAAACTGAGAAACTGGTACCGGATGACACTGTAAAGACTTTGATGGAGGGCATCAAGTGAAAATGCGTTCAATTTTACACTCAAGGCTCCATCGATTAACTTTTCTTTTGATTTTTGAAGTAAATATATGTATAAAACTACCCTAAAATTTTGGTTTGATTCTAAACATTATAAGAAAATTGGCATGACATTTTCGGTGTCGCAATAATTTCGTGTTCGCCCTTTATTATAAAACTCTATTTTTATTGAAATACCAGTGACATTAGGTTCCTTCAAAAATCACGTTTCCCAATTTCAAGGAGCTAGTTTGATTTCCTCAGGACTTCTGTGTGATCTTAGAAGGAGCTTTCAAAAAAAAATTCAAATAAATCTTCAGGTGTCAGACAGAAGCAACATTTAGAGCAAGTACGAAAAAAAAACTTCAAGAAGATTGCGATAGAAACCGGATAAACTTCCAGTAGAAGTTGCAGGAATCTTCCTGTGGAAGTAAGAAAATAACTGGAACTAGCTTCCACGGAAAGAAGGAAGAAAGTTGCGAGGAAAATTCCAAGAAAAATCAGAATAAAATGACAGGATTAGTCTTAAGACACTTTCAGAAAAAAATAAAGAGAAAAAGTAGAAAGGTCTGTGTCTAGGAGCACGAACGGAAGCTTGACGTAGGACCGCTAGTGGACGGAACAAATATGTTGAGCATTTAGTTCTTTTAATTGATCGATTATCTATTATCTGAATTCTTTCCGTTTTTCAAATTGTGGCCTGCGAAGGTAACTACGTCTTTGTCGACTATATTGGGGTACAAATCAAAAAATATGTATGGTGAAATAGTGTTAGATTTTGAACGATTATAACTTTGTCGTTTTGATGAAATTAAAATCCAAATACGCCAATCGATAGGATATTACTTTACGGATCTGCTAAAATAAAAAGTTTTCAAATAATAAAAAAGTTTTGAAAAATGTGCGAATTATAATTTTTTCAATGTTTTCTGAAATAAACGTTTTCCCCAAACCCAGTCATCATAATCGAGTATCAATTGGCTGCACATCGTTCTGTTTGAACCTAAAAATATATAAAACTGCGCTGCTGTCGTGCTCCTGCTCATTACCGCTTTAGATGGCGTGGCATTGGGTCCTGCAAGCAGGAGCAAATTAGCAGTTAATGTGGTGTTTACATCTATGTGAATTTGCTAGCGCTAGTGTACTAGCACTGTGTAAAAAGTAGCCAGCATAATGTGAGCAGGGCATCAGAGTCTACCAGCATGTTAGTACACTAGCGCTCGCAAATAAGCACAGATGTAAACATCCCTAGAAGTGGATCACGGCATGATCACCTTGACAACCCGCGATGGGGTCGAAGGGGACTGGCTTCAACTAGATCGAAACGTGGAAATTATTTGAACAAAACACCCTTTCCCCCTCCCTAGCATCCCATACACTGCCTGAAAGAAAACAAATTATAATTAAGTAAAACTAATTCCATTAATGTTTTACCCACTTCTGCCCAGAGAGCCAAAACATTCAAATTAGAGAACAAATTCGCTCGCGATGATGATTGTGATTTATCAACAACTGACTGTAAAACATATCTGGTCCCTCTATACATGGAATTCGATTAACATCCGAAGTCCATCCTTTTTTACATATTCTGCACAAAAGATACTTTCTGCCCCGCCGCATTCATAAAAAAAACCCGAATTTATCCACCTATGGTGTGATCAGACCCTTCTTACTTATTCAAGTTTATTTATTTTATTGTCATTATCAGTGACCAAGCCCCCCACCCCCGTGTCATCCAGTGACGCTACGCCACTGCCTGGGGGTACCCGGAATATATCCGGGTGTAGTCTATTTGGTGAGGCTACCAATCACCTTATCATCGTATTTTAATGTGATTTAATGGGTTTTAATTCAATTCATATTCAAGCAACTTCCCCGGGGTACCCGGAACATGTCCAAGTGTGTCAAATGTGGTCTGGAACACTTAACACGACTTGCATTAATCTTATTTTTGAATTCTGTAGTAATTTGATGTGTCGCATGATGGTTTTGATACGTTTTCCGTTAAATCCAGCGTGAAGGCCCATATTCACCGGATCTTATTCCGGTCATATCTCCGGAACCGGTTCACCGATTACAAAACCGTTCAATACCGTTCAATGGGACCCCAAGACCTATCATTTGGCGCCAAGTTTGTCCAAATCGGTTGAGCGGTTGCTGAGAAACGTGAGCGCATTCATTTCGTTACATACACACACACATACACACATACACACGTACACACACACACACGCACACACACACACACACACAGACATGTTCCGATCTCGTCGAGCTGAGTCGAATGGTATATGACACTCGGATCGATAGTCGGTTTTTCAAGTGATATCTATACCTTTCTTTGTAAGAAGGGTAAAAACGACGGGAAATTCTGTCAGGGGCGGAGCATGAGCATGAGCATGATTGACCGCCCACGGTTGCTACTCTGTTATTGCCAGACCAGCTGTAATAACACAGAGAACCAATAGACGATGCTAGGGACTAGCAATCATCCTTAATGTGTAAAAACTGGTGATCTTAAATTAGGCAATACCAGCGCCGGCCGTGCCCGCACACAGGTCAAGAAAGGAAGGGGTAGGAATGTGTTGACGTGACACTCGCTTTGATGGAAGCCGAGAACACATCTGCACTTCCACGAGGAATCACTGGGATATTGGGTAATAGGGTTGGGTTTGCAGCAGGGTTCGTTTCGGTAAACGATAAGCTGAATTGATGTCCTAACAATCATATAACGCGAAGTAGCTTGGGATTGAACCCACGGTCTTCTGCTCAGTAAGCAAAAACGTTTGCCACTAGGCAGACGAGCTCCTTTTTAATCATCGAGTTGCTGTTATCACCATGTAGTCATGTTACCAAATAAAATGATTGACGAATCTTGAATGTGGATGGGCTTGAGATTAGACTCATGATGTTCTGCTCAGTAAGCAAAACCGGTTGTTTTAAGGCCATCGAGCCCCTCATATCACATTATAGCGTTACTCAAGCTTTATAACTATTCAGACCCGGCACCGACGACAACGAAAAGTTTTACAAAATACACGATAAACAAGCGATCTTACCATACATTTTTAATATGAAAGGATCTGGGACCGCGTTTTTCTGTTCAGTAAGCAAGCCACTGCAACCGACGATCTTTGAAATCCTAAAACTAAAAGCTACGAAAGATTACTTAGGCCTTCATTAAGATCCACTTTCACGCGACGTTCAATGTTTCGATTTTCTCTTTACGCATGGTTCAGACAATCATAACAAGCTATGACCGACGTGACGATTGTTTAAGACCTGGTTGAACAAGCTATTCAAATGAAATTACGTTCTCGAATTTCACTTGGCATGTAATGAACAACAGAAATACGCGATAATTCATATTTTCAGCGGTTGGTGGTTAATTTTAAATATACTAACGGTACTGCCTACGACTACGACGGCGATTACGACAGCGACTACGACGGCGCCTACGACAACGACAACAGCGTATTTGTAGCTTACCATTTGTCAAGGATAAACACCTTTGCCCGGCACCTCCACTGGTTCTTCATGTCCGCTATCTGTCACTGTTTGCAAAATATCTAATAGCAATTACCTTTGTTGTAATACTTCCTGTATTGCCATGGTCATCTGGGAGGAGGGTCGCATCTAGTGCTTTCCCCAGGAACCGTTCACGGCCACCAGCTACTGCCCGTCCAGTCTTGGGCGTATCCAGCGAGGCATCCTTAAGATTACTTACAATCTCCGACACTCAATGCAGCTAGTAACAAAAAAAAAACACACCCGTGCAAATAAACGGATCAAATAAACGTCACTCTCGCAAAAGCACACCCGTCGTCGCCGAACGGCAAAAATAAAGGAATCGGTGGGCAATTTTGTGATACGGATTTCCAAAATCAACCGGGAATGCACGAATTTCACCACAACCAACTACGAAACACGTTCAGAAGCACTTTTGGTTCACTTTCGTTCGAAAACACTTAGTTTTTTATTTCAAAATAGTTGCGAGTGAACCAACATCATCAGCGCGTAAATAAACTAAAATTAAAATTATCGCTCGCGATGCCACAAATTTCTGGACTGGGAGAAAAAATCAAACAACGCAGATAGCGTCAAATCTTCTGTTGCTTGCAAACATGATGAATTATGTTTTCTTTCTCGATTCTAAAACTTCTCGGAAAGCGAGAAAACCACCACTCACACACGTATAACCGTCCGGGAGGCAGAGTGCCAGCGATAATCCGGAAAATGCAGCCGAAAACTATAAAAGCGAATGCACGCACAAAACAGAGAACAAACTTAAGACACAACCGTATCCAAAGGCGTTTGAAACTCGACCCGGCGGGAAATTCTGTCAGGGGCGGAGCTTATAAAGTATTTTTGAGCAGAATATGTAAAACAGGATGGACTTCGAATGTTAATCTACTTGCATACAACAGGTACCAGATATGTTTTACAGTCAGTTGGATGCGAAGGATCTTCAAGCAGACGGTTCTCCGAAACGACCGGTTTGTTTACAATTTCCTATGCGCGCATCATCATGATTTTCTGCATACTTTCCTAGTCACAACTTTCTTAAACAGAGAATAGAGGAAATAGATCAATTCTCATGTGATTTGAGGCATCGCACAATGGATTTTAATCAAAGTCTAAAACTGGCTACTTCCCTAGGGGTTTCCGGAAATTGGATGTGGCCAGTGTGATCTTGGCTATTCCTTATAATTGCCATGCCAGGTTGTTGAATTTTAGTGTAACTAAATGGTTTTTGACCATATTCAGAAACTGGCCACTTCTCCTGAGGCCCCCCAAATGACTACCATTCAACTAGTTTTTGAATTCTAATGTGTTTTGAGGTGTCACATGATAAGTTTTATGCGTTTGAGGTCGCAATTAGCCTCATGCCTCATATAAACCGCAGCATGTTTCGGTCAAATTTGCGGAAACGGTTGACCGATTCCAAAAAATATGTGCTCTATGTGACCATAATACCTTTCATTTAGCGGCTGTTGATTGGTTTATGATACTCGGTCCTGTGGGCTCTTAAGCATACAAATGGTACTTTATATAATAGGTCCAACCATGATGCATTTTTAGGTCCAACCATGATTCAAATTCATAGCTGAATAAAAACGTTCAATTAAATCCTATTAGAGAACATAATGGATAACACTAGTTTACAGCATTTTTGAACTCGGTAAGGTGATGATCATTTCCAATGCAAAATCCTACGCTGAATTCAATGCCGTGGTCAGAAAAAAATAAAGTAGAGCCATTTTTGAGATATACAAAAATTTTGATTTTTTGAATTTTGGACAAAAGTACGATTACTAAAATGTCAATATCTTTGGAATTAGTGCACTAATTTTAAATCTTTTTTTATGAAAATGAAGCTAAATAAATTTGCTATCGTTCATTAGAATATTATGTCTTAATTAAAAATTTAATTTTGAAGTCATTTAAAAATTTACAGCATTTTTTTTTATTTTTCCTGCGAATTTTCCATAAAAATCTTGTTTTAATCAACATTTTAATGGGATAAAAAGATTTAAAAAAAATCATTCCATAATTTATTCTTAAAGTCCATTCAAAACCGGAGAAAACGAGCCTTTAATGGATGAAATCGGTCGGAAATTGTCGAAGTTATGAGCATTTTTGTAAAACACTTAAAAATGTTGCTGAAATACAACAGCTTTAGAGTTCCTTTTCTAGGTGTCGTTGTAAGCATCCAAATCGCATGTAAAGTTTTCATGGGAGATTCTTTTCTCTACATATCAATTTGATTAAGGCATATCAGGATTTAAAACCGAGTTGATACAAAAGAAATTTATTTAGGTTTTATTAAAAATGATTGAGAATCGAATGACTTTGTCTTCGATGTTTTGAACTTATTTCTCGAATCAGAAACCAACAATAGTCACCCATCATTGCTTCATCCCAAAACTCTTGGTAACGACGTTCCATCATCTTCATTTGTTGGTGAAAACGTTCGCCGTGCTCATCACTCTCGTCACCAAGATTTTCCGGGAAAAAATCCATGTGAAAATGTAGGAAATGTATCTTCAAAGACATATTCACACCTGTGTTCAGTGAAATAAAAGGATTTGAAATTAATTATATGTAACAAACACAATATTTTTGATTTATACTTATTTTCTCATAATTTTTGAGCAATTCATCGACGGCTTCCTCATAATCTGGGCTTCTGAAATTTCCTAAAAAGGTTGTGACAACACGCTGGAACGATTTCCACGCTTCTTCCTCATCTGGTGTCAAAACTGTATTGAATGTGGAATCATTGAGCAGTTTTTTGATCTGTGGGCCAACAAATACACCTTCCTTTATCTTTGCGTCAAATAAATTTGGAAATACTGATTTCAAGTACTGGAATGCCGGCCCTTCTTTCCTGTGACAAGAAATTTTGACCTCCTTGCTCAGCATGTTGTGTTCTTTCAAGCGTGATGCCAGCAATTCGGATTTCTCCTTCGATAAGTCGAGATCTCGCACCAAATCATTACATTCGGATTGTGTAAACAGTTTTGGGTTTCTTTCCAATTCCACCTCGAAGACTTCCTCGCATTCCTCCTTGAATTCCTCCTCACTTTTTGTAACGGTCGATTCAACAGAGGGCGCTCGTTTCCGCTTTGGATAAACAGGATACGGGACCGAACTTGAATGTGGAACAGGTTTTGTTATAGAAGTCACTTGTGGATACTCAACTGTTTTGTGACGTCCTTGTTGCTTAACTTTTGTCAAGCAGAAATAACAATCCGTTGCATGACAAAACGGTCGACGCCATATGGTGGGCATGTCAAAGGACAAATAGCGACAGACAGATAACAAATAAGTGAGTTAGTAAGTAAGACATTAACACTTATCAAAAATAGATGAAGTAAGATAATGTCGATCAGGAAAGAACAAAGCACTACCATGCTGTACATAAATTGTTTATATGAAAGTTATTCAAAAAATCAATTTACCTTGCGCCTGACATCCACCTAGCCAAGCACGTTTTGTACGAACTACATACTACTTTTGGAATCCACGGTTCGTCAAAGTCTCCAGGATCAATTTTAAAATAAAGCCTGTATGCAGTTTGCAACGAAGCAGTGAAATTGACCGATTTTGTAAATATATAGTTGCCACACGCGTAACAAAACTTTTGAGGATCATTTTTACACTTGAATTCACGTTTTGTCGCATACATCGTTAAGCAATGTTAAAGAAAGCTGTCAAATTGAGTTGGTTGCGTTAGGTTCTCGCCGAGCGGTCTCACAAACACTAGCGTAAATTATATTGTTGAAAATATCCCATTTAATTTTGCGTGACAGCTGGTAGTGTTAGTGAAATGCACCGTATGCGTACACGTCCGCAGAAAGGCTTACTGGAAGTGGTGCATGAACCAAGGAGCGGGACAACGGCCAATCTTGGAACATTCAATTTCCATGATTTTACAAAAAAATCATAACTTCGACAATTTCCGACCGATTTCATCCATTAAAGGCTCATTTTCTCCAGTTTTTAATGGACTTTAAGAATAAATTATGGAATGATTTTTTGAATCTTTTTATCCCATTAAAAATGTTGATTAAAACAAGATTTTTATGGAAAATTCACAGGAAAAATAAAAAAAATGCTGTAAATTTTTAAATGACTTCAAAATTAAATTTTTAATTAAGACATAATATTCTAATGAACGATAGCAAATTTTTTTTAGCTTCACTTTCATAAAAAAGATTTAAAATTGGTGCACTAGTTTCAAAGATATTGACATTTTAGTAATCGTACTTTTGTCCAAAATTCAAAAAATCAAATTTTTTGTATATCTCAAAAATGGCTCTACTTTATTTTTTTCTGACCACGGCATTGAATTCAGCGTAGGATTTTGCATTAGAAACGTTGGTCAACCACTAAAGTTCACACTTTTTATGTTGTTTTGTTAACTAGTGTAATTATTAGAAACTAGAATGGTAGACTTTTTCACCAAACACACATTTTTCATGTCCATATATGCATAGGAAAAGTCCATTACCCTACACTAGGGCAAGTTGAAACGATGGGGAAGTTGAAACGGTAGATGTATCTCTTAGCGGAAGTGAATAAACACTGAAATTATTTCTAAAAGAGGAAACAGCCCTATTGTTGCGGTATGTTAGCAGCGTTAGAAGCCTATTGTTGTGTATGGAGGTCAACATATACAACAATAGGCTTCTAACGTTTCTTCGGGAGCACGTTTCTTCGGGACCTTCTAGTCTTAGAGTTAACTCTATGGTTATACCCCTTCCTCCCCTACTTCACTGACATATGAACCAACATTTTGTTCAATATTGAAAGTACCGTCTTCTGATTCTTTTGATGACTGCCTGTTGCGTTATCATAAAATGCAACCTTCAATCTTCTCTGCTACAGAGACCTAATTTAAAACTAATGATGGAGCTACTGAAAAAAATTAACGTATTTTTTGGCAATTGTTTTTTCTCACAACTTGTCTTTTTGAACTATACTGGGGTGCTACTCCAATATATATAACGACTTGTTTAGGACCCCACATTTAAATTTTAATAATTTTTTACATTACATGAAAAATACTTGAACCAACATTAAACCATACCCGAAACATTGAAATACTTGAAAAATTTAAGATAAAGTATAATAGTCAAAAATGCATGACATAAATCAAATTTACGTAGTTCTATGTCATACTGTGGTCGTGTCTAGGAAACAACCCTTTAATTTTTTCATGTGTCCTTTTGATCGTTTATATTGATTAATATTGATTATTGATACCTATAATTTTAAAAGTTTGTTTGTGACATAAGATTCTGAATGATGATATTACTACTTACCTATATCAGTAAGTATAAGCCGGTAGTAAGAGAAATAATGATGAATACGTGCTCCATATTATCTTAACTCCTTCTGTATTTGAATTGGTAGCCCGTCTGTTTGTTGGTTGTTGGCCCTGAAAAGGCAAATCCACTCGCCTGTACCTGGTACATAGATGACATTGCTTCACGACGCCGATGATGGTGACGCTGTAACGCGCAACGCACTTAACGATCATGGTCCACAGCGGTAGATCACATGACACATCGGTGGCCGATCAGAAGTGATGCAACGTTTTTACTACGAGCTGGAGCATTCCTGGTTGCAAGTATATAGCACCATTCACATCAGACCAAGACGTGCTCCATCCAGCATTGTCGATGCTGACCGGATGACGCCAGTATATAAATTAAAGACGTAGTCCTACGTCAAACAAATTGTGGGAGCTTGGAATATAGCCTTCTTCAGCTGCATAGGGTAGGGAACTACTTCGGCCTAATCGCCCATTTTGGGCCTATCGGGCAGAAAACTTCAAATAAATCCATGATTTCAGAGTTAACAAGTCAATTATGCGTTAGGTACGATACTTCAGTTAATAAGCTACCAAACGAAGTCAATGAGAACGCGTGGTATGAAGGTTTGCAGCCATTATTCCCAAAAACAAAAGAAGCGCTCCGACCGAATCAATTTTTATCTTCATCAGATAGGCCGAAGTGAATTCATTGGCATTTCAATTGCGTTTCAATGCGTTAGGCCGAGTTTGGAGTCAAGAAGCAGTGTTGGACTTTTGACCATATCTCAACGATTGGTTTCTCGTTTTCAAATCTTACGGTACGCACGGAAAGGTAAATAAATTTGGAAGCCATCAGTAATAATAATTAGTAGGGTAGTTAACCCTATGTATTGTTGCGTTTTGCGTTGCGTTTGTAACGGAGTAATTCATAGATTGCATACTGGCAACTGTCATGTATCTACTTTACTTTTTAGCAGTGCTAGTTGTGAAGTGGTAAGCGTGATTACCTCTCACCCCAGCAGGGCTGGGTTCAATCCCAGTCGGCGCCGCCGGGATGTTCTGAAGCACAACATCTCTGATCACGCCTTCCTTCGGAAGGGAAGTAAAGCCCTGCTTCATGAGCTGATGAGTCGATAGGTAGGGTCCAGGTGTGGGAGCTGCCTTCCTGGAGTCGGTAGCACTGGTGCTACTGGAAAACAAGATCGACGAAAAACAAAACAAGAAAAAAATAAATGTATCTACTTTAACGTTCTTATTCTGATTGCTTAAGGTGAAAGTTAATGCTTTTCCTTTGATACTGACTGCACACCCGTTTGAACCACACCCTCATTCAAAATGCAGCAATACCAACAATCATGGCAAATTAGCAAAATGAGGAGTATTCAAATTTTGACCATATTCGTAAATACAATATTATTGTATACTTATCATAATTTCACTACTGAAATGACAACTTCTATTCCTAGATTACAAGTTCAGGGAAGGCCTGCCGAATTTCATGGAAGTCCTGCCGAAAATCAGGGAAGTCCTGTCGAACTTCAGGAATGTCCATTCGAAGTTCAGGGAAGGCCTGCCGAAGTTCAGGGAAGTCCTGCCGAAGTTCAGGGACGTGTTGCCGAGGTTCAGAGAAGTTCTGCTGAAGTTCAGGGAAGTCTTGCCGAAGTTCAGAAAAATTCTGCTGAAGTTGCAATTCTTAAAAATCCGGGAAGTCCTGATGAAGTTCAAGGAACTCCTGCCAAAGTCAACACACTTAACATTAACTAATTTTATACGTGACGGAATCCATATTTGACATAAAAGATGAGACGTAAACAAATATGTTATGTAATATTAAGTGCTTCGAGACTGAAAAGTACGTTGCTCGACGAAAAGTACGTTTGATTGAGTTATATTTCGCATATGTTATGAATCAACTTTATGTCAAAATTGACGCTCGTGTATGTCACTCTAAGAGCATCTAAATTTACATATATTTTTTCTTCTTCTTCTTCTTCTTCTTCTTCTTCTTCTTCGCATTTCAAGCTTATTTCATATTGCATATTAGCTTATTGCATGCTCTCAACTTAGTGTTCTAGATGCACTTCCACAGTTATTAATTGAGAGCTTTCGATGCCTGTACCATTTTTGCATTGGTATTATTGTGTTGCAAGTCCAACCATTGTGCCCAGGGAAGTCGAGAAATTTTCCAATCCGAAAAATTCATAGACCGGACCGGGAATTGAACCTAGCCACCTCCAGCATGGGGCCCCGATTTTTTCTAAGTGTGTAGGTTATGGCTGCCGAAGGTCGGAAAAGTCCTGCTGAGCTTCAGGGAAGTCCTGTCGAGGTTCAGGGAAGTCCGTCCTGCCATTTCAATTCTTGGATGTTGGTTTATTTTCAAAATGGTGGATCCAAGATGGTGAATGGTTTTCAAAATGGTGGATTAAAAATTGTAAGTCTTTGATAAAATGTTCGATCTTTCTATATATAATACTATTGTATGCTTATAATAACTCCACTAAATTTCAATTCCAAAATGTTTTCAAAAGTTTGGATTAACGATGGTGGGTCTTTGAGAAAATTATTGATCTTCCAATATTTTTAGTATAGTTATAACTATTCCAGTATAGATATTACAATAACGATTTCATGATAGAGGATTAATTTCAAAATGGTGGATTCAAAATGGCGGTTAATTAAAATAATTGTGAATCCAAGAAGGTAGATGAATTTCAAACTGGTGAAGAAGTCGATCGTCCAAAGTGTAATATTGTTGTATAGTTTTGATAATTACGCTATTGAAATGACAAATGCGGTTTATTTTAACATTGGTCGATCTAAGATGGCGGATTATTTTTAAAATAGTAGATCTTTGATGAAATGTTCGATCTCTCTGTATACCATACTGTTGTATAGTTTCGATAATTGTACTATTGAAATAGGAATTTTAATTCCAAAATGGTGAATTAGGGGAAATGGCTGTAATGTCGGCCTAAATACCCCTAATTTGGGCCCATACATAAATTCAGCAATCGACTAAATTTTCAATAGCGACCAAAAATATCCATTAGTACCGTCCCAATGACGCTCTCATCTAGATAAAGTTGATAATTAGCAGATTTTTAGCGATGGGCCCAATCTTTGATCCATAGGCCAACATTAGAGCCATTTTCCCTCCTATGATTGTGATCCCATAATTGAACTTAGAAGATGGTTTTCAGAAAATTTAAACAATAAATCAATCCTTTATAAATTGCTAGCGATAGCAATTTCAGTTCTCGAATTTTGCACGGAAGAATTTTTCCCATTGAGCGTTGCGTTATTTTGTAAAAAAAATCGATGTAGTGAGTCATTCTGAAGCGATCCACTTTCACCATAAGGAAAACTATTTGGGAGTGAAAAGATCTCCAATCAAAGTTCAGAACAGGAAAAGCATAACAATTACCATTTCCGGACACACCCATCTTCTCCATTGCGAGGAAAGGAAGGATATTGTGGATGTAACATCTACTTATCGGGAGGCCAGCGACTAACCGACGCCCCCATAGATGCTACGGAGTTGGATAGTTGGGAAGGAGGATTAGCTTAAGCAGGCGATGCGACCATAATTGTTTTGTTTTTGGAGAAGCTTGGAAGTTAACCCACGGTGTTCTAATCGGTAAACAAAAGCGGCAGCCACCAAGCTAGCCGAGCTCCTCAATTTAAATTTTAGGACCTATTTGGTGTTTTTACAAATACTGTTTGAACTATAATGTAAACAAATAATAAGGAAGGGTCTCATCCAAATGATCTGCAGTAAGCCCGCTTTGTAGGGTTTCCTAAGCTGGATCAAAATGCATCTCCCAAATGCAGCACCATTTCTTTAATTCAAATAGCCATTGTGACGTGTGATCCCAATTGCTTGCGGTGATGAATACGAAATGGTCCGGCCTGGGATAGATCTCGTTTGAATGTTTTCAAGTTGGCGTAGTTAAATATAGGTTAAAATTCAAAGCTTAGCTAAAGTTAAAGAAAAGTTAAGTTAATAAAATAAAACAGCAAAAAAGGGGTTATTTTCCATTACATTCCACTTAAATTATTTTGGAATCCATGACAGATACGTATTTTGACTACAATGTGCAGAATTCCCACAGTGGGAATGACATTGATGAAGACTGCACATTGTAGTCGAAATACGTATCTGTCATGGATAACAAAATTATTAAAGTGGAATTCAATGGAAGATAACCCCTTTTTTGCTGTTTTATTTAAGCATTCCGCTAACAACCCAATTTCATAACTTAATTAAGCTTATAAGTTAAAGCTATGTTAAAGTTTGACAAAAGCTAAATAAAGTCAAATTTAAGAAAATTTTTTGATAAAGTTTAGTTAAGGTTAGGATAAAGTTCAGTTACATTAAAGTTAAAACCAAGCTAAAGTTAATATAAAGTTTAGATAGATTAGTTAATGTTTAAATTAATCCCGATCCTAATAGGGAATCGGAAGCTGGATCACAACAGGGAAGTCAAAGATGGATGCCGACAGGGAATCCGAAGCCGGATCCCTAAAACTTGGGTTAATTTAACTTTAATGTTTAGTTAAAGTTAAGCTGAAGTTAAAGTTAAGTAAAGTTAAAGTTAAGTTAAAGTAACGATAAAGTAACGATAAAGTAAAGTTATAGTAAAGTCAAAGTAAAGTTAAAGTAAAGTTAAAGTAAAGTTAAAGTAAAGTTAAAGCAAAGTTAAAGTAAAGTTGAAGTAAAGTTAAAGTAAAGTTGAAGTTAAGTTAAAGTAAAGTTTAAGTAGAGTTAAAGTAAAGTTAAAAAAAAGTTCTAGTAAAGTTAGAGTAAAGTTTAAGTCAAGTTAAAGTAAATTTAAAGTAAAGTTAAAGCTAAGTCAAAGTAAAGTTAAAGTAAAGTTAAACTAAAGCTAATGTTAAGTTAAAATTAAGTTTAAGTTAAGTTAAAGTTAAGTTAAAGTTAAGTTAAAGTTAAGTAAAAGTTAAGTTAATGTTCAATTAAAGTTAAGTTAAAGTTAAGTTAAAGTTAAGTTAAAGTTAAGTTAAAGTTGAGTTAAAGTTAAGTTGAAGTTAAGTTAAAGTTAAAGTTAAGTTAAAGTTAAGTTAAAGTTAAGTTAAAGTTAAGTTAAAGTTAAGTTAAAGTTAAGTTAAAGTTAAGTTAAAGTTAAGTTAAAGTTAAGTTAAAGTTAAGTTAAAGTTAAGTTAAAGTTAAGTTAAAGTTAAGTTAAAGTTAAGTTAAAGTTAAGTTAAAGTTAAGTTAAAGTTAAGTTAAAGTTAAGTTAAAGTTAAGTTAAAGTTAAGTTAAAGTTAAGTTAAAGTTAAGTTAAAGTTAAGTTAAAGTTAAGTTAAAGTTAAGTTAAAGTTAAGTTAAAGTTAAGTTAAAGTTAAGTTAAAGTTAAGTTAAAGTTAAGTTAAAGTTAAGTTAAAGTTAAGTTAAAGTTAAGTTAAAGTTAAGTTAAAGTTAAGTTAAAGTTAAGTTAAAGTTAAGTTAAAGTTAAGTTAAAGTTAAGTTAAAGTTAAGTTAAAGTTAAGTTAAAGTTAAGTTAAAGTTAAGTTAAAGTTAAGTTAAAGTTAAGTTAAAGTTAAGTTTAAGTTAAGTTAAAGTTAAGTTAAAGTTAAGTTAAAGTTAAGTTAAAGTTAAGTTAAAGTTAAGTTAAAGTTAAGTTAAAGTTAAGTTAAAGTTAAGTTAAAGTTAAGTTATGTTAAAGTTAAGTTACAGTTAAGTTAAAATTTAGTTAATTATATTTTGAAGTAAAGTCAAAGTTATGATAAAATTATGTTAAAGCTACGAAAAGTAAAGTTAAAGTTAAGTTAGGTCAATTTGTTATTTTAAGGATAAAGTTAAGCAAAATTAAGTAAAAGTTTAGTTTAAAATAAAGTCAAGTTTAGTAAAAGCAGAGTCTGGTTAAGTTTAAATTAAGTGAAAGTTTCGTTAAAGTTAAGTTAAAGTTTAGTTAAAGTTAATTTAAAGATACGTTCAGTGTTGGAAAAGTTCGCGATATTTCATGAAGTTCACCAAGAGAAAATTTCGTGAGTCATAGTGAGTTTTCGCGAACTTTTCCATCACTGGATACGTTAAATATTTGTTAAAGTTAAGATAAATGTAAAACCTAAGATAAAGTTTAGTTTAAGTTATGTTAAACTGAACTTTCGGGAAACTTCAGTATATTGAGCTTTCTGGAAGTTTTTGAAAGCTTTTGGAATTTATTGAATGCTCTTGAAACTTTTTTGAAGTATTTAGAAGTTTTTTCTCGGAAGCTTTTGGAACTTCTTGAAGCTTCTGAGATTGAAAACAAGATGGCGCCCGTGGTCACGTTTTTAGTATGATAGTGTACGCATGGAATTGTCAAACTGCGTACAGCCTGGTATCTCAGGATCGATCTGAAACACAACACGATTAATGAGGTTTCAAAGTGAACTAAATTTATTGGAGGAATGACCTTAGAACGGGGTAAAAAGCTTCAAATTTGACGAAATGGTGCGATCTCTAACTTTGTGGTCGATTTTTCACCCCTTGTTTTGCCTCTTTAAGGCTTCAGAAAAAAATAGTGAATACAAAGAACTTGTAGATTTTATAGGTCAAACCTCCAATGAAAAAAATGAAATGGAATTTCTTTCGAATGGTCAAAGGTAGAAGTCGTTAAATTGAACCGTTTTCAAATGAGATTGTACGCAGTTTTGAGAAATCGTGTTTCGAGATAAACGCGAGATAAAGCCGAAAGCGTCCCATGGCGACACTTATACCTTTCAAAAAATGCAATAGCAAAAATACGATTTTTTGATTTTTTTTTTTATGAGATCTTTGGAGATGCGCGCGTATATAGAAAGAAAATTGATGGAGATTTTGCATATTTTCTACAAAAAGATAGAGTGCGATGAAAATAGATGGATTTGGAGGAAAAAATGGCAGATGGCAGAAGATTTTTCGTAGATTGATTCGCTGGTAAGATTTTTAGAGCATCTAGATCAGACTTGTCCAACCTTTCTAAACATGCTGTTTAAATGTTTAATGTTATCATTGTCCGATGAATTAATTTCTTAATTATCGTTCGACAGGCTTGTTTGCAGATTGCTGCTGAATTCTTTGGGTTGAATCCAATATATCATCAATAATTTGGTCAACATTTCCTACTAAAAACTTATAGTAAAATGTCATATTTAGAACACAATTTTCCACCGGTCGAAACAGTTGAAAATGGGAGGTAAGTTTTTCAGCGCTTATTAGCGGGGAAATTTTCAAGATACTGCAAATGCTAACGATTGAAAAGCCTGTGTGCTCAATTAAAGAATTCCAAGTATTCTTCTCATTTCTCCAACGTATTTCTACATTTTCCTAAAGAATACTATTGCGATATTGGTCGTATATCAAACTCTTAAATGATAATAGCCGTTCATTTACTAGAGTACTGGCAAACGCTGACAAAAACTGATTAATTAGCTTGATCAATGTTTTAAATTTGGATGTGTGTTCATTCCACCAGGTGTACGGGTTAGGAGTCCTTTCGATCACTTTCTCAGAAGTATGCTACTCAATTTAGTCCTTATGTGACTTGGAGTCAGTATAGTATTCAACGGCTGCTAGGCTATTGTGCTTATATTTACATGATACAAACCTTTACTAGAGAAAAAAAATCATATAGAGCAGTGGTTTTCAACCGGGGGGCATTCGGATGGCCAAACGAGGGCATCTGTGTTTAAGTTTTTAGTAGGAAATGTTGACCAAATTGTTGATGGTATATTATGTATATGAATACGAATATATTATGTTGCAACACCAGCAACCTAGATGCTCTAAAAATCTGACGCTAGTGAATCAATCCACAAAAGGTCTTCTGCCATTTCTTGTTTCTAAAACCATTTACTCTTATCATACGCCATCGGTTTGCAAAAATATCGTCAAAATCTTCATCAATCTTTTTTCTATCTCACGACAGCAAATCAAATCACCCTGCATTTTAGCTAAAGTTGTCACCCTTGGACTTGTTCCTTGGTAATACAGTCGCCATTCGATTCTAGTATTTTTTTAAGGGGGACATGGAACCAACAAAGTTGGAAACAATGGCCCTACATGCTGCGAATTTAGGATATTTTAAATATGAAAATTTCATAATTTCCAAAATATGAATAACAATTAACTGTACCATAAATTAGCGACTTATGCAAAATAAAATTAAACTGTTTGTCGTTATTTTAAATTGTTATTTGAGTAAATTAATTGGACTTATTGGGAAATATATTTGGCAGAAAAGCGGAGCCGATGGTGTAGTGGTAAGCATGATTACCTGTCACCCCAAAAGGCCTGGGTTCAACCCCAGTCAGCGCCGCTGGCCTTCGGAAGGGAAGTAAAGCCGTTGGTCCCCGGTTCATGAGTTGATGGATCGATAGGTAGGGTCCAGGTTTGGGAGCTGCCTCCCTGGCGTCGGTAGAATTGGTGCTCTGCACGGAAAACAATATCGACGGAAAACAAATCAAGGAGAGAAAAATATTCGGCAGAACATTATTTCTACTATTCGATGACCCGAATATTTGGCCAATGAGTAATTTGATGGATATTCTGTACAACTCTAGTGTTTATACACTAAGTATTACCAACAATTAATGCCATTCAATTATCCCGCCAGTGGAATTCGCATTATTGTTAAAACCTACATCCACTCAACCTCCATTTAATCACGAGCCATCGGAAAAATGATCTGCACATGCAGTTTAAATTAAATATTATTAATTAAAAAGCAATTTGCTAGCACAAAACAAACACCATCCAAAGCCCGGTGAAACTGGTAGTATCAAAATGCTGTACAGATCTCTCGTATGCTATGTCTCTTTAAATGCTCGCATGGGATAAAACTGATACGTTTAATTCATAACAATAGTCCGATTCCACTGGGAAATTTGCATTTCTCGTGTGACTGTTTCAATTTTCTTAGATCTCTTCAAATCAAGCATATTGCAAAACCACAAAATGGTTTCCCATTCCTCGACATTAAAATCTCATTTCCTGTATCGTAAAGCATTGATTGCTTTCTTTGGTAGGATTATAGCCGCAGATGAACCGGTCCGAGAAATGAGTTACGTTTTTGAATGATCAATTAAGTCTACCCTGACCCGACCATGCCTTCCAGACCGGCATCATTCACCAAACTTTGTCAATTAATGCCGTGAGGCGTGAAGCGGTGTTAGCATTAAAATAAGTAGAAAAGTTTTGCATCCGGTTCTGCCAGACAGACTTGGGCCTGGTAAAGGAGGTGGCACAGGAAGTAATAAGGATTAGCAGGGCCAAGGGAACAAGGTGAAAACTTTTCGGGCACGAAATCAAATAAAAGAAAACTCTCGTTTTAAAATGTGGACCCTCTCGAGCCCTGTGTTAAATGCTCGCTCAGATGAATCTTTAACGGTGATTGAAATCCCTTTTGTTTTGTATTGTTTGACTAATATTTGGCCGTTGTAAAATGGCGTTAAAGCTAATTGATTCTGGGACGAGGTAGACTATTAACAAAGCTGAATTTCATCGCCAAATTTGAAATAAAGTTTAAAAATTTGAGTAACCAATTTGGGATGGAACAATTGCACTACTTAAGACAAACTTGGGTCAACAAGAGGTTACTAGCAGCCAATAGTTCAGTATGTTTGTATAGCCCTTTGAATTTTATGGAGAGGAAAAAAAATCGCGGTGTTATATACACAGTTCGAAACAGTAGTGTAAATTTCTATTCAGTATGATGCACATAAATGGAGCATCACATATCATATAAGTTTACATAATATATCATGTAAAGTTCTGAGACATTTCATGTAATGTAGCAAATATTGTATACAAAAGCTCATTGTTGTAAACAACATTGTTTACAAGTTGCTCGGTTGCGTGAAATGAAATACAAGTTTACGTGAATGAATGTTTACATCACTATTCAGAATTTTTATCTGTGTACTATTGTCCGGTGCTGTATGAAAGTGTAAGTGAACGTATGTGTGCAGTAAATAATGATTTAAATCTTATGTGTGTGACGAGCTACCCGGGTACCCATGAGAGTGATGCAAAATTTGAAATGTTCTCCCTACAGTCACGGAGGAAAATAATGTAATACACTGTGATGAATATTTTACTTGCTTTTCTACATGTACATATACCCTGTCAAATAAGGTATTTTGATGCACATTTCGACATTTTCTTTTACTTGAAATGATCATCCACTTGGAACTTATCTTTTCTGATGTAAAACTCTTGTCCTGGTATTTGTTGGAAGTCAACTTTGACGTATGTTTCATCATCAAAAATCACACAGCAACTGTATCTGGTCAACATTTCCGTGTAGAGCTTCCTTGCGAGGGTTTTGGCAACAATTTCCTGGCGTTCATCGCGGTTTGGGATTTTTTTAACCTTGAACCTCCTCAACTGCAACGAGCAATTCCCTTTATACTTAGATAAGATTTAGTTTTAGTTTTTAGTTTTAAGATGTGAATTATTATTCTGACATGCAGGTTTAGAAAAAATCTGTTTATAATACTGAATTGCCAAGACAGGAACAATGCAAAAAACACTTAAGGCTGGTAAGTTACTGTAGTAACTGGAGCACCTAGCACATGAAATGTAATTTGTTTTGAATTTGGAACAAATAAAGAGTTTAAAAAAAGTATTTCATATAGGTACTATAAATAGTAGTAATATTCTGGCAGATGAAAAACTGAGTCTATGCCAATGGAATAAAAAAGTTAACTTTTTCGAATGCTATGACTCTTCGTAGAAATGGAGTGCTGACATCAGATGCACGGCTTCTGAAGAATATAATATTTGAACATTTTTCTACTAGTATTAAAAAGCAAAGTGACCCAGTTGCAGATCCTGAAAACTTTTTGAGATGCATCAAGACCTTCTTGTCTGATGAAGATAGAGCAAATTTGATCAAATCTTTTGAACTATCATGTGTAATTAAAAAGGCAACAACAAATTATTCGGCTGGACCGGATAGTTTAACAAGCTGTTTATATAGAAAGTGTTATGAAACATTATAAAAAAATATCTTCTTACTCTTTTCAACAATTACCTTAAGCAATGAGAATATCCTCCAGGATTATTTTCTGCAGGCATCATCGCATTAATACCAAAAAAAGGTGATAGCCATTATCAAAATAACCGACGTCCAATAAGCATGCTCAACACGGACTGCAAATCCTTTTTTTTAAATGTTGTGGATAAGACTGCAGCCTTTGTTGAGTAAACTTATTTGTCCAGGACATCTACTTGTATTACAGCAAAATCATGCGTTAACAATCTTTGTACTTTCAGGAATGTTATGTTAAAGGCTAAACAGATTAAACACTTTAAAGGCATAATTTGAGCTGTTCTTGAGAATTTCAAATTTCCTATGACATTCATAGAATGCTTAAAGAGTATAAGAACGCTACTTCGAAAGTATTATTTAACGGATTTCTAACCAACTCCTTAAAGATAGAAAGCTCGGTTAGACAAGGATGCCCTTTGAGCATGGCTCTGTGTTGCTTATACATAGAACCATTGATGCGTATGCTTTATGATTCTGATGGTGGCTGTCTGATAAGCAGCTACATTGTAAAGGTAGTTGCATACGCGTATGACACCAATGTATTAATCGGTAACAATCACGATTTTGAAAAGGTCTGAGAACTAGTGAATTATTTTAGCATTTATGCTAAAACAAGGTTGAACATTGTTAAATCGAACAATTGTAGTTCAGGACCTCACCTGATACAAGAGGGTGACCACCATTAGATTCTCGGAGTTAACTTACACAAAAACTACAATCTGACAATTGACAGTAAATACACCGACCTCATAGACAAGATAAAATATTCTATCGCATTGAACTGCAGAAGAAATTAAAATCTTCTTCTAAAAACTATCATTTTTAATTCCTTAGTCCGTTCTAAACTCTTGTATACCGCACAAATTTATCCGCCAAACAATAAGCAAATCGCTCAGATTTGACAAATCTGTTTCAATTTTATAGTGTATCTAAAACTGAACTCTGTCTCCCTTTACACAAAGGAGGATTAGCTTTAGAAGACGTCGAGTCACAAATAAGCATATATATTGAATAAACGCTGTATAATGGTGTACAATGCTGAATAAAACGAGTTGTCGAATTATGTGCTGAAAAAGCTCATTGAGATCGACAGATGCACATTTATTCCACTGTTTGCCCAGATCTGATTAATTTCCTTATTAAAAGCCGTAAAAACGTTAAATTTCTTCCTAATCCAACGCCAGAAGTTTGATTTAATAACAAACTGAATAAGTGTAATTTGTAAATTTATGTACAAATTACACTTATTCAGTTTGTTATTAAATCAAACTTCTGGCGTTGGATTAGGAAGAAATTTTAATTTGACTGTTTTCAATTGATTTAATAACATGCTTTACTAGACGTCTAATAAATGTTCTCTACACGCAAACCAAAAATCTATTACAATGAATGTTAGTTCCGTTTCCTATCATCTTCTGTTCATGAACATCGCAACAAATGTTAGAAATTGACCATGAAGGCGATGTAATGGTTTTTTTGTCTCTTTTATTTCGTGTTCTATCTACGCTTTCGACTATACCAGTAAGCTTGTAGAACGGCGCACATTGTAGAACATTGTAGAACGACGCACACACTTGCCTCGAATCTCTCCAGCAGAAAAAGCAAACGAAGTTGAGTAGGGTTAACTACCCCATTTCCAGCATATTAAGCACAACCCGCACTTAGTCTTTCTTTATCTAGCGCAGTTTAGCACCAAACGGAATGTTATTATTACTGATGGCTTCCAAATTTATTTACCTTTCCGTACGTACCGTAAGATTTTATAATGAGAAACCAATCGTTGAGATATTGTCAAAAGACTAACACTGCTGCTTGACGCCAAACTCGGCCTGCGGATTCTAAACTCGGCCTAACGCATTGAAACGCCAATGAATTTACTTCGGCCTATCGGATGAAGATAAAAATTGATACGGTCGGAGCGCTTCTTTTGTTTTTGGGAATAATGTGTGCATATCGCGCGTTCTCATTGACTTCGTTCGGTAGCTTATAACCTAAAGTATCGTACCAAACGCATAATTGACATGTTAACTCTGAAATCATGGATTTATTTGAAGTTTTCTGCTCGATAGGCCCAAAATGGGCGATTAGGCCGAAGTAGTTCTCTACCCTATGTGAGAAAATGAGCGATTCATGTTTGATTTAAGGCTATCCATATTCAGAAGCAAGGAGAGAGCAGTGGAGAAAGCACAGGTCTGATAATCGCAACGCTCGTGGTTCGAGTCCAGTCGGCAATTTGTTTCCTATTTTTTCGACATAACTAATTCACCTCACTAATACACTCTACATTTTTCGGTCTCCAATTTTCTTGCATTGGACCGCAGCTAGGTATATCGCATCCTCAGTTCATGCGGTCTCCACTAACATCCTCTGATGATGAATCCCACATAATTGTAAAGCGAATCTTACATCCCCCGGTTGGGTGTAGTTCCATTATTAGATTTCATCGCATTGCTTTACAATATTGCTAAATAAAGGTGAAAACAGTCAGCATAATAGTTCTTATACCACTATGCGTCCATTTTGTAATCACATGATTTGTAAATGCTTTATAAACAACGTATTAGATTCGTTATTCAACAACACTGGTTCAGTCTCACAAGACGAAATCAGTAGAGTAGTGGTTACCGTTTCCGCTTTCCAAGTAGAAGGTCGTGAGTTCAATCTCAAGCTCAACCCGTTTTTTATTTGTGTTCTACGTCTACTTAATTTAAATAGTAATCATCGATCACATGACTCACGACAATGAATGCATTGATCCAGTTTTTAAAATATAACCGAGCATCCTTTCTTTCGACTTGGAGAGGTGAAGAGATAACGTTGGTCTCATCTAAAACAACTATGAATGAATTAATCATTCCCACAGGACCTTGAAGGAGCTAGAGTTGCGATCGAGAGTGCTGATAGGTATTTACTTTCAAGCAAGATTTTATTGATTATTGAGTTGCCCATATGATGAATTCTAGGATTGCTCAGATGACAAGGCAAGCGGCTGGTGATCGGAAGGTACATGGTTCAAATCCCATGCACCGAGATGTATTATAAGTATATTTAATAAATGTTCTAATATCTGTGTGGTGTGAGCCATGTCAGAAATGATGAAAACAATCACTTAAGTAAGAAGAAACACACCCTTCCCTTCCTTGTCCCCGTCACTCTTATTTTCCGGTTTACCACAGTTGAACAATCGTTTAATAAATGTATAATCATATCTAATTAAACGTTACTTCACATGAGCATCAAGCGTATACACAGCATCACTGTTTTAAGGAAGCAGTGATGTCTAATAAACGATGAATAATCAAAAATCTCATCGTATAAATTCTTTTACAACTCATATAAGTCGAATAAAAGCTTCACGACATACCTTATACCAACACCAAGTAGTTCAATGTTGTGGTTGAATAAGTTCTCCAGATTTGTGTGAAAAAAGCCTGAACAGAAGCTATTATTAAAAATAGTACGAGTACTATTAAGCATGTAGTTGAATGAAATGGCCAAGAAGTCGTTTCTTCAATAGACGATTGTTTGTTAGGACATATAATATGTGAAAAATGATTCTTATTTAAATATTGACGAGTTCATGCTTATTGATTGAAACAGCAGAACAAGTTAAACAGCAACCAACTTTAAATTCAACCAAATTGATATACAGGCATTTGATTGAAAAATTAAATATAACGCCTAGAATGCAAAACGAATTCCCAAATATGGATTGAGTAACGATACTAGTAAATTTAAATAAAAACTTTCTTACATCATCTGCTAAATCAATATTGTTTATTGTACTCTATGATTTGATACCAACAAAAGCAAAATGTCGAGACATGGTATTGCTGGCATAAATAATCCTAATTGTGATGCTTGCGGTGCTTGGGGTGCGCAATGCAGCATCGTATTGAGTTTTGCGGATTAGCTAATGATGTTTGGAAATGGGTGAAAATGATTATTCGAACCAGAATGAAAGTAGGGATTGAAAACCCGGATGATATTTTTTCAATACAAATAGGGAATAGATGCCAGCGCCGGTGGTGTAGTGATAAGCGTGACTGCTTTCGCACCCCAATGGGTCTGGGTTCAATCCCAGCCGAGGTCGATGGGATTTTTCTGAGGCATAAAAATCTCTGGTCACGTTTTCCTTCGGAAGGGAAGTAAAGCCGTTGGTCCCGGCCCTTGTGTTGTTGATAAATGGGTGCGATATCCTACGCAGGTGTAGAAGCTGCCTTCCTGCACATTCGATTGTCGTCAATGGATGGCAATCGATGTCCGTCGGTGAATGGCACTAGATTGCGGAACAGAGACCGACGTTAAATAAAAGAAAGAAAGGAAATAGGGAATAGAGATTATAAACACAAAGCGGCTTTATTGCTAAAAGTAGAAGCTATAATGTTCAATCTGAAGAGTTATGCGAGAAATAGCATAGCTGGTCTAGAAAAGTTTAAAAATGTAATTCGTGGAGAAAGATGGAATCGTAGTAAAGGCTCTGTACACTTTCAACAATTCATAAATATTTGGTAAAATTTCTTCGTATTGTAAAGTAAGTATTGTATTGTATGTACGCAACTTTCTTTAGCTTGCTTGAGCTTGCTTGACCGCCTACGGTTGCTACTCTGTTATTGCCAGATCAGCTGTAATTACACAGAGAACCAATAGACGATGCTTGGGACTAGCAATCATCCTCAATGTGTAAAAACTGGTGATCTTAAATTAGGCAATACCAGCGCCGGCCGCGCCCGAACACAGGTCAAGAAAAGAATGGGAAGGATTGTGTTGACATGACACTCGCTTTGATGGAAGCCGAGAACACCTCTGCACTTCCACGAGGAATCACTGGGATGTTGGATAAGAGGGTTGGGTTTGCAGCAGGGTTCGTTTTGGTAAACGATAAGCTGAATTGATGTCCTAACGATCATATAACGCAAAGGAGCTTGGGACTAAATCCACGGTCTTCTGCTCAGTAAGCAAAAACGTTTGCCACTAGGCAGACGAGCACCCTTTTAATCACCGAGTTGCTGTTATTACCATGTAGTCATATTAACAAATAAAACAATTGACGAATCTTGAATGTGGATGGGCCTGAGATTAGACTCATGATGTTCTGCTCAGTAAGCAAAAACGGTTGCTCTAAGGCCACCGAGCCCCTCATATCACATAATACCGTTGCTCAAATTTTTGTATCCATTCAAACCCGGAACCAACGAAAACAACGAGTTTCGCAAAATACACGATACACAAGCAATTTTACCATAAATCTCTTTGATATGTAAGGACCTGGGACCGCGTTTTTCTGCTCAGTAAGCAGGCCACTGTAACAGACGATCTTTCAAATCCGAAAACTAAAAACTACGAAAAAGTACTTAGGCCTTCATTAAGTTCCACTTTCACGCGACGTTCAATGTTTCAATTTGATCTTTCCGTATTGTTCAGGCTATAAATAGGCCCTTTTCAAAAGTTACGTGAGAAATACGCACAATCGTCGCCTACCTCGCAAAACTGGTTTCAAACGACAACAAAGGCATAAGCAACGATGGATTGTTGAACTTTGCTGGCCCCGGTGGTGTAGGGCACAGCAAAAAAAAAATGTAAAATCGATCAACGTAATTCAAGCTGATGTAATTGTAATTTTGTAATTTATCAGCACACACCCTGGTCGACCACTATAAACCCATCTGCCGTTAAGCGAGTGTGTACCTACTGAAACCTGGCCGTAGGCCTATGCTAGACCGTATAGCATAACGACCTTCTTCCACTAGCAGACCTGTTTCTGTTTGCACAGACAGTCCCACTAGTTTCCGATACATTTATAGGGGATAGTAGGAGATTAAAAGAATGGAGAAGAGTTATAGAGGTTTTTTTGTTGTTGTTTTGCTGAAAAGAGAGAAACAGAACTATATGAAATTACACCGGCTGAAAAAAAAATCTATTATTTTGGTTAGTGATCGTTTGGATTTGGGTCACCCCACGTTGTGTTTAGGTTAGTATAAATAAATAATACTTTATAGTCATATAAATCACCACAGCTCATTATCTTCAGCGTTATCGGTTTTTGTTGCTGCATCTTTAGTTGCCTCTATGATATACTTACTGGTGGAATACTATTTTGGGAGTGTATATGAGCGTGTACCATGTACGGTAGCTCATCTCTCATCGTGATGGTGGGACATAAATAGTAGACAAATTAGAGAGAAAACAAGGAGGTATTAGTATTACTTATATGTAAACAAACAAAACAAAAGAAGAGAATAGGAAAGAAGAGCAGAAAAATAAAACGGGGATAAAGTAGATAACAAAGAAAAGAAACGTAGGCAGATTATTAGAAAAGGCATTATCCGAGACCTCAATCAAATGACACTCCCGCCGAGATCTCAGCGAAACCCTTCCCGCCGAGACCCGCACAGCCGAGCTCGGTAGAAAAAACTAAGTGTGTAGATAGATTAGTAGGAAAATAAATAAAACTACTTTATGACTCAAAGTGCAATGAATGAGCGTTAGTTTCGGGATCATTTCAGTGTTAGAGTTATGTTACTTTTGGTCCGTAATCAGCCCTGCCGACCCCTCTAACATTAGTTGCAGGCAGTGGTTGTTAGATAATGCGGCACTATAACTACTACTATTTTAGAGGTATGATTCGTCAAGTTTATACAACTCAATGTTTCAATTGAGGCAAGCTATCTATCTTACAATTACAAAAGCAAACTTAAAATTACAATTATATGCAAATGCAAAATAAAACTTGACAAATCATCGTCAATCCCCTTAGTCCAGGGCAGAGCCTGTCGATTTGAATCTAATTTTGATCAGTGAACGGGCACCATATGGTACATTTTCTCACCATGAACCTATCATTTCCAGCCTATCTGAACTATTTAATATATATAACTTGGAAATGACGTACAATCAAATAAACCCGTAACCCACTCACTTGGCCAGGCTTCAGAATTGTCCAGTGCGCTTTACACTCCAAGTTCCCTTTTTCAAATTTACCGCGAATGGAAGACTTTGACTACCTAGCTATGCAATAGTCTCATTCCGTGCCTTATGGCAACTTGATGATTCTATTGTGCTCATCTTCTGGCACCACCCAGGGGAGACTTGGTCCTGTACCCAATGCTTAACTTATCTCCATTCCACTCAGCTACTCGCAATTTCTTGTGATATAGTGGGCGGAATATTATTATATGAGACAATTCAATGCAGACGTCTTTCCAAATTTGGCAGATCGACAGGTAATCGGTGAGTTACCACGATAGTTGCTATTCAACAACTCGCCAGCGTCCCATCGTCAACGCCTGCTATGAGAATTTCCCATTGCAGACGCCAACGAAATGACGTCATCGAGCTATCGATCAACTGCCCTGGTTATCGCCTGGTACCTTACAGCACGATGCTAGGAGGCGAACCGGAAGAATCGATGAGCTACCTCCCCCTGTATGTACGCAACTAATAATTGGATCACAACCATAAGGACTAGTAGGTTGAGTTAGGTTAAGGAGCCCTTTCCTTGTCAGAAAGTATGAGTGTTATGCGTATGAATGAGAAAATTCAGTATGAATGATGAGGGCTGAGCGTGGATGAATGTGTTCACTAGCCCCGAGTCCGCCACGGGTGATCGGCTTCCCACAATAAACGTTAGTAATAAGTTAGTTTAAAGAAAACATGAAAAACGAACAAGGAATTGTCAGCCTGAGAAATTGTAAAGACCTTAAAGATGATTTTTTTCCGTCGATCTTGTTTTCCGACCCATCAACTCATGAACCGGGGACCAACGGCTTTACTTCCCTTGCGAAGGAAGGCGTGATCAGAGATGTTATGCCTCAAAACATCCCGGCGGCGCCGACTGGGATTGAACCCAGGCCTGCTGGGGTGAGAGCCAATCACGCTTACCACTACACCACCGGCGCTGCTCTTAAAGATGATAAAATATATAAATTAAAAAAAAAACATGACCATTTTTGTTTGGAATAAAATAATCTATAATCCTGTCTAAGCGTAGTATTAACCAGAAAGAAACATTTTAACATTTGTATAGTGCATAGGGTGTATTCGATCAAAATGATATACACCTAAACAGCTGTAACTTTTTAACTCTTATACCAAATGGCTTGAAATTTTCAGTGATCACTGTTTAGTCCATAACATACATATGTAATTTTTATGGAGGTTTCTGAGGTTAATTATCTATACTAATAGTCAGTTAATTATCTATACTAATAGTCATATACAATTATGTACAGTCTTAAATTTGAAATCAGCGAATATGCAAAGAAATTCTTTCGTCATTGTGCTATTGACTCAGGGAACCTCACCAATTTTTAATGCCAAATATTATTTTTCAAAATAATGTGCAGTTGGTCAGAACTTACACCTCAAAAGTTAGGCTCATTCCAGTCCTTTGACGCAAATCAAAAACAATATTTTCTATCACACTTCAAAGATTAAGAATCAGTGAATAAATTGAACAAGGAATGGAAACAATAAGTAAAAATTTACAAAATGTAGTGTTTCGCCAATGTACAAAATTTTTAAGACATAATTTTTTTCCATCAGTTAAACCCAAGTAAAACTTTCTATTTGAATCATGGCACATCAGTGCTCTCTAAAACATCATCTCCGAAAATTTAACGTTATTTGGTATAATATTTAAAAAGTAACAGCTGCCTATGTGTGTGAAGCTTTTATCGAATACACCCTTTATATAGCACAATGGTAGTGTATCTTCAAGTAGGCATAGAAACATCCCAACTCGATAAATCCTTGACCGAACCGAGAATCCATCCCACTACCTTCGAGACCATCTCCTTCATAATAACGTCTTCTTCCCCTTCTTCTTCTTCGCATTTCAAGCTTGATGCTCTTATCGCATTTTAGCTTATTGCGTGCTCTCAACTTAGTGTTCTAGATGCACTTCCACAGTTATTAATTGAGAGCTTTCGATACCTGTGCCATTTTTGCATAGTATAATTGTGTGGCAAGCAGTGTTCGGAAAATCATTCTCAAATCTCATTCATTGAGCTTCCCTGCGGGAATAAACTCGCGTGCAAATGCGGCAAACAAAATTCACGCTTGAGATTCTCATACATATTCACGCACTCACACTCACAACGCCGAAAAATCATTCCAGCTCTAAACTCATAAAAACTACACAAACGTCAATTGATATCATGCCTATGCATGTTGTGTTAGATTTCCAACCCCTGATGCACAAACAATAGTAATAACAATGAATATCGCCAAAATATAAAGCAATGAATTTTTGAAACTGAAAACTCATCGGTGATTTTTGCGATGTTGAATTCTGCAAGGCAAAACTCATAGGCGCATAAACTCATGCATGAGATTTGAGATTTTGAGTTTTTCCGAACACTGGTGGCAAGTACAATCATACTCTATGTCCAGGGAAGTCTAGAAATTTTCCAATCCGAAAAATGCCTAGACCAGACCGGGAATCTAACCCAGCCACCTCAATCATAGTCTTACTTTTTCGCTGCGCCTTTACCGACTGAGCTAAGGGAGGCCCCTCCAGAAGAACACATTGATTAAATTTGGTGATAGCGGACAGTTGTCTAAGAAATAAAGACAGCTTTTATGTATTGTGCTTAATTTTTGGTAATATCTCATCATGAAGTAATCGCTATCCCTTTATCTAAAGCAACTAAATAACATAATGTTATATGCCAAGCCGAAACCAGTGTATGTAGCTGAATAAACAACTATGCATCAATTTGAACAGTCGCAAATCCTTATCATTGACTGACAGGCAGTACACGGGCCAAAGCCTTCCTATCTTAGCTCATCACATTATCGAAGATCAATGAATCACTTTTGACTCTATGTGCATAGCTCTAGGCCTTCCCAAACCCATACAGTTCGCATCCAATATCGAAACAAGATGTACATTTCTTTGATGAAGTGGTTTTACGTGACCGAATCTGTTTATCCACTCACAAACCACACAGCATGATATAGCATTAGCCACTGCCACAGCCAGCAAGCGGTATAGTACCTAAAGACTCCCTTTGTTGTACTAGAGTCCAAGTGCTTCCACTTCCGAAACCAATATCCGGATGTTTACGGGTATGTGTGCATGTAACTGTGCTTAGAATGTTTGCACATGTAAATTCCGAAAGTCTCTCTAAGTCAATAAAGCATCACATTCCAGCCACGTATCGACACTTGCCCATTGGAACGAGCTGTTTAGTGTCATTGGGTGATTTCAGACAAAGCTGGGCTTTGATTTTCCTTCGGATTGTATACAGTGAAAGTCGGAGGCGCTGCGAAATTTCCAGTACTAATGTTTATTAAATATTCAATTTAGTAATGAACCAGCCTCGCGTGAATCCTAATGGCCGTCAGCAAACGAACGTCTACCAAGCAAGGTCATAATCATATTGGAAACAGTGGGTTCGAAAATTTCTTGAGCTCTCCGAGTATAGGCTTAGTATTCTCTTAATCAGCAACTGGGGAAGTTGAGAACAGGCGTCATGTTCCAAATGGGACGAGAGAGTCATTATGAAGAAGAAGAAGAAGCATGAACTAGGTCCAGTTGAAACATGCACAGTGCAATTGATATCGAACTGTTTGGTTGGTTCGGTTCATCACAACGCATTTGACCAAAGGCATTCTCTGCTACCAGCAAAACATACAACCCACATTCGAACGATAGTGCATTCGGTCGAAAACGGGAACGTAAACAGCTGTTGTTTTTGTTTGCAATGCAGTTATCGAGTAATTATAGGAGAATGCAATTAGAATTATCAATGCAGCTCGATGCGGGCTCCACCACTGTTTTCCTCTTATTTATAGACTTCTGGTTAAGGGCCGTTAGAACTGTCACTTGTAGTGATGGAGAGGATCGATAAACATGTTTATGCCTATTTGGTGAAATTGGAGCATAGAAATACGTGCAGTTTGTTACTTCAGATAGGTTCGACGTAGGTATTTTGATTGGCATTGATTCAACATTCGTGCCACAATCTTCAAATTACATAAGGTGGTGTACGCCTCGTCTGAAGTGGCGGATTTCATGTGCATCCTATTTTTCTTCACCAAATGTTTGTTTGATTGCTAACATGCCTAAATCGGTTGGTTATAAAACATTCTGTCGAATGAAATTTTTGGTGCATTTTTCTATGGGATATTTCCTGTTTCCGTCATGATGTGAGTGGGTGTTAAATTTCATAATCGTTGCACGCTATGTCTGAATGTACTTTTTTTGCAACTTTCATGTACCTAAGTTGTGTTTTTGTGTTCAATAAAAAATAAAAAAAAATCATTAATATAGCTAGTAAAAAAAAATTTCAACGAATTCAGTATTTTTTATTAAAAACATAATGTTTATTCTTCAAAAAAAAAAGTCAACGAATATTGGAGAAGGGGCCCTGCCTGGTCAGCCGTACGATGCAACTTAGTCGCGATGCTCTCACAAGAGCGCTGGACGGTACTGAAATCATTCTCAAATTTTATTGAACACCCGTTACGAACTATTGACGATACAAAACTGTAACGATGTAGTGGTTCTCAGAATTTGGTAAAAAATTGTGGTTTTGATCCTTATCGCACAATATATTTCCCATTAAGGTGACCATTTAACGTAAGGGTAGTCCAACAAATCGATTTTTTTTTTCAAAAATTATTTATTTAATTCATTACTTTTGACCCACTTAGCCGATTTCAAAGATCAGAATATCAAATGAAAGGTAATTAAAAATGTTTGTTAAAACTGCACGTTTATCAAGCACCTACAGCGGCAATCAGCGAATCCAAATTGCGTATGCCGAGTTGCATTTGTGGTAGCCACCCAATTATTGGGATTATTCTTGGCCGCGATGTCTTTCCTCATAGTTGATTTGAAGCCGGGCTGGATTGTTTGACGGCTGGTATGTCTCATACGTTTAGCTAATTTTAGAGTCTGTAATATAACAAAAGTATAGTGTAAAGTCATGTAAAAAATAAAGTAATAAAGATAACTGTTACAAAATGACCTTATTACCACTTAGATTTTGTCTGCTAACTCCCTAATGCTTTTGGCAACAAAGTGATCCTTACTTTCGTCTGCCAATTAAAAAAGATTCTGAAGTTTCCGGTTTTCACTACATGCATAAAGTTTTCCAGGAGAATCATGCGTCAGACATAATTTGCAAGTTTTATGAATTTCTTTTTATATTCTGCAGCATATTTTTTCTTACACATATCTAGACATCCGCAAAACTTTGACTGTTGAGCTTGGTTTGAATTTCTAGTTAACATCTTTCTTTTGTATATTTGTGAACCTCAATTTTCATAAACTACTCCCTTTTTATACCGTTTAGGAACTTTCCTGAAGTTCAATGAAGTTGACTTTCTCTGCTTCTTCGGAGGAACTTCTTTAAGGTTCGCAGAAATTCCTAGAAAGTCGCTGAACCTTCCTGAAAATTTCTTAAGACCAAATATGGGAACTGCAATGAAGCTCTAGTAACTCTGCAGTTATTCAAAGTGAGGGCTGCCTAATCACTGGGCAAGAGTAGCTAACCTCATGTGCGTTTTATTCCTGTATTATCGACATTATCAGTTAAATGATTTTCAAACAATTTCATCATGGTTGCCAGAATTTATTTTCGATCTCGTCGTTGAGTCCAACATCTCTATTTATTTTTAAAAATGCAAGCTAAATTTTCCGCCTCAAAGAATGTTTTGGTGAAAAATGCCACCTTCACCACCTGCTGAGTACGGGTCACAACTCTGTTAGACACATACTATCTCCTTTATTTAACTCCGCGCTTTTCGAAGCACAACAAGCGACAATATATTGATTGTGTCGTTTTTATTTCTTATTGACTTTTTACGCTTCTGCAATGAGCGTTTTGTCGACTTTTTAAGATGCACTTCTACAGTTATTAATTGAAAGCTTTCAACGCCAACCAATGCATGAATTTGTATATTTTGTGGCAAGCACAATGATACTCTATGTCCAGGGAAGTCAAGACAATTTCCAACCCGATAGATTTCCTCAACCAGAGGGGGATCGAAACCGCCACCTCCTGCTTGGTAATACCATGATTTTACTCACTAGGCTACCTGAGACCTCGTCAAGAGTGCTTCGTTAGTCATTCCGAATTGATACAATTTGTCGCGAGGAAGTCTTACTTGCTGAAAGAGCAAAGCTTTGCGAAGAAATCCTGGTAAGAGTCGCAATCCTAGTACATCCTTGGATTCCGAAGGCAATGACAACGAGTGGTGGACACGGCAGACGTCACAGAATTTCCTGAACGGCCCGCTTCCGGAGAAGTTGTGGGACACCTTGGTGTGTCCAGTCCTGTGTCCGGTGGTCTACTGGGTCTTCCCGGGTGTTCCCCTTTTCTTTCCTAATGACCAACTCTCTGGATTGATTCCAGGCAGAAAGCAGTGGTGGAACTAGTTGGATCGTTCAAACTGTGGCTTGGCGTGAATAGGCTCAACGAATAATTTGCTCTTCTATCATCAACATTGTTGATGACACATTGTAGCTGTTCTCCTTGCAGCCGCAATACGAGTTACCAGTGATAAAACCATAAACAATGAAACATACCATACTGCACCAGGGTGGTTCAAAATACCGATTTTTCTGCACCCAACTCAATCGATTCCAAATCAGGTGCTGATCATTCTCTCAAAATGTTAGCTCATTTGAGTGTGATCTCATTTGGGTGCGATCTCATGCTACACCGGCCTCTTTAGAATTATATGGGAATTACTATGGGAAAAGTGAACAGCTGATTCACCTCGTCCCAGTGGCGCAACGAAGATTTCTTTCTGGGGTAGGAGGCCCGATTTATGCCTGATGGTGGTAAGCATGACTGCGTCTCAATCCAAAGGGCCTAGGTTCAAGCTCAGCCGGGGCCGTCGGGATTTTCTGACGCATAAAATCTCTGATCACGCCTTCATTCGGAAAGGAAGTAAAACCGTAGGTCCCCGGTCCATGAAGTTGATGGGTAGGGTTCAGGTGTAGGAGCTGCCTCTCTAGTGGCGGTAGCATTGGTACTCAGTACAGAAAACAAGATCGATGGAGAACTAATTAAGGAATAAACATCATCGGGATAGTAATAGTCATTGAAGTTGCAGATAAGGCACGGGATATAGTGATTATTTTGAATAGTTACCAAAATTGCATTACAGCGGGATCTCGATAGAGACAACACAACTGCTTCATCTCAGGGTCTTTGGGTCGAGATCTTTTTTTAACAAGACACAATTGAGTGAAAAAATGTCACAACAAATATGAAAAACACTCCTTGAGAATATTATTTCATCAAATATTAAAAAAAAACCCGAATTTATCCACCTATGGTGTGATCAGACCCTTCTTACTTATTCAAGTTTATTTATTTTATTGTCATTATCAGTGACCAAGCCCCCCACCCCCGTGTCATCCAGTGACGCTACGCCACTGCCTGGGGGTACCCGGAATATATCCGGGTGTAGTAAATATAAATATTTTGTATGAACAATTAACCTTTGGGGCTGTCCATAAACTACGTAGACAGTTTAAGGGGGGGGGGGGTTGACAATTATCCACGGCCCATACAAATTTTAAATTTTTTGTATGGACAATTGTCTACGCAGGGGGAGGGGGGGGGGGTCAAGAATCCCAAAAAACTGTCTACGTAGTTTATGAACAGGCCCTTTTTGTGTTTCCAAAAACGAGTACTATCCTGCTAAAACCGAGATTTACTGAAGTATTAGATTTAAATTTGGAAATGACATAAAATTATCAACACTAGGAGTTTCATTTTATAAAATTCAGAAAAAAATCCTTCAAAACCTTAAATTTTAGAAAACTATTAAATTATTCAAATTTTTTTAATCGTGTTACTAAATTTGAAACATGCCAAAATTGATATACATTTTTATCCAGTTAACTATAGATAAATCACCTGCATGGTCATTTTCAGTATAACTTTGTTATAGGAATACATATTTAGCACATACAGCGGCACCTGTGGTGTAGTGGTAAGCGTGATTACCTTTCACCCCAGCAGGCCTGGGTTCAATCCCAGTTGGCGCCACCGGGATGTTCTGAGGCATAACATCTCTGATCACGCCTTCCTTCGGAAGGGAAGTAAAGCCGTTGGTCCCCGGTTCATGAGTTTATGGGTCGATAGGTAGGGTCCAGGTGTGAGAGCTGCTTCCCTACCTTTGGTTTGTTTTTTCCGTCGATCTTGTTTTCCGTGCTGAGCACCAATGCACCAATGTACCGAGGTGAGAGGTAATCACGCTTACCACTACACCACCGGCGCCGTTAAGCTGCTTCCCTGGCGTCGGTACCTTTGTGCTCAGCACGGAGAACAAGATTGACGGAAAACAAATCAAGGAAAAAAAAACATTTAGCACATATTGCAATGCCCGGGCAAAGTTTATGTGTATTTTTAATATTTTGTTCCTATAATTCTTTATTTATTTATTTATTTATTTATTTATTTTGTCAAGCAAAGTAGACTACATACAATGGTTACAATGTTTTACTTACATACTATGCATTATTTCTATAATGTTTTAGTTGGGCTTTAATTTCTTCTTTTGACATAGTGATGCTAATGACTTCACAGTGTAGATTATACTGTTACATCATTCGATTGAAGGGGCCATTTTTTGCGTAATTTGTTCTGAGTGATTTTTCTGAGAATAATTTTCGTGTTCTTAGATGCCGACAGGGTGTGTAGAAGTTTAATTGTGAAAGTATTTCTGATGATTCTATGCGATGTGAAATAATGTCATTGATGAAGAAAAGCATTGCAAATTCGCGGCGTTCTTTAAGTGTTTGTAAGTTGATGAGCATACAGCGTGCTTCATATGATGGAAGAGGAAATGCGGTCCAATTCAATTTCCGAAGGGCATATAAAAGGAATTGTTTTTGGACGGATTCTATGCGTTCCTCGTATATGGCAATTTACGGATTCCATACCAGGTTACAGTACTCCAGAATAGGTCTTACGTATGTAATATATAATAATTTGATAGTGTATGGGTCTTGACAATTATAGCTGAACCTCTTAATGAAGCCCAACATACTATTAGCTTTCGTTATAATTGTATTATAATGTTCTACAAAAGTGAGTTTGGAGTCTAGGATCACACCTAGGTCCCTTACAAATTTACATTTGTCTACTTTTTGGTTGCCTAAAAATATTTCAAAAAGAGGTGTTTCTACTTTTCTGCTAAATACAATTGCGTTGCATTTTTTTACATTGAGTTGGAGCAGACTTTTACAACACCAAGTGTTGAATAAGTTGATTTCATTCTGATATTCTTCTGTGTCGCTAGAATTACTTATTTCCATGAAGAGCTTCATGTCGTCTGCATATATAAGAACTTTTATTTTTTTTAAGTATGTAGGAAATGTCGTTTACGTACAAAATAAAAAGAATTGGGCCTAAATGAGAGCCCTGGGGCACCCCAGAGGTGACCGAAATAGGTTCTGAAAGTTTATTCTGAAAACGAACTATTTGTTTGCGTTGCGTTAAGTATGATTGGAGCCAATTCAGAAGCCTAGATTCCATTCCTATTTGTTGCAGTTTAAAGAGTAATAATGGTATGCCGATTCGGTCAAATGCTTTACTGAAGTCAGTATAAAGAGCTTCCACGTGCTTGCCATTGTCCATTGCGTTAAGAATGAAGGTTACAAATTCAAGAAGATAAGAGGTAGCTGAACGACCTTTAAAAAAGCCGTGCTGTTTGTTTGTAATTTGATTTTTTACTTGCTGAAATTTTTTGTCGTTTACTATTGATTCAAAAAGTTTTGGGATGCAAGAGATAATGGCAATTCCACGATAATTACGGATGTCAGATTTCTTGCCTGATTTGAAAATAGGCACCAAATGAGACGATTTCCAAATTTCCGGGAATTTCCCATTTTTCAGAGACATATTGAAAAGGCGTTCTAAAGGAAGGGTAAGTTGTTCTGAAAGATTCTTCAAGAATACAGGTGAAATTCCGTCAGGTCCTGGTCCTTTAGATACGTCCAAAATTTTTAGTGCATTGAGGACTTCATGTTGACATATTTGATTGACAGATATGTTGTTAGAGAGTTCGGGAATGAATGCAAAGAAGTCGCGGTCGCGGTCTTTTTCAGAAAATGTTGTGTATACTTCCTGAAAGAAATTTGCAAAGAGATTGCAGATTTCAGAAGGATTTTCACCTACATTTCCATCAAAATGCATTCGTGACGGAAAATTATTACTTTTCAATTTCGTTCTTACATTATTGAAAAAGTTCTTAGGATATGATTTGACCTCATTTTCGACTTTACGATTATATTCTTGATGTGCAATGTTAATGGCTGTGTTGAGTTGGTTGCATATGTTATGATAGTGTTGTAAATTTGTGCTAGTGCTTTCCTTTTTGTATAATTTGTGTGCTTTATGCTTTTTGTTCTTCAAATTTTTTAGTTGTTGATTGAACCACACTGGCAGTTTGTTGTGTTGTGTTCGCCTTCTTCTTTTTATTGGTACGGTTTCTGACATTATGTTACGAATAATTGAATGAAATTTGCCAACTTCATGGTCGACATTTCCTTCAATACTTGTTATATTTTGGCAATTTATTGTACATAGTCTACGTTTGGCTTCTTCGTAATTTGCTTTATGATATTCCGGCACTTCCTCGTACTCTCAGTCGCTGGCAGAAGAAGTATTTTGTATGAAGATTGAATATTCAATTGCTGAGTGAAACACTTCATTTTTCCATAAAGGTGATAATGATGCATACACACAGAAGTCTTCAGTACAGTTTGTAAATAAAAGGTCTAAATATGCATTTTGCTGATTTTTCACGTGATTAATTTGATGTAGACCTAAATATGAGATTTTGTTAAAAAGAAATTGTAATGTTTTGTCTTCACCTACGATGGGAAGTAAAAATGATTCGTTGGTGCGTTGGTTGAAGTCGCCATAAATATGCAGTTTTACTTCTGGTTCCATATTTGACATGACAGTTTCGACAATTTGGAAAAATAATTCAAAAGAATGTTTGTTCGCATGTTCAGGTGGGAAACACACAGAAGTAAAAATGTGTGTTTCACCCGCAATAAGTGTTTTGGCCCACATGTTCAAATTTTGTGTTCTTATTAGTTTGTATTTCTTCGGAAGCAAAGCCTGCATTGATGGCAATGAGAACACCACCTCCAGACTTTTTCTTACAAAGATGTAGATTTCGGTCGTGCCGGAATACATTAAAATTGTATCCAAAAATTTCTTCGCTTCTTACGCTTTCGTCCCAGCTAGATTCAGTTCCAAGAATTACATTGAAAGATCAAACTATTTTTGAAGGAACTTGGAACGCTCCTATAGTACAAAGAGAGGATCCTACGAATATTCTAGGCGTTTGGGACGTAAAACTACTGCAAGATGGTAATCTGAGGAAAAAATACCAAGAGCAACTGACCAAGGTGTCTATTAACGTTGAAGACCCGTCACTTTCAACTTCGGAAGCGTGGGAGCAATTCGTGGAAAAATTGAAAACAGCAGCGGTCACACCCAGTCAAAAATTCCAAACTCTCCTAAGCGAAGGCGAGCGATCGCCAAATTGAAAAAGAGTATCTTTTGGAAAAAGAGGCAACCCTTAAGCGAGCGTAAACTACGGAACTTCTTCGAAGCACAGCGCAACTACAGAAGTCTTTGTGATGAAAAAGAGCGTAAGGAGGAATTTGAATTTTTTAACAACTTGATGCAGTATAAGCCAGGTGAGAGAATTAGAAGAACTTTCAAATACGTTAAAAATTAAAAAAAAAGAGGCCGCAACTGAGGAGATCCGACATCTCTCTTCAGCATTTCTTGGAATCACCATCGATCAACTTTCTTCCCGATTTGATTGGAAATCCAAGTCACGAAATAGTCACAGAGGATCCCCCGGATACGTCTTGTATAGATACAATCATCAAAGGCTGTAAGAATGGAAAAGCAGCTGGTGCGGACGGCATACAAAGCGAACTAATGAAGTATGCAGATGAAGGTACCTTGGAAGAATTTAGGAACCTTTTGAAAAGAGTGTGGGTAGAAAATAGCATCCCAGACAGTTGGAGACGAACTAGAGTGATCCCGATCCCTTAAAGCAAAAAGGTGAAGCAAGCGAAAGATTTTCGAAAGATCGTTTTGGCTAGCGTAGGGTACACAATTTATGCGAGTTGGATTTTAGGGGCCCTGATACAAAACACATCACCTATAGGATCACACCAAGCAGGTTTCCTTAACGAGCGATCAACAATGGATCATATATTTACAGCTCGGCGTATTCTAGAGGAAAAGTGAAATGCAGGTGATGACCTGATAGTGATGGCTTTGGATATTGAGAAGGCTTTCGATAACATTAGTCTTTCTGCTCTGCCAGACGTATTGCTGTCAAAAGGTGCCTCCGAAGGGATTAATTGCATCAATGCAGAGGAGCAACAGGTGCTGTGGAATGGGCAAAAACTGCGCCTTAAATGAGGTCTAGAGGAGTGAAACAGGGTTGGAAGGTTAAAACTAAATCAGACGGGCAGGTTAATGTTCCCAATTATCCTTGTATATGCGGACGATATTTTAATTATCGCTAGGTCATTAGAGAAGTTAGAGAAATTGTTGCCAGTGCTAGAATACTATCTGGGCGAGGTAAACCTTAAGATTAATGAGACTAAATGTCAAGTCATGGTAAGGACGCCTACTGGAGAAGCACCAAAGGAGCTAAAAATTGGAGATCGCATTTTAAAAACAACATCATGCATACATTATTTGGGAGTTCCAATCACAGAACGCTTAAATAGGAAGCTGACGACAAGAAAACGATCTAGAGACGCTGTTGTTGCCTCGAAAGTTATCTTAGACTTTCTTAAGGAAAGAAAGCCATCAGAGAAGTTGGGTTCATTACTATATGAAACCGTAATAGCTCCGACGATGGTGTATGGCTCGCAAGCCACGGTTCTTACGAAGCGGTCTAGGAAATCTTTGAGAAGGTACCAAAATCAAATCTACGGTCAAATTAAATCACTGTGTCAGATGGAGGATAAATCGTCTTCAAAAGATGGTCCCAGATCGATAACAAAGTGGATCCGGATTCTTCAGTTAAGGTATTGGGGACACATGATAAAAAGACCTGAGAGTCATTTGCTCAAGCTGGCTGCGGAGTTACCACACAAAAAGAGAGGTAGACCTGCTTTTACTTGGTGGGATACGATTGCTCAGAGTATGTGGAGATTTGAGAACATACCAGTTGAGGAATGGTACGAATTGGCAGACGATAAAGAAAAACTGGATACAAAACTCAAAGAAATATACAATTTGCCTGAATCTGAAACAGATGACGAATGAGGATACTCTCTATCTAACCACCAGTATATAAAACTCAACAGCATATTCACTGTCTTTCGGAGAGTGCATCGCTAAGATTATGGATCACAGCTCTTTCTGCATGATGGGTTTGATATTTTCGCTCCGCAGTATTCGGACGGTCCCGGGTTGGGTCCTGATTGGCCTCCCGGGGTTTGGACTCGTTTAGTGAGGGACTGACTTGGCGCAGGCCGTTGGAGGATTGTATGGGGTTGCTGTGGGGTATCCGGACTTCTTGTTCATTGCCTTCTGGCCTTTTCCGTGTTGCACTGTTCAAAAGTTCTGTAACTGTTCTTGTGGAGAATTTTCTCAGCTATAACTTTGCAGAATATAGGGATTGATAGTCTTGGAGTATGGGGCTGCTGTTTTGTGGGCGACACTGTGTTCTGCAGTGTGACATAGTAGCCATGATGTTGTGCTCTATTCTACGCGCCTGAAACACCAGTGTTGCCTGCTGGACACTTGAATCATGGGGCGGTAGTTGCTTGGATCATTAATAACTTTTGATGCTTACATTCTATCGAAAAGTGGTCTTACACAGAGTTGTGGCTGAGAAAGTTTGCTTCAGGCTCAGTTATCGTTTTTGAAGCGGAGCGATACGGTGAATTGATGGTTGGATATGAACAGATGGGTTCGGGTTTTGGGGGCTAGTCGGGGCCCGATTTGGGGCCGTTTGAGCGCTGTGGAGCTGTGGAAGTGTTGGATTTTGCATCAGTCTAATGGGCACTAAGAGAGTAGGTATATCCCATTATGTAGGTTCGTCTTGCATACGTCAGGTATAGATTGGACTTCATCGTGTGTATTGATGTTGCGTTAATCGGCTGAGCGGTCTTTGATGATTCGAGCAGACGTTTAATATTTTGTGGACAAAAGTCAAACGTTGGTTCCAGTCGTTAGGGCTGCTGGGAAGATTACCGAATTTACTTCTATTCATGTCAATGTCAAAAGTAATGCTATTCTGCCAAACAACGACCCTGTCAATGTCAATTAGTTATATAATAAGCTTATATATTAATAGAAATGAGTGTAAATCGATTCTAAACTTTATCTAACCTTACCCAAAACTCATCTTTAAAATATTGTACTAGTTTTTAATGTGTTTTAAGTAGGTATCATAATCGTTAACAACAATAGTTAATAATAAATATCAGAAATTACAAATTATAAACTTTTGATAGGAGAGCCTTTAATAATATGTTTATATGTTGGATCTTCAATCTTTTCAATAACAAGCCTCAAATTTAATGCACCAAAGTTACATCTCGTATTAGATCATTTTCCATAGGAACTTACATATTAATATTAACAAAATTTATGTTTAAGTATCACCTTTTTTTCTTGGTGATTTTTTTCTTTGCACGTGATTACAATCCATCTCACATCACATAAAACCTTATGTAATATCAAATCCAACGGCATCGTTAAAATAAGCTGATGAATAGCATTTTGAAATCATCACCATCATTCACTCTCACATTGACTCCACATAAACAAAACATCAATCATGGTTACACTGTATTTTAGTTTTTGCATACTTTTAATTATGTTTATTATGATATTGCTTAATGCTAATACTAATGTTATCTTTTGGAAATATTTTTATTATTTGTTGATGCAGTATAACTAAATAATTTCTCCTCAATATCATCTACCGTTCAACACTACATCGACCAAATTGAATTTGAAATCGGTTGACCATTTAATTTTAATTTTACAGAACATTACAGTTTAATTAACACCCTTATTTTAGGACAGCGATCGAGGTCTCAACCCTTCAAGTTTATTTATCTACTTGGTTTTGTTGGTTTGAAAGTTACACTATTGTAGAAGTATGCAAATATTAGCAAATTTGTTGCAGTATAATTTGTATCTTTCAGATTACTGCCGATCGCGATGGAACCTTGAAGACACCTCAGCGCCATGCCATCTATCTTATTGATTCTGTTAACTTTATTGCTTCCACTTGAAAAATGATTCATTGTTGAAATTTGTAATTGATTATGATTTAAGTTGAAAAGACATAGAGGTTTTGTGCCTACGGTAGAAGAGGTAGTTAAATTATTTTCACTCCCGCGGGTTTCCCCTCTATCAATAAAAAAAAATACAACACATCATAATTCCTTCCTATTATTCAACTACGGATATGACATAGATGGTGAGGTCACCATGTTATATCTTCATTTTATTCCAGCAGACAGCAATTTCAATATTTATAAAAAACAAAAACAAAATCTATATATGCCAGCAACACTGACTGGGTGTATCCTATGGCTTACCTTCCCTACTAACATAATTCCTAAATTCCCGAGACATTTATGAGGGGTCGTAGAGTTCTCTGCATCTCTCTTAAGTAAATGTTGGACTAACATACATTTTCTTTCCCAACCAGTTGTAAGGACGTAGCCAGGACAATCCTTAACTGTCCTTAACCACCTACGATATTGTGCAACTTGCTCGATGCTAATGCTAACTAGGGGAAACGCTCCTATAGTTGCGGTACGTTAGAAGCTTCAGGTTCCTATAGTTGTGCATGGAGACTGAATACACAACTATAGGAACCTAACGCTTCTAGTTCCGCAGCTTTAGGAGCGTTCACCCTATAATGCTTATAAAAGTTCATTATTATAATAAAAGTTGATAAAGTTGTTTAAATTTGTTTTTTTTTCTTGTAAAAAAAAAACTACAAAAAATGCTGAGGCTAAGCGAATGCATCGCCTTGTATAGTAATGTCCATATAAATTTTCAAGGAACGCTACAGTATGAGATCCCACCCAAACGACCTCAAATTTTGGGAGAACGATTAGGACCTGATTTAAAACCGATTGAGCCGAGTAAAACAAAATCGATATTTTGAACAAACCTAATATTGTACTTATCTTATGTTACATTACTGAACGTAAATTGAAGGTAGCTAGCTGTAATAGCTCTCATACATACCAGAATGGTTTCGGATGTCAAACGCTAAATGGCACCGACCAACGCGCATTTTATATCATTTATAGTCCAATTGCAGAACATATACGTAGCCAAATGGTACAAACGGTGTAATACAACCACGGTAGAATAACTAACTGTTGTCCAGGAAACACACGAGATACCTACCTACATTTTTTCTGGAGAATTGAGCTGAACTTGCGACTGGGAAAACAGAAAAAAAAACAACAACGAAAGTGCTCATCATTGTCATTTAGTTTTTTTTTCTTTCATTCATAGCTTCATAGCATAGCATCCGTCGCTGATGGTGAAAAGTTGACTCAGTTAAGCAACCAGTGAAACAACTGTGCTAATGAATTTTTCGAACCATTAGCAAACTGATTACTCTTGTGAGTGGTCGTTTTGGATGTAGGAGAAAGCTTTTAGTGGCAGTGCAAGTATTCATTCCTCATTTCGAAGTACATAGAACATTGCATGCAAATTGAAGTTGAAAGCTGCGAAACCCAATTAGAGTTAAATCGTCTCAGAACCAATATACCATGCGGACAAGGAAAAATATCTGCATTCCTTTTCCCAAGATTGCAAGAAATCATTTTCCCATCAACGATTTCAATCTTCCGAAATTATTTAGAATGCAGCAGCAACGCCCTCCGGGGGAGCTGACAAATCGTTCACGATTATTCTTCAAACTCTTCTGCTTCCGGCAAGAACGAAAGCAGCATATAAAGGCACATTCAGTCACCCAGACACACACACTCGGCAGCTGAATCCTGTCGACACCGAAAAATCACGAATGGCGACAATTTTTCAGCAAAAATGATCCCGCATTAATCAGCACAGACGGATCGTGATTGCTCGTTTTTATATAAAATAATCCACGCAAAAACAGGGACGGAGCACATGTTTCCGTGAGACACAGTTTTTACCAGTGGTAGCCACCGTCAGGGACGTTTGTGGGGTTGACGAAAATGGCCCCCAATGGCCAAGGGTGACCACCGGGGAGTTTCTTATTAGTAATTTTTTCATGAAATTCATTCCATGAGACATATTTGTGTTTATTCTACTCGTCACGCGAATCGGGACGCCAAGCTTCAGGTTAACCGTCGGGTTAACCTCCCTTTTTACATCTGACGGTGGTTTATTTACTTGAACTCAAAAAAAAATCTTTTTAAATGGTTTATTTTTTATTTTTTGATAGGAATATTTTTTAAAAGAACGTAACGGGTGTTCAAAAAAATGAGAATTTTTCAGTCATACAGGTAGTAAAAAAAATCAACGAATTCAGTATTTTTTATTTAAAACATAATGTTTATTCTTCAAAAAAAAACGTCAATGAATATTGGAGAAGAAGCCCTGGTCAGCCGTACGACGCAACTTAGTCGTGATACTCTCACAAGAGTGCAAGACGGTATTGAAATCATTCTAATTTTTTATTGAACACCCGTTCGTCGGATAACATTTTTTTTAGTTATCTTTATTAAAAAAAACTTGAATCCACTTGTATCGACTAACAGGTGAAGGTAAACAAACCACCACGGGATGTCAAACTGATGAACGCGGGTTCTTCACGTTCATTAGTGACGTCAGCGTGCAGCATCCTATTCCAAATGTCGATTCATGCGAGTCGAGAGCTTCTTTTTATATCGAGAAGGCGGATGAACGGAGAGTTAAGTCATGTTCATTCGAAGCAACGTCAAACTGAGACAAGTATATCGTGGATGTTATTTTTGGGGCGTATGCAGTAAAGTTTGAATGTGAATATTTTGAAATATCGTATTTATTTCAAATATTTGCAAATAAAAATAAATACATGGACGCGGAAAATATTCAACTTTGTGTTTTTTTTTTCAGGATATGAGGACTAGCTCATTAATATCCAAATGATGTTATATAGGAGAAATGGATGTAAATTTGGCCTAAATACCCAAAATTTGGGCCCATACAATAATTTCAACAATCGGCTAAATTTTCTATAGCGAACAAAAATATCCATAAGTACCGTCCCAATGCCGCGTTGATATAGATAAAGTTGATAATTTGCAGATTTTTAGCGACGGGCCAAATCTTAGATCCATAGGCCAACATTAGAGCCATTTGCTTACCATTCCGATGCAACATTTAATTTATTAAATACGCCTTTTCTTCGTGAGAGGTGGACATTTATTTTGATGTTAGCTCAATAAATATTTCTTCGTGAATCAGCCAAAATCGAACGAGTCCGTTATATAGTGACAGTGTTTTATATTTTGGTGGAGTTATTTATTTATTTACTTTTTTGTCGTCAATCAGTGTAGACCGTTTTACAATTGTTGTCTTAAGAACTATGTTTACAATTTTGTCTTTGTTTATATTTTTTTATAATATGTCTTGAGAACAAGTTAAAACATTACTTCTAGCTGACGTTATGCGAGTATTTAAAATATTGCTTTAATTTGGTTTTTGTCATTGTAAAGTCAATGTTATCGCAGTGCTTATTATATGTATCCATCATTTGGTTCAAGGGTCCAAATTTGGCATAATTCGTACGGTGACGATTTGTAGCAAATATATTTCTATTTCGTAAATGCCTAGATGGTGTATATAAATTTAAGGATGACAATAGTTCTATTGAATCAATTCGATGTGATACGATATCGTTTACGAAAGAAATCAAAGCAAATTCACGACGCTCTTTTAATGTTTGGATATTTATGAGCATACACCGAGCTGTGTAAGATGGCAGAGGAAATACAGTCCAACCTAACTTGCGGAGTGCATACAATAGCAACTGCTTTTGAACGGACTCTATTCTTTCTTCGTGTTTTATTGAAAAAGGAGACCAAACTATGCTGCAATATTCTAATATCGATCTTACATAAGCAATGTACAATGTTTTTATCGTATACGGATCGTGAAAGTTGTAGCAGAAACGTTTTATGAAACCAAGCATGTTGTTAGCTCTGTTAATAATTGTGTTATAATGATCGGTGAAAGTAAGTTTTGAGTCCAAAATAACACCTAGATCCCTGACTCTATCACACTTTTCTACGATATGGTTTCCTAAAGTGATTGTTATATCGGGTAGGGTTCGTTTTCTACTAATGGCAATTGAGTTACATTTTTTTTATATTTAATTGTACCAGGCTTTTTAGACACCAAGTATGGAATATCTGTAGTTCCTCTTTGAATGTGATGATGTCTTTGGCATCTTTTATTTCCAAAAAAAGTTTAATGTCGTCAGCATAGATTAAAACTTTCAATTTCCTAATAATGAAAGATATGTCATTGACGAAGAGAATAAATAAAAGCGGTCCTAAATGGGAACCTTGAGGAACTCCAGAAGTGACATCAACGGGATTTGATGTCTTTCTTTTGTATTTTACTATTTGATGGCGGTCAGTTAAATATGATTCAAGCCACTTGAGGAGTGCGTAATGAATTCCCATTTTTTGAAGTTTAAAAAGAAGCATGGGTATGTCAATTCGATCAAACGCTTTGCTGAAATCTGTATACAACACTTCTACATGGTTTTCGTTATCCATTGCATTCAAGGAATAATTAACTAATTCGAGCAAATTCGTAGTTGTTGAACGGCCTTTAAAGAAGCCATGTTGCATAGTAGTTATTCTGTTTTTAATTTGAAGAAAGAGTTTTTCATTCACAATCGCTTCGAAAAGTTTCGGAATGCAAGAGATAATAGCTATACCACGATAATAACGTATGTCGGATTTTTTGCCAGATTTAAAGATAGGCACTAAAAACGAGTTTTTCCATATTTTAGGGAAGTTTCCGGATTCCAGTGACATATTGAAAATCCAAAATAATGGAGCAGTAAGTTCAGTAGCTAAAGTTTTCATAAAAACTGGCGGAACACCGGCAGGGCCAGGACCTTTAGATGCATCTAAATTGTTTAAACCCTTTAAGATATCATGAACCTTTATTTGACTTACGCTGATGTCACTTGAAAATTCTGGATAAGATTCAAAATATTCACGGTCACGGTCTTCTTCTGAAAACGTAGTATAGATTTCTTGGAAAAAATTTGCAAACAAATTGCATATATCATCCGAGTTCTCACCTACCCTATCGTCCAAATGCATCTTTGATGGAAAATTATCAGATTTTAATTTGGTTTTCACATAATTGAAGAATTTCCTAGGACAAGATTTTATTTCAAGTCAGTTTTTAAATTATACTCCTCAAATGCCATATTCACGGCCAAATTTAACTGATCGCAAATGTCTAAATAGTATGCCAAACCTTTTTCACTATTATATTTTTTATAAAATTTTCATACCATGAGTTTTGGTTCAGTGATGACGAGGATGTTACTGAAGATTTTAGAACAGTGCGGCTTGAGCATCGCAGATTGAGAAATATAAGCAGTCCGTTGAATATGCCTCAATATCCGTTGGTATTTGTTGAAATCGACACTGTTTTAAATAATTGAAAGCTCTTTTTTTTATAATTTCAGACTTACCGATTATTTTCGAGTTTCCAAAGAACTCTTCTGATATTTGATTAACACTGTGGAGGATAAATAAGGAGCTGTTAGATCTTTATCTGTGCAGCCGATGTTAAAACTATCAGCAGCATTAACATTCTTTGCTGATGGTGCTACCAAAAAGGTATTGGCAATGATTTGTTTGAAGGAATGGCACGTCCGACTGGATCAAAAGCATGTCAGTGGTTATCGATGTTTTTGAAGCAGAAGTTTGTCCATCAACCAATCAATTCCCTATTTCAGATGACGAAAAGGGTGAAATCATTAACGGTGTAATAGGGCGGTTCTCTCTGTTTATACTCGTTAGTATGACGCACGTGACATAGATGGCCCACAGCAACTCACGAAGAGCTACTGATTCCGATCAATAGCCGTGCGGCTTCTTCCTCCTTCTATAGATGCTCATGTGGGCTGCAGCTCGCTGCTTGCATGTAGCCTTTGTGTGTACTGGAGAACACCACTACTCACCACGCAGACACCGTTGGTGAGACCGGATGGAATTATATACCAATATAGCCGTCGGATAGAGGAAGTCTTACCCTACCTAATGGTGATGTTGATTTGCGTGGGCGAGCCTTGACTTTCAAGACATCATCGAAAGAAGTCATTGTTTACAAAAGCTGTTACGCCCTAATTCCAACTCTATCTTGATGTGGGAACTGACATCCGATTAATGGCCTTGACAAATGTTCAAAAATGCTATTTTACAAATTTATGGTGGTCCTGAATACGACCGTTTTGTCGTGATGATTGTATATTGCTGAGCTATTAGGGGTTCAACACAGATGAGGCTGGTGAGCTGTATGTTGTTTGCCTTTCGTTGTATACTGAAGAACAATGTTCAACGCCACGCACCAAAAGCACTGCTCCTGCTGCAACTGATGCAGACGACCGGACTCCACCAAACACAGTGATTGGAACTGAATCCGACCAACGGTTAAGTCCAGCCTTGGTAGCTAGCTGCTTGCGGAGAGCCTTTCGTTGTGTACTGGAGAACCCCACCACTCACCACGCGGGGATTGAATAAACACCGTTTGGTGAAACCGGATGGTATTCAACTTTGAAATTTGTGTTAGGGAAAGTGCTTTTCACAGGCAATCGGTGATAATTTTAATTATCAAATAGCGAATTCGTTTATTATTCAGTTCCAACCTGGATCGGGTATCAAGATTGGGTCTGCTTGTTTTCTGACAAACGTCAGTTTGCTCGTTTGTGTTTAAAACCTAGCTCAGGTTGAGGTTCACACTGACAAAAAGTTCGGTTTCGCACTGGGTTGGAACTGGTGTTAACCCCGATAATAAACGAATTCGCTAAAAGCAACAGTTGCACATGCGTGCAATTTTCAATAGTGACATTTTGGAAAATGATAAAGTATTAAATTTAACGTCAAAAGCCATCAAAATTTCCCAAAAAAAATATTTTATTTGAAAAGCAATGTTTGCACGTGTGACCGAAAGAGTAAATCTTTCGTCACTAAAGGCACAATCAACAACAGTGCCTGCAGAAACGATTGCTACCTTTCATCAAAAGCCACAAAGAAAACCCTTTGTTGTGGTCCGATTTGGCATCATGTTATGCTAAAACTGTGATGGAGTGGTGCGAAGCAAATCAAGTGAATATTGTACCAAATACTGAAAATCCGCCAAATTGTCCAGAGTTACGTCCGATCGAGAGATATTGGGCTCTGATAAAGCGGAAGCTTTCAGGAAAGAAACAAGGATTCAAATATATGAAACATTTCCAACACATTTGGATAAAGACAGTCACCACGGTATCTGAGGAGTCTGTACAAACCTTAATGGATGGAGTGAAACGCAAAGTTCGAAAATGTTATGCAAATGCCGAATAACTATGCTTCGACTTCGTGAATTTTTAAATCATATCCCATGAATCTTAAATAAACTACTATTGAAATATAATGCGAAATTTGTGTTTTACTTAAGTTTTGATGTGATTTTGAATCTAAACTTTTTTATTTGTAGACAGGAGATGCAGTATGAAATCTTTTTAAATCAAGTATTTATGATAGTAGAGAGAACTATTGGGGTTATAAAGAATGTGTTTAGATGCATCTTAGCAACTTATTTTTAACGGTGTTTTTTTATAATCAGTCTGAAACTACAGTAAGACAAAAAAAACCTAATTCTGAACATTTTAATAATTTCTCAAGCTCAAAAAAACCCGAAAACCCTTAAATTACCCGTTTATAAGCATGCGGAATTCGTCTGAAGATACATATATTTGATTCTAATTTTAATTTTAACCGGATTCCAATAATTTTCATCCACATTTTTACTTGATATATTTTTTTTCCAGGTTTAAGCTACCGTATTGGATCGCCTAGACTATTCAGTCCAGTTCTCAGCTACTACTAGTATAGTGAATGCCTTGCAATTTTTTTGCCGTCATCTAAAAGCTCAAATTGCTTCCTTGAACTTTAAAACCCATTAAATTCAACTTAAAAAAAACTTAATTCAAATGGCACAACAACAAAAAACGTACCGCTTCACTTTCATTTTCTTTTTTATTTTGAACCGATTGGATTTGTTCAGCCGTATCGACAAGACTCGCACGAATCCGCAATCCAACTCGACTTATGTTGATATATACATCGACAACGAGAATACAGTGTCTACAGTCTACAGTCATCGGAATTCAGTCATATCGACATTTGTCCTTGCATTTGGCTACCAGAATTGGGTGACTTAAATGACTTGAATCATTTCGCGTCACGCGAAACGTAGAATACACACAATTCATAACGATGAGGCATAGGAGGAAGTCATGTTCGTCCACTCTAATTCAGTATCAAATTAAATTTTAAAACTTTTAAAAATTTTGGTATGTTTAAGATTTTTTTGCATTCCAATGGGAAACTACTTAGAGAACGTTGAATAAAATTTTTATAATAGTAGTGGTTGTTTAGAGTAGACTTTTAATGTAGCTTTGATTCAGATGAACTGATGAGTTGGGGTTTATTCTTTAAAAAAAAAATACATTCTATAGAAACTTTGGGGAAAATTCCTAAAATAGTTTTGTGTAGAATTCCATGGAAACTCTGGGGAGGCAGTCCACTTTGAGAAGCGTGTGTGCTTTTATATTTTTAGAGCTCGAGCTATCTTTGTGCTGGCGTGTAGTTTTTCGGTGCTCGCATTTGAATAGTTTTGTGTCCCGGGCGCGATAATTTGATTTAGAATAGTTTTTGCTGATGTTCCCCCCCCCCCTGTTGCTTAGGTGCCTGGTGTGCTCTTGCTTTGTTGTCGGTGTGACTCGACCGCATTGATCTATTGTTAGGTTTTTGCGATGTGCATTGCTTTTGGGCACGGAGTGACATGAAAAAGAAGAGTGATACTTGGTTGTTGTGTGGTTGGAGTCACTGGAGGGGGAATTGTTTAAGAATGAATAGAGAAAAGTAAGCAACGGGAATGCGCTCCCGGATGTATTGATTTGGTCAGTACGTTCCAGTTGAAGATTGTTGCTCTTGTGGGCAGTGCGTTTGATGGTCGCTTTGGTAGTATCCTTGTAAATATAATGTCTCATGTCCAAATAGCCTCGATTTTCGGCCTATTGATTCAATAATTTAGTATTATATTTTCAAAACATACAATGATGCATTATGTCATTTCATGGCACATAACATAAAAACCCAAGTAACCATAGGTACGTTATTTCGCCTTTTTGGCTATATACAGCTGAACAACGGCTATACCAGTGTTTTCAAGTTCTGATGAGGCCCGTATAAGGAGAAAAAACGTGCCTATGGTAAGTTGGGAAGTGTGTTTATAGGACCCCATAATCTAGGTTATTTGTATTTTGTAAAACATCTTTATTTTTAATTATATTTTTCATTTTACTACATATTTTATATACATTATATATTACATAATTATATATAATTTTATAATGTAAATTACAATAAATGCTGAGACGGGAGGGAGCATCAGAGCATCATTGAAGTTGTAACTGGACAATTGAGTGGATTGCCAACCGGAGTCTAGGAGGGAATGTGTACTGTCATTTTAGATAGTTACATTTCACTTCAACAGTTGCAATGAATTTGACGCTCTCTTCTTAAACAAACCATCCCGTGGAAAGCTTAAAATGTATTGCGAAATTCGTTATTCGTTTTGTTGGATCATATTGTTGGAAGGAGATTCTCTTATTCCCGCGCGTTTCGCGTAAGTGTCTCTGCTTACGGGCCCGTCCAACCCCTTTTGGTCCTTCATACAGCAGTATGTTGAATTCAGAATGATGACGAAATTTGATCTTGCTGTTAAGTGGAGCCGCATGCAGGGCAAGACCCAAGCTAGAATGGTGGCTACTTACATACATACAATTCCGTGGAAACTCTGGGGATGTTTCTGAAGAAACTCTGAAACAACATAAAAAAGAATCTGAATCTGAGTATAGTTTCAAGGGAATTAAGATACAAACACTAAGGGAGCAGAATATCAAAAATAAAAACCTTCAAGAAGGTTGAAAAAGAAAGGTTTGTGCAGAAATTATATGAGGAAGGAATGAGGAATGAAATTTAGAAGAGGATTACATGGATCATTTCCGCCCCAAAACTCTAAAAACAATGTCAGTTTTGTATCGACCCCTTCCGATTTGAATGAATCATTGCTCACATGTTCACTGCTACCAATGGATCCAGCGTTGGTACTCAGTACGGGAAACAAATCAAGGAAAAAAAGTGATATATGAGAAGTTGTATGTAATTAAATGTTCTTTTAGAAAAAAAAGATGGTATTGGTCGCTATTGAAAATTCAATCAATTGCTGAATTTATGTATGGGCCCAAATTAGGAGCATTCAGGCCAATATTACATCCATTTCCCCTATCAGCTAACAAACAGATATTTTTCAGATATATCAGAAAAAGTAAATGCCGAGGTAATCGGCTGTTGGTGATTTTACCGAGCTAGATTGTGTATAGGAAAAATTTCAAAATTCAGGGTCTAACAATTTTCAACATTTGACGGCTTAAATTGAGCATCCATGGCTCAACTACAATTTTGAATGTAGAAATATGCAGAAGCCATTAAAAATGCCTTTATTTTATTTTTTTGAAACTGATTTATACAAATAGAAAAGTGGTGTTTTTTTCATACTTCTCCAAGGGTGTATCATACACTTACTACGTCTCTGGTCACCGTGGGATGGCTGTATTCCCGCTTTGGCGCACGTGGGAGATATCATTTGTTTCGCACAACCGAGATTGTCGATGATACATGGAAGCTGTTTGTGGGCTATTTGTTGAGATTTTACAGAATGAAAGTGCTATCTATGTTCTTGATTCGAGGTGAAATGCGATCAGATTGTCGATGTAATCGAAAAGATTTGTTGATCTAAAAATCGATTTGATTTATATTCAGCAAGTCTTTGGAATAAAACCAAGCTAAGTGTGCATACATATTCCAATACATACATCAGGAAAAAGAGCCAGATCTAATGTAATACAAGCGCAGCCAGTACGATAATACATCCTGGAATATGATTAGGTTAGATAATGCCTAAAAAAATTTCATGTCAATATTGACGTTTGCTGCATAGATGTGATGCATATATTATGTCACGCTTCAAGGCGAAAGAGAGGTTTGAAAAATTTGTTGACAAGCAATGCACTAGGCACAGGAAAAACGTGACGTAAGGAGGGTTTGAATTCTTTCTCGATTTAGCTTGATATAATTAATACATACCTATGATACAAACATCAACTCGACCTCAGTTTACATCATAGGCGTAGCCTATTTTTCGAGCCGAATTTTCTTTTTTAGATTTCATGTATCTGGAAAAAAAAAGTTGAAATTTTAGGTTTAACTTGCTTTTGTCAACTTTTTTTTAATGTTTGTCTTACACATTTGTTTGAGTTTCCGAATCAGATTGAAGTAAGGTTCAATATTTCTATTAATTAGAAAAAAAGCAACAATATTTTTTTTTTCTTGATAAGTACGGACTACGAAAATCTTACTGATTCTTGGTTGTTGTTGAAGGACGGAGCATTATTCCAATTTTATATTTTAAAATATTTTGTTTTTTTTTTAATCTAATTTGTAACTTTCCTTTTTACTTTTCCATGACTCTAAAACTTTCCCAAGAATCTGACGTATTGAAATATTTTCAAAGTTATTATAATTAGCTTGCTTTTGGACAGTCTGGCACTTCAGAGATTGACAATGTTGGCTAGAATTCTAAACAAAAAATTTTAGCTCGAGAGATATTTTCAATGGGTCCTTAATAAATATTAGGGAATTTTAGCAAAGTTTAGCAATATTCTAAAAATAATTTTAACAAAGTTCTGAGGAAAATTTGAAGGAAATTATTAGGAAATTTCAAAAGCAGATCGGAGGTGAATTTTAATAGGTTTCTGAAAAATGCTTATAGGTAAATCTGAAGAAGGAACTGTAATGAATATAACAAGAGTATTTTATGCATGGAACAAACTGGAGGGCGAGGTTTCATGAGAATACCAACAAAACTGTAGAGTGAATTTCAAAAAAATTCAGTAGATGGTGAAAGTTATATGGAGTACAAAAAAGAAATTTTATTTGTGAATATTTATATATTTTTTAAATCATCACAATTGGGTGGAAGACAAAATAAAATTGTCGATTTTTGCAACTATTGTGAACTTTATTCAAGGATGGTCTAAAAATAATCCCAAGTACCAATTTGTTTTTTATCTAATCCTAACCCATACTTTGAAAAATATCTACAATAAAATGTTTCTAACACACAAATAATGATGATTATTGAAAAACTGTTATCGAATAAAATGGTAGACTAGTTTTCAAACATAATTGTGTAAGTTGTTAAAGATAAATAGATGAGATGAGTTAAGGAATTCGGATTGTCTTCGATAAAATAAGAAATCTTTAAGTATTGAACGTGAAATTGCAGAATATTAAAATCCATTTCATGCAAAAAATTGCGCAAAATCAAGATGTTTTATAGTTTTGCTTTGCTTAATTGTCGGAGTCACAAAATATTGTAAAATTTCTAAATTCTAATCGTTTAGGGTTGATTATATCGACAACATAAAAAGAACTGTTATTGCATGGTTATGATCCTTTTATAAGTCTTGGTTAAAAAAAAATATTTTCGAAATGCTCAACATTTACCGAAGCAGGAAAACAATTTAAATTATATTAGACTCCGAATTTTAAAAATCTGTCACCCTCGGGTGAAAATAAAATTCAGATATAGAGCAAAACATGAGTTCGTAACCATAAAAAATCTACTCTTTGGATCTTAATTTCTTTCAAGCTTTTGATTCCTTAAACAATTTGTAAAACCTATTATCGCTTTTCCACCCTGGTTAAGCATGATTCCCGTCATCTTTATCAATAATTTAAATGAGGTAACTTAAAACTTGTTCCTAAGAAAATTCTTGAGAAAATTTAAAAAATATGTTGTTAGAGGTTTCAAGGAAAATTCAAAAGATCCAGCAATGAAAAATCAGAGGATTGTAAGACTTAAAACTAACTTAATTTTAATACAACTAGAAAAACTTGAAACTTCCCTGTCCAAGGATGAGGGGCTTGATGATGATTTGTCAAGTTTCACTATGATTTTTTTTTGCAATTTGTTAAAATTTTAGTTCTTCTTCAGTTCATTGATTTGAACGGTTCAAGCGAGTTAATTTCACGGAGCCGTAAATTGTAGTTTTATCATAATTTTAATATTAGTATAAAATAAAATAGTAATTTTAAAATTCGCTTTTGTGATGCTAAGGTAAATAGTTTGCTTTGAGTGTAAAGTTAATTTATAAGAAAGTTCTAACAGTTGTTTTGCACTTCGAAACTTGACGGGTCATACCTCTAACATAGTAGCAGTGACAGTGTCGCATGTCCTAACAACAACTGCCTGCGACTAGTGTTCGAGGGGCCGACAGGGCTGAATAAGGGTCAATACTAACAAAACTATAACACTAACATGACCCCGAAACTAACGTTCATCCATTGCACTAATAGTTATAATGTAGTTGTACTTTCCTAATAACCCATCTATCACAGACAAACAGACATAACACTCGCAGGTTGTTCATCGAACACGCATTTGACGGTCAATTTGAGTGTTTTTGGTTGGTGGTGCCGCCACCTGTGGCGCGCACGGTAGGTTCCCTTGCGTTTGACGTCTGCACACTAGCGCCATCTGTTCAGCGTACTATCCATCACATGATACTCAACAGATGGCGGTAGTGTTTTAGTGACTATGTTTTGTGGAGAGAAATATTAAATGTGTTATTTCTGTTTGTCTGTGCATCTATGTTTCTTTTTCGTTGTGTGTGTGTGTGTGTGTGTGGGGGGGGGGTGGGGTTAATATAACCAATACTAATACCTTTCTCTCTGTACTTTTATTTGTTTTCTATATCCCTATCTTAACGAGAGATGAGTAACTTGCATGGTGCACGCCCAAGTCGTACTACAGGATAATATGCCGAGCGTGGTTATATCACAAAAACCACGCAGGAACGGAAATCGATGGAGCTGAGGAATAATTAGGTAAATTCTACACAGTATTTTAAAGGAGCCAACTCTAAGCAGGTAATAATAGCAATTAATAATCAAACAACCATAAAAAGGTAAGAATGAATTTATTTATTTTAAATACAGTAATGACCCGATTTTGTCAGCCCCTCCGCGCTTCAGATTTTTTTCTTTCAATAATTTCACATACCCATAAATCTAAATTTTTCTCATTCATCGTTAAGAGGGATATTTAAAGTATACTTTGGTGCAATAGGTTCAAGAAGATTACTGAAAAAGGGCATGGGTTTTGTAGAACATTGGAAAACATTTTCAAAAAAGGGGGCTGGCAAAATCGGGACATTACTGTATTCCATTTATATTTACATGATTTATCACATATTTCCGGAGAGCTTCGAGGTTGGAGCGTAGTTGCATTTGTAGATAGGCACGTCATTTGCCGGTTTCTCGCGAATTAGGGCTCAGTCTGTCAAAACTGATAACACAAACAGGTAGAGGAATAGCTCCTCTATGATTTGGTATAGTTTGTTTGCAGGATTGTTCTTTTGTTCGCGGGAGACCGGCGATTGACGTGTTTGTTTGCAGGGGCGATTGCGCCCAGATCTCAGGATTCTCCGGATTTATGGTCGTAATCTAATACACACAGTTAATCACAATACGAGCCTAAAAGCTGCAGTGATCTAGTGAGCACCATAGCTCGAGTCGTCTGTTAGTATTGTGTATTGCATGGAGAGCATAACCGAGATGCTAGCCTATTAAGACTGCAGTTGGTCAACTCTCGAAAAAAAAAAAAGAACTACCCAACGTAAAATCGATTTTTCCTTATGTGGTATTGATGCATGTTTAACTTTTCGTGGCTGTCAGAATCAACGCGCCTACGTCTACGGAGCTTACGCAGAAGTGATTCGCAATTTTGAGCTTCTGTAGTATAGAATTTGTTCGGTACGGTCGCGAAATCTTGAAATGATTGATACGTGCGGTAAAATAACTTAATTGAAACAAAGCTCAACAGTAAAATAAGTAGAATATTTAGGGAGGAAACCAAAGTTAATCAACTTGCCAACACAGGCTATCACATTTATTTTGGTGGCACTCTTTAAGTGATAATAAGCTGTTTTTTCTCTAAGGTTGTCTCGCGTGGCGTTCACAATTTGCGCGATTTTCGTATCTCACGTAATTTAGATGTTTAGCTCTAAACGGTTTAACAGACTCGAGGTCAATCGGAGACGAGCCAGCCAACGGCTGAAAGTCTCCTTAATAAAGATATAAAAAAAAAAAAAAAAAAAACTCGAGGTCATTCCTTAAGCGGTGTTGGTACAGGTTAAACCTTTGCCGACTGTCGGATTCAACGCGCCTACGTCTACGGAGCTTACGCAGAAGTGATACGCAATTCGGTAGAGCTTGTCAAACACTTTTGAGCTTATGTAGTATAGGATTTGTTCGGTGCGGTCGCGAAATCTTGAAATGATTGATACGTTCTTTAAATTAACTAATTTGATACAAAGCTCAGTAGTAAATAAGTAGATTATCTAGGGAGGAAACCAATATTAATCAACTTGCCAACATAGACTATCACATTTATTTTGGTGGCACTCTCTAAATGATAATAAGCCTTTTTTTTTCTCGCTTTGGTTGTCTCGCACGGCTTTCGGAATTCGCGCAATTTTCGTAACTTACATAGGGAAGAGCGCTACTTCGTCGTAATCGCCCATTTCCGTTCTATCTAGCAGAAATCATCAATAATATCAATGATTTCACAAGGCACAAAACAATAATACGTTTGTTCCGATGCGTTAGTTCATTAGCTACAACATAAATCCTATTAGAGCGCATTGTATGCATATTTACGCTCATTGTTCTCAAAACAAAAGAAGCGCTCCTAGCGCATTCCCTTTTTCTCCGTTTATCCGTAGGACGAAGAAAATCTAATGGCGTTTCAATGCGTTTGGACGGAATTGAAACGCGTGGGACGAGTTTAGAAGCAAGAAGCAGTGTTAGATTTTTAATAATATCTCAACATTGTTTGACTCTTTATCAAATCCAACGGTACGCATGGAAAGGTGGATAAATTTAGAAGTTATCTTTGATGAAAACATTCCATGTTTTGTTCAAACCCTTTCCAAAAAGCGTGGTAAAGTGCGGGATGTCCTTAGTAGGACGAAAATTAGATCAAAAACCCTAATTAAGATATTTCGTTTGAAACGGATTTACTTATTCAATCGATTTACTACGTGGATTTTTTCTATAACTATCTTGAAGCAATACACACGGAATCCAGTGTTCAAACGGCCAACATAGGCTAGTCCTTCTGCTGTATTGTCAAAGATCGAAGCAAAATTTATTCGAATGGGTCAAGTCTTGAAAACTAAGCCGTCACGCAGCTCCAGCTTGATACACAATAAAAAAAAAAAAAAATAAAAAAAAAATAAAAAAAAAAAAATAGAAAAATTTGAAACTTGAAGACAATCCCTAGAGTTTTGAAAGGTTCTGGCACCCTGGATACATTATTTATAAACATCGCGAGATGGACCGCGGAGTTGAAGGTGGATTTGTGCAACAGCGTGTGATGCCGTTCATGGGCAAGTGTATTTTGAGTCTCAGGTCCGTGCCATGTGTGATGACTTGAAATAATTCCAACATAGTTGTATGTGGGAGTCAACTCTTGCCGTTGCCCAACGGTCATTTCTTGGAATATAGGGTATTTGAACAATATATGCTTCTCAGAGCATAAAATGCAGGGTGGAAGGTTTGGACGTGAACTTGTAGTAGCGGTATTTGAAACTGCTTTGGAAGTTGGTAGCTTCTTGCTGAAGGAATGGGTCCCGAAAATAAAAAAAAATAAATTTTGAAACTTTGAAATAACTTTGAATAAGGAACAAAAGAATCTAATAGTTTTTATTTTAGCGCAAACTATTCTTACAACGGAGATGATCCAACATCAGGCTGAAAGCCTCCATAATAAAGAAAACTTAACTTAACTATTCTTGCAAAATTTAAACATGGTAATTCACTCGACGATCCAAATTATTTCAAAACTTGAGGAGAGTATGTTTAGATATTGTACTTTTGAGTAAAAAATTTACACAATGATATATAATGAAGTTGAATTTATAGCTTTCGCCTACTGCGCGTTGGAAGGCTTGGATGGACAATGACAAGACAATGCAGATCCTGTGCAGGTTCCTTCCGGATTGGAGCGAGGTTATGCAATGTACGGTACAACTGCTTCTTGAGGAAGCGTTTATTATCATAACGCTTGAGGGGAGACTCCGATGTTGTGCCAAAATTGACTGGCATGATATACACCGTCTTGTAAGGCATACATGTCTCACCCTCTAACGACTGGAGCAGAAACTGCAGTTTTACCACCAGCGGAATTTCTTGGACGTTGTACGCCATCGACTTAAAGGTGTCACGAAATCCAAGCCATCGTGAAAAGTCGGCAGATCAATTTTAGGTAACCGTAAATGAAAGCAAGTTGGACTAAGGGCCGAGCAATCTCCTATTCATCCCTTGGTTGCACAATATCGGCACCGAATATCGAATTCCCATCGTTCCTGAAGGTGCTTAACTAACAGTGCGACTCCTTTGCTCATCTTCTCGATTTCTTACTGGACCTCCACATAGTCAGGAAAGGCTTGGTCTAGTAGCTCCAACGACACCGGAATTTGAGGGAAATTCGTAGTTCTCCACAAACGCACAATGTACGCACGGTATATACGGGGCTCGAATATGCGCCGCAAGTGAGGTGAGGTGACTTGCTGTCACTAGTGAGGTGACAAAAGTCACCGCGAGTGAGGTGACTCTCCGTGCAAATCAAATGGAGTTATCACCTCACTAGTGACAGCGAGTCACCTCACCTCACTCGCGGCGCAGAATAAGGGGGAGTGTCTCATATGCAATAAATCACTGCTTCATGTGAAGAATTTAGAGCAGATTTAAGGCAAATTTGTAATGCTTATCGGTTACTTGGGATACATAGCTTCAGGAATTCCAAAATAAAACAGTGCCATAGAGCTTAAAACATGCATGTGCGTCTTTTAGTCGATGTATAGTCCAGTGAAAAATTTCAACTGAATATTATAACCGTAGCCTACTCATAGTATGCGTTCTTACCTGTGGTTGAACGTTGCGATAGTCGCAGATAGAAGTTGTATTCCAAAGATCCGGAAACATCTATCTAACATCTAACATCCGTCCGAGTGCACCAGACCTGTAGCCCCATAAACAGGAAACTGTTAACACCCCTTTTTCTCTGGAAAATAACCAAACAGGTAAAATCTCCGGACGTGATAAGCATCAACAGCACTGCGAGCAGCGAGGTGGCAGCAGCAGGTGAGAGAAAAATATATGGCGTTAAAATCGTAGGCTGGTTTAGGACTCATCCCCTGTCCCAGTAGGAGCTAACTATGAAACCGAGTGTTTATGATACTGGCCAGCAAAGTGTCGTATTCACATCCGGAATATGTTCGTAAGGTAGGTATAATGAAGGTGTCTGGACAGCATAAAAAATAATATCAAAACATCGTCCGTTCTCCGTGCTTGAGAGTGTAGGTCTGTTTGTCCGGTGAAAGATCCTATCAGGGATGTTTACTCTCCGACACCGCATCTCATCGCATCGCTGACAAAAGGTGTCATGCCGGTCCACAGAAAAGGGTTCTTTAGGGGCCAAACAGGTTATTTGATATTCACCTTGATGCTTGCTGAGTGCGAGAGACTCCTCTGTATTTTCAGACTATGTATAGCGGGATAGTTAATTATATTTATGGTCGATGGGAAACAACATTTCACAAACAGCTACACCGCCCGTGCCCTGCATACCGACAGAATGCACACACTTTCGTTATCATTCTCCTCATTTCAATTGAGAGAGCTCCAATCAATTGTCAATCACTGGACCGAGCAAGCAAATGACAGGAATATGTTTGATTAGATGTGACCCTTTCATTTTTTTGCATGCCAAAATTGAACAAACCAGGCAGGATCGGTGATGGAGATAGCAAACATAGAACAAACCGTGACAGCCGTAGCCAGAGTAAAAAGAATCAGAAGAGCATGAAACTGAACGTGACATGTCAATGCATTGAACTGAAATTGAATATTTTACCCTACTATCATTTTATGTAGATATTTCGAAAATTGAGTAAACTGGTCAACAAAGAGAAATGAGCACTCTTGAATACATTTCACCAATTGACCTTATGACATATGAGAATAGATAAGGAAAAGTGCATCTACAATTGGTGCATGAAATTTTGGTAGGCAGAACCTCCATTAGCTCATACAATAAACATTGGCGCAGAAAATAGGCACCCCCATGAGCTACGCAAGAATTAGTAAAAGAGTGGATATAAATAAAGGAATAAATTTACTCGCCTGACGAAAATAGGTATAGGAAGCGACAAGGTCGACATTTCCCCTACAGGTATTAATCTCAAAATCATTTGTGGTTAATATTCGATTGCGTGCGTGCTTTTGAATTTTCAATGCTATAATATTATGAATATGAATTTCCGTTTAAGGGCTATCTATAAGCTACGTAGACAATTTTTATGAAATTTAAGACTCCCTTCCTCTGCGGAGACAATTTCCCATGCATGTTATTTTTTTTTTAATTTCTATAAATCGTTAACACTTGTATACCATCCCCTCCCCCCATGTCTATGAGTTATATGTATAGTCTCCCAAATAATTTACATAATACGACATGCACCTTCAGTGCTCATTTATTATGTTCCGCTTCCCTCTCATCCCTTTCCCGTTGCATTGCAGACTAAGCCGTCCCAACCGCTAACGAGACAAAAATATCACTCACAAGCATTTATTGTGGATCCGTAAATTTGCTTATGTCCAACCGGACATGCCACTCACTCCTACTCACAGATTTCCACACAAAGCTAACCTACGCAACGGGGGAGAAAGAGAGCTCATTGTTGACGACGAATGGTGGTATCTCCGGCTTTTGTGCTGTCCCCAGAATGCAATTTTCGAAAATTTATTGACCGCCATAAATTTTTATATTTGCATACAGGAATGGTTCTTTTGTTTTATTTCTCCAAAAGTTTCCGCCACCCATTCCTCGGCATCACATCACCAACCTACGACACCAACAGCCTCCCAGAACCAATCAGCAGCCATAGTGCGGAACTCACTTCCGGCCCGGTAACGGTTGGAGGTCGGCACAGGACGGACGGATGTGCGTGAAATTAAATATAAAAAGGATTGATAAATTAAAAGCAAATTTATTTTCCATTTTTACCCGTAAATGACGCTTGGACGCGCTGCTCTATTGTCAATATTTGGTGCGATGTGATTCTGGCTGACAAACGAGCTTAAAGGCAGGGATGGATCGCTCTTTGAAGCATTGTTCAGTACATTTTTACAAATAAGTCCAATCATATTTTCGATTCATCCTTCTGATAGATAGATTAATGCTAGTGTTCTCCCGACCAAACATCAAAAAAATTGCACCGTTCAGCCACGCTCTGTATTTGTATTTGTATTTGTATTTGTATTTGTATTTAAAATAATTCATCTGACAATTTAGTCTTAATGAATATATTAGAGCTAATTTAGCACAGACCTAATCCGATTTGCAAAACGTACAGTTGGTTCATTGAACTCGAAAAACTCTTCGACAGCCGTAAACGCACGAATACACGCTGAGATTGGTTCGTTGTTCCCAAACATGGTTCGGTGAAAATTTGGTTGCAGTAGCGTTGTATTCCGAAGAGATCTGCTCGGCACACGAAAGTTCAACATCGCAAGCAGGTCGGGGGCATCAGTTTCACCTTTCAACAGCTTAGCAATAGAGTTCTCTACCACCGTTAGTATTAGTGAGAAGTTTCACTAATACATGCATTTTGCTGGTTGAAAATAAATAACAAACCGCTGTCAAGTCGAACACTTTGACATCTGATTTCGTGGTTGAAAATAATAAACAAATCGATTTTACACGGCTACACTAGCTATGTTGTATTAGTGAGATCTTGCGTCGAGAAGTTAATAAGCAACGATTGCTGTACTTTCCGTCGTTGTTCCAGTGTGTCTAAGCCCAACAGTCGGCATCTATCAGGATACGGCGGCAAATTGTCAGGATCACTCCACGGCAAGTTTCTCAGTGCCAGACGAATGAACCGTTTCTGAACCCGTTCGATCCTTAGGCACCACGTGACATGGTGAGGATGCCAAACGACGGACACATTTTCCAAAATTGGACGGACAAGTGCACAGTACAATGACTTCCAACAATGTGGATCCGAAAAATCCTTCGCAACTATGGAAATAAAGCCCAACTGTCGCGTTGCTTTCGATATGAGCGCTGAACGGTGTAAATCAAAAGTCATTTTTGTGTCTAGTTGAACCCCTAGATCAGTCACACTGGTAACTCTGGTAAGAGTATCGCCGTCAATATGATAGTCAAACAAAATTGGATGTACCATACGGTGAAACGTGATTATCTGACATTTTTCCACACTAATAGTCAGTTTGTTTCTCTGGCACCAATCGGCAAACAAAGTCAGCGAGTTTTGCAGAAGCCAACAATCTTCTTGTGTGCGCACCACAATGTACAGCTTTAAATCATCTGCATAGACCAGTTTGAATCCTTCGCCCAAAACCAAAGCAGCATCGTTGAAGAACAGGATAAACAGCAACGGTCCGAGATTACTACCTTGTGGAACTCCAGACTTGTTTGAAAACGGCAAAGATACAAAACCCTCAACCTTCACTCGAAGTACACGCTCTGTAAGGTAGGATTCCAACCAAAAAACCAATTGCATAGAAACTCCAAGACGAGATAACTTGTGTAGCAGTATGTTATGATCAATTTTATCGAACGCCGCCTTCAGGTCGGTATAAATTACATCGACTTGCGCTTTTTCCTCCATACTTTTTATGCACTTCGACGTAAAATTCAACAAATTGGTGGTAACCGATCGTCCGGGCATAAATCCGTGTTGATCAGTGGATATGTAGCTTTTTGTGGCATCGAGAATAACTCCACCCACTATAATCTCAAACAATTTTGAGACAGCTGAGAGACTCGTGATTGAGACAGCTGAGAGACTCGTGATTCCCCGATAGTTAACAACATTGTAACGATCACCACGTTTGAAAATGGGTGTCATAAACGATTACTTACAAATGCGAGGGAATTTTGCTTGCTGAAGTGAGCGATTGAAGATATCACACAACGGTTGTGCTAAAGCGGCAATACAACGGCATATTATAACTGCAGGCTGTGTTTTCACTAAAGATTCACATGGGTTCGCACTTGGGTGCAACCTCAATTGGACTTAACGTTAGCTTCCTATATTCAAAAGTAATGAAAGATGCTCCAAAGAGCGATAAATCCCTGCTTATACAGTGTATCTCAAAATTGATCGTACAGCAGTACTTAAATTTTAGAAAAACGGCTCGAAAAGCACAAGTTAAAAAGATACGTCTCTGTATTTTTGGCAGCTGACTTAGCAAACATTCATCAATTTTTATTGGCTCAGCATTAATCATATTTGGTTGAGTTTACAAAAAGTTAGAGCAATTTTAGAACGTCTTTTTCTTGAAAAACCTTATTTTTATGAAATAAAATTAACATTACTTCTTGAAATTTTGTTCATTTTTCAACTGCCACTAATTTCTCTTAAATTCGTCCACTGGGTAAAAAGTTGAAAATCGAGCGTTTACTAAAATAAATCTAACTTCGTACGAGCTCCTCCAATAAAGACCAAAATTATAGCAATAAATCAATTAACATCTGTTCAACCACCAGTCACGATTTAAAAAAAAATTACGTCTATTCACTATGTTTAAAAAAATTCTAGGGTGTACGATAAATTTTGAGATACACTGTAATACACATTAATATTACGTGAGGACCATCCCAGGTAGCAGCGAGAAAAACGGGTGGGCATGGTAGATTGCGATGAAAGTCGAGTTTGACAAATTTTAAACCTGTGTTTTACGTACTTCCTGTCCCGGTTGGCAATAGCGTACGTTAATGAGCCAACATTAATGTTCGATGATCGATGTGTCGGTTGCAATCAGCTGTAAGGTGTTTTTTGTTGGGAAATTCTGTCGAGTTCATGCAATACTGTCAACTCAAAATAAAACTCGCCGAAAACTTCTCTCTGTTTTTATTTATTTTTTATTTTTAACGTTGATTTTTTAGGAATACGAGATGGGCGGAGAAAACAAAATACAGTTCAGCAGCAGCGTTTTATTTGTAAATTATCTTGCAACCCTGTCTAGAAGCTATCATTTCACATTACTTTTCTTTTTAGCGGCGCCGGTGGTGAAGTGGTAAGCATGATTGCCTCTCAGCCCAGCAGGCCTGGGTTCAATCCCAGTCGGCGCCGCCAGGATATTCTGAGGCATAACATCTTTGATCACGCCTCCTTCCTTCGGAAGGAAAGATAAGCTGTTGGTCGTTCATGGTTTTATTTTTAGTTTTTCCTTGATTTATTTTCCGTCGATCTTATTTTCCGTGCTTAGCACCAATGCTACCGACGCCAGGGAGGCAGCCACACACATGGAGACAGATCGATCGCCCCATCAAACTCATGAACCGGGGACCAACGGTTTTACGTCCCATCCGAAGGAAGGTGTGATCAGAGATGTTATGTCTCAGAACATCCCGGTGGCGCTGACTGGGATTGAACCCAGGCCTGCTGGGGTGAGAGGCAATCACGCTTACCACTACACCACCGGCGCCGCTCTTCACTATCCTGATATGATGAATTTATTGTAATGAGTTTGTAATGGTGGTTTCATGCACTAGTTGTATTAATTGTAAGCACCTGAATTTAGCCGCCTATGGTGTGATCTGACTCTTTCTGGCCACTTCTTTAGGGAACCCGGATAATGACAAAGGGGTCCTAGAATCACAATATAACTTCCAATGGACTTATTTATGTACTCTCACGTGATAAAGGGTGTACCACTTAAAATCCGCACACACTAAAATTGCTGTAACTTTTGATCCGTTGGGTAAAATTAATTGAAATTTTGCGTAGACATAGTTTAATGTGTATTGTCTACACTCTGTGAGTTGATTTCATAAGGTACGCAAAAGTTTTCAAAATGGCGACGAAAGAACAGTGCGTGCGTGAAAAAGTTTTGCACGAGTACTTTGAGAATAAGGATCTGTCGCATCGTGCCATCGGAAAAAAGTTGGTAATCGCATATTCCACGGTGTCTGGTATCATAAAACAGTTCGAAGAACGTCTGACTGTTGATCGAAAGCGAAAGTCCGAAAAAAAAAGCCGTCAGGTCAACGAGAACGATCACAAACGCGTGGTTGGGGTCTTCAAACGGAAACCGAACGCCTCAGTTCGAGATGTGGCTAATAAGTTGCATGTTAGCGAGACTTTCGTGCAGAATACCAAAACTGGAGCTGGACTACGTATGTTTAAGGTTCATAAGTCCCCAAGCCGTGACGAGAAACATAATACGGTCGCAAATAAACCGTGCCCGGAAGTTGTACGACCAGAAGTTAAAGAAAACCACACTACTGCGTAATGGATGTCGAGACATATGTGAAGGCGGACTTCAATCAGATTCCAGGAAACCTGTAAGTGACTGCCAAGGATGAGTGTGATGATGTAAGTGTATGATGAACCTCCGGACACAGAAGATGTCAAAGTTCGCCAAGAAGTTCTTAATTTGGCAAGCGATTTATACTTGCGGAAAGCGGAGTACACCTTTCGTTACCGCAAGCTCCATGAATGAACAGGTGTATTTGGAAGAGTGTCTCTAAAAGCGGCTTCTCCCTATCCTGAAGACTCACGATGGTCCGACGATCTTCTGGACGGATTTGGCATCATGCCACTACACGCAGGACGTGCTAGAGTGGTATATGGCGAATGATGTCGATTTCGTGCCGAAAGATCTGAACCGGGGACACTCCGGAACTGCGCCCAATAGAAAAATACTACACAGTACGAAAAAGTAGTGTAAATTCCTGTTTAGTATGAAGCATATAAATGGAGCGTCACATATCATATAAGTTTACATTATATATCATGTAAAGTTCTGAGACATTTCATGCAATGTAGCAATTATTGTATACAAAAGCCCATTGTTGTAAACAACATTGTTTACAAGTTGCTCGGTTGCGTGAAATGAAATACAAGTTTACGTGAATGAATGTTTACATCACTATTAAAATTCAGAATTTTTATCTGTGTGTTTATGTGTGTTATTAGGCCATTATGAAGTAGCACCTTCTTAAACGACCTAAAGTGGTGAAGAATGTAGGTAGAAGAAATGAAGAAAACATGGGTGAATATGCAAAATAAAAACTATCGGTTCTGAGGTCGTGCAGAACCTTATGGCTGGGGTTAAGACCAAGGTTCGCGCATCCGAATATAAAGGCAAAATAAAATAAATGAATGATGTCAAAATTAACTTTAATTGTTTTTTTTTTACTCCCTGAAAATTTGGTGAAATTTGGTTTGACTCCCTGAAAATTCGAATTTTGAGAATGAATTTCGTGTGTGCGGATTTTAAACGGTACACCCTTTATGATGCATCGCATAATGGGTTTTGGTTTAAGACAGATTCATGCCCGGGTTTGGCCAATGTGGTCCTGAAATATGACTACCAATGATCTTGTTTTTGTTAGAACCTGACCTTTTCCTCGGGGGTATGCGGAACATGTCCGGGCAAGTCAATATAGTCCTGGATGCTCAATATGACCATCATTAATTTTGATTTGGAATTGTCATGTGATTTGAAGTACTGCAAGCCGGTTCTAGCTTCAAGGTCCATACACACTGGAACTTATTTCGGCCATATCTTCGAAACCAGTCAACCGATTTTGTGTATTTTCGGATCTTGTTCTGGCCATATCTTTGGAATTAGATTCCAAAACTATACTATGAGTGTTCGGTACATTTCATTTATTAATTTTTGCGATCAATTCGGGTCAGTGGCTGCCAAGAAACACGACTTTAAAGATTGTACTCGAAAAAAAATGCAACAGTTTCTTTTGTGTATAATTTTTTATTGCATGTGTAAAAATTGATGAAATTTTGAGTAAGTAAGAAGTGCTTCGAAAAAAAAAATATGAGAGCGGTCGTGGAAAATCCAGGCCAGTCGCACAGGTGGATCGCGAAACAGTTTGGAATCGACTATTCGACCGTGTCCCGTGTGGTAAAATCGTTAAAGGAAATCCAGACGACCCAGTGGCGAGCTGGCAGCGGAAGAAAAGCGAAGTCGACCGACCCCTGAACGCAAGGAAGGTGAAGGATTACTTCAAGCGCAATCCGAACCTTTCGATTCGGGACGTGACCAAGAAGGTGAATTCTTCCGTCTGGTTCGTCCAGCACACAATGAAGCGGACCGGATTTCATGTCTTCAAGGTAAGGAAGGCACCTAACAGAACCGATAAACAGAATACAATGGTTAAATCCCGCGCCAGAAAGCTGTTCCGCGAGTGGTTGGTGCAGCCGAAATGCATCGAAATGAATGACGAGACGTACATTAAAGCGAACGCCAAGTAGATCCCCGGCCTGGAGTTTTTCGTTGACAAGTCCCGCCTGGATATTCCGGAGAAGTTCCGGAAGAAGAAGGTCGACAAATTTGCCAAGTACTTAGTGTGGCAGGCGATCTGTGGGTGCGGCAAATTCAGCAAGCCGTGCATAACGACCGGCACCATCAATAGTCATATACATAAAAAAAAAGAATGCCTCCAGAAGCGCCTGCTCTCCTTCCTTCGGTACCAGGAAGGTGACAGTCTGTTTTGGCCAGATCTGGTATCGTGTCATTACGCGTAATCGGTGATGGAGTGGTACGAAGCCAACAATGTTGTTTTTGTGCCGAAGGAGGCAAATCCGGCAAACTGTCTGTCTGTCTGTCTGTCTGTCTGTCTGTCTGTCTGTCTGTCTGTCTGTCTGTCTGTCTGTCTGTCTGTCTGTCTGTCTGTCTGTCTGTCTGTCTGTCTGTCTGTCTGTCTGTCTGTCTGTCTGTCTGTCTGTCTGTCTGTCTGTCTGTCTGTCTGTCTGTCTGTCTGTCTGTCTGTCTGTCTGTCTGTCTGTCTGTCTGTCTGTCTGTCTGTCTGTCTGTCTGTCTGTCTGTCTGTCTGTCTGTCTGTCTGTCTGTCTGTCTGTCTGTCTGTCTGTCTGTCTGTCTGTCTGTCTGTCTGTCTGTCTGTCTGTCTGTCTGTCTGTCTGTCTGTCTGTCTGTCTGTCTGTCTGTCTGTCTGTCTGTCTGTCTGTCTGTCTGTCTGTCTGTCTGTCTGTCTGTCTGTCTGTCTGTCTGTCTGTCTGTCTGTCTGTCTGTCTGTCTGTCTGTCTGTCTGTCTGTCTGTCTGTCTGTCTGTCTGTCTGTCTGTCTGTCTGTCTGTCTGTCTGTCTGTCTGTCTGTCTGTCTGTCTGTCTGTCTGTCTGTCTGTCTGTCTGTCTGTCTGTCTGTCTGTCTGTCTGTCTGTCTGTCTGTCTGTCTGTCTGTCTGTCTGTCTGTCTGTCTGTCTGTCTGTCTGTCTGTCTGTCTGTCTGTCTGTCTGTCTGTCTGTCTGTCTGTCTGTCTGTCTGTCTGTCTGTCTGTCTGTCTGTCTGTCTGTCTGTCTGTCTGTCTGTCTGTCTGTCTGTCTGTCTGTCTGTCTGTCTGTCTGTCTGTCTGTCTGTCTGTCTGTCTGTCTGTCTGTCTGTCTGTCTGTCTGTCTGTCTGTCTGTCTGTCTGTCTGTCTGTCTGTCTGTCTGTCTGTCTGTCTGTCTGTCTGTCTGTCTGTCTGTCTGTCTGTCTGTCTGTCTGTCTGTCTGTCTGTCTGTCTGTCTGTCTGTCTGTCTGTCTGTCTGTCTGTCTGTCTGTCTGTCTGTCTGTCTGTCTGTCTGTCTGTCTGTCTGTCTGTCTGTCTGTCTGTCTGTCTGTCTGTCTGTCTGTCTGTCTGTCTGTCTGTCTGTCTGTCTGTCTGTCTGTCTGTCTGTCTGTCTGTCTGTCTGTCTGTCTGTCTGTCTGTCTGTCTGTCTGTCTGTCTGTCTGTCTGTCTGTCTGTCTGTCTGTCTGTCTGTCTGTCTGTCTGTCTGTCTGTCTGTCTGTCTGTCTGTCTGTCTGTCTGTCTGTCTGTCTGTCTGTCTGTCTGTCTGTCTGTCTGTCTGTCTGTCTGTCTGTCTGTCTGTCTGTCTGTCTGTCTGTCTGTCTGTCTGTCTGTCTGTCTGTCTGTCTGTCTGTCTGTCTGTCTGTCTGTCTGTCTGTCTGTCTGTCTGTCTGTCTGTCTGTCTGTCTGTCTGTCTGTCTGTCTGTCTGTCTGTCTGTCTGTCTGTCTGTCTGTCTGTCTGTCTGTCTGTCTGTCTGTCTGTCTGTCTGTCTGTCTGTCTGTCTGTCTGTCTGTCTGTCTGTCTGTCTGTCTGTCTGTCTGTCTGTCTGTCTGTCTGTCTGTCTGTCTGTCTGTCTGTCTGTCTGTCTGTCTGTCTGTCTGTCTGTCTGTCTGTCTGTCTGTCTGTCTGTCTGTCTGTCTGTCTGTCTGTCTGTCTGTCTGTCTGTCTGTCTGTCTGTCTGTCTGTCTGTCTGTCTGTCTGTCTGTCTGTCTGTCTGTCTGTCTGTCTGTCTGTCTGTCTGTCTGTCTGTCTGTCTGTCTGTCTGTCTGTCTGTCTGTCTGTCTGTCTGTCTGTCTGTCTGTCTGTCTGTCTGTCTGTCTGTCTGTCTGTCTGTCTGTCTGTCTGTCTGTCTGTCTGTCTGTCTGTCTGTCTGTCTGTCTGTCTGTCTGTCTGTCTGTCTGTCTGTCTGTCTGTCTGTCTGTCTGTCTGTCTGTCTGTCTGTCTGTCTGTCTGTCTGTCTGTCTGTCTGTCTGTCTGTCTGTCTGTCTGTCTGTCTGTCTGTCTGTCTGTCTGTCTGTCTGTCTGTCTGTCTGTCTGTCTGTCTGTCTGTCTGTCTGTCTGTCTGTCTGTCTGTCTGTCTGTCTGTCTGTCTGTCTGTCTGTCTGTCTGTCTGTCTGTCTGTCTGTCTGTCTGTCTGTCTGTCTGTCTGTCTGTCTGTCTGTCTGTCTGTCTGTCTGTCTGTCTGTCTGTCTGTCTGTCTGTCTGTCTGTCTGTCTGTCTGTCTGTCTGTCTGTCTGTCTGTCTGTCTGTCTGTCTGTCTGTCTGTCTGTCTGTCTGTCTGTCTGTCTGTCTGTCTGTCTGTCTGTCTGTCTGTCTGTCTGTCTGTCTGTCTGTCTGTCTGTCTGTCTGTCTGTCTGTCTGTCTGTCTGTCTGTCTGTCTGTCTGTCTGTCTGTCTGTCTGTCTGTCTGTCTGTCTGTCTGTCTGTCTGTCTGTCTGTCTGTCTGTCTGTCTGTCTGTCTGTCTGTCTGTCTGTCTGTCTGTCTGTCTGTCTGTCTGTCTGTCTGTCTGTCTGTCTGTCTGTCTGTCTGTCTGTCTGTCTGTCTGTCTGTCTGTCTGTCTGTCTGTCTGTCTGTCTGTCTGTCTGTCTGTCTGTCTGTCTGTCTGTCTGTCTGTCTGTCTGTCTGTCTGTCTGTCTGTCTGTCTGTCTGTCTGTCTGTCTGTCTGTCTGTCTGTCTGTCTGTCTGTCTGTCTGTCTGTCTGTCTGTCTGTCTGTCTGTCTGTCTGTCTGTCTGTCTGTCTGTCTGTCTGTCTGTCTGTCTGTCTGTCTGTCTGTCTGTCTGTCTGTCTGTCTGTCTGTCTGTCTGTCTGTCTGTCTGTCTGTCTGTCTGTCTGTCTGTCTGTCTGTCTGTCTGTCTGTCTGTCTGTCTGTCTGTCTGTCTGTCTGTCTGTCTGTCTGTCTGTCAATTTTAAGTGTTTAACCACAAATATAAAATATTTTGCATCACTGTGTTTAGAAATAAAGAAACAGAAAAAACGCATCACTGAACAAACATAGGTAATTCATATTTAGATTCCTAATAAAACACTGTACAATGTTAGTTGTAGCTTTATTTGTTCCGAAGATATTGATAAAAGAAAGTAGTGCTTTTTTGAAAATCACGAAAAATAGAGAATGCTCCCCAAAGCCGAGGAGTGCTTCGAGCGGCACTAAAAAAAATTTGGAATCATTAAATTTAGACCAAAATAAACATCTCCTCCAAATTTGGTCCAAATCGAAAGAGGTCAATTTTGTATTTTTTTTCTTGGTCACTTGGCGCGGAATGACCCGTTAGTGCTGCTAAATAAACTGCTGATTTTCAGCTTAGGGCCGTTTGTTCCATTTTAAGAAACAAATCACAATGAGGCACGACGGAAACATTATAATTGCATTATCGTCGCTTTGATATTCAAAACATATTGATCATTAATTAATTTCTCGGCAGATCTATTTCCGGGTTCGTTTCACGGCGTAGAAATTTTTATAAACGATTACAAGCGAAGCTACAGAATAATCCACATACCGCTAATCATTATTTAATATAGAGATGCTAATGCTTTCAGAGTAACCTGGGCGGAAATCATGGTGCAGGTTAGTTCGAGCCGAGAGCTTTATAAGCATTTCAACTCAACCCAATTAAACTAATGGCAATGCACAGCAAAGAGAGAACCAGGAACTATTCATAGTTGATTTTTTCAAGTATGCATTTATCCTCAACTGTCTTATTTCCACTAGCATAATTCCCAACAGAGAAAGAGATCATCACGCCTGGCCTAGTGGGCCGCATTTTTCTACCAGTCAGGGCACCCACGACCACGAAACAATGAAGAATGATTTTAATTTGAATAATGGAAATTTAAAATGAGAGAAAGAATGAAATTTTGAAATGTTTACAGTGCCGTCAATTGGAAAAGCATTTTGCATTTCAATTTATTAAGACCAGTGGATTCATCGAAGTAAAAAAAAATCTACTGGCACATTGTAAATACACTAGACTGGCCCTCTAAATAAAAGTTCTAATTTTTCACGGACTATCCCCTAAATTTGTTTCGTTTGGTGAAAATACCATTTTCTGAAAGTTTCAGCTCATTTGGTTGTACGATGCACAATGGCGCCAAGCTGGACTTTTATCAAAATAATTTTTTTTTGGTTTTCAATGATTTGAATTTTTTTATTTTTATATACATATTGAATAAAGTTTTCCCACAATATCACAACATTATAAAGAAAATTATTTTTTTAGCAGCTATTCAAAGGTGAGGAGGTCGGGAAACTCTGTGAGAATTTGCATAAAAAAACAAGAGCAAACCTCTGTCATTGATATGAATATATCTTTTTAACTATATTTCCGATCTGGGTCAAAATGGTTTTAATTTGAATGGTTTCTATCCAGCTTATGTTTGCCATTCGATTTATCCAATACAAGTATTCCTCCTCTTTCCTACATTCGATAATAAATGATAAGGCATGCAGAAAATTGCAAATCTTAATGTTTAAGGAGCTTGTAAATTTTTTTCAAACAGTTCGAAAAGATCGCTTGTAGTTCACAATGATGGAAAATTATTGAACTTTTTCGAAATGTACATGTTGTTTTGCCCCCTTTTGCCCCAAGGTATGATTTTTCAAAAAAAAAACTTTGGAGACGATTTAAAAAAAAACAGTGGAGACGCATGGTAGTTCGTAACACAAAAGGATTTTGCGGTGCTTTGATTTTTGTTAGTTCACTTTTCATAGAGATGATGTTTGACGATGAAAATTTTGTATTACCTCAAGATAAATCAGATATATCTTAGCGGGCGACCCTGGCGTAGTGGTTAGCATCCATACCTTTCACGCCAAAGTCACGAGTTCAAATCTCACCCCCGGACAAGTCACGAATGACCCAAGAGCGTTAAAGTGACTATAATAAAAAAAAAAGAAAAAAGATATATCTTAGATAAAAAGATAGAGTTATTATCCTCAAATACGTATATTTACTCTCAAACCATATTGATTTGCTTCATTCATCGTCATTCAACTGTCATCGCTCTCATAGCTGGCCTCGAATTCAGGCTTACTATAATTTTTCACATCAAAAATTTATTACGACTTCGTAGCGTTTTTTCTCATGATGCTTTCCAGGCATTGTCATTGCGAATTCTCCGAAGCTCCTTATTTATAATTTCTTGAGCTTCCTCTGAAAGCTTGCCAATCGGTACTGATGCTTCGTGAATTATCGAATGTCCGTGAATCAGCAACTTATGGACCGATGTCAACATGTGATACCAGTCATAGAGTTGGACGTACAGACGGCTCGTGTTTGTGTGTTTGTGGAATATTTCGAAAACTTTTCAGAATCAATGGATTCTCCACTAGAAAAAGCTTTTGACAGAGTCCGAAATCATATTATCAAATTCAAGTCGATATGGGTGATTGCCGAAGATATTTCTGCATTTAAAAAAAACGCCTGGCAGTGCCGCCAGTATTGCTTGTGCCAAAACCAGGATGAGGTATATCAACGTACAGGCCAAGTTTACTGAAGAACTCTGTCTGAATGCGATTCTTGTTGTGATTATATTCATACATATGACCTGATTTTACCCACTTGCAAAAGCTGAGCCTGTAGGCGATATGCAATAAACATTCAAAGCAACGAATCCAGCAGTGTAGACTAATGATTCCGAATTTTAAGTAGGCAGTTTCAATAGGTTTTTTCACAATGTTTTCAATATCATTGAAATTTGGCTTTGCACAGGTAACATCGCTGTACAGATGAAGTTCGCGTAATGGCATTAATGGTTTTAGTGTCAATCATAGTCATTGAGAGTCTATATTCGATACTAATCACGTATTCTCCCACTTTCAATTCCATTGCTTTGAGCTGTTTGATTGCGCCAATCATGCGCTCATACTCTTCCGTTGTTTTCTCTGGAGTTTCCTTGGCCAAATATATCGCGATTGGACGGCAATACCGAGTGGAGGAAAATTGTTGTCCCAAATCAAACATTCCTCTCCGAATATTCTCAGTGGAACAATTGATGTTAACACTACATGAGCATCAGAGCTTTTCGGATCTTCGAATTTCTGATTGTACTCAGGCATGTTCGTCAAGATCCCATTTCACATAGAGGTGAAAACGCGTGCAACCCTTTTGAGCCGAAGAAATGATTTCTGTTTCGAAAAGTTTGGACAATCTAGAAGCAGTGCGATTAAGGACTTTCTGTAAATCAACTGTGAACTTTTGATGTATCAAAATAAGTTTCAGGAAGGTAGCACAGTTTTTTAGCTGCTGATATTGATTTGTACAATGGGTACACGATCTTTGCTGTTTCACTGATGATGTTATATTTCGTTTTGAAAACTAAGCATTAGTAAAAATTGCCAATGCCTGTTCATTTGATATTTTCAAAATTGTACCAGATTTCAAAACGTTCGCCAATTCTTTCTTACCTTCAGCGCATTGTCATTTCCGTTGCAAAATATAGCTCAACTTAAATTCAAGAGAATACTAGTTTAAAAAAACAAAATTATAACCAATTAAAGTAATTACTCCCTCGAATTACAAGCTCCAACCATTCTGCATTTGCTGTCAGAAATCGTTCATTCATTCGTTTATACAAAGCGCCGATTGTAACATCGACATCCTGATAAATTATTTCCACATGTCTCGTTATGTATTCGCGAATTTATCTGAATTTTTCCTCCCAACTGCCCAGAACGTGTAAACCACCTAGTATATCTTTTCTTTTTAAGAAAATTTATATAACAATGAAAAGAGTTTAACTATTGTGTTTCCAAATGTAGTTTCAAATCATGACTTTTTACCTGCTGCTTGGGAATCCATTTTCAGTAGTTTTAAATTCAATCAATACTTTAATGTTTGATCAAAATCCGGTCAGCGGATGCAACACACCGGAAAAATGTTTTGATTTTCGAAGAAGCTTATCAGAATCGCCACATTTTTTAAAAGGCCAGCGCTCCCAAGCAACATTACAAGTTTTATTGAGGTTTTATAGCATACAATAAGTCTAAATCATGGTCTACAGAACCCTCATAAAACCCAAATTGTTACTTGGGCTGTACTCTTCACGGACAAAAAAAGCTACTCACCAGGTGAGTAAAAGCTACTCACTCCTCATAGACCATTTTGACGTTTAATCGTCTCTCTTTGTCTAGCACATGGGGATAAATCGATTCTTTGTTTACCCACTAACCTGTATCATTCTTGCTCACATATCTGTGATTAAATGGTTCAGTAATATGCACGGATGAGATGACAAAAAGCTGTTTTCGACCATGCGAGTGTTACTCACTTTTGTCGAAAGTGGATCTGCTCACTTTTTAGTAAGAATTTTCCTGGCTTTTCCAGGAAAAAAATCTCGAATATGTGGAAAATCGGAAGATGCTTCACTCGGTCTATTAGTATAAACCATAGTATTGTATATGACACACCCGTACTTGCGCGTTTCTGATCGAAAAACCGTTTTTTCCAGCGGTTTCAAGTAAGGTACGTCACACCTTAAGGGGGGAGGGGGACATAAAGAATCGGTGATAAACAATGCATTAAGTCTAGGCAAAATGCATTGAAAGGGGGAGAGGAGGGATGATTTTCCCTCAATATAGCGTGACGTACTCTATGGATCGCCACTTAAAGTAAAAACATCAAAAACGGACGCAGCATCCTAAAACCACTATAATATGAACTTTCCATCAAATTCAGACAACTTTTGGATTTTTGTCCGAGATTGGTATGGACGGTGTCCACTGTGCGATGAGCCGTCGCTTTTAGTTTAGCTGTTCGGTAAAAATAAAAAAAAAAAACAGTAAAAAACTGAAAAAAATAATTTATTCTGAATTAAAATTGATTTTTTCAGTTAACTACATTTAGCAATAAACAAAATGATTTGTTGTAGATGATACATTAGCTATTGAATCTTGTATATAGTTACTATGCGAAATTTTCTCAAACAGTATAGTACAGTTCCAAATGGCATAGATTTACTTTTAATTGAATTTATGAGCACAGAGAGGGAGAGAATTTGTAAACGCGATAACCACGGTAGCCGATGGTCATCTGCTAAAGTGGATAGGTAGATACGGAACAAGCATAAACTGTCTATTTAGTTCAAATATGAATATCACAGTCGGTCGGTTTGTATTTCATTTTCTCTGGTCGTTGGATGACTCGAAAATTGCACTACATGCACAGTCTACAGAAAAGTCTCCAGCTTTAACTTTTCGAACGGCGATCATTTCGTGTCGGCGTGTGAAACCGACAAAAACAAATGCTATCGACGCCAGGGAGGCAGCTCCCACACCTGAACCCTACCTATTAGCCCATAAACTCATGGACCGGGGACCAACGGCTTTACTTCCCTATCACAAATATTATGCCTCAGAAAATCCCAACGATGCCGGCTGGATTTGAACCCATGCCTCATAATTGTAAACAAATCTTATATCCCCCTGTTAGATGTAGGGTGGTTCAAAATATAGATTTTGCTCCACCAAGCGGTAAGCACAAACTTTCGCTTAAGGCTGTTTGAAGTAGCCGCTGTGAGGATCTCAATCCCTCAAGGGATAATATATCCCACCCTGAGCTTGGGTTTCTTGCCGGGCGAATCAAACCTTGACGAATGGTCCTCATCGGTGGTGCTTAAGCTACTCGCTCTTGAGACAGGAAGCGTATTCAGTGGTCGGAATCGCGGAGGTTGCGAGTATATATATTCATTTTACCCATTGACATTTGCATACATGGAAATCGGTGACAGTTACTCCGAATCACCCTGTATATGGGAATTAAAATGGGAAAAGTGAACTTTTAGTTCCTCTCGTCCTTCTTAATTAATTTAAAACAATACTGACGTTCAACAAACAAGTGATCTTCTGCAAAGTTGTAGCTGAAATTTCCTTTATGTATTGAGATGAGTTCTAAATTTGAGAGTACCTGATGGAACTTTTTATACACTCTTCTTTGTAAGAAGGGTAAAATGCGTTAAAAAAACTCTTATTAACCATTTATCATTCTTTCTGAAAGTATAAACTTTCGGAAATAGGGTTACGGTATGTAATGTGGGTCTAGTCCTTTCATTCGGCCTATCACGCAAATAAATAATTAATTAAGGAATATTACACAAAAAATAAGGAAAATATTGATCACTGATGATTGATAAATGTGTACCACACACAAATCAATTTATATCACAACATTTCAATACATTTTCAGCTCTCGTAAGTAATAAAACTGGTTGAGAATATCACTCTGTTCGGAGTTTTTAGCCGCCATGACTTCTAAGGTTAAGATGGGAAGGTTGCACTGACGATCATCAAATGGCCTGATTATGGCATTTATTGAATGGAATTACCTGATAATACACACTAGACGTAAAACTCACAGTTACTGTTTGAATATTTTATGTTTATTTTAATTGTTTAACAACGTTTTCACAAGTAAATCATGGACCCAACTTTAGGGACACATTTCTTTTCTATGTTCCTAACTTTGGCCCATGAAATTCATTTGACAGCATATAGCAATAAGAGTAACGTCAACAATGTGGTTTGCATTTGGATGATAAGGAACGAACAGGAAGGGAGATTTTTTCTGCCAAATCTGTATAATGAACATCACAATGTTTTGATTTAGATATTCTGCGGTCGAAAGACGATAAGCGAAATTTTTAATTTTTAATTTTTAACTTGAGTGATTTAATGTAGTTTTCGTAAAATTTTCTCTAAGAAATGTTTTGAGGAATGAAGAGTATTAAGTTAACAGTGATAGTGATAAAAAAAAATACATAAGAAAACGTTACCAAGAGCGTTTTTTTTTGAGAATCAAACAGGATAGGACGAAGTTGCATCCATAAATAGACCCAATTTGGGGACAATAGACCGATATTACATACATTTCCCTGGTGAGTTTTTGTCTTAAAAAAAGTAAGTTTTTCAACTTTTTGCGGTTCCTGATAGCAAACGACATGATAAGCATATCTAAGCATACCATTTAGCAGTAGAATATCGTTTGCAGGTAAATTAATTGATGAGTTATGATTAAAAACGTAATCTATGGCTGCATATTAGACCGAGGTTAGGGACGTATACCCTACTACTACTACTCATACTACTTAAATTTGTGCGACTCCCTAGGAGCAGCACTTCATCACTGTCGGATAAAAGCTTATACAAGGACTCATACAAGGCAGTTGTTTAGTGTGTGACACATTCACGTGACGCTACTCCACAGCGCAGAAAGATAGCAAACAAAGTAGGAAAGTGGTATCACTTATGCTATTCAGGAGATCACACAGTCGTTGTGGGATTTACTGTGTTATAAACACCACAGAGCGATGATTGTGACAGTCGCTAGGATGTGTGCCAACGAAGACGAGGATGCCTCTTAAGACAATGCAGTACTGCTTAATGTCAGATTCAGAACAACACTTTAGCTACACGCACTTCACCCTACCACATCGCGACAGGATTTCTAGAATGCTTAACACGCAACGTTCGGTCCATGGAAGAACAAAGATGCTATGTTTCAAAACAAGTACGTACACATTTCTATTTTTTTATCAAAGCCCAAACGCTACGTGGGTTTTTGTATTCGCTAAGCTATGGCCTCCTCCTGCGGGGAAAGGCTCTCTTTGTTATGTTTCTTTTATTGGCCCCCAAGATGACCCTTGCCCAGTAGGCAGCCAAGGGAACATTTGGTCTTTATTCTGCCGGCGTTGTTCTTTTCTCTTCTGACATCCCACCCACCCACTGCAGTGGAGTTTCTCACTTATCGATTATGCCCTTTTTTGCTCGACCCGAAAATTTCATTGTCTTTCACACTTGGGGCCCATTCAGCACGGCAAGAGGGCAGTTTTCAGAATGGCGCACGTTCTTCGATATGGGTGGGGACACTCACAACATGATGTGTACATAAAAACAAGGATAACCTTTTGGAGGGCTTCTGGGCGATCGTAATAGGATTCGGTTATTCTCACTTGTGCCGTTAGAAATCATCGCTCTGGTGAGGGGCTGCAATAGGATGGCGAAGCATTTCACAGGAAACAAGCAGCATGTTTTTCGAGTAGTAACCGTGTAATGGGGATAATAACGAAGTAAGGTTTTAAAAGAATAGAGCAAATGCAGACGTTGGGAAAGGCAAGATCTCTTTTTATTCGCTGCGGAAAGTGCAATAACGGATTATTACGAAAGTTGATTCGGACTTCGGAAATTTAATTTAAGTTAATTTTAGATGCCTGCATTTCGAGGGTATATTCGACGGTGCAGTCTTAGGCGTCAAGCAAAGCATGAAATAGAATGTTAAGTTGTTGCAATGAAGAAATTGTTCATACGAACGTCGGTGGTTCTGTTTATCAGGATTCCTACACCCAGATGAATTATTTTCCTGGACGGTGGACTTTAATACCAGTTGTTATAAGTTGTTGAGGGTAGTCATTCCCAATAGCATCGAGCTTCTTGTATTCTACAGATGTCTACATTCTGTGGGTTAAATTCCAAATCAATACACTCTCTTTTGCTATGTAATGAACCTCCACGTGCATTTATCGTCACAACCACCATTTGCTCGTGTTTAAAATCGACTGTGGAATGAAATGTTATTTTGTATGGATTCTTAATTATTCATGATTGCAGCTGTTAACTGTTAAGCTTATTGTTAATCACCTGTGCATTTTCTTGATCTCTTCTCAGAGATCAACAAGTACACATGTCTCATTTTGTTCCTATCCAAACATAATAGTACTGGGCATGTATGTCATATTATCACGATTGAATGTGTAAATAACTATTTTTGCTTGCAAAACAGATATCAATTGTCACAAAATGTCCCATTTCATTTCATTTGAATGCACAGTGGCGATTTTGGCAACGGAAAGGCTCAAAATTGTTTACTGCTGGAACCACACGGCCGATGAGAATAACCCAGAGAGAAAGAGAGTCTTCTACTCAGAGATATGGAGAACTTTTTAAAAACTCGGCGCTGAGTTCCTGCAGTTTTTAACCGAGTTTGACTTCCTTTAGGAAAAATGATAGCTTAGATTGCTTCACTGATTCAATTAGTTAGTAGATGTAATCAGAAGTTGCCAATATGTCATCGGCAACACTGTTAGCTACGTATACCGCTGCGTTTGGTAGTTAATTACTTGCACTTGTTTATGTCGGTTATTACGGTTATAAATTATACCTTCATCGTTCGATCGTCAGTTTATGTGCTACTGCATTCATGTGCCGTGAATTTCTTTCGGTGTGTTGTGTTTTCGTGGTGCTGTTTTAAAGTGAAAGTGAAGCATTTTGAACATTGTTTACAAACACTTTCCTAAGCAAACGCAATGCGATTTTTTTCCGAAGCGCCATCTACCAGCAAAATTGTGAAGCTTGCGAGCTTTTATTGAGCTCGTGGTGAAACTGTTGCAAACATTTTGGCGCATTGCTATCGCCTGGAGTCTACCGTTGTATTGCACTTTCGCCATCAAGCTTACCTGCTCTGTTGTTGCATACTACTCTAGGCGCATTACTTTAAACTGTGTAGTAGCGCTGCTTTGGCAATCGCATCAAATCCTGAGAATTACTTCAATCCTGAAAATGACTTCTACTTGCCACTCCTGTGCTACTGATGTCATTGACGATTCCATTCCATGCAGCGGCTTCTGCAAGGCGGAATTTCACCTCAAATGCGTCAATATCACTGCAGCTGTTAACGATGAGATGAAAATGAACTCGCAATTGTTCTGGATGTGCAGGTCGTGTACCAAATTAATGGATGACATTCGTTTCCGCAATTCCATTCGAGGCGCTTATGAGGCTGGGCAAGAACATGTCTTTGGCGATCATAATGAGATCGTTCAAAGAATTAAGTCGGAAATCATGAATGAACTCAAAAGTGAACTTCGTCTGAACTTCACCGCTTTGATCAATTCCAGTGCACTTACACCAAAATCATCAACTCGTAATACGAATTACGAATACGAATACGAATTCAAGGACAATAGGAATGTTACAAATTTTTGGAACCCTTCTCGAACGCCAAATGCCAATTTATCCCCCAGCATGGAGTCACCCAATTACCCGGATCACAAAGACAACGCCATGACATAATAAGTCACAAATCCCGTCGCTGCACAGAGCTCGTCAACCAACCTGTTCCTGAATGGCCGGTTTCGTCATTGCCATCTTCTTTGACACATGTTTAACTTGTCTCTACCGAACTTCATCCAAACTCTTTGCCAGTCCAGCAAATTCCATTTGGATTTTCTTATCAGCCACAGTTAGGCAGCTGTACACTGGGACGCACCGAAGTTGGCCTCATGGAAGCCCTTGTACTTCCCACCGCAGTCGAGCCATTCCAGCCAGCGCTCAGCTATCGTCCCGGCCCTGCGTGTGGGAGTAGTGCAGGGGTCTTCCAACTCAACGTCAAAGGCAAGTACGATAATTTAATGTACTCGATGATTCCTGATCCGTTCATCGCTTGCAGTCAATTTCCGACAGCCTTACCTCATCAGCCATCACAATTCAACCGGACACTGGGACGCACCGAAGTTGGCCTCATGGAAGCCCTTGTACCTCCCACCACAGTCGAGCCATTCCAGCCAGCGTTCAGCAGTAGTCCCGGCCCTGCGTGTGGGAGTAGTGCAGGGGTCTTCCAACTCGACAGCATAGGCAAGTCAACTTCTGTTATCGATTCAACGACTCCTGATCCGCTCATTGCTTCCAGCCAATATTCGCCTACACCATCAAGGCATCCTTCGCAAGTTGCTCAGACTCTAGGACGTATTGAAACTATACCTGCTCCTTCAGACTTGCTGCTGTATTATCAGAACATCGGTGGTATCAACTGTGATGTCGACGATTTTCGCGTAGCTACCTCGGATCTTTGCTACGACATCATTATTGTCACGGAGACATGGTTGGATTCACGCACGCTCTCTCGTCAGGTGTTTGGCGACGATTATGAAGTTTTCCGTTGCTATAGGAATGCTGCTAGTAGTCGGAAAGTTAAAGGTGGAGGTGTTTTAGTGGCTATAAATTCTAGGTTTAGAGCGAGGTTACTAGAAAATAATGCTTGGACATGCTTAGAGCAGGTGTGGACGTCGATTAAACTGGGCGATCGTACCTTGTTTCTCTGTGCGATTTACTTTCCTCCCGACCATATACGGGAGCGTGACCTCATCGAAACCCATTGCCAATCGGTTTTCTCTGTTCTGGATACCGCCAAAGCAACCGATGAAGTTATTGCTTTTGGTGACTTCAATCTCCCGGGGATTTCATGGAAAAAAAAAAAACTCGCAACGGCTTCCTCTATCCTGACATGGATCACTCTGTCATCCATTCCTACGCTTCGCTCCTTCTAGACAATTACAGCTCAGCCACTCTTTCTCAAATCACCCATGTTATTAACCAGAACATGCGCAGTTTGGAGCTCCTTTCTTATGCGAGGCGCCCACTCCTCTGGTGAGACTGGATCGTCACCACCCGCCGCTACTGGTGACGTTAAGTACTAAGCTGATGCATGATTTTAATATTTCACCTGCATCCGTTTCCTACAATTTTCGCAACGCCGACCATGGTAGTATCGCCGAGTTACTCTCCAGTTTAGATTGACGAGTTGACATTGAGTCCGCCGCTCAAACTATTTCCAACGACAGGCACGTTCCTAAAAAGATTCATCATCATACGACCCATCCACCATGGCATACGAGCGAATTTCGTCGACTGAAATCCAGAAAGAGAGCCGCTCTTAGGAAGTTCCCCGCACACTATCCCTTCAACGTCACTATGTCAGGATCAATCACGCATACAAACGAGTTGCGAAACGGTGCTTTCTTCAATATCGACGTGGATTGCAGAGAAAGCTTAAGTCACGTCCCAAGCAGTTTTCGAAGTTTGTCAACGAACAACGTCATGAAGCTGGTCTGCCGTCGTCTATGACACATAATGGTAACGTGGCCTCATTTACGCAAGATATCTGTCAGCTGTTCTCTGACAAATTTGCTAGTGTCTTCACGGACGAGAGACTGAGTGACGACCATACCCGACTGGCTGCCAGTTACGAACCACTATCTGGCCAAACCACGAGCAGAATTGACATCAATCCCGAGATGTTTTTCATGGCTTCCTCGAAACTCAAGTCGTCGTACAATCCGGGTCCTGATGGAATTCCATCGGCGTTCCTCAAAACGCACTTGGACAGTTTGTTGTCTCCACTGCTGCAAGTTTTTCAACGGTCTGTGCACGTCGGTGTTTTCCCATCCTGTTGGAAGCTAGCGCACATTTTTTCAGTACATAAAAAAGGCATCAAACAGGACGTTGGCAACTACCGTGGCATTGCTTCGCTTAGCGCTGTTGCTAAATTGTTCGAACTCGTTGTTTTTTTTTTATTATTATAGTCACTTTAACACTCTTGGGTCATTCGTGACTTGTCCGGGGTGAGATTTGAACTCGTGACTTTGGCGTGAGAGGTATGGATGTTAACCACTACGCCGGGGTCGCCCCCCCCCCCCCCCAGAACTCGTTGTTATGGAACCGTTACTCGCTCACTGTAAGCCATATATTAGTATCGTACCAGCATGGTATCTTACCCGAGCAAAGTAAAATATCAAAATGATAACAAGTTCTATTACCCGGTTATCACTTTTTGATAACTGAATATGTTATCATTATGGTTGAATTAACAGCCAACATAACAAAAATGATAACAAAAAATAGCTCGTTGGATATCACAAAAATAACTAATTTTGTTATCATTGATAATATCTTGAGAACAGATTCTGTAAGCCATACAAATTTATTTCATAAATTTCAAATCATGTTATCATTTTGATATCAAAGCCTTACGCTGATAACTGAAATATGATTAGGGATTAAAAGAACTATTTTTTTATTGTTTCAATGCGAATAATATTCAAAGTTTTGAACTAACCTTGCATCGTTATTAAATATGTAGTGAATTTTTCATGATAACAACTGATAACAAAACTGATCAAGGCTGATAACTAAATAAGTTATGCGATAAAAACTGAAAACAAAATGATATCTGGGATAACAAGACTTGTTATCTAGATGATATCGGGTAGTTATTCTACTTTGCTCGGGACGATTATCTTACGCAGATGACCTTAAACTCTACCTCAGAATTCACTCAATTGAAGACTGTTGCTTCCTTCAACGTCAGCTGAATGCTTTTGCTGATTGGTGTATTCTGAATCGTAAGGAGGTTATCCCGTCCAAATGCTCGGTTATCTCTTTTTCGCGCAAGAAAGAGACTATTATGTTCAAGTATGTTTTGTTAGTCACTGAAATTGAGCGTGTCAGCCAAATTAAGGGCCTAGGCTTGATTCTGGATACAAAACTCTCTTTCAAGCACCACATCTCGCACGCCGTCGACAAAGCTTCCAGAATTCTAGGGTTTATCTTCAGGATTGCCAAAGACTTCACGGATATCTACTGCCTTAAATCGTTGTACTGCTCCTTGTCTCGCTCCATATTAGAATACTGCTCGGTTGTCTGGACTCATCACTACAACAACGATGTCGAAAGAGCTGAGTCTGTTCAGCGACGGTTCCTGAGATATGCGCTACGTAAACTGCCGTGGACGGATCCCTTCCGATTGCCTAGCTACGAAAGTCGTTTGCAACTGATCCATCTGGAGCGCCTGTCGGTCCGAAGAGATACAGCAAGGGCATTGCTAATTGCGGATATTTTGCAAGGACGCACCGATTGCCCTGTCCTTCTTGAGCAAATTGACATCAATGTTCCACCCCGAGCCCTATGGAATAATTCAATGCTGCGCCTGTCTATACAGCGAACTAATTATAGCATGTTCGGTGCAATCGGTGGTTTACAGAGACTCTTCAATAGGGTCTCCGCACTGTTTGATTTTGACCTGTCTCGCCAGCTGCTTCGCCGGAGGTTTAGTTCGTTTTTTTTTCTAGATCAGTTTAGTTTGTTTAGTAATGTTCCTTTTTTTACGAGATGACTATCTATGTACTTATTGATGTTTTGTTTTAGTACTTTTAATGTTTAATTTAAGTTACATCATTGGGGCAAATAACGCCTGTTGATGTTCAGTCATATAAATAAATAAATAAATGTCATCTAGCAGCCAGCTTGTGCCTTTGACAAATTTTTTAAACTATTTATATGTTATGATAAAATATGAGGTAACAATCTGGATAACAATCGACTACAGGACAAAATGAGCGAAGTGCATGGTTTGAGCATATTAAGCACCGGTATTCCATATCAAAACGACGTGTGATATGAACATGATCAGCGATCTGGATGGCGTGTTACCATGAATTTAGCAGTTTGCATCGGGACGCGATTAAGAACGGACGTCGATTTATCGCTCAATCGCCTGTTTCATTATATTCAACCCTTCGGATGGGAAGTAAAGCCGTTGGTCCCCGGTTCATGAGTTGATGGGTCGATAGGTAGGGTCCAGGTGTGGGAGCTGCCTTCCTGGCACGTCGGTAGCATTGGTGCTCAGCACGGAAAACAAGATCGACGGAAAAAAACAAACCAAAGGAAAAAAAAAAAAAAAATTATATTCAACTAATTTTAGACGCGTTGTCATTAAATTACAACTAGGAGTTTTTTTGTGTGTCATTCTTTGAAAAGAATTGCAGTATCTCAGAAATAAAGTGTAAAATTGAAAAATCATCATCGAATCGAAGAAGTTGATTAATTCATGATATTCGTGACATGAAGAGACATATATTGTGTTAGTGTTGATGCAGATGCTTCGTGTGATTGAACGTATTCAATCAGGCAGATATATCGTAGCTGCTTGGATGACGCTTGGTTCGCTACGTAAAGCGCAGTGTTGCGAAATCAACAATTGGTGAGCCATGCTTAATTATCGTTGTTGATATTATCTGTTTCTTTGGTAACAAAACACGCCGAAAACGACGCAGAAATCGTCGCCATAGGAATTTGTATGGCGATGATTTCTGCGTCGTTTTGTTACCAAAGAAACAGATAATATTCATCCTTTAAATTTGTCGAACCTCTTAACGGAATCCCTTTATGAAGAGCTTTGAGTGGGTTGGTTTATTTCCTTTAAATGCCGTTATAATTGCTTATCTTTTGACAGATACGCGTATTTCGTCTACTACTTGCAGACTTCATCAGTGCCAAGTACTCAACACCACTGAAGAATCCATCTTTTATCTACGAGTTATATACTAATCAATAAGTACTAAAAATCAGCAGGTATCCACTGCCATGTCAAAATTGACCTAAAACAGGTACCTAAATTCAAAACGACCAAGTTTTATGATCCTTCAACAGACTGTTATTCTATTAATTCAACAGATTTTACTTTGATTAGTGGAATTAGTGCTAAATGAAATTTTATAATATTTATAAACAAAATAATCAAATTAGATTCCAGCTGGCATCAATGTTCATCATTCGTTTGGTTGTTTGTTGCTGCATTTCCAGCTAGTTTTTTAGAGCTTGTTTAGAGCTTTCATGCAAGTTGTTCCAGTATATTTTTTACGTGGGAGAAAGGGAGATAGCGATACAGTTTTGCTCAGTTAAAACGCTAAAATCAACCTCGAATTGATGCTTAAAAATTTGTTTCAGCATATTTCAAATTTCAGACAGATCAATCATTGACGTTGCCGATGAGATTTAGAGATCGTATGACAAGACAAGAAAAGTGAATTCTCTAGGTTTATCCTGTTGATATTGGTATTTGGATCGCATTTATAATTTTTGATTGTTTTATGAATAATTCTCACGTAACACATAAAGGGTCCTGTCCTCGTTGATCGATTCTCTTCATCGACTTTCTCTTTGGTTTACCACGGCAATATAAACAAATTTCTCGCTATTTTCGCAGCACAGTTCAACAAAAGATGATGTTAGCTTAATGCCTGAAAACACACACTAAATGGAAAATGCATTTGTAATCACGTTATTGGCAGAGGAGGGGGTCGATCAGGAGAGCCGATCAGCAGTGATACGCGAGAATTGTTCCTTGCTTTAACTTTAAATATTTTTAGACAGCACATTTCAGCTTCTTCATGACTCTTTTAGAAGTAGTTTCTTGGTTTTGGATACCATGGGATTGCTAGGCAGGCATGTCTAAACGCAACACTACACTGCGTACTGCCTTTTTTACACACCACCAAGTGCATTGAGTTGTACGTTGTACGCTCCCCGTACCAGTGCTCGATAGAAAACACCAAACGCAGCGAACAAGGCACCGGTACCGGTGCCCGTGCATAATTGTTTGCACCGGTGTATGGATCTTCGGCAAGCACCAAGCCGAGTGTTTCTGACTTCGGCAAACACCGCAGCCGAGTGTTTTGGATTCCGGAAAACACGCTTGCTGCTCGCAGGAATTTTGTTTGGGGCGACATATGAAAGATTGACGGATGAACATCATCAATCGGATTCAGGTCGATGTTGTCCATTTGTCGCATTTGACCGATGTGAACCGGTTCTGCTCCAAACACCCAAGTTTGAGGTAGCGTGGTAGGTACTACTTACATACGTTTATTATTTATATTGATTATATATTTTTTAAACCTTACTTTGCTGTGCTGCGTTATAGAAGATTGTAGCGTCTTATGTTTTATAGGGTGCCAGCCTATATGTATCTGATGTTGAACGCGTACATACATTCATAAGTAAAGAATTTTTGGTCTATCTTTAATAAGAAAGCATAAATAATCATTTTTAATTCCAATGCAGAAAGGACAGACAATTTTCAAGAACGTAGAACGTGGCCCTTTGTCAGTGGCTTGAACGTGATGTAGTAATATGAAGTTGGTTACCTGCGGTCTCCGACATACATTGCGACTCGATTTGTGGACCGCATTACATCATTCGAGATAATTTCAATTACTCTTAATATAACCATTACATTACAGTTTAATTTACCACATCATTTTACTTTTGCAGAGTGTCCAATATATACAGTATTATCATTATCATATATGAAGTATTATCATTAAAAAATATTGTTTAATGTCCAAATAACCCAGATTTTTCGGTTTTTTGATTCATTACTAAAATATCCATCACATCTCATAAGGTGCTGTATCAGACTATGGCACATTAGTACCATTACAATATTATAGGGTGAAGGAAGCCGAATAAAAAAAATCTTAGTTGTTTGTAATTTATCATTCTTATTTATTATCATATATTGCATTTCACTTTATATTTCATAAACACTAAATTTTGCACGTTTAAATTTAAATGTATTCTGTATATTTATAAATGCTGGGACGGGAGGGTGCATCAGGGCATCATTGAAGTTGTAACTGGACAATGGAGTGGAGTGCCAACTGGAGTCTAGGAGGAAATGTGTACTGTCATCTTAGATAGTTACATTTTACTCCAACAGTTGCAATGAATTTGATGCGCCCTTCTCAAACAAACCATCCCGTGGAAAGCTTAACAAGTATTGCAAAGTTCGTGATTAATTTCGTTGGATCATATTGTTGGAAGAAGATTCTCTTATTACCGCGGGTTCCGCGTATTGTCTCTGCTAACGGGCCCGTCCAACCCCTTTTGGCCCTTCATACAGCAGTATGTTGAATTCATAATGATTACGAAAATTGATCTTGCTGTTGAGTGGAGCCGCATGCAGGGCAAGACCCAAACTAGGATGGTGGCTTCTTACATACATACATACAAAAGTTAAACCCATGAAAGCTCATGATTTCAACTCGGATAATTCATGATTTTGGGAATGTTTGCTGCGTTACGCAAAAGTTATATCATGAATATTATTCATGGTGTATTTTCATAACATGAAAATACGCTGTGTTCATGAAATCATGAGTCATTTTTCTCATTTCGGAGATCGGATTTTTTACCGTGTAGGATTTCAGCGGCAGTTACTGTTACTTCAGTAGAAATATTTGTTTTGATATTGGATACCGGTGAAAAATACACTCCAAACATGCAATCGACTTTTGTCCTTGACTATTGTATCCGATTTCTGAATGTTTTGTGCACTAGATATTCTTTTTAAAATATGGATTTTAAGTTCGCAAAAATCTAATATTTTATTATAACATCAGGCTCATTTAACCCCATGCTATCTTATAAATGTTTTTAATAGTTTATGAAATGCACAAGTTGGTAAAAGTTACTGACTAATTGCATCAATAGGGAAACACTACAAAAAAATGGGATTTTGGAGCAAAATATGCTTGCTGCATGTTTGGCACTTATCACAGAGTGTACCGAATGAAATTATGCAGAATTAAATTCTTGACTTTTTTTTCCAAATGAAGTCGTATGTTTCAAATTGTGGTTTCAGCGGCAGACAGCCTTTTTGTTGCCAAAATCACCACAAATTTTCCCAGAGATGGCACTGTTTCTTTGGTAGCCATCGTTGAAGTTCAGTATAGGAGAAGAGAGAAAATCAATTGTTTCAACCACTAATTACAAGCAGTAGTCCAAAATTCACGTGTTTAAGTGTGTAGAGAACTGGGTACTGCAGAATAAATCGATTTTATGTTGCAAGGCAATGGAAAACTGCTTGATTCTTTTTTCAAATTTAAGATTGTTTTGCTCATTCTTAGTTGACGCTCACCAAAAGCTCGAATCCCCATGACTCTATCATAGTTTGCTTACATACTTGTTTTACCAAAGCATGTTTTACTGCAATTGAAAACTCAGTTGAGTCATAAATACTACGCACTGTTTGGGTAGTATTAGCAACAAAAATAAGCAATGACACCGATAATGACCATGCATCAGATCCCTAGTCTTAACCACTTCAAACTAGGGAACAACGAATAGAAGATTAGGAATCACATAGGTGAAGACTAACTAACTCATTTTTTCCTTGTTTTAAGATCATCCTCGGTTTAGGATACCCGAGGACTTATCACTATCAACAATGCATTAAAAGTAACAAGGACTAAGATGTGAAAAATCCTGTTCCCCTAGTTTGAAGTAGTCAAGACTAGGAATCGGTGGTAGATCTTAGACCACGTTACGGGGCATGGTTACATTACTTACGTATATCAATTTCTGATCCTAGACTAGAAGTTTCTAAACATGATATTTTCAAAAAAATAGTAACTCAAAAACGAAGAAAAATACATCGCTGATTTTTTTTATATGTTGTGAAGAAAAGCCTTTATTTCCAAAGAAAAATATAAAAACGTGTTACGGCCATTGTTTACAAACCATGAATATCATAAAAAAAAACAAATATAATCAAAGTTCTTCAAGACAAAGCTCTGATTTTCAAATTTGTCGATGTTTTTTTCTGAAAAGTATTTTAATGACCGTTCATTTGATAATTTGATCATTCAAATCGACCCAATGGTTCAAAAGTTATGATTTTTTTTAAATGTCATTTTTGTAAAAAATAGAAAAAAAAATCGATTTTTTGGACCACCCTAACATGTAAATGGTCACCCTAATGAGAAAATAAAAAAAATACGGGTCTAATATTTTTCTATAAGGAACAAAACTATCAATTGTTACGAAATTCTGTGAACCACTATATCGTTTTGCTATGGAATGGCTGAATACTTAGATCAGGCAATATGCTTAATTTTATAAATCGTTTCGGTCTCCACTTTAAAGATCCTTATACAATAAAATCACTTTACGTTGCTTATGTGAGATCAATATAAGAATATTGTAGCGTTGTTTAGTCACCTTATATGAAAAAGCATGAATAACGAATAGAGTCAATCCAAAAGCAGTTTTTATTATATGTACTACGTATGTTAGGTTGGACGGCTTTTCCTCTCCCGTCATATGAAGCACGTTGATTGTTGATCAGCATTCAAAAATTGAAAAAAAAAAAACGTCGGGATTACGCAATTTTTTTTAAAACTAAACAATATCATTTGGCAAAGCATGGACTCAGCTGATCTATTGTCAAGATTAAATTTGTTTGCACCTTCCCGACAATTACACAATTGACACTTGTTCTCAGTAGATCTCCATCGGACCAATTACGCTAAATTTTGACCGGTAAATCAGATGATGACTGTTTATTATCATCATTGTGAAATGATTGACCTAAATATGCCCTCATCAGAATTAAAAATATATTTCAAAACCCTGCGAAGTCATAGAACATAACTCCTAATGTTAATATGTAGTCAACGATTTGATTGATCGATGAATAAAAAAAATAAAAATTATAAAATAAGCTAATGTGCTTGAAATGTGAGGAGGAGGAGGAAGAAGAAGAAATTCTCTGAGCTTCCCTAAACTTCTCTCACGTCTCCTGAAACAAATGGAAGTGTCCTGAAAACCATTAAATTTCCTTGAAGTTCTTTGGAGTTGTGATGTTTACGAAATATTTCTGATGTTTCCTTAAGTTCACTGGACTTCTCTGGACTTTCTTGCAATTCCCGGGTTCTCGAATTTTAACAAAAACTAATGAAACTGCCTTTAATTTATCGGAGCTTACCCATACAAATCTATGAACTTATCTAAAAGTTTGAGCTTTTCTGAAGTTTAGAATTTCTTAAAAGTTCCTGTAGTTTTCCTGAAGCTAATGGAACCACAATAAAACTCTGAAAGCATCCCTGAAGACCCGGGGAAGTTAAAAAAAAGCTAGCGGGAAAAGACGGTAGAACTCTTAGAGCGTAGCTAGAAGAAGGTTTCAAGGGAAGTTGAAATAATTTTCCGGTAGGAATCGGAAAATAACTTACGAAAAAAAATGCAGCGGAAAGTTGGACGAGACATCCAAGAGAAGATACTAAATAAACTTCAAGAAACATTTCGATGGACCTATTTGTTCACTGAATTGAAGGATTTCTCGGAAGATTTTCCAGGAATTGTCATAATGAAACTTCAGTTGTTTCTCTATGGAAGTATCAATCATACAAAGTTGTTAAATAATGTTTGCGAGTTTTGCGGCTAAACAAATTTGAAATATTCTAAAAGATAAAAAAAAAAAGTCTATCGCACTAGTTTTTTCTGCTTGTTCATCCTGGGTGGGCGATACTCATTTTAATTATTTAAAATAATCGGTCTAAATCGGTATAAAATCTCAAGAAATGTTATTCTGAGAAACCTCATCTGTTTATCGGTATCACATTCAAAATTGGTGTAAATACCGATAAATCAGTATCTCTGGCAACGCTGATTGTTATGACAAAATTCAAATTCATGCAGGTAGTCGGTCTATCTGTTAAGGATGTCTTCATTTTCAGCTAAGTTGAGTGTAGAAGAAATGATTTTTATCAACACTGGCCACAATCAGTAGTTTTATGATTGGTGAATATTCACTGATTAGAACACATACTTTGTAATCTCTTCTTGTAACTTACAGACGCAAAATCATATAATGATTTCAGAACATCTAATGATTTCAGAAAAACAAATGAATGGAAGCTGGACGGGTAGCGTATATCAGAAGCATGGTTGGAGTAATGTTAGGCAATATTACGAACAATAGAGCTCAATTTGATTTGAAATTATGAGTCTTTGAAAGAAAAAAGCATTGTTCATGAGAAGCAAACTGAAGCTAAAATCAATTGGAACCATACTAAGAATAAGAGCATTATGCAAGATTCCACCACAACGTAAACCTGTCGATCATTTTCACAAGTACAAGTTTTCCCAAGAAAGAAAACTCTAGAAAAAGTTGTCATCGACAATCGGATTGCGTGCCTTCTTCCCACAAAAGAACAATTGCACTCCGCCTTAAGTAGGTGTAATGACATGAAACCGATGGGTGAGAATGGCAGGTCCAACCCAAGACGGCAAAAAAGTTTTAACAAGAAAATCATTTTTATGCGACCGTGTTGGAAATCGGAAAATTTGATCGCTCTTGTACAATTCTTTCCCATTGCTTCTACTGTTCTTGCCATTCTCATACTCCAACCACGATTTTATCCAATGCCTGGAATGCATCTCCAGTCCACCGGTTAGTTTCTTGTAAAAGAAGTCAAAGTTTTCCTCCCGGGCAGTCACTCCATTTCCAGGATGCACGGACAACAGCAATTACGATTCTAACTCCTGATGGCAAATTAAAAGTTTGTAATCCCATTCTCTAAATCCTTCCCCACACTCTTGGCGAACTTTGGTGGCATTAAAACTGGAAATCCTTTCCTCTCTCGCAACGTGGATTCGATTCTTTTGCAGTTTTTTTTTCCTTCATCCTCCGAACGAAAAGTTTAACGATATTAGTTGGCACGGAGGAATGCAGGCACCTAAAATAATAGTGACAATTGCAAGCAAACATTGACCATAAAACAATCTCCCAACAATAATAGAGAATTGCAAAACGAGAAAAATGAATGTGTCTTGCAGTGACACTACTAACCGAGACGCTTACTATTGCTCTGCTGCTTCTGGCTGGAGTGCAATTTCGAAAAACGAATGAACTGACGTTGCTTCAGCTGCAATTGTAGTTTGAAAGAAAACTGGCGCACAAGATCACTCCGGTTGCGATTATTTTTCCTCTGCAGATGACTATTTGTCTAAAGTCTTGTGTTCTGCTTACTTCAAAAACAATAGCAGAATCAAAGACGAAAATTGGATTCTGACGATATTGAAAACTTTTGGCCCAAATCGGAGTGCTACTGCGGCACCCATACTGAGGAACTGCCAAAAAAAGGAAATCAGAAGCGGACCCTGTACAGAAGAGCCTGTGGAGTGCGAGATGAAAAGAGCAGAATAAACTATTCAAACTATTTTAATAAGAAAAACGTTGTTAAGAAAATCGAAAATGCAATGAACGAGAAGAAACATAGAGAACCAGTGCTGCTTCTGAAGTTGAGACACGGGAGTAGAACTAAATGGCTAGTGATTCAATATGCACCAAATAAACACAGCAGCAAACCAGAGTCACGAACTTTATTTTCTTCGAGCTGTTCTGGGTGCATAGGTACAGTCGGCAGTGTTTTGTTTGTGAGCCACTGGTAATCGTGTTCGACCCAGACGCAAGGTAACTGATAATGGTGAGGATTCTGCTTTTGGTGATTGGGATGGACACTGCAAAGTATGGTGGAGGAAGTATTTTATAGCCATTGCAGTTATTTTTTTCAGTACTGATTCTCTTAAATTTTAGTAGGGTAGCATTTTCTTTCATCGTGGGCCATAGGGTGAAAATGACGTGTTTTTGTTTTACTGCGCCGTTTTCGTTCTAGTGAAAATGTTTTAAATTTACAATTTCATTTTAAAAAAGTATTAATTTGAAAGTACAGAGGTGATGTTGAAAAGTGCATTAAGTGAAAATTTTCAAATTCTTATCCGTTGCATGTGGTGCCGACTGTTCTAACCTACGCGTAGTTACGCTCAGCTAAGTTTATTTAATTTTTCGTTCCTCTGTCCTCGATAGGAAATATTCATCTAATTCAAGACGATCATTTCAAAACATACTAAATACGCGTCAATCAAGTAGGGTAGAGAACTACTTCGGCCTAATCGCCCATTTTGGGCCTATCGAGCAGAAAACTTCAAATAAATCCATGATTTCAGAGTTAACAAGTCAATCATGCGTTTGGTACGATACTTTAGTTAATAAGCTACCGAACGAAGTCAATGAAAACGCGTGATATGAAGGTTTGCACCCACTATTCCCAAAAACAAAAGAAGCGCTCCGACCGAATCAATTTTTATCTTCATCCGATAGGCCGAAGTGAATTCATTGGCGTTTGAATGCGTTAGGCCGAGTTTAGAATCCGTAGTCCGAGTTTGACGTCAAGAAGCAGTGTTAAACTTTTAACAATATCTCAACTATTGATTTCTCTTTAGTAAATCTAATGGTACGTACGGAAAGGTAAATAAATTTGGAGGCCATCAGTAATAAAAACATACCGTTTGGTGCTAAACTGCGCTAGATTAAGAAAGACTAAGTGTGGGTTGTGCTTAATAGGCCGGAAATGGGGTAGTTAACCCTATTGCACTACTGCTTGATTGAAAGTTTCAGTACATTATCAATGGTGTATATTTCCATCGATAATGTATTGGAGCGGAGTTTATCATGTGTGAAAATAGCTTCGGAATGTTTGCATTCTTGAAATGGGCTATTGTAGCTGCGGTAGAGCTGTCACCTTCTAACTCCCGGTTTCAAGCTTTTTGCATTCATAAGAAATGATTGCAGGCAGAGTTTTACCATAATGCCACTGCCAGACAGTGGGAGTTAGGTCAAGGGCGAATCTTCATTCTAATCTACGATTCTACATACTATTGATAGCTTTTTACACATGAGAACCTCCTATCGATCCTCCTATATAGCTATGCTATGCTATACTATGTAAGCCATCGTGGGCCATAGTTAGCTTCATTTTGTTGAGTTGAATTGATATGTTAGGAGATTTGCAGTAATGTTATGCTTAAACATGACTGACTGCATTTTAATTTATAGTACATTTCGTAATATCGAGGTGATATCATCCATTATATCATATGATATCCAACATATTTGATACGTCATCCGATATTAATTGTAAAAGTTGTACAAGTTGTACACCGAAGAAGCTAGACGAGACTGTAGACAATGACATACCGCATTGCTGCATCCCACATCATACTGTCTTAAAACAATCGAGTACAACAACAAAGGTCAGGGTCATATTCGACACGTCGTAGTGAGTAGCGAGAAAATAATTCGTCGACCTCCATGACCGTCATGGCAACGAGCAATACATTCGATAGACGCTCCTGTTTGCTCTTCGGATAGAGTAGGAGTCGGCTAAGATCTTGGAGGAAGTGACAACGTATGTAGCTATTGAAGAACGGTAGGGGATCCGTCAGCATTGACTTTCTTGTAAATATTCAGCCATAATTGTGTAGCACAGAACTTCAGCCGGGCTATCGAATGGTGTCAGGATAATGGAGCAACTTTAGATGTTGCCGTTAGTAGTAGGACCGATACACCGTTACTTGGTTCGGCCCGTACTTACTATGCATTTTAACTCTTAATATGGATGGCACGGTCATCAAAAACGGTATGACAGTTGAGGCTGATCGGAAAGTTCAGGGGTGGGATGTGGCAATCGTCGCCTACCTCGTACACAGCAAAAAAATAATTTTGATATCACGTTAAAGTGGATGCACTACAATCATGTCGAAAATATGGTGTAATATTACTTGCTGAAAAGGACAAAATTATCATTAATACAATGCATGAACTGACATTACGCTGCTTTTACTGCATTTGTTTATTTATGTGGTCATAAAAATTACATGAAATTTTCGACATGATTGTAGTGCATCCACTTTGATGTGATATCAAAATTATTTTTTTGCTGTGTATAACTGGTTCCAAACGTAAATAAGCCATAAGAAACCTACATGGTTTGTTTACGTTTGGAACCAATTTCATACGATTGTTACTCGTTAGCTCAGGGAAATGGTCTACAGGGTCGTTTAACTGCTGATTCCCTTTCTACACATCACAAGCAGAAGCATAGACTTTATAAGCAGGAACACAGCAACAAATTAATTTTGATATCACATCAAAGTCGATGCACTTTAATCGTGTCAAAATATGGTGTAATATTACTTGCCAAAAAGGACAAATATTAATACAGTGCATGACTGACATTACACTGCTTTTACTGCGTTTGTTAATATTTGTGGCCATAAAAATTACATGCGATTTTCACATTATTGAAGTACACTATCCACGGAAGAGCAGCTTGGCGCAGCTTCTCTTGAAGATGGCTGGAGGGACATCCGTTCCGCCATAGGTAGTACTGCTGCAGCGGAACTTGGTACTGCGATCCTGGACCGAAGAAATGACTGGTTTGACGGTGAATGAAAACTGTTAGTAGAGGAGAAGAATGCAGTACGGGCGAGAATGCTGCAACATCGCACTAGATTGAATGTGGAGCGATACAGACAAGCGCAGAACAGACAAAACTCGGTTTTCCGAAGGAAGAAGCGTCAGCAGGAAGACCAAAATCGATGGTACTATGACGAGCACCTCAACGGTGATGCAGTGGAAAACAAAGGTGGCACGGCAACAAACCTTGGAGCACGCTCAGAAGACGACAGGTTACAAGAAGTTTAGGAGGAGATCGGTCGACTGAAGAACTATAAAGCAACTTGTGTAGATTAACTACCAAGTGAGCTATTAAAATACTGTAATGAAGCACTGGCTAGAGTGCTGCACTAGGTAATTGCCAAGATTTGGGAGGAGGAGATATTACAGAAGGAGTAGATGGAAGGTGTCGTACGCCCAATCTACAAAAAGGGCGACAAGTTGGATTGCTGCAACTACCACGCAATCACACTGCTGAGCGCCGCCTACAAGGTACTCTCGAAAATTCTTTGCCGCTGCCTGTCACCATTTGCAAGAGAGTTCATGGGGCAATACCAGGCGGGATTCATGGGTGCCCGCGCTACCACGGACTAAATTTTCGCGATTCGGCAGTTTCTGCAGAAATGCCGCGAATACAACGTGCCACCACACATCATTTGTTCATCGATTTCAAATCCGCATACGACACAATCGATCGAGATCAGCTATGGCAGATTATGCACAAGAACGGATTTCCGGATAAACTGACGCGATTGGTCAAGGCGACGATGGATCGAGTGATGTGCGTTGTTCGAGTATCGGGGACACTCGATATAGTATCGGGGATATAGTCCCTCTGAATCTCGAAGGGGGTTACGGCAAGGTGATGGACTTTCATGTCTGCTATTCAACATCGCGTTAGAAGGTGTGATCAGAAGAGCAGGGATAGACACGAGTGGCACGATCTTCAGGAAGTCCATCCAGCTTCTTGGCTTCACCGATGACATCGACATCATTGTACGGAACTTCGACACGATGGCGGTAGCGTACATCAGACTGAAGGCTGAAGCTAAGCGAATTGGACTTGCTATCAACGCATCAAAGACAAAATACACGAAAAAGAGAGGTTATATGGAAGAAAATGTTAGCCTCCCACCCCTAGTTCAGATTGACGGTGACGAAATCGAGGTGGTCGATGAGCTCGTGTATTTAGGCTCACTAGTGACCGCCGAAAATGATACCAGCAGAGAAATTCAAAGACGCATTATAGCAGGGAATCGTGCCTACTTTGGACTCCGGAGGACGCTCCGGTCGAATAAAATTCGTCGTTGCACGAAGTTGACTGTCTACAAGACGCTGATTAGACCGGTGGTCTACCCCCGGCCCTGAGTATCGGCCAGTCTATCCCGGCGTCAAAACCCTCATTTTATCTGTCAAACTTTCATAGCGAATCAAAACAAACATAGTGTAGTACTAGAATTTCAACTAGAATGGGGTACGTTAATCGATTTGCTTGGGATCAATAGGCTAGTCAAGTAGTAAGCCAATTTAAAATCGTTAGTTTCCACCGGTTGCTTCCACTCCGTTCAAGAGTTACTTTTAGAATCGTCTTTTGCAGCAAAATTCCAAGCCATAAGGGAAAATCGAGCTGTGAAGACAAGCCGATCAATTACCGACAATATCCGAACATTGACGTTCTTGATCGTCGCAAGTTGAGTTACCCTATCCACTTATTGGACACATGTGGGTGAGCTTCGGAACCAGGGCTGGGAAGTATTTTACCCGTTCAAACTGCTCGAACGTCAAAACACCCATGTTGCAAATCAGGAAGGTGGAACTATAGTCGCTATATTTATAGTCTGGTGGATAGAATCTCGGCAACCAATTGAGCTTTCAAACAGCGGAACCAATCGAGCATATCACGACCAACAACAGAAAAGAGCACATCAGCTTTCGCAAACACAACTTAACCCTTTTCTCGTGACTCAAGGCTCACCTACGTAAACCAAACATCATCGGATTAGGACAAATTGTTCTTATTTGATGATGCTTTTAAATTCCGGTCAATTGGCGAGGGAAGAACTTTCAAAGTTTTGTTTATAAAAGCTGATAGTACCTTTTCAATTGATGGTCTACAATATATTGAGTTGGATCCGCGTTTTGAAAAATTGAAATTCTATCTGCCAGACTATAAATATATCGAGTATAGCGCCCAGTCGCCGAGCTTACGAGTGAGCGCAATAAGTTCCAGTGTTGTTAGTTTTGTTTATCTTTTTATCGCTGGGAAAATAATGTATTAGAGGATGGGTATTTTGGGACTTGTGGAGGAGCCAACGATGGTTGCATATCAGTAGGCTGGCGTCCCCTCCATGGGTAGTCGGGTGAACCTGTTCGAACAACTGATCGGTTGCAGCGCTGCCAGAACAGCTGGGTGAACCGGTCGGAAATGTACCATTTTTAAATGGATCTGGAGTGAAATTTCATAAAAGTTCCGCTTTATGCTATGATCGATCATAAGTACATCTACCCTACATTGCTATAAAAAGGAAGAGTTGACCTGGAAACACAATTGAAACCCGTATAAATAAGAGTGAAATTTGCCTTTTTAATCGCTTTCAAAAATACCGCCTATTTTGCGGTGATTTGACGCCACTGCTCTTGGTTTAAAGCAATTAATTAGAAGTCAAATCGTACACTACCGCCACTTGCTGTGAGAATTCAAAACTAAGCAATCCACTATACATCTTGGGTCTTGTTCTTCTGATCAACTTTACTGAAATCACCAACCTTCTATCTAGTCGAGATGCCGATGATGAGTAAAATTTATAACTAGGATGCTCACCATACGTCTTGTTATTCATAACAACAAAGGACTGCAAACTTCTATCTAGTCGTGCTTTCAAGTTAATGTATGCAATAATATGTAAAATTGCACACTAGCTTTACCATGTGCGTAAATTCTGACTGAGCTGTCCACCGTCCAATAGGCATTTAACATCTGAAAAACTTTTTCCAAGACCGCCACCAGATAAAAATCTAATCAAGGTCCCATTTCAATGAACGGAATAACACTAGCGGTACATTGCGAGTGATTTTGTAAGTGTAATATACACTAAAGAGGGTCTAGAATAAGAGAGGAGCAGATTTTAAAAAACCTCCCTTGGCAACCTATGCCTAGGTGATTTCTAGCAAGACTGCCAATACAATCAAGATATCCGCTGCTCGGTTGGCTTTGACTTTGATAGATCGTTTGGCGCAAAACCTGCCAGTCGGCTCCTCTCTTATACTTGACCCCCTCTAATGTACAACATCCAATAGATCTTATTCATATGAACAACATTGCACAAGAAAGAATCCTTCTATCTAGTCAAGATATCAAGTTATGCAAGTTAACACATTAGTGCCACCTGTAGGGCGAATTCTGATCTGAGCTGTTCTCCATCTAATAAGTCTTAAAGTAAGGCTTGCTTCAGGACATTAAATAGGGTTCACAATTCAGCATCTTTTTTAGCGAAATTGTGTAGGCGATTATTCCCTCAAATCAGTTCTGGATGCATATGTTATCTACCGATTGAGAAAAAAATGACTAAATATTGCCTTTTAATAGATTTCATGCTGTTGTGAACGAATGTCCTTCATTTTTCATAAGACAATGGGATATTTATGTGGTGGGAAAAAGGTGATTTCCCTATCACAGATTTCAGAAATCAATACCAAAGCACTGAAAATTAAAAAAACAATACTTTCTAAGCCCTTCGAAGAAAATATGGCAGCATTTCAGGACATGGATTTTTTTCCCGCCACAAAAATTCTTGTGCAAAATGATGAATATGCGTCCTTAAAATGCACGAAATCTAAGAAAAGAACAATATTTAGTAATTTTATTTTGCTCAATCGGTATATAAAAAATGTTTCGATGTTCTCTATCAATTGCAAAATGTCGCCAAAAATAGGTGCAAAATTTTGCAACCAATTATATTTTGACGTTGGATAACGTCTTTCGGCAACATACGGGGGTACAAAATTGAAAACAGTCATTTTGGGTGCGTTACAAAAAATTAAAAGATTTTGAACGATAATAACTCAACCGTCTCTCGATAGATTTACGAGATAATGGCATCAATCGATTGGAAATATTTCTAGCAATTTGCTGAATGTTTCAAAACTATTGATTACATTCTGTAAACTATTGAAAAATGGTTAAAAGTAAACCATTGTCTAAAGATGGTGAAAATCGATTGATTTTTTTATATTCTTATACTTTCTCCAACCGAGACATCAGATGCGAGTATCTGACACCTCTGATATTTTCTGTTCTACTATATAAGCGTCCAACAAGGTCGCCCGTTCCATCATTGTCAACAACATCAGCCCAACAAAACGGCCCTTTTCAGGGCCACCAAACTTTCGCAAAAGAGTTATTAAGGAATATTCCTGAAATATAATATACGCAATTAAGTACAACACATAACAGACGTTATCCAACGCCAACCCTGCGGTCGTATCTAGTATACAACCCTTCCAACTTTTTTTTTTTGCTTTTTTATGTATGAAAATTTATTGATGCTGGTAACAGTTATCTAAAACGTCTATGGGAAAATTAATTCTAGATGAAACGCCATAGAAAAACCAGATTTCGTTTTGCGAAATATTTAAGAATGGATGAAAAATATTAGATTGACAATAAAGCCAGCTTCATTTTAAAGGTTTCAGGCAGTCACTGTACAACGTCAGCATGGTATTGGATGATTCAATTTACAACGCGATTTGACTACAAAATTAAAGTTTCTCTTCCTCAAGAATCCGTTGGCAGAGCTACTGACAATGCCGATCAATGTTTTCGTTGTGGAATTTCCCGCAAGCTGCCCTCTTCAAGACCAAGTGATTTAAATGTGCACGTTCTGAAGTAACCTCTTTGAAAAACTTGTTCTTGAAAACATAGTATCTCAAAACAAATAACCTCAGTAGCAACATCTATCTGGCTTCTCGCGGAAAACAAGCTTGCTCGCTAACTCGTAAACAATATTGCATAAAAGTTCTATAGAATATATAGAACCGTCAAAGTGAGCCGATGCCAGCGCTGCGGCGAGTAGTTCGCGGAACTGATAATATTCAAATCAACCGTTAAATTCATGAACGAAGATACACAATGAAGAGTTACGTCTGTTTGTCTGTGCTGTGTGTACGGAACACTGAGATCAACTTGTGCTATTGGCTCGCTGTTATTCTGCTGTTTCCAATACACAAACACATTGCTTTCAGCTGCAATCCTTGGCCGGCGGGCAAGTCCTAAATCCTAAAGTGAATGATTTTTAGGCAGCAATGGCAGCTTACAGATGACGACTGTGTATTAGACGAATAACTTTTCTCGTACGATGGAGCCTCTATCGTATGACGAATGCTTTCCCACAAGGTCAGTATTTGATCGATAGCGACAGGTTGTTTTCCTCGGTGAGGAATTCCAACATAGGCTAATCCGACTGTGTGTTGTCGAAAGATAGATAGAAGCAATATTTATAAACATAAAAATAAAAATAATCTTAAATAGTTTTCCATGATGGCGATCTTAAAATCAGGATTAAGTCAGAGATGCCACTTCAACACATGGGTCATTCGTGACTTGTCCGGGGATGAGATTTGAACTCGTGACTATGGCGTGAGAGATGTGATGAATCGAACTTGGGTGTCTTATCATAAATTCATCACTTTTTTTTCAAAATGAGCACTGATGACCGACTTCGGTGATTCGGTACTTTCAAGATCGTTATTGGCGCTGGCAAAGTACTTACGGTCATTTTTAATAGCATAGTAAGCAAATGATGCGAGGATGTGACCCTATATGTAATGTTAAGGGGGGCAAGGATATAACCAGTGAGCTTCTACTCAGTAAGCAAAACCAGTTGGCACTAGACAACCAAGCCCTTTTACATCACAACAAACCACTGCAACCGGAGACATGAAGCTACGAAAAAGCAGTTAGGATTAATCAACTTTTTCAAACAACTTTTCTTCTTCTTCGCATTTCAAGTTTATTGCCTATCGCATATTAGCTTATTGCGTGCTCTCAACTTAGTGTTCTAGATGCATTTCCACAGTTATTAATTAAGAGCTTTCGATGCCTGTACCATTTTTGCATTGGTATAATTGTGTGGCAAGTTCAATCATACTCCTATGCCCAGGGAAGTCGAGAAATTTTCTAACCCGAAAAATTCCTAGACCGGACCGGGAATTGAACCCAGCCACCTTCAGCATGGTCTTGCTTTGTAGCTGCGCCTTTACCGACTGAGCTAAGGGAGGCCCCCTTTTCCAAACAAGCCGAAATTGAATTGGTCAAGTAGCATATATTTATTTATTTACTAGCTAAGTGTGCCCGGCCTTGCTCGGGATTCAATTTTAGCTTGAGTTTATGTGCCAATTAAAAAGAAAAAGCATGCTATATTGTACGTAGCTCCCCCTCCCCCTCTTATCTAAGAAGCTACCCCCTATGATCTCCACATGCCAAATTTGGTTCCATTTGCTTGATAAGTTCTCGAGTCATGCAGAAATTTCTGTTTCATTTGTAAATGAAATGGAATTACATTTTTTCACATTAAGCTTTAATAAACTTTTGGTGCACCAAGTTATCAATTTCTTGTTGAAATACAATATGATCAGACGCTTCGCGAATTTGCAGGAAAAGTTTCATGTCGTCTGCATATATTGAGACATTCAGGATATTCAATATGTGCTCTACATCATTAACAAAGATAATAAACAGTAATGGTATAAGATAGGAACCTTGTGGCACACCAGATGTTACATTGACTACTGACGATAAATCTCCTTCAAATCTAGCTCTTTATGTCCTACCGGTCAAGTATCACTGAATCTACCTTAATAATTATTGACTAAAACCTAACTTAGATATTTTAAATAGCAAAAGAGGGATATCAACTCTATCAAACGCTTTACTGAAGTCAGTTTATAGTGCCTCAACCAGGGGTTGAAACAGTTGACGTTTTTTACTATAACTACTCGCTTCGTTGTCGTGCGCGACAGTCTGTTTGTATTCGTACACTCATGCTCTACCGTCGTCACTCTCACAAAACACAAACTGTAGAATAATTCGAGAAAAAAGAAAATCATCAAATAGCTATCATATGACATGTGTGATTTCGTTTTAATTTCTCAATTTGGCGTAAATAAAACTATTTCTGATCAGAAATGTTATTACTAGGACATCATTGCTAGCTATTTTCAAAATTCACACAAGCATAACATCAGCAGCTCTTATTATGAGAAAAAACAAAAAAAAAACATACATTCGTGACGATCTTCGGCGGCAGTGTCGTATGACAGAGCCTGTCATATGACATTTTAGTTTGGATCTGTACTATGATAGCTTGTTATGCAAATATCGGAGGCAAAGGCAGTCGATTATCACAGAAAGTGTGTCGACTACCGTAACCGCTTACAGGACTGGCCACAACTTAATGTCCCTTATCCATTGCGTTAATAGAAAATGTTACAAAATTCAACAGATTAGTAGTCGTTTAACGTCCTTTAACAAAACCATGCTGTTTGCTTGTAATTAAATGCTTAACTTGTGCGAAAACATTTTGATTTATTAAAGATTCAAATAGTTTAGGAATGCAGGACAATATAGCAACTCCACGGTAATTTTTACGTCTGATTTTTTTTTCCAATTTTGAATATTGAAATCATAAACGATTCCTTCCAAATTGACGGTAGAAAACAGGATTCGAGAGAAAAGTTGAACAGCCAATGGTTTTGCTATCTCTTGCAATACTGATTTCAACATTACTGGGGGCAATCCATCTGATCCTGAACCCTTTGATGCATCCAATGTATTTAGAGAATGTAAGATTTCATTGAGGGTAACATTATTAACTACAATATCTCTCATTGGCTCAGGAAGGTATGAGAAATACTGGTAATCCCGGTCTTGGTCACCATGACTTGTGTAAATATCCTGAAAAAACTCAGCAAATAAGTTACTGATTTCGCTAGTCGTTTTTCCTGTTCTGTTGTCTAGGTAAATTTTTGAAGGATAATCATTTGACTTCTGTTTGTCTCTAACAAAGCTAAAAATGATTTTGGGTCTGATTAAATGTTGTCTTCAACCTGAGTGTTAAACCGTTCGTATGCGTTTTTTTATTTCACAGTTCAAATGATTGTATATGTTCAAATAAATTGCGAGGTTACTATTATTTTGTTCTCTTTTATAGGCTTTATGAGCCTTCTGTTTTTTTATTTTTGAGATTGTTTATTTGCTTATTGTACCATGCTGGAGTTTTAGATCTTTGATTTTTTCATTAGCTTTTTCGGTACTGTCGTCTCTAATATATCGTATACATTTTCATAGAAATAATAGTATCAGCAATACTTAAAACCAATTCATATGATTCTTTTTTGGCACTTTCAGGATGAAAATACACTGTCGCAAAGATATGAATTAGATTTCCAATGAAACATTTAACTCAAACATGATCAAACTCCTTACACTTGCTTGATTCAATCTTTTCCGATTCATAGTCGGTACACACTGCAATTAATAATCCTCCACCAGACTTTTTGTTGGATAACGTTTTGTCACGATCATCCCTAAAAACATTTAAGCGATCTCCGAAAACTTCTTTACTATTTACGCTGGCATCCCAACTTATCCAGTATATTCCCAGGTACCTTTAGGTAGAATCAATAGAAAAAGCTGACAAAGCATGCGTGGTATCTTACCGAAATTTATCGTGTCCAGCTACCTTTTCATGGGGTAAGTGGATACCGACGCTATCCAAAACTGCCATCAAGTGCAGTGAAAATTTCCTTCCGGAGAGTCAAGTTTATTTTATTCTGCTTAAATTAAATTTTTATCATTTTAAACATGTTTCTGATTGGTTTAGTTGATAATAAAATATCCTATATTTGCCTTTATGGCCACTCATGCCCTGGTTGCTTTGGCTTCTGCATCCTTTTTTCTGCGTTTTCCTGTGGTTCTGGTTTTCGCTCCATTTCTGACAGGCCTTCCGGTCTGACAGTCTACGACCACCAGCAACCAGATCAGCCGAGGGGGGGGGGGAGTGAAAATGTGCAAGAAGCCAGCCGGGAAAGAATGGTCGAAACTTGGGCTCCCACACGCTGACACGTTTCTTTATATTATCTTTTTGGAGTGTTGCCAAACGTTTTCGGAATGATCCTTTGCTACATCTACCACCACGCCAAGCCGTCTGCCGGGTGCTCATTCCACATCAACACCCTTTTTTATCTGGTTCAATTTAGGAAATGGAATTCGAATCTGGTGGCCTTCATTTAACGGCTCGGCATGGCTCAAGCGAGGAAAAAAATCGGATAGAAACGAAATTGTCCGACCGAAGTTTGAGGATATACGCGAGAATAACGACGGCACGGAAATGGAGTGTGAGGGAGCTCGACAGAAAGTTTAATATAAGTTATCTTGGCAATTTCTTGAAGTTGCTTCACTCTTATTCTGCCGTTTTGCTATTGAAATTGAATTTGAACGCCTTTTTGCACCAATTTCCAAGAAAAGAAAAATTATCCCTTTCCTTCTCGGAGGGTGACACACTACGCCGGACCAAGTTCTGTCATTTACAGCAGACTTTCGTTAATAATGCCAATTCCAGCTGAATTAATTGCTTTTTAAACTCGAACCCATCGGCCTGAAGCCATTTATTTTCACCAGAATCGGGTGATGACGTGTTCCAATATATCATCGACGTGGAATGCCAGACCTAAATCCCGTAATATCTATAACACGCGTGACATAATCACAACAATAACCGTTTCCGATTTTATCAGATCCCTGCAAATGACTACTGATTCACCAACATTGCCTTCTTCCCAGAGGGGGGTTGTGTCTGTTCATGGTCGTTCAAGTTTGAGCTTTTTTTTGCGGTCAAAGCTTGTTTTCCGGTTGATGGCAGAAGAAAAATTGATCGGAATCTTCTAGATGAGCAGGAAATTCATTTTTTCGCTTTGATACTCCATTTCTCCCACGCTAACAACATATGCCGGCTGGCTCCCCTCGTTAGGTGGTCGAACCAAAGTGGAAAATTGATTCCATTTTCATCACCCCCACCGAAATGGCAATCGGATGGTGATTCTTTTTGATTGGATTTCATTCGTTTCAAAATACTGTCAGGACTGTAAAACTATTTCGGATATTCAGACGGATGTTTGCTTCTATATTTGATTGCTACTGATTTTTCGAATAAATTATAGCGACATTACTCCCTAGACGACGTTAGAGAACGGCTACTGAAACTAACTTAATGAGTCTCTTTTACTCAGTTGTATGGAAATTTCAGAAAGACCGTAAGCCGGGGCAAATTGATCACTGGTTATCGTAATTATTGAAATACATTTCTTACAGAAATGACAGTGACCTACCAATGGTGATGAAATCTATAGTAACTCTATCACTCTACACGGTTATGGGAAATGGGGGTTAAACGCCTATGCTAAGGAAGATCTCCGTTTAATCCACAAAGGGAATCGATATGCACAATGCCATCTTAATGTTGCTATAGGCTATTGGCAAGATGTTACAATTGGTATGACTGACGAAAATTTCTAAATTCTTGCTTTAATGGTAAAAATTATAAGTCTACCAAAAACCTGTTTTCGAAATAATGAGGGGCAAATGTGCAAACTAATTTCAAGTCAAGAAGCATACATTTAGGCTCTATATATGTTCTTCCTCTACTGGATTTCAAAGATTCATGCCTGATGGTTATGCTTTCCACACTACAATTCATGGAGCGCTAATGCCACACTTATGGCGGTAGCTCCAGGGAGGATAATACGACAGTCTCGTTTTATCTTCCATTTTACTAAGCACCATGTCGTATTATCCTCAATTTATATCTCGGATTTCACATAAATACCCCGATTTCGTGGAGACGGAGCAGGAGTATATGAAGAAGCATATGAGTCGCCAAAATCAGTGGTCATCCTCGTCGGAGAGTGACCAAGCTATGAAAACGTGTGCCGCTATGGAATGAATTTTTCCCGCATAGATAGCCACTTTTCGCATCTCAGAAAACACTCCTCTGCAGTCATCACGAGCACTCCCACGCCAGCACAGCACTTCGCTGCAATCGCAGAAGTTTCCGAACTACTCGAAATTTCACGGTACTTCTCAGCATTCTCGGAAGTTCTTCAAAATTGTCGAAAGTTCTAAGAATTTCTCGGAAGTTCACAGAACTTCCTGGGAGATCTCAGAATTTCCCGAAAAGTGCTCAGAACTTCTAGAGAATTATCAAAACTTCTCGGAACTTCTCTGAAGTTCTCGGAAATACTCGTTACTCGTACTAATAGCTTTCGAAACCACTCGGAACACCTCAGAAGTTCTCGGATTATTTCGGAAGTTCTCAAAACTTTTTTGGACTTCTCGTCAGCTCATAGAACTTCTGCTAAGTTATCGGAACATCACGAAAGTTGTCAGAACACCACTGTAGTTCTCGGAAGATTTCGCAAACTCTCGGAACTTCTCAGACGTTTTTATAACTTCTCGAACGATCTCGGAAGCTGTTGGAATATGTCGGAATTTATAGGAACATCGCTGAAGCTATCAGAACTTCTAGGAAATACTCAGAAATTCTTAGTACTACTAAGAACTTCTCTCAAGTCTTGGACATTCTAGAAAGTTTTAAGAACTTCCCAGAACATAGCTTATGTTTTCAAAACTACTCGGAAGTTCTCGAAACTACGCGGAAGTTCTCAAAACTTCTCGGAAGTACTCAGTACTTCTTGGAAATTCAACAAACTTGTTAGATTCTAAGAAATAAACAAATCTTAGAATTTTTCAAATCTTCCCGGATTTATTTCGGTTTTCGGAAATTTATAGAACTTTTAAGAAGATCTCGGAACTTATCAGAAGTTTTTGTAAATTTTCCGAAAATCTTGGAAGTTCTCAGTAGTTCTGAGAACATTGCTGAAGTTCTTATAACTTCAAGGAAGTTTTTGGAAACTCTTGGAACTTTCTGAGAAGTTTTCGGTAAGGAACTTATAAGATGTTTTCGGATCTTCTAAGAACTTCTTGGAACTTTTAGGAGTTTCTCAGCACTCCTAAGAAATCTCAGTAATTTCAAAAACTCCTCGGATGTTTTCAGAATTAATTCTCCTCGGATATTTTCAGAATTCCCCAAAAGTCTTAAGATTAAGAACATGGCTGAAGTTCTTGGATCATTTAGCAATATTTCGGAGTATCACAGACCATTTTAGAAGATTTTGAAATTTTTCGGAACTTTTCGAAAGTTTAAGACTTTCCTAGAATTTCCGAAGATTTCTAAGAACTCCCGAGGAGTTCTGAGAAATTCCTAGGAGTTGTGAAAACTTCTGAGATTTTCAAGAACTTCCGATAACTTTTGAGAAGTTCTGTAAATTTCCATGCACTTTTGAGAAGATCTGAAATAATCTAAGAAGTTCTGAGAATTCCTGGACTTTGGAAGCTCTATGGAGCTCTCGGAAATTCTCAGCATCTCAGGGAAGTTCTCAGAATTTCTCAGAACATTCCGGGGAATCTCAGAGCTGCTCGGAAATACTCGGCAGGCCGTTAAACTTTTCGGAAGTACTTGGAAAGTCTTGGAAGTTCTCAGAACATAGCTGAAGTTCTCAGAACTTCTAGGAAATTATAGGAACTCCTCGGAAGTTTTTAGAACTTTTAAGGTTTTTTTGGAATTTTCCGGACATTCTCGAAAATTCACAAGAATATTTTGGAAGTTCTTGGAAATCCTCGGAACATTTCGAAAGATCGCAATACTTTCAAGAACATCACTGAAGTTCACATAACTTCTCAGATTTTTTAAGAACCTCAGAAGATCTCAGACAATCGCGGAAATTATTGGAAGTTCTTGTAAGTTCTCGGACATTTTCGAAAGTATTTCAGGGAACTTCTGAGAATTTCTATGAACATCCGAGATATTCTAAGAACATCAGATGTTCGAAATGTCGATGTCGCTCAAGTGTTCAGAACTTCTCTGAGTTTCTCGGAACATATCGGATCTTGTCAGAAATTCTTGAACATTCTCGGAAGATCCCGGAAACTTTTTAGATACATCGGAATTTCTCAAAAGTTCTAAAATTTCTTAGAACATCTAAAAACTTCACCGAACATGTTGGAAGTTCTCAAAATTTCTCAAAACATCACTGAGCTTTACTGAGCACATTAAGATAATTTCCAGTCCAGTCAATCAGTGATTTTCTAAGAACTTCCAAGATGTTACGAGAACTTCTGATAATTTCCAAGAACTTCTGGGGTTGTATGAGAAGTTCTGTGAACTTCCGAGATGTTCAGAGAGTTTCCGAGAACTTTTGAGAAATTCATAGGAATTCTGAGAACTGCCGAGATGCTCCAAGAAGTTATGAGAAAACTTCTGGAGATTTTTTAAACATCGGACAAATTGGTAGGTAGAGTTTATTGATATATTAACAAAAGTAAATTTAAAAAAAAATCAGCGTTGCAACTGTGTGTATTAAAGTGGTGACAGCAGAATTTGTTTTGGCTGCGTAGTTTTTGAAAATCTCGGATTTACACTAATACGCCGAGATCGGGGTATTAAACTTAAATCCGGGATCAACATTGAGGATGTTGAGGCAAGGCATGGTGCTTGCGAAATCGAGAGTTAATCGAGATTTACGTATTATCCTCGATGGAGCTACCGCCAAAATTGAGGCATAATGCGCTCTGCGAATTGTAGTGTGGAAATTCAATAGACGAAGAACATAGGTAAAGCCTAAATGTATGCTTCCAGGCTGAAATCAATGTTGCGCAGTGTGTCAAAAAAAAATTTTTTTAACAGATTTAAACAAGAATTAAGCTATTTTCACACAGCTACAAAGCAAGACCATGCTGGAGGTGGCTGGGTTCAATTCCCGGTCCAGTTTAGGATTTTTTTCGGGTTGGAAAATTTCTCGACTTCCCTGGGCATAGAGTAGGATTGTACTTGCACACAATTATATTAATGTAAAAATGGTACAGGCATCGAAAACTCGCAATAAATAACTGTAATGCGATAAGCAATAAGCTTGAAAAAACGACGAAGAAGAAGAACATTTAGATGACATAGCACTTAAATATCGATTCACTTTGTGAATTCAACGGAGATATTTCATAATATGGAAATTTTACCCACAATATCTCCTTCCAATTACAATTCGATTACAAGCGTGGGAGCGGAAACGGGGTTTCGTACGGAAAACTGATATAATAACCGGTAAATAGTGTATATATGGATAGAGGATGGTCAGCCAGACTAACAATGCATGTCCACAGAATTTGAACCTATAACGAACCCGCGGCTTGACCATCAAGAGCTTAGGTAGATTTTAGAGGTGTAGTGTCATCTGTAAACTTTTTCAGCTTAAAATCAGAAGTTCAACTTTTTATTGCACCAACAGGTACACATTAAAAAACTATGAAAAGTACGTACATGAGCCGTAGTTTAAAAAAAAATCACGGAATGTATAGCGACCCATTGTTCCGTTTCTGTATTGTATTGCTTTTTACGTTCCATTAAGTGTAATTTCAATCTCCAATATGGACTGTAAATTTATACAAGTAAAATAACTTCATATTACATTACTTCGGAAATCTATCTCTATTTATGGAAAAAATCCATTTGTTCTAACATTTTTCAGTGTATCGTCATTTAAAATTACACGACACCCCGTGTAAACTTGGCTTAGTAAAACCATTCATCGCCTTCGACGCTCGCATCAAAGGCGCTGCAGTTGCTTTTCGACAGTCGGTTAAGTTCAAAATATGTGAAATAGAGTGCGAAAACATTCGATATTTTATAAAACATTTACGTGTGCACAAAAATTAGGCAGGTTTTGAGTGTCCCGACGTAAACTGTGACTTTTTTTAAGTCGGCTGAGGCGTTGAGAAAGCACTTGAACCAACACTATTTTGGAAAAACATCTTGTTTGCGAATTCTGTGTCCGTTTTATGGCTGTAATGCCGATGGTTTAAATTTTTAGCTTATTACAAAGCATGAACAAAGGCATATAGAAGCCGGTGAGCCAGTGTTTTGCCCGTTAAAGTGCCGAACACGGAAATCTTTTGCAACGGTGAACAGCTTACGGTTGCACAATATGTATTGCCATCGTGTAAAACGGGACGTGTTTGCTAGCTCCAGTCGCAATAATAACCCTGATCCGAATAAAGACGAAGACAAAAAGCAAGAAGAAATTGTATCATTCAGTCGTGAAGATCCAGCACCCGATAAAGACTACATTCCCGTAGAAGCGCCGATTATTCGGTGTACGCGGAACATTGCGTTTTGCTTATATGCGTACAAAATATTTCCGTGACAATTTTGCTTATGTTCCCCCCGTGCAAATATCACTGCAGAAAGATAACGACCACCGGGAGTGTTTATATTATTACGTTTCCATTTTAGAAACATTTACAGGTATTCCGAACGATGAACGGATTTATCGGGCCGTTTTCCGCAACAAACTTGAAAAGTCAGGATTTCTATTAGATTACTGGAATGGGCAAATGTTCAAAAACAGTGATTTCTTTAGTGATAAAACGCTTAATATTTTTTTTTACCAAGACGCAACAGAACTTGTAGTCAATGCTATTGGAAATGCTACTGGGCGCTAAAAAGTTCTATGTGTTTACGCGGTCATTGGAAATCTGGACCCACATCTACCGTGCTTAACTGATTTGTAAAACGAAGGACTTTGCTCATTCCGGTGCAAATGCTGTGTTGCTGTTGAAGATTTGAAGATTCTAGAAGAATAAGGAACTGAAGTGCGTGGTGGTGGAATAGATGAGCGAATATATAATTCCATTTTCACCACTATGAATGACAATCTTGGTGCCCACCAATTGGCTGTATTAACTGAGAACTTTTCTAGGAGTTCGTTCTTTTGTCGAACATCCCAACAAACAATTGAGAGCTCTTATAAAACACCTGAGTTGATCAAACGTTGAATAATAGCTTCCGGAGTTGAAAAAGAATGTAGTTGTATTGCCTTTTGATTAAAAGTTTTAAAAGCTGTTGGAGCACTCTTAAATGATTGTTTACGTTCGGTTTAACTATATGCTTTATAAGACCTACGATAACTTTTATAGCACCTTAGTTAAACTGATTGACAAGAGCTATATAGAACGTGAAATAAACGCATCAAAACAAACCATTGGGAGCTCTTATACAACACCTGAGTTGATCAAACGCTGAATAATAGCTTCCAGAGTTGTACAAGAATGTAGTTGTATTGCCTTTTTGGTTAAACGCTTCAAAAGCTGCTTGGAGCACTCTTAAATGATTGTTTACGTTCGGTTTACCTATCTGCTTTATAAGACCTACGATAACTTTTATAGCACCTTTGTTAAACTGATTGACAAGAACTATATAGAACGTGAAATAAACGCATCAAAACAAACCATTGGGAGCTCTTATAAAACACCTGAGTTGATCAAACGTTGAATAATAGCTTCCAGAGTTGTACAAGAATGTAGTTGTATTGCCATTTGGTTAAAAGCTTCAAAAACTGCTTGGAGCACTCTTAAATGATTGTTTACGTTCGGTTAAATTGTTTGACAGGAGCCATATAGGATGTGGAATAAACGCATCAAAACAAACCATTGGGAGCTCTTATACAACACCTGAGTTGATCAAACGTTGAATAATAGCTTCCAGAGTTGTACAAGAATGTAGTTGTATTGCCATTTGGTTAAAAGCTTCAAAAACTGCTTGGAGCACTCTTAAATGATTGTTTACGTTCGGTTAAACTGTTTGACAGGAGCCATATAGGATGTGGAATAAACGCATCAAAACAAACCATTGGCAGCTCTTATACAACACCTGAGTTGATCAAACGTTGAATAATAGCTTCCAGAGTTGTACAAGAATGTAGTTGTATTGCCATTTGGTTAAAAGCTTCAAAAGCTGCTTGGAGCACTCTTAAATGATTGTTTACGTTCGACCAACCACAATTTTGTTGCTAAAAATAGCACAAGTGATAGGCATGTTTATATAACCATAAGGCAATGATTATTTAACTGCAAGAGAAGTTACTCAAGATGAGCTTGATATACTTCTCTCATATGATCAAAATTTGTATTCAAGAATAGAGCAGATGGAAACAGAAGCGGCTGGCAATCCGGGATATGAGTTCAAATCTTGCTTCGAGAAACCTTTGGTGGAGTAGAGGTAAATTATATATAGGTGTTATATTAATAAATGCAAACATTAATTTAAGACATATATCATATAATCAACGATAACATTTCTAGATAAATTCTCTCAATTAATGATTAGAGAGATTAATTGAAAGAATATCAATCAAAGATTAAACAGATGCTTGTTACTACTTCCTCCATAATCACAGAATGTGAATTATGGCATAATTACATATTTTTTCAATGTGCGCAAATAAATTAAATTAATAAAAACTGTACAAGCAATTATTTTGGCATACCACGACAATTGTTAAACTAATTTTAAGCTGTGAATATTGTGAGTACTTACACAACGGTTATTAAGGAGTCATTAAAAAGTGCTATAAACGCTTTTTACCGCTTGCTGTTCAATTAATATTTAGGAGTCATAAAAGAGTGTAACAAACGCCTCTCAGGTTCAATCTCTAATACATTTCGAAGCAGCTGTTAGGAGGTGTCTACAAACGTTGTATTAGAGCTTTCACCAAAACAATAAAGCTTGAGTTTAAATATGTATCTATAAACGTTATATAAAAGTTGCTTCTATCCGGTTGTTAAGGAGTCATTGAAAAGTGTTATAAACGCTTTTCACCGCTTGCTGTACAATGATTATTTAGGAGTCATAAAAGAGTGCAACAAACGCCTCTCAGGTTTACTATCTACTAAATTTCAAAGCAGCTGTCAAGAAGTGTCTACAAACGTTGTATAAGAGCTTTCACCAAAATAATAAAGCTTGAGTTTAATATGTATCTATAAACGTTGTATAAAAGTTGCTTCTACTCCTATACCGCGTATTCATATAATGCTGTAGTTGAACAAGTTCTCCAAACCAGTGTAAACAAGAGTTTTACAGAAGTTGTAATAAACAAATTGTACAGTTATTATTCAGCATGCAGTTGAATAAAATCACAATGGAAGCGTTTCTTCAACAAGAAATTGATTTTGGATAAACGTTTTACTGAATACGTTAGACAACACCTTTGTGTTGCAGTTGTATAGGTTCTCCAAACCAGTGTAAACAAGGGTTTTATAAAAGTTGTGGTGAACACATTGTGCAATTATTATTCAACATGCAGCTGAACAAAATCAAAACGAAAGCGTTTCTTCAACTGGGAATTGTTACTTGGGATGTTATATCGATTACCAGCCGTTCCAAAACGATGTTACCTGCATTGCTGAAAGAAGAACTTCGGAGTCTGCTTCTAACGATATTGAAGTCATATCCCAAGATCCGTCAAGTATTTCTTACAGGGTAGTCAAATCGCAATGTATTTTCAATGAATTAAAACATTTCAATGTTTATGATTTTGGTGCTCCCCCATGCATTGCTCACGATCTTCTTGAAGGATGTGTCAACGCTGACTTATTCCTTATACTGCAAAAAATTGTAAAAGAAAAATTGGTATCCATCAACTTCCTTCAAGCTATAATCAATAACATCTCTCATCAGCTAAAGCTTGATACAAAAATTAAAATTGATTTCACTAGGAAAGCTAGGAATATCAAAGCAAAAGCTTGCGATATTTGGCACCTCGTACAAATATTGCCATTAATTTTAATTAACAAATCAATCGATTATTTCAATCCACTTTTTCCAATGCTTATGTTAATTAAGCAAATCACTGACATTATGTCACCGCCAATTGTTTGCGCCGAGCAAATCGAATTGTTGACTTCCTTTGTCACTGAGTATTTGGAAAAGCGAACTCTAAAGGGTGTCCACGATGAAATTGCCACACACAAAATGGATTCGCAAAATTCGAGTTTTCATCCGATTGCCATCAAATTTTCAGGGATTGAGAAATAACTATTAAACTTCATTTTACCATTTAACTCGTATATTATTTACAGTCCATACGCAAATGCCCGCACTTTGGCCTTAACCCCGGCCATAAGATTCTGCACAACCTGTGAATCAACCGTTTTTTGCATGTAAACCCATACTTTCTTCAGTTCCTCGACTGTCTTCACTACCTTAGGTCGTTTAAGAAGGTGCTGCTTCATAATCGCCCAGTACTTCTCGATGGGGCGGAGCTCCGGAGTGTTGGGAGGGTTGAACATTTTCGGCACGAAATTGACCTTATTGTCCGCATACCACTTCAGCACGTCCTTGGAGTAGTGGCATGAGGCCAAATCCGGCCAGAAGATTGTTGGGACGTTGTGGGCCTTCAGGAGAGGAAGCAGCCGCTTCTGGAGGCACTCTTTTATGTACACCTGTCCGTTCATCGTGTCCTGGGTCACGAAAGGTGCACTTCGCTTCCCACATGTGCAGATGGCTTGCCAAACCAGGAATTTCTTCGCAAATTTGGACATCTTCTGAGTGCGGACATGCTCCGGAACGCTGAACTTATCCTTGGCCGTGAAAAACAGGTTGCCGGGGATCTGTTTGAAGTCGGCCTTTACATATGTTTCGTCGTCCATGATGCAGCATTCAACTTTCGTCAGCATGTTGAGGTACAACTTCCTGGCACGGGTTTTGGCGGACTTGTTCTGCTTCTCGTCGCGATTAGGGGCCTTTTGTACCTTGAACGTTCGAAGCCAAGACTTAGTTTTGGCCTTCTGGACAAAACTTCGGCTTAGGTGCAGCTTCTTAGCCACATCCCTAACGGAGGCGTTCGGATTTCGGTTGAAGGTGGTTGTGATTTTTGGTGTTGTACGGAATACTTTTTTCTTCACTTCTGGGCTTCCGATCGGTGGTCAACCGTTCCTCGAACCGCTTAATCACTCGCGACACCGTGGAATTCGCGATTCCCAACGTTTTAGCGATGGAACGATGCGAGAGATCCTTGTTCTCGTGATGAATGCGCAAGATTTTATCACGCACGAGCTGTTCTTTCTACTCCATTTCCGCGAGTTTTGATCACAGGACTTTAAAACTTGCAGGATGTAAATAATGCACTATGAACTAAATCCACCCAAATTTTCATTAAATTCTACCCAACGGTTAAAAAGTTAGAGCAATCTCATAGTGTGGCAATTTCATCGTGGACACCCTTTAATGTTCGATGTTCCACTAAGACCGAAGCATCATTTTATGTTTAATTACCCTCGGTTTATTATTTGGCTGGGTCCTCTTATGACATATTGCACCCTGTTTTGCAAGCGTAAGCACTTGGTGATAAATGATCCTAAACTGCTAACTGGTGAGATCCTGGAACAATCTCAGTCGTATATCAGATTCCGTTTGGATCAATCGGAATTGGAGAAGACAATAGATGAGCTTCCAGTCCTACGGCGACGTGAGATACTGGGCTCTCATTTTGAAAAAGCCACAGGAGTCAAACCAGGCAGTTTGATGAGCTACTTCGGGGCCAAACGTGGCAAGATAATTAATTATTCTAAGACGGTGCGCAAAAACCTTGCATTGAAAGAAACTGCATCGGACTTCCAAATATTCGACTTTTATTTCAACTGTTGGGCGAAGATATCGCGGATCTGATTGAACACAGAGAGGTAATTTTGTATACATTGTGTATTTACATTGATTTATTACTTTTCAGGAAGGAACCCAACTTCGAGACATAAATAACTACGAACTGTACAGGACCAGTCTCCGTAGGTAAGGAGCTAGAATAAGTAAATAGTCATTAGTCATTGTTAGGATGATGTTTAGTTGATAAGAAAACAGTCTAAAGCGACTTGTTAGCTAAAGTTGATTGGCCTTTTAGTGACATCTGATATCATAACAGATTCTGTCAACAGTTATAATTATTATTATTTTTCTCCCTTTTTATGGCGCAGACCTGTTGGTTCATAGGGTATACGTCCCTAACCTCGGTCTAATATGTAGCCATAGATTACGTTTTTAATCATAACTCATCAATTAATTTACCTGCAAACGATATTCTACTGCTAAATGGTATGCTTAGATATGCTTATCATGTCGTTTGCTATCAGGAACCGCAAAAAGTTGAAAAACTTACTTTTTTTAAGACAAAAACTCACCAGGGAAATGTATGTAATATCGGTCTATTGTCCCCAAATTGGGTCTATTTATGGATGCAACTTCGTCCTATCCTGTTTGATTCTCAAAAAAAACGCTCTTGGTAACGTTTTCTTATGTATTTTTTTTTTATCACTATCACTGTTAACTTAATACTCTTCATTCCTCAAAACATTTCTTAGAGAAAATTTTACGAAAACTACATTAAATCACTCAAGTTAAAAATTAAAAATTAAAAATTTCGCTTATCGTCTTTCGACCGCAGAATATCTAAATCAAAACATTGTGATGTTCATTATACAGATTTGGCAGAAAAAATCTCCCTTCCTGTTCGTTCCTTATCATCCAAATGCAAACCACATTGTTGACGTTACTCTTATTGCTATATGCTGTCAAATGAATTTCATGGGCCAAAGTTAGGAACATAGAAAAGAAATGTGTCCCTAAGTTGGGTCCATGATTTACTTGTGAAAACGTTGTTAAACAATTAAAATAAACATAAAATATTCAAACAGTAACTGTGAGTTTTACGTCTAGTGTGTATTATCAGGTAATTCCATTCAATAAATGCCATAATCAGGCCATTTGATGATCGTCAGTGCAACCTTCCCATCTTAACCTTAGAAGTCATGGCGGCTAAAAACTCCGAACAGAGTGATATTCTCAACCAGTTTTATTACTTACGAGAGCTGAAAATGTATTGAAATGTTGTGATATAAATTGATTTGTGTGTGGTACACATTTATCAATCATCAGTGATCAATATTTTCCTTATTTTTTGTGTAATATTCCTTAATTAATTATTTATTTGCGTGATAGGCCGAATGAAAGGACTAGACCCACATTACATACCGTAACCCTATTTGATTATTTTTCTTCTCGAAGCTTTTACTGCCAACTTCCTCTGTTGACTGACGGATTACTATAACTGTCACCTCTATCGTTGTCTGCGCCATTTCGTTTTTGGTTGTCTTCAGTAAAGGTCTCCGCATTATAGGAAGGAAGCAAGCAAATTATAGTAATCGGTCGCTTGATAATACCACGGGACACCTTCAAGGTCACCACACGAGTAACCTGATCATGGCCGGGATGGATATCTACGATGCGAGCTAATGGCCACTTCACAGGGTGTTGATGTTCGTCAACAAGAATCACAAGGCGGCCAGGAAGGAATGCATCGTTCGGCTTGTTGTTTTTTGTACAAAGCTGTAGCTCCTGTATATATTCGCTTCGCCAATGATACCCAAATTGTTGATACGTTCGCTGAGTTGCTTGAAGACGGTCGAGCATGCTCATAGGACACTTCGTGAGATTCGGGTCGGGAATTGCGTGCATCGTTGTTTAAATTAGGAAGTGGGCAGCAGTTACGCACGCCAGGTCGTTTGGATCTTCCGAAAGTGACACAAGCGGTCGGCTATTCATTGCCGAAAGTGGCACAAGCGGTCGGCTATTCGCGCGCACTGGAAGCCTGGGTGCAATTCACGAAATCTGTGGTATCCATTCCTCTCGATACCAGGTCTGCGGGATTCTGTTTGCACGCTACGTGGTTCCAGTATGCTCCGTGAGTGGCTGACTGTATTGAGAAAACTCGGTTGGCCACAAATGTTTTCCAGTTGGAGCGTGACTGTTGAGTCGCACCAAAAGTATGAGGCTGAAATTTCGATTTACAATGCCTCGGATATCTTAACGAATAGTTTTGCAGCTAAGTAAACGGCACAAAGTTCCAATCGGGGAAGGCTGACGCGTTTCAGTGGTGCCACTCCGGATTTCGATGCTAGTAGATGTACAGCAACATTGCCCTGGGAGTCACTAACTGAATTTTATTTTACAGATTAAAGCGATTTAAATTCTATTTGAAACAAACAGCTGACAGCTTGTATGCGTTGGTTTGACGACTAATCGAAATAAACAAGATATCCATTATGGATTAGTAGTTGACGCAACCAGAAACTGGATTCTGCTATTTCAAATTAAACCCGGTACTGAATAGGGAAAGTAAAGGGATTATTATCAGAATAGAATACGTCCTCGTAATCATTCTCGCGCAGCATGTCAAAAGAGCCTATAAACTTTTGTAAACAAACTTTTGCAAGCTCTTAACTCACCAACCGCAGATCGTACACGCAAATCAACAAAGTCATCAAGAAGCGAAGGGTTTCCCCTATCCGATAGTTTCGTTGTTTTACTTGGCAAAACAATTTTTTAACTACATTATCCTATAGTATGGCTTCAGCTATTGATGCACTAACATTTTCAGGTTGATACTACTTTTTTATACAATTATGGACACTAAACGTAATGACGTATGTCACATGACAACAATAATAAAAACATATATACAGTCGACAGTATTAAATTACAGCAGTAATTAGTGCAAGTGGTCGAATGTACGGCTAACGTCAAAACAGAAATTAACTGTAGATTGGACCCATATAGTTAACATTGTTTTCATAGTTTAAAATCGTAGTTTTGTGAAAATTCTTTTTTAAAAGGGCATATCACATTTCCAAAATTGTGTCTTTTATGTTACAATGGGTGGATTTGAATCATTATTAGGTTTTTTTTAAATAAAATTGCAGGAAATAAGTACTTTTGAAATAACGCTCTTCTGCAATTCCATTCAGATGCAGCTCAGAGGCTGACGGAATTCGAAACATTTTTCTATGGATCTCCAACAGCAGTTCTGCGGGGATGCCGGATCTGCCGAAATATGTCGAAATTCAACAGGAATCCACAGCTGCAGAATCTACGTTTGCGGAACATTCGTACTCCTTGTTCAGCAAAGATTCAGGTCACTTGAGTGAGCGGAAGGTTTGTAAACTTATGTTCATTGCAACTTCCGATGTTGACGATCACAAGCTGAGAAACCTTGATGCAAAAAATTGCTAGTTTGGGTGTAGCATCTGATGACGGAAGGACAGAAAACACCTCAGCCCGAGCATTAGTCCAGAGCATATGCAATTTATAAAAAACCATATACTTTCTTTTCCGGCTTATACGAGCCATTATTGTCGAGAAAAGTCCGACCGTTTGTACCTTTCTGGAGACCTGAGCATTTCATCTTTGTATCAGTTATTCTGATAACCTGATTTTTTTTGTATATATGACTTTCCGCGTTTCATTTTAGTTAAACGGGAACCAAGTCTCATTCCAGCCCATCACTGATTGTGATCCACCTTTATCCATTGACTTGCTCCTGCTAGCTGAAAGACCAAGTGCCACGCCGTCCGTAGCGGTAATGAGCAGAGGCACTTTTTTTTTACTTTAAATGAACTTGTATTTTAGTGGTTTACATGTATTACCTATCAAGTGACACAGATGCGTCTTTTCAACTTTATTCTTTTGAATTTCAATTATTATTAGTTACAGTTCCTAGTCCTATCAGGCCTGTTATAGATAATGACCACCTTGGTGGGATTGATTTATTTAATAAAAATAATAATAATAAAAACATAGGAAAAAGGAAACTACTTATAACTACTATTTACAACTACAACTAACCTACAGCTACTATATACTGTATACAAATTGCTTATCAAAGCATGTTCTGATATACTACAGTTTTGTGCAAATTTAGAAGTAATTTCGTTGATTCTGGAATCTATTTTGGACATGCCTGCCTCTTCGTGTAAATCTGTTATTAAAGTGTCGAAAGGACGATCAAGAACCATCCTCAGCACTCTATTCTGAGCGACTTGGATTTTGTTCCTGTGAGTCTATGCACATGATTGTAGACAGCCAGTTTGTTCACCCTTGAGAGGCGGAATCTGCGGCAAATCAGCGGATAAATACAGACACCTAACCAATGCGGAACACTTGATTACGGTTTTCTCCACATGCGAGCGGAATAGGAGCTTTTCATCGAGCAACATCCCGAGATAGGTTACTTTGGCAGACCACTCAACCCTTGTGCCATCCATGATTTCAGTACAAGATGGAGCCGGTTTCAATTTGAGCGATTGTCGATGGAGGAACATGATCACTTGTGTTTTGGAGGCATTGATTTTAATTTTCCACGTGGTGGCATAATCAGCAAAGGCGTTAAGGTATCGTTGAAGTTTGTTCGTTATTTCGCGAGGCATGAAAGAGCAGAGGCACGAAAGCAGCGCTGCTTAATATCTTTTCAGGTTCAAGCATAACGATGTGCAACCAAGTGGTATTCAATTATGACGGCTGGGTTTGGGAAAAATGTTTATTTCATGAAAACAGAGATAAAATTTTCAATTGTACATTTTTCAAATGTTTTTTTATGGAAAATTAAAAACAATATTTTCTTCAGCAGATTTGTAATGCAATATCCTATCGATTGGCCTATTTGGATTTTATTTTCATCTATAAATGGCAAAGTTACAAGCGTTCAAACCTAAAACTATTTCAACACACATATTTTTGGTTTACACCCCAGTATAGTCGACAAATAATTAGTTCCACGTCAAAAGTAGTATTCCTCTTCACGCACGTTTTGGAAACATTTAAGAAGCTTGGTCGATCTCTCCGTATACACCACAAGTTCATGAGAACCGGCCACTCGCAAATGGAGGTAGACGCGGTTCACTATACTATAGAGCGGGCCAAAAATCGAACTGCAATTGAGCATTGAAACTTCGCGAGATTGGGTAGTTTCTATATCTGTCATACAGCGGTCAACACCTTTCGAGGTTATTGATATGGAGCAAAGGGAATTTCTAAGAATGAAAGATCCTGAGGAACGCTACTCTATGCCGAAAACTACTTCGGCTGGCAGTCAATTTCGTTTCAAAACTGTTATGGAGTTTGCATACAGTACCGAACACATACGAAAAGTTGGTTTTTAAATATGATGTTGAAGAAGAGACCTACCAGGAGATAGACATGATGACCAAGCAAAAGAGCATCAAGGGAAAAATGGAACTGAATCGGCAATGCCGATAGTAGTGGGAAACAGCGGGATTTTAGTCGGCAGTAATTTAATTTTGTTCAGTTCCAATTAACTTATATCACTTAACTTCACTTCAATTATTTAATTTAAATTACATTAACTTTCTTCTTCAAGTACAATTTACTTTTCGACTGAACTCTAAATTAACTTCACTGCGAGATTGCTTACAAGTTGTGGAGCACAGTTGAACTTCTTGTTGGCAGATTGTAAAAAGGTCCTTTCCTCCAGTCACGTTAGGCTTTTATATCTAAAGCATCGGAAGTGATCTAACTCCACTGTTTATGTTGCGGTTTTTCTCTTCCCTCGTCCATCGAGGTTTGACGGGTTCGTTGACGGATGAGGGATCTCGTTGATGTGATACGATGACGATTCACAACCAGATGGCGCGTGTTTAATAATTTTCGTCGTTACGAACATTCTGGCCCCTTCAGAAATGTTGATTTCTGACAAGTTTGTCGATCAATCGTTTCCTTCGGCGAAATCGATGAAAGTTTACGGATGTGGTCGATCGTTGCTGGTGTTTGTCTGTTCCAAAGGTTCCAAACTGTTTTGATTTCATTATAGGTCGTTTACAGGATGCTGTTGCGAAGAACGTCGTTGGAAGTACTTTCGATGCTGGATGAACCGGATTTTTGTGGTGTTGATTCGATGGGCAGCAGCGAAATTTTCGATACAGGCCGAGTGAACGTTCCATTTTCCTCCGTCGGCCTGAAAAACCTTTGTCGCCAACCGGCTTTCAAAAATTCAACTCGCAACAGAGAATTGTCAATGGAACCACGTCCCTGGTCAACATAACCCCGCTGACCTAATTTCGCGAGGCACATCAGCAGAAACTCTTCTCCAGAACAACATATGGTGGCACGGACCAGACTGGCTACAACACAACAATAATTTGTGGCCAAAGCAACAGATTATCCCAAATCACGACACTGAAACACTTCACGAAGTTCGAAAATTGCCATTTACGGTCACTACTGCAACGGAAAATCCCTCCTTGATTGACGAACTTGCCAACAGATTCTCCTCATTCCGTCGCTTAACACGAACCATCGCCTACTGCCGCCGATTAGCTGAGAACTGCAAATTGCAACAGGAATTTAGCAACGAATGGCATCTACTGCAACTAGGAAAACCTGTCTCAACTAAATCGCGACTCCGATGGTTCCATCCTTTTTTGTCCGATAACCAGTTGATTCGCATCGGGGGTCGACTCACCCAAGCGAAACTACCGTACAACATAAAGCACCAGATTCTCCTACCCAGCAAACATCGTTTCTCTATGCTACTGGCTCAACACTTCCATGCAGCACTGCAGCTTCTAATTAGCATTCTCCGAACCCGGTACTGGCTCATAGGGGCCAGGGACTTAGCCAAAAGGATTGTCCACCGTGCGTTACCTGCTTCCGTGCACAACCGAAATTTCTGGAACAGTTCATGGGTCAATTACCAGTTTCCCGCATCAACATGGCACGACCGTTCGCAATCACCGGCATCGATTATTGGGGACCGATTCTGATTCAACCACCTCATTGTCGTGCTGCACCCCGGAAGGCGTTTGTGGCGGTCTTTGTTTGTTTCTGCACCAAAGCCGTTCACCTTGAACTAGTCTGCGACCTTACAACTTCAAAGTTTATTCAAGCTCTCCGTCTTTTCGTCTCCCGTCGAGGACTGTGTTACGAAATATACAGTGACAATGGGAGAAACTTCGTGGGTGCGGCGAATAAGTTGCGACAACTAGTTCCTAGCAAAGAGCACAAGCAAGCACTAGCCGAGGAGTGTGCCGAAAACGGGATTCGATGGCAATTTAATCCACCTAAAGCGTCGCATTTTGGAGGCCTTTGGGAGTCGGCAATATACTCTGCTCAGAAGCATTTCATCCGCATCGTAGGTCAACACAAACGTGCGGTATTGAAACTTTCCTTTGACAAATTGAAAGTTGCCTCAATTCAAGGCCAATTGCACCGCTGAGCGACGATCCGTCCGATTATGACCCTTTAACACCCGGCCACTTCCTGGTAGGCACCGCTCTGAAGGCTGTTCCTCAAGTTGATTTATCCTCGATACCATACAATCGGCTAGGGTACTGGCAGCACACTCAAAAACTGCTGCAAGACGTTTGGAAGCGGGGGCAACTGGAATACGTTTCGACACTTCAACAACGAACTAAATGGTATAAGCCACCCGTCATCATCGAAAAGGGACACCTGGTTCTGATGAAGGATGAAGATGCACTACCGATGAGCTGGAGAACAGCGCGTATCACCGAAGTACACCCAGGCGCTGACGGTATTACAACGGTGGTAACTCTTCGAACATCAAATGGAACGTTCACTCGGCCTGTATCGAAAATTTCGTTGCTGCCCATCGAATCATCTTATGGTTTAGATGACGCATGGCTTCAAACATTTTGTGTATCCAAATAAAACATATTACATACTAAATACGCACAGGGCATCGTCTGTTGACCATTGCCGCGGGTATATCGTGGGAGTCCCAGGTACCCGGTTCAAGCTTTAGTTGGCGGCGGTGGCTCTTCTTGACCTTCTACCCCCTGAGTAGTTAGTGTGAATAAGGGCGTCTATGTGATGTTTTGCTGTACCTGTTGTGGACATTTAGTGCATCCTGTTCCCTTAACTTGTTGAGGACACCCTGTCTTGCCTCAAAAGTTACCCTTTTTGAAGTACTAGTCTTCACAACATAAAGGGCACCATTACGGAGCATGAGATTTGATCAAATTATTCGCAGTTCTACTTGTCAAACGCCCCCGGCTGGGTGAGGGATAGAGGATGACACACACACACACACCTTCATCAAAACCTGAACATAAAAAAGTGGAGGACCACTTTGATGCTGATATATACGACGCCAGTGAACCGGAAGGCGATTTAAGATAGATTTTAATTGTAATTTGTATTCTAAATTCGAATCAATTCAATTTGTGTTCTAAATTCAAATCAATCAATTATTCGATAGCAAGGTTCAATAATATTTTTACTGTATAATATTGATACCGTTATTTCGTTTCGGTTCTCATCAGATAAACTTTGTTCTTGATGCCACTAAAACACACTGCTGTGGCCAAGAAGCTTCCATTATTGGTAGCATTCTGGCTATCACCTCCCGTCAACTCTCCGTATAAGCATCAAGAGTCTTAATCAAACACCTGAATTTGCTCTCCTGGCGTCTGACGTGGCTGGCGATTGAACTATTAATGTTCATATCCGGATAGAACATTCCACCGGCGCATACTCATCGTCGACGTCCCTCATCGACATTATGACTTAAGTTTGGCTTAAAGAATCATACCTTCTATATCAGATGGCTTAACCTCACTTTACATAGGCTTACTTATTAATTAAATTAAACAAACAAACTTGTGAACACGTCCTACGTCAAAAAATCATAAATCCAAATAAAAGCATTGATTTCTGAATGTCCACCATGAGGACACCCATTTAGCAAAAACGAGAACAGATTTCTCAGAGGAGAAAAATAATAAAATCCAGCCACGCCAATTTTCCAGTCCTCACTTGATTTGTGTCGTTTTAGATGTTTGATTCAATAATATGGCGGCGTATCAGTCAGCTGTTAAATACGGCCAACGTCGAGATTTAAGGGTGTTAATAGATATTTTATGGGTCTTTGCGAGTTCAAATCTTGGAACGCTTGTAACTCCGTAAGAATGGCTTGAATCGAGAAAATATTTTTTCCTTGGTCCTTTTGCTCAGATTAAATATTCTAGCCTTTTTCTTATCATTGTTCGGAGAAAAGGAATTTCATATCGAAAAATGATCGTCATCCCATGGAAATGTCCTGGCTACAAGGTCAACATAAAAGAAAGGAATGAATAACACAATGCACAGCATGTGGGTGAATGGCATATTGATAATGTTTACTTTTCGAATTAACACCACTCAGCAGTTTGTCCCTCATTTAAAGCACTGATTGTTTATTTTCCTCTGTTTGCCAATTTTCCATTGGTCCGTCAGTGCCCGCCCAATTGTATAACAATGTTTCCGGCTTTTAATAATTGCCAACTCTAACACCAATAGGCCAACCCATAAACTCGAACGGAAATTGACGTGCGGCGGAAATTGGAATCAATAATGGTGTCGCGCTTTCTTGCACCACATTCGCTACAATGCAGGAGAACCACCCCTTCCACCCCCCCCCCCCCCACCCCAGCACGCAATGCATTTTTTCACAGCCGTTTCCCGTTTTCTCGATCAGGAATTTAAAAAAAAATGCATCGCATCTCTGGCTGTTCATACACCGACACCCGCCAACCAGTTTTACTGCGTTTTGTTCTGTGCATGTTTTCGCATTTTTTCCCTCAAATATTTTGTATTAATATTAATTGGTTACGTGACGCAATTTTAATTGGAGTTTCACAGTGCGTGTAGTTTTGCGGTACAGTTGTTATGTCATAAGTCATTTAATACAATTTGCGTTTTTCGTTTGTCCCGTTTAATTTATTAACGATACACAAACACGGAAATGGGGCTCCGGATGCCCGTGGATGAGGCCACCTTCGTTGAATACGCAATTGCGAACGGAATAACATGGAAAAGCGATATAAATTCTAGATGATTATGGAAACCAATGCAGGGAAATCCAACTTTTAAGAATAATCAATGTGATTTGCGTATTCACTTTGAAACGTCCTTTTTTTTAAGTCACAGAGAGTTTTTCAATTGGCCGCATCAGAAGAAGGGATTACCGTTGGTGCACACACACACACACACACACTGGTCCTAGTGTTTCCGTAATTATCTTTTCATATTCAATAATCGCCCGAGGATTTTGATGAAGCAATGAAGGGTAATTTGCACACTGGATAGAGAGAATGGAAAATGCGTTATTGTTTCGAGGTAGACGGTTGAAAAAAATAGCAAAAAGTGAAATGTTGATAGTAATCAACTATGCAAATTTAAATTTTATGAATTCAGCGGATTGATGGATGCAAATTTGAAGAAAAAAAAATCGTAAATTACAATCTATTCGGGATGAAATCAATGTGTATCAGATCGAAGTTCAATTGAAAAAGTATTAACGGTCATCAGTTTAGATTTTCGGGAAACGTAAACTCGTTTATTAAAGATTGATAATAATTTGAAAAAAGTTCCAGTTGAGATAGGATAGTTACTATAGGAGAGAATTTTCAATATACACTGGATCAACCAAAATAAGAGTTTTTTTTTATCTAGTTCGTTTATTTGTAAGGCTCAATCGCGTTAGCTTTACGGAGCCGATAATTCATTGTTCTTTGTTTGTAACAAAATTCACTTAATTCTATGTCTAGTAGGAGTTGGTCCGGATACTCGCGGCTTACTCGAGGTTAGAGGGGTACATTGTCGAAGGATAGGAAAAGGGGAGGAGCTTGGGAGTAGGGTATCGTTGCCTCATCAGAGCGTTGTCGCCAGTGTCAACGGTAGTGTGGTTCTAGATTCGTCTGGAGTTCGACCGGCTATGGTGACCAGTGGGCGACGATGAGGCTCATCGAGACGGGGGACAAGACAAACAAAAACTAATAAAGAGATACAAAAGACAAACGAATTAAATTCTTATACTAGACATTTGCAGAAACACATAAATCGACTGCATATAGCAGAGATCGCGGGTACCCAACACGTCTCTGATAGGGATACAGGGTTGTCTTCCTTGGGCCTCGAGGGTATTCAAAAGTCGCTCTCTGGCGGCGTCATTATCCGTACATTGCCAAACTGCGTGATCGATGTCGTCGTAACCGTTTCCACGCCGACATATGTTGCTGTCCACGAGGTTTATTCTATTGAGATGCGCATCTAGCGAGTAGTGGTTGGACATAAGTCTACTCATCACGCGGATAAAGTCACGACTTAAGCCCAAGCCTTTAAACCACGCTCTCGAAGTAACATTAGGAATAATTGAATGTAACCACCGTCCAAGATTTCCATTGTCCCAATCGGTTTGCCAACTCGAAAGGGTACTCTGACGCACTAAATGGTAAAATTCATCGTGTGAAATTTGCCTGTCATAAAATTCGCCTTCCTGCGCGCCCACCTTTGCGAGAGAGTCCGCCTTCTCATTGCCTGGGATTGAGCAATGTGAGGGGACCCATACAAAGGTAATCATATATGATCTTTCGACCAGTACACTCATCTGCTCCCTTACCTTTGAAAGGAAATAAGATGAGTGCCTACTTGGTTTCATCGACCGAATAGCCTCAATCGAACTGAGACTATCCGAGAAGATGAAGTAATGGTCTGCGGGCATGTTGGAAATCATCCCCAATGCGAAGTTGATTGCTGCCAGCTCAGCAACATAAACAGAACAAGGTTCCTGAAGTTTGCGGAAGGCGCTAGAGTTTTCATTGAAGACACCGAAGCCAGTGGACCCATTGAGACGTGACCCGTCTGTAAAATATCTTTTCACGCAATTGACATGTTGGTACTTTTCAGTAAAAATACGCGGGATAATAATTGTTCGAAGTTGATCTGGAATCCCATGAGTTGCTTGTTTCATGGTCAGATCATATTCAATTGAGGAACTGCGATTGGTGAAGTGAGCACGGTCTGGAGTGTAACAAGGAAGACACATATCTGACGATATGTAGTGGTGGTAGATTCTCATAAATCGAGATTGTGTGTTCAGCCCAAGAATTTCTTCAAAATTTTCAATTATAAGTGTGTTCGTCACTCCGCATTTGATTAGTATTCTAAGAGAGAGCTCCCAGAAACGGTTCTGGAGGGGTGTTACTCCTGCCAGAACCTCGAGACTCATGTTATGCGTTGAGTGCATACAGCCTAGAGCAATACGCAGACAACGATATTGAATTCGTTTCAATTTTATTAGGTGACTTTTTCTTGCCGAGAGAAAGCAGAAAGAGCCGTACTCTAGAACAGAGAGAATAGTTGTTTTATAAAGCGTTATGAGGTCTCCCGGATGAGCACCCCACCATGTGCCGCAAATTGAACGGAGAAAGTTGATCGTCTGTTGACATTTTTGCTTCAAATACGTAATATGGGTATTCCAAGTGCACTTTGAATCAAACCAGACCCCAAGGTACTTGAAAGACAATGATTGAGTAATGTTTCTGCCCAAAAGATTAAGATGCATTTGGGCTGGGTACCGCTTTCGAGTAAACACTACCAGTTCAGTTTTCTGCGGCGAGAATTCGATCCCTAGATTCCTAGCCCAAGAAGACAAGTTATCTAAGGAACATTGCAATGGTCCTTGCAAGTCCACGGCATGTGGACCTCTTACGGAAACCACACCGTCATCTGCAAGTTGTCTTAGCGTGCATTGTTCTGCCAAACAGTTGTCGATATCTTTGACATAAAAGTTATAAAGAAGAGGGCTGAGACATGAGCCTTGGGGCAGGCCCATGTAGCTAATTCTGGAAGTTGTTAGTTGTCCAAGGGAAAAGTTCATTTGCTTTTCTGACAACAAATTGTACAAGAAATTATTTAAAATTCCGGAAAGTCCACATCTGTGCAGATTGTCTGACAGAATTTCAATGGAAACTGAATCAAAAGCCCCCTTAATGTCCAAGAATACTGAAGCCAATTGCTCCTTGTGCGCAAAGGCCAGTTGAATATCTGTGGAAAGCAGCGCTAGACAATCGTTTGTTCCTTTGCTCTTGCGGAACCCAAACTGTGTATTTGATAGCAAGTTATTTGTTTCGACCCACTGATCGAGTCTCCGAATGATCATTTTCTCCAACAATTTCCTAATGCACGAAAGCATCGCAATCGGACGGTATGAGTTATGGTCAGACGCTGGTTTGCCAGGTTTTCGAATGGCTATTACTTTGACCTGTCTCCATTCAGGCGGTATAATGTTGTTTTCTAGTAAGGAATTGAATAAGTCTAGCAAGCGTCTTTTAGCAATGTCTGGGAGATTTTTCAGAAGATTGAATTTAATCATATCGCTTCCCGGTGAGGAGTTGTTCGATGAAAGAAGAGCCATAGAGAATTCCAGCATTGTGAATGGTCTATCCAGAGAGCTGCCGCTCGGAGACGCTTCTCGAAGAATGTGTTGTGCTGGAGCTGAGTCCGGACAGACCTTTTTAGCGAAATCGAATATCCATCGGTTGGAGTATTCTTCACTCTCATTAGAAGATGAGCGGTTACGCATGTTGCGAGCCACCCTCCACAAGGTGTTCATTGAGGTTTCTCGTGAGAGTCCCTCGACGAAATTGCGCCAATAACCGCGTTTCTTTTCTTTGACTAATTGTTTCAGCTTTGTCTCAAGCTTTGAATATTCCTCGAAGTATGTGGAGGTTTTGTGTCTACGAAAAGCTTTGAAAGCATCAGATTTTTCTACATACAATTTTGTGCATTCTTCGTACCATCCAAGTGTGGCTGGTCTCCTTTTGAAGGGCGCACTTGGAACTTTTCTTTTTTGTGCTTCCAGTGAGCTTTTGTATATCAAATCGGCGAGGAATCGATATTCTTCCAATGGTGGAAGCGTATTTATTGATTCGGCACCGATTGTCACCGCCGTCGCATATTTATGCCAATCTATGTTCCTTGTAAGATCAAATGGAACTCGAGATGGTTCTGCAGAGTGAGGGGCACACTTAATTGAAATGATGATTGGCAAATGATCGCTACCATGGGGATCATTGATAACCTTCCACAGACAATCCAATGATAGCGATCTAGAACACAAAGATAGGTCGAGTCGGCTTTCTCGAGTCGGAGGTTTTGCTATACGTGTCGCTTCACCAGTGTTTAAAATAGTCAAGTTGAAATCGTCGCATAAATCGTAAAAAATAGCCGCTCTATTGTCGTCATATAGATCGCCCCACCCAGTACCATGGGAGTTCATATCACCCAGAATTAATACTGGAGATGGAAGAATCGAAACAAGATTCCAGAGTTGACTACGGCTAATGGAGGTTCTTGGTGGAACATAAACTGAAGCTATGCAAAGATTTTTGTTCTTCACATTTATTTGGCAAGCGACGATTTCGACGCCTGATAGAGCAGGAAGGGACATTTTGTAGAAAGGGTAGCACTTTTTGATCCCTAAAAGTACTCCTCCATAAGAATCGTCTCTATCCAGGCGAATAATGTTAAAATCGTGGTAGTTGAGTTCTTTATCGGAAGAAAGCCATGTTTCACAGAGAGCAAATATATCACAATCAGAATTGTGAAGTAAAAATTTGAACGAGTCTAGTTTAGGCACTAGACTACGGCAGTTCCACTGTAGCACAGTGATCATATCTTCAACCTCGTTCGACGAATTATCCATCGAAAGATATGATTGATGCAAGGAGGGGCCATGAAACAGTCAATTGCTTAAGATATGATTCTAGTGTTGGAAGCAAGGCAGAAACTAAGCTTCTAAGAGGGTCTTGTATGTTGAACATATTCAATATGAATTCCACAATGTCCGAAAAAGCTAGCAAACCTCGTTCGGACTTGGATTTCTTTTGCGAATTTTGAGGAGCAGCTTTTTTGTTTTTCTTATCTTTGTTGGGTAATGGCGGAAAATCCTTACTGCAGCCAGGAAGTGGAGCAGTGGGAGCCTTCGATTTAATTTTTTCATCCGCATTACCCTGGGAATTTTGCAATCCTCTGGGAGTGACTTTAGTTTTCTTACGGCGCACTTTCGGGGAGGGGCATTTTCGTTTTGAGGATCCGTTTGTTTTCAAAGGTGCATGTACCACCGTAGAGTCACCCTCATCGGATGAGTCAGAGTCCGATTCTTCAGCTGACAAAATCTAAAATTGGTTTTCATCTTGGACGGCTGATGCAGCCTTCACCATTTGTGCATATGACTGCTTGGAGCGTCCAGAGATTGAACGCTGCACTTTATCGGAGTGCTGTTTGTACATCGGGCACTCCTGCAAGGGGTGAGGATTCTCGCCACAATATGCGCATTTTACTGATTCTTTGTGGCAAGAATCCTCTTTGTGGTTTTCACCACATTTGCCACAACGAGTTTTGTTGCCGCAATGGCTGGCCGAGTGTCCCAGCCTTTTGCAGTTGGTACAATTATATACCCTCTGTACAAACAACCGCACCGGAAAAAAAGCACCATCAACTTTAACAAAGTTTGGGAGAACTGAACCAGCGAAAGTCATCTTGCAAAGATACTGAATGCTGTTGCCTGACATCCAGTATCTGTACCTGCTGTCCGATTTTCGAGTTTTTGAAGCAACCCGATGCTCGTTTTAAGTCCTCGACATTCAGACTCGCGTCGGGGGCCACACCTTCTATCTCCACATCTCGAGAAGGGATGTAGATGTTGTACTCGACACTAAACAGCTCGTGTTCAGCAATTTTATTTGCCACATCATAAGTCGGTGCTTCTACACGCAGTTTATTGAATCTCTCTTTATGTACCAAGATTCCCGGATACTTACGCAGCAAATCTCTCGAGAGTTTTCAAAGGTTTATTTTTGGGCCGAAAAAAGACAACCCATGGTCCTTTCGAAGACGGCTGGTAGTATCTGGTTCGTGCAACGTAGACATCCGAAGACGCCATAAGTGTTGCGCAAAAGCGGTGCACAACCGCTTAAAAAGGAAAAAAAATATATATATATATAAAAAAACCTTCACCAATTAATCTACTTAACTACTAGTTGTTAATATTTTGTTGCCCAGTGTATGAACAACCAAAAAAAAAAACAATAAAAAAATTATCAAAAAAAAAACAAAACAAAAAAAAACTTTTTATTAGTTGCAAGAAGTTGCACCACTATAGCCCTCACAACCCTATCAGGGGAGAGGGCAAAGCCACGCGCAAAATTGAATAACAAAAGCGCGGCAATGGGCTAGAGAAGACTATTGTATAGTATACTTAACACCGGCCGGTGCCGGCTGTGTGAGCTGGTGCAGCCACTCCGTTTGCTGCTTTGTTGTTGTTGCTTGCTGCTTTGGAGTGGTGATGAGATGATGACGGTGAGATGATAGTCCACCTATAGCGTCGCTAAAGGTGGCTACTTCCTCTGCTGACTGCGGTTGCCTTGGGCACTGAACTTCGTCCACGGTAGGAATAACGCGCGATATAAAAAACCACTATGGTGGGAAAAAAAACTCCACCGGCTACGAAACCAATACCCGCAACGGAGACACGAACAAACTACGTCCGGCTACTTCAAGCTATCGGCGAGGAATGAAAATAAGAGTTCACAAGGATTCATTATGAAAATCGTAAGTTTGACTTATGAAACATAATTTATAAGTCAAAAACATTGAAGTTCATAAGTCAGCTTATGAAACATAAAAACTGGAGCATACCAATGCTGAAATCGTAAATTTAAAGCTGGTAACTCACTGATTTTTTAGATGTGCGTCTTCGCCCATCTCAAATCAATGCGCTTCCTTTCAAGTGCGCCAATAATGGAACAATGAAAATACTAAGGTTTTGACAGAAGTATGCTGGGACTACCACAGTATTTTACATTTGATCGCCCATATAGGGAAAATGGCTCTAATGTTGCCCTATGGATATTGGGCCCATCACTATAAAGCTGCTTTTTATCAATTTTATCAATCAATATTATCTATAGATGAACGCGTCATTGAGACAGTACTAATGGATATTTTTGGTCGCTATTGAAAATTTAGTCGTATGCTGAATTTATGTATGGGCCCAAATTAGGGGCATTTAGGCCGACATTACATCAATTTCCGCTATATGTTCGCCAATTAGAGTTGACCGAGACAATCACCTTGATTAGCCAAACTCTTAATCACTGACCTATCCCATCATGCTTGTTTCACTGTCTTCGTTCACAAATAAGAAATAAGAAGCGAAAATAACGAAACACTTCACAGCATTATAGAGAATTAGACGTCTTAAATTAAAGCGCGAATATAGTAAACAGGGTAACTTGAAACGTGACTGTTATTTACTACAGTCAGATATTAAAAGCAAGGCAAAGGCCATAGAGTTCTTGCCATTTTTCAAGTGTTCATAATCTAAATTTTTCGGAACTAATTGCTCTAAATTCACGTAGTTTCATTAAAAATCTCTAAACCTTCGTGAATTTCTCTGAATTTCATCGAAGTTCTCTGGACTTTTTTGAAACTCTTTTCTCAAAGTTGAAGCTAAATTCTAAGGTCTATCGAAGTTTTGAACTTCTTTAAAATCTTTGTACTTCCCTGAACTTCTCTAAACTTCCCTAAAGTTCCCTCAGTTTTTGATTATGGATCTTCTCTTGAGTCCCCAAAATTTTTCAGGACACTCCTAAAGCTTAAACAATTTCCCAGAAGTTTTTTTTTTGGTAATTTCCCTGAAGTTAATTAAACTGTCCATGGGGTTTCTGTTCTTCCCTGAAGTACTCTGAACTTCTCTAAAATTCTTGAATTCACTTTAAGCGCTTGGTACTGTCTGAATTTAAACGAACTATCATTAGAATACCTTAACTTCCTCGAAGATCCCTTAACTTCTGTGAGGGGCTCAAAATATTTCTGATGTTCTCTAGATATCCTGAAGATTTGTTATATTCTCATACATTTTAGAAATTTTCCGTTAATTATTGGAACTACAATGATCATGGATTAATTAATGGAAATGCATTCGTATTTTCCTAATGTTCTTGAAAATTTCCCGAAGTTCTAAACTTTAATGAAGTTCACGGAGTTTTCTGTAAGTTCTGATTTTTTTTTCTGAAATGTAATTACTAATTCTAAACTTCTTTAAATTTAAGACTTTCTTTCTGTTAAAATTGCTTCCCTGACGCTATTATGCCTGTACTAATGATATCTGAACTTCATTAAGGTCTCAAGTCTTCTCTGAATGTCTTAGTATTTTTTAAAAGTTCCTACAATTTCTTGTAATTTCCTGAAGGTTTTAAAACTTATTTTAAACTCGGAGTCCCTAATAAAGCAAACCTGCATACTCAATTTAGTTTCTCATCCGCGATAATATGTTTTACAGTTCTGTCCCTGCATGTCAAAATTTCTCCGTGTTCGCGGGAAATATTTAGCTATATTTAGAACGCGAATGCAAAAATTATGAACTGGTTCGTGTCTGATCTATTCTGGACAAATTATTTTTATCTAGATAAAAAATCCTATGGTTTTGACAGTTCGGATCATTGTATCGGCCGTTTACGATGTTCGGGCATAAGTCAGAATAAAGTGTCATGTCGGTTTGTCGGTGTCTACACGCCGTCTCCGTCCAGAAAATATCTATGTTGTAAGGTATTTGACTTTTCACACATCGGAAGTCGCCATCTTTTTTTTTATTGGGTATCAAGCTGGAGCTGCGTGACAGCTTAGTTTTCAAGACTTGACCCATTTGAATAAGTGTTGCTTCTATCTTTGACAATACAGCAGAAGGACTAGCCTATGTTGGCAGTTTGAACACTGGATGCCGTGTGTATTGTTTCAAGATAATTATGGAAAAAATGCTGGGACCGATTGAATAAGTAAATCCGTTTCGAACGAAATATCTAAATTATGTAAAATACGAAAACCGCGCGAATTCCAAAAGCCGACAACCGAAGCGAGAAAAAAAGGCTTATTATAATTTAAAGAGTGCCACCAAAATAAATGTGGTAGCCTATGTTGGCAAGTTGATTAATTTTGGTTTCCTCCCTAGATATTCTACTTATTTACCACTGAGCTTTGCATTAGGTAATTTAAAGAACGTATCAATGACTTCAAGATTTCGCAACCGTACCGAACAAATTCTATACTACATAAGCTCAAAAGCGTTTGACAAGCTCTACCGAATTGCGTATCACTTCTGCGTACGCTCCGTAGACGTAGGCGCGTTGATTCCGACAGCCGCCAAAGATTTAACGAGTTAGTAAAACCGTTAAGAGCTAAACATCTAAATTAGGGTTAACTACCCCATTTCCAAACGGAATGTTATTATTATTGATGGTTTCTAAATTTGTTTACCTTTCCGTACGTACCGTAAGATTTGATAAAGAGAAACCAATCGTTGAGATATTGTCAAAAGTCTAACACTGCTTCTTGACGCCAAACTTGGTCTACGGATTCTAAACTCGGCCTAACGCATTGAAACGCCATTGAAACGCCAATGAATTTACTTCGGCCTATTGGATGAAGATAAAAATTGATTCGGTCGGAGCGCTTCTTTTGTTTTCGGGAATAATGGGTGCAAACCTTCATATCACGCGTTTTCATTGACTTCGTTCCGTAGTTTATTAACTTAAGTGTCGTACCAATCGCATAATTGACTTGTTAACTCTGAAATCATGGATTTATTTAAAGTTTTCTACTCGATAGGCCCAAAATGGGCGATTAGGCCGAAGTAGTTCTCTACCCTACGTAGGAAACGAAAATCACGCAAATTGCGAACGCCGCACGAGACAACCGTAGAGAAAAAACAGCTTATTATCACTTAAAGAGTGCCACCAAAATAAATGTGATAGCCGTCTTGATTCCAAAATGGTTTCAATAATCGATTTCCATCCTCTACACAACATCCCCGTGCGGAAAATGCCCATATTGTACGGTATTCGACAGTGCCTCTACACGATTTACAACAGATGAACTGAAATTAAATTTTAAACAAGACGTTAACAGCAGAACTTCAAGTTAAGTTGCTTTCATTTAAAAAGTTTTGACTGCATAATGAAATCACAATATGATATCAGACTTATGTCGCGACAATTGAAATCAAAATGAGTTTTCATTATGATAGAAACTGCAAACTTTAATATCGATTTGCTTTCATTTTGTTAAACGACTTTGCTCGGGAAGCCGCCATCTTCGATTCCAAAATGACGTTAATCATCGTTGTCCCCGTTCCAAAAAAATTTACTCGTATTTTCCGGTGAAACCACTCGCAATACACTTCCAAGTTTGTTTTAGGTTAAGTTTATTCCTCTGAAAACATTTGTTGGCTCTTTAACCGTGTTATTTCAAAAACCGTCTTCAAAAAACCGTTAAAAAAACGTGTAACCGATCGCGCCATCGGCGTTGGGCTCTACTAGATTTGAATATTGAAAGTGGTAAACACGATGGTAATGATTAGATCCACATCGGGAGAACAGCCATCGCTACCCAAAAAACGATTGCCTTTCGAAGAAACGACTTTTTGACGATTTTATTCCACTTCATGCTTAATAATACTTGTACTATTCTTAATAATAACTTCTGTTCAGGCTTTGTTCACACAAATCTGGAGAATTTATTCACCCACAACATCGAAATATTTGGTGTTGAATAAGGTATGTCAAGAAGCTTTTATTCGACTGACAAAAGTTGTAACAGAGCTTATTCGATCAAATTTTTGATTATTCAGCCACAGACAAACAGACATAACACATTGAATATTTCTCACTGTAAAACATCGTCGCTGAAACATTAGTGGCATCTGTTGAGTACACTGTGGTGGGTAGTACGCTGAACAGATGGCGGTAGTGTGTAAACGTCAAACGCAAGGAAAATGACTATGCGCGCCACAGGTGGCGGTACTACCAACTACGATACTTTTAAATTAACAGTTAAATGCTTGTTCGATGAACAACTTACGAGTGTTATGTCTGTTTGTCTGTGATTCAGCGTTTACTAGACATCATATTACTTCCTTAAACAGCCATCGTTATAGTATATATATATAGACGCTTAATTCTCATGTGAAATAATGTTTAATTAGACACTATTATATATTTATTAAACGATTATTCAACTATGGAATTATTAATCCGAAAATAAGAACGGGACAGAGCATGGTTTGTTCTCGTTAGTGATTGTTGTGTCATTATTTCTGTCGGAAGCACGCACCCCCACACATAGATCATAGAAAATTTATTTATTTATTTATTTATTACATTTATTACATACATATATACATACACTCACATTTTGTTGGATGAGATTCGACCCATGACCTTCCGATCACCAGCAGCTTACCTTGCCATCTGAGCTATCCTAGAATACATCAAATAGGCAGCTAAATAAGCAATAAAAGCTTGAATCTGAATACCTATCAGCACTCCCTGCCGTAACTCTAGCTAATTCAAGGAGATGTGAGAATGAAAAAATCATTAATAGTTGTTTTACATGAGACCAATGTTACCTCTCCATCTCTCTAATTTCGATGGAAAGGATGCTGGGCTATTCTTTTAGATAGATCTTTGAATTGGTTGTCGTGAGTGATACGATCTATGATTACGATTTAAATAAATTAGGCGTAGAAAATAAATATAAAAAAGGTTAAAGGTTGGGATTGAACTTGCGACCTTCTACTTGGAAAGCGGAAACGGTAACCACTATGCTACCAATTTCGTTTTGTTGTTAGCCTGTTAGCTGTGAAATAATGAATGAATACGCCGTTTGTAAAGCATTTACAAAGAATGAAATTAAAACATGGACGCATAGTGGTATAAGAGCTATTATGCTGACTGTATTCACCTTCATTCAGCAATATTGTTAAGCAATACAATGGAATCTAATAATTAAGCTAGAAAACAATTATTATACGTATAATAAAGCATGTAATTGAATCAATTTAAAACAGTCGAGTTAAAGCGTCAATGTATGTGAAAATTACACTTATTCAGTATGTTATTAGATCAAACTTCTGGTGTGGAATCAGGAAGACAGTCATCGTTTGTATAGATTTTAACAAGCATATTTATCAAATAAGAGCAATCAGCGGAACAAAGGCGCATCATCGATCTCAATGAGGTTTTCTGAGCACATAGTTTGACAACCCGTTTTATTCAGCATTGTACACTGTTATAAAGCATTTATTCAATCTATATGCTTATTTGTGACTCTGAATTGTTTGACTGAACCAGTGTTTGTGGAATAATGAATCTAATACGTCGTTTATAAAGCATTTACAAGGCATGCAATTAAAACATGGACGCAAAGTGGTATAAGAGCTAATTGTGTTGACTGTATTCACCTTTATACAGCAATATTGCAAAGCAATACAATTAAATCTAATAATGGAGCTAAAAAACATTTATAAGACGTCTAATAAAGCATTTTATTAAATCAATTGAAAACAGTCGAATTAAAGCGTAAATGTATGAGCAAATTACACTTATTCAGTTTACTATTAGATCAAACTTCTGGTTCTGAATCAGGAAGACAGTCGTTTATAAAGCTTTTAATAAGTAAATTATTCATATCAGAGCAAACGGCGGAATAAAGGCGCATCTTTCGATCTCAATGAGCTTTTTTCAGCACATAATTTGACATCCTGTTTAATTCAGCAATGTACACTGTTATACAGCATTTATTCAATGTGTATGCTTATTTGTGACTGTGAATTGTTTGTTGGGATATCGATTGTACCACTACACAGCTGTTGTACATTGCTAATGGAATTAGGTTTTGTTTATGATTTTTTATAGTTCATTTCGATGGATTTATTTGCCCAAAATTAGTATTTAAGGGAAGCAATTATGTGTATATTTTTATAAGTAATACGTTCAAAGCGGCTATAGTAGGGGATGACGCAAAAATGTATCACCAAGTTATCCTCCATCCAGATGATTGTTCTGTGATTCGGATCTTTTTCCCTTCTCTCCGATGTCTCCGATTCAAATCTACGAGTTGCTTACTGCACGCTCATCCAAATGACGGACGATGAAGGTCACGCCTATCCGCTCGGTGGCCCGGCGCTGCGTAAGAATTTTTACGTCGACGACTTCATCGGAGGAGCGTAATCAGTGGATGAAGCAACTCGTCTATGAACGGAATTGAGTAAGTTAATGGCCAAAGGAGGATTCAAGCTGCGTAAATGGACGTCTAACCATTTGGAAGTGACCATATCGGTACGCAATCATCGTTGCAATTCAGCCCCAACAGAACCGTGAAGGCACTGGGCGTTTGATGGGAACCTGAGGCAGACAGTTTGCGCGTTGACTCCAATATTGAGGAAAGGCCACCAATCCTCCCACAAAGCGTAGTATCCTTTCCTGCATACAGGGTTGCTTCCACTCACTTGCTATAAAAACATATTTTTTGGAATTATGCAATCATTAGATGATATAATGATATGTTGTACTTGTAAGTATCGAGAAGAGGGTGCAAAGTATGTGTTTGACTCATAAAACCTGTCAATTTCGCTTTCAGAGCGACACAATAAGCGATCTTATGATTCGTGAGCGTTCACTCAGAGAGAGCGCTCACGAATCGTAAAATTGCTGATTGTGGCGCACTGAAAGCAATATTGACAGATTTTGTGTGACAAACACATACTTCACGACCTCTTCTTGTAGCTTACAAGTTCTAATTATCACTATACACACAGTTTCGCAGATTTCCTGTAATTTTTCACAAATATCTGTGAATTTTTTTACAGATATCTGTAAATAATTACAGGAAAACTGTAAAATTGTTTACCAAACGTTCAGCTGTTGAGATTTCGGAAATCTGTAAAATAATCTTTGTGTGTACCATCTCATGATTTCATAATTCTGAAAAACATTTTTTATAGCAAGTGAGTGGAAGTAACCCTGCCTGCATATGCATATCCTCATGCATAAACTCTGGTCCATACTGCGGATGGGATGATCCTTTCGGCTGAAATGGGAAAATATCTGCAGTGAACTGCCATCCATTTCGACGTAAAATGTCAACATGCGTTGCGTCGAACGTTGAATACGGTGCCTGCATCTATGCACGCTGTGATGATGATGATGGTCCCACCTCTTACCCCTACAAAGGTTTGAGCTGGACGATTTATCTTTAAGATAATTGAATATGACATTTTAACCAGGTTGGCAAACAAAATCGAACTGGTTTCAGTTACAGATATAGATTCCCTCTCAAGTTTACAGTTGCTTCACAGCGATATAAATGTGGAAAAGCTCAGGCGTCCACCTCTTAGTTCGCCTTTTTGTCCACCTAAAATATTCATAAGTATTACAAGCAATCAAGAGTTAATGAACAATCAACAAAGCATCCTATTACACTAGTAACCCCGCAATCTGATGCTATCATAATTTTCAGCAATGTCAGGAATGCTCACGAACCCCTAAAATTTGCCAGAAAACTTACTACTAACTCAAGGTATCTTTCAAATAAGCTTCAAAATTGCATTTTTTTTTATCAAATGTTAAATTCAGTCCTCTATATCCGTAATACGCGCGCGAGGCTCAAACCTTTGTAGACTACTTTTTTTTTAATTAATCTACTATAAAATCAAATATTAAAAATCCATCATCACCCTCGTGGCGAACAGAAATAGTTTTTGCAGTGCTACAATAATTATTAAAAAGTCGTTATGACAGCTATCCATATAAAATAATCCGTTAGAGATAACTTCGTCAAGATACATAATTTGTCAATTCATAAAAAAAATCACTGGATAACTGTTCAAAAGACAGTTTTAACGTGTGAAATGCAGTGTCTTTTAAATTCTGTAAGTGTTGCTAAACGTTTGATATGTCTAGGCATCGAATTGAAAACATTTATTCCTTTATAATATAATGAATTTTGTGAAGCACAAGTCAAGAAATGTGGTGTTCTTATTTCAACCGCGTTTCTAGTATTATATCTATGAAAGTCACTTCCTCTTTCAATTCGATCACACAAATATCGAGGCAGCAAACCGTTAACTACTTTAAAAATGAACACCATAGTCAAATATACAATTCTTTGCTTCACCGACAACCATTGTAAGGCGTCTAACATCAAAGTTGAGGAAGTGAATCTATTACATCTCAAAATCAAACGCATTATTTTATTCTGCAAGCGCTGTAATCTCGATATTTGTGTTGCATTGGCCAGAAATAAAATGGAAGGGCAAAAGTCAAGATGAGGAGAGATGATTGATTTGTATAGCTGTATTTTACTGGCAATAGTTAAATCGTTTTTCAGTCGACATAGAATTCCATACTTCTTGGCAATTTTCTTGATGACATTGTCAATGTGAGAGTTGAACTTAAGTGTGTCATCAATAATCACGCCAAGATATTTAATCTCCCGAACGCGATCAATAGTCTCATCATCAATTACAACAGAGACGTTTTCATTTACTCGATTCCGCGAAATTACCATAAATTTAGTTTTACTTGTATTCAATTTTAACTGCTTATACTTCAACCATCTACTTAGAGAACGCAAATCTTCATTCAAGTGTAAAACGGCATCATCTAAATCCTTAGCTGCAATGAATAACACAGTATCATCTGCAAAAAGATTAATGTCACAAAATCGTAAAACACGTCGCAAGTCATTAATATACATAATAAATAACAGGGGCCCTAATACACTTCCCTGGGGCACTCCAAGGTTATTCCCCACGGGACTGGAAACAGAATCATTAAAAACAGTCCGTTGAGTTCTGTCAGACAAATGGCTTTCAAACCATTTATATGCAGTACTCGTAATTCCAAAGCGCTTGATTGATCTTAACAATAAGGGCCTAGAAATTGTTTCAAAAGCGCGTTTAAGATCCAAAAAAACAGCAACAATCGTATCTTTACACTCCAAGTTATTTTTCCACTTCGCTAATACCAAATTCAACGCGGTTTCACAAGAATGACCTTCCCGATATCCCGATTGTTCTGGTATCAACAAACTATTACTATTTAAATACTCCAACAGCTGACCTTTAACAACAAGTTCTAAAATTTTCTCTAATGTGTGCAACATGTTGATGGGACGAAACTCTTCGGCTTTAATCGTTCCAGCAACTTTTTGAATAGGGACCACTAAGGATTCCTTCCAAATTTGTGGCACATGTCCAGTTTGTAATGATTCATTAATAAGGTCCAGCAAGATGTGGCCAATGACATGAAAGCAATCTTGAATAACTCTAGCATTAACATTATCTACTCCAGCCGATTTTCCTAATGAAAAACAAATAACTCTAAGTTCATCTAATGTGATTGGGTGAAAAACTTCAAATCTACAACTACTATTAACTGGCTGTTTTATTTCGTCAGGTTCATCGACCAATTCAATAGATTGATTAATCAATGAAACGCTATCTACGAAATAATCATTAAACTTAGCTGCAATTACTTGTTCTGACTGTTCTAATGTGCCATTAAAAGTTATGGACCGCGGTTTGCAATTACTAGGTTTTAATAAAGATTTCAAAATTTTCCATAACTCTTTGCTGTTGTTTTGATGCTGATCAATCTTCCTTTGAACATATTCACAACGAGTTTTCTTTATCGATTGTGAATACTTATTACGCGCGATTGTGTACCTAGTCCAATGATTGTCATTATTAGATCTACAAAACTTTTTGTACAATTTGTCCCTTTTCCGTTTAAGACGCAAAAGATCCAAATTGTACCAGCTGTTCGAGTTTTTCAAAGAAACAAACTTTTGCTCAACTAGTTGATTGGTACACGTTTTCAAAGCGTTATTAAGAACAGCTGTAGATTCATCTAAGTTACCGGCCGCGAATGGAAAATCCAGGCTTCTCTCAACAAGATTCGAAACAGCTTGCTTCGAATATTTCCTCCAGCACTTCAATTTTACAAAATTATCGTTATCGTTAACATGGTCTAAGACATTAATCACTAAAGTCTCATGATCGGTTATTTTCAAATCAGTATCCGTAACTGAACAAATGCAATCAAAATTGGAATAAACGTGGTCAATTAAAGTTCTACTGTGCCTGGAAATACGCGTATACTCATTTACCGTTTGCTTTAAATTAAAAAACTCAGCTAAACGCTTCAAATGATTCGAATTATGGTTATCACGCCAATTAATATTAAAATCACCAGCCAATATATTTAATTTACTAGAATCAAGGAATGTCTCAAACCAGTTCTCTAAAACTTCAACAAAACGCTGGTCACTAGAACTGGGAGAATGATACAAAACACCATAATTACCCATCTTCATGCCACGTACAACTGTAATGCCCAAGAACCAGTTGCCATCAATAACTTCGTTGGTACGAAGGTTGAATTGAACTGATTCTTTGACATAAATAGCAACACCGCCAGTGTGTCTAGAATGTGATAAACAAGCAGCAACAATATATCCCGGAATACTATACTGATCAAAAGCTTCAGTTTCTACAATATGAGTTTCAGATAAGAAAACTAAAAGAGGACGTTTTTCCTCAACAATCTGACGTAATGCTACGTAGTTTGTTGACAACCCCGCAATATTCAAGTATAAAAAATCGAATTGATTCACATTCCTGGAACTTGGCTGCTATTTATTGAAACGCAAGCTGCTTTTCTTCTGATCAAAAAGTCTTTTATAGAGCAAACATTCCGAGCTAAATGCGGCATGGTTGACGTCCAAGTTCATTTTTCGTTCTTTATTCGTTTTCAAACAATTAATACATTTCAATACAGTTGACGTACACTCCGACGTTTTGTGTTGTTGGCTGCACCTAGAGCATCTATCACAATTTTTGCAATCCATGCTCTTGTGCCCAAATTCTCCACATTTGAAGCATCTCAACACATTAATCGCGGGAACTATCGAGCACCGATCAAACCCTACATTTACTTTTTTCGCACATAACAAACATTTATAAGTATCGACATCGACTTCAATTACAACACTAAACTTGTTATAAGTGAAGCGTGGATTTTCAAACATGTTCACTACTTTAACATCATTTATAGCGATGTCTTCATTTTGACTTTTTAAGTAGTCAATGAAGACATCGGAGGAAAACTGATCGCTCATGCCCACTATTTTCAATCTTGGCACCAAAGTGGGAACAACAGCACTATATTGTTCACCCAGATTGCTTTCAATACCAGTTTTTATATCATTAAGATTAGCTCCTGTTGCACACTCAACAATAATAGAGCCATCTTTACCATTCCTAAAATTACTGATTTTGTGTGTTTTTGGATCCAACTGAGTTTTCAAAAACTTACGAGTATCTTCGCAAGCTTGTTTGGACTCTTTTGGTTTGATCACAATGACCGGACGAGTCTTACGATTACTCTGTTTGTTACTGTTACTGTTAATGTTACTGTTACTGTTAATGTTACTATTACTGTTACTAATATTTTTACTTTTATCTGCATGACTAGATCTTTTTACAACATCCGCAAAACTCGCATTTTCTTGAAAAACATCATCAGTCGAATCGTTGTCACTATTTTGAAATTTACGTTTTTTGCGTCTGGGATTTCGGTCCGATTCAGAATGAACCGTCCTAGATGCACCATTCGTTGCAGCTAAATTTTTTTCCGTACTAATTTCAAAACATGAACTAGTCATCGTATTCCATTTCTCACTAATTAATTTTTCAAAGCAACTTAAAGAATCGTTCATATTTTGTTGCATTTTTTCCATGCCAATTCTCAACGCGTTGTCTATCTGAGCAGCAACGTTGTTTCGTATACCAGTGATAGAGTCAGCAACAGAAGACAATTGCTTCATTGCTTCCCCCAGCATTTTGGTATCCGAAACCGATACATTCTGCTCGTCACAACTCTGATCTGACAGACAATTACTACACTTGAATAGAACATTTGCATTATCTGTGATAAGTTTTGCCTGAGTCCGCGTGAGTGTAGTGCACTTGCAATGAAATACACGAGCACACTTACCCACACAGATGACCGGCAAATCACTTACCAAAATCCCCAAATTACATATTGCACACTCAGCCATATATATCACCTATACACATAAACTTTACATGCAACACTACAGAGACACAAGTAAAAACGAACGAAAGCAAAAATTTACAATGCACTAGCTTACTAAAAGGGTACCAATTAGCTTGCCGGGCGAAGGAAAATACAAAAAATGAACGAGAACCAGCGGCAACAGCAACCGTTCTCCTACTTATCCAATAAATTATCACTACGGGGCACGCGTAGGATCAATTCTACCGCGGCACAAGCACAATTTCACACTTAATTAATTGAATATTTATCACAGCACTGCGAAATAAACTATAACGTTCGCCATTACCAATACAATGTGAAGCTGTGAAGACGACCAAGGAATCGTTCAGATCTCTCTGTTGGTTTCGAAGTATCGTGTAGCACCGCTTAAGCGCATCAACTCTGCGCTGTCGTTCTAGGTGCTCATCTGTACGACCGTATCAAGAAATGCCATTAAAATCGACATTTAAGCCTCGTTTTTGTAATCTGATTCTGTCATCACACTCCAATGGCTCTGATCACCTCCGAATACGTGGAAGACCTACCTCGCGAATCGGGTATCGGAGATCCAGCATTTCACCCACGGTTGCACTTGGAATTACGTCGCTGGCTTCGAAAACCCTGCTGACCTGGTGTCCCGTGGAATGTCTGTACCAGATTTTGTCGAGAGCAAACTTTGGCGTTGCGGACCCGATTGGCTAGCGCATCCAATGCAGGATTGGCCATCTTTGAATCCGACCAACGTACCCGAAGCAGGTCTTGAAGTTTGAACTGGGGTATTAGCTGCAACGACAGCCTCATCGGGTCCATGGTTCCTCCTCTGGTCCTGCTACACTCGCCTACTCCACGTTGTCGAGTACTGCCTCGATTCATCAAGAATCAAGAACGCCCGAGAAAAAACTTGATCCCGAATACCGGACGCCTCCAGGCCCATTGCCATCTTTCTCTTACCTGAGCAGCCGGAAAGAGCCAAAACGTTGTAACATGTAAGCTAAGCGTACGTAACATTCTTGGTTGTAAATAGCAAATCAATTAAATTTAAACATTTGTAGATTAGGAAAGCTATCGATTTGAACAGATCATCATCACTGTACGTATATAGATACATACAGATATATATTTTTTTTTATTTGATTTGTTTTCCGTCAATCTTGTTGTTCGTGCTGAGCACCAATGCTACCGATACGCCAAGGAAGGCAGCTCTTGGACCCTACCTATCGACCCATCAAAACTCATGAACCGGGGACCAACGGCTTTACTTCCCTTCCGAAGGAAGACGTGATCAGAGATGTTATGCCTCAGAACATCCCGGCGGCGCCGACTGGGATTGAACCCAGGCCTGCTGAGGTGAGAGTTAATCACACTTACCACTACACCACCGGCGCCGTTATATATAGATACTGTCATACTCAATTTGATAGAAAAAAAAACCATTGAAAGTTTTTGCGCCATTAACTAGGCAACACCACAGGGCAGGACGTTACGCACTACGTTTCGCGAGGTCAAGAAGAGAAATGCTCTCACGCAATTATTTCGGATCAAAAATCGATTCACTTAGTGTCCATGAAAATCGTGGGAAAGTGGGAAGGCAAGATCTAATGCAGCCTGTAAAAGCGAGAAGCATGACACTCGAACGAATCAACTTCAATGACTTTGTCAAGGCATTCGGGTGTGGCGTATTTCTTGTTGCCCAGATTCCTTAAGGTATTTATCTAAGGACTCGAGTTTTTCTCGTCCATTTGCCTAGAAACTCGATATAGTGTAGGAAATGTGGCTTTGCCAATTTTTCGCGGTAATCGAAGTACGAATTTGAAACATCAAAATCTTTCATGAGCTAATTAGTTGTGTTTAATTACAGTGATCTGAAAACAGTAAATTCAGTGCTAGTATTGTTATGGTAGTGAGTGAGAAAGCCATAAAAGAAAGGTAAAAGATTAGATTGTGCGTTAGGTGCGTTGTCTAACTGTCCCAGTTTTTTCAATGCCATTCATTTTGGCACAATAGCAGGTTTATTTGTAAAATTTGCATCTGTCAAATTTAAATGAAAATTCACCAAATGGAACACAGCCCTAGGTAAATGTTCATCGATTTGCCTCAAATATCTGCTTGATTATCAGGAAAATCGTGAACAAAAATTCTTTAAGGAAAATTGACTGAAAATTTCCTTAGTATGTGATTGACCAGCGTCTCTGCGAATGTGAGTAAATGGGACTAAAATTTGAGTTTGATTCAACGGGCGTGTAGTGCTTACAAAGTTTCGGACAACAATTTTCGAACACAGCTCACGGTCGCTGAGACTGCTAATGAGAGAGACATTTTTACTCAGGATGTGTTCCATTTGGTGGTTTTTACTAAAAAATTAACATTGGAAAATAAATTAAATTGCTCGAAAATCCCTCTTTCGTCGATCTACCGATTTTCGAGATGGTGTTTGTCAAACTCAATTCCATGTCTTTCTTCTGACAGACTATAATGCTGTGTTTCACTCAAATTTGACACAAACGGGGACGGCATTAAAAGTTAATCTGAGGTTGGAACACAGTCTCAGTTGAATTTTTTTTTCTAAAATCGCAGGTCACTCAGCTCTGTGTGTTCTGTGTTTTTAGAAAATGCTCACTCGACTGAGTATAAATGACTCTTTCACTGAGTAGTCTCAGCGGCAGTGTAGCGATGCAACCGTATGAAACAACGACTACGCTAGTGACCGATAGGCAGCACTACTTGTCTGCACGTAGCGTAGCAATCACTGAAAACGAAACTAACTCAGAAAGTGAGTCACCTTTACTCAGTTATTAGTAACTGTTACTCATTCGTATGGATACATCTGTAAAAGCGTAGGTCACTCAGAGCTTGAGTAATACACAGAAAAAAAAAGTTGTTGAATATTACATCCAAACTGCTGCAACCAGGTCAATCCATCGGTTGTGTAATATAACGTTGTACGATGTACATCGATTTTGTGAACAAAATTACATACATTGATGTAATATTGTATCTGCTTTTTGCTATTACATCATTATTTCATACATCAGCTTGAATTACATTGATCGATATTACATTTTTTTTTTGCTGTGTAGGTTAGCACAAAATTGCACTTTGTCAGGAAACCTTGCACCTCCCCCTCCAAATCATAGCTAAGGGTATTAAAAACAAACTTTTGTATGACGGCAACTTTGGGAAACGTTGTTTAGATGTTGAAGAGATTTTTGAAAAAAGTCCTAATGCTTTTATATTTTGTACAGACTCACCAGGTTCGAAACTATAAGAGAAAAAAATATATGTACACAGCAAAAAAATAATTTTGATATCACGTCAAAGTGGATGCACTACAATCATGTCGAAAATATGGTGTAATATTACTTGCTAAAAAGGACAAAATTATCATTAATACAATGCATGAACTGACATTACGCTGCTTGTTTATTTATGTGGTCATAAAAATTACATGAAATTTTCGACATGATTGTAGCATAGAGGTAACTCTAAGACCACTGGGTCCCGAAGAAAATCATTATTATTTTTGGCTCACTCAGTACCAGAACAACGCACAGTGGCTTATTTCGAGCAAAAAAACAGACGCAATTCAGAAACGGGTTTTCAGCTTACGGAAGATAGTGAATCTTATGTAAAAAATTCCGGGGAATCTCATGGTGCCAACCCCTTTCCGGAAAAATGGCAGGAAACGTCCGATTTCTCCCTTTTTCCCCTATAAATGAGAAATATTTGAAAATATCGATCTATAACAATCTGCAACTTCGATAAAGACATTCAAAAACCATTGTACCTTACGTAAAAAAATCTAAGGAATCGAATGCCAGTATTCTCTTTGATGTCAAAAATCTTAAAGTGGCCCAATTCACCCGTTTTCCCCTATAAGTTGAAATTTTTGGAAATATTGATCTATAACAATCCGCAACTTCAATAAAGATATTCAAAAACCATGCTGCCTCACGTAAAAAAGTCCAAGGAATCGAATAGCGTTATCCCCTTTCATGTCAAAGATCGAAAAGTGGCCTAATTCACCCGTTTTCCCCTAAATATTGAAATTTTTCATAATATCGATCAATAACAAATCAAAACTTCGATAAAGGCAGTCAAAACCCATGATTCCTTTCGTAAAAAAGTCCAAGGAATCGAATGCCGGTAACCCCTTCAACGTCAAAGATCGAGAAGTGGCACAAATTGCCCGTTTTCCCTATAAGTTGCATTTTTTTTAATTTCGATCAATTACAATCCAAAACTTTGATAAAGACATTCAAAAACCAAGCTGCTTTACGTAAAAAAGTACAAGAAATCATATGCCGTTATCCCCTTTCATGTTAAAGATCGAAAAGTGGCCTAATTCACCCGTTTTCCCCTAAATATTGAAATTTTTCAAAATATCGATCAATAACAATCCAAAACTTCGATAAAGACATTCAAAAACCAAGCTGCTTTACGTAAAAAAGTCCAAGGAATCGAATGCCGTTATCCCCTTTCATGTTAAAGATCGAAAAGTGGCCTAATTCACCCGTTTTCCCCTAAATATTGAAATTTTTCAAAATATCGATCAATAACAATCCAAAACTTCGATAAAGGCAGTCAAAACCCATGATACCTTTCGGGGGAAAAACTGTGGACAAATCCCAACCCACAATCGGATAAATTTTGCCGAGCTAAGTCTATGAGCTGGCAAAAAGAGACTGATTGTGTAACAAGGGATCTGTTCGGCAAGTTTTTTGCAGAGGTTGACCATATCGCGGAAGAACCACTAGTCGTTGAAAACGAGGTATTATCTCTCATATTATAAACATTTCCTCAGTGTTCACTCGGCTGTCGACAAAAGCAGGCCACTCTCGATGTGTGCTACGCGATCGTCTGTTTTCTCGGCAGCAACCATTGTGTGGTCCTCCTCATTGTTCTTCATCAGCAGTTCTTTCGGTCGATGCGTCGTCGACTTTGGAAAGCAACCGTTTCGTGATGAGTGTGTGAGTGCTGACCACGTTTTGCGTCCATTGCTGCAATGGACGCGCTCTGACCCTCGTTGGCGTACAACAATTTGCCATACAATGAAACTACTAGAAGCGGCTCCAGTTCTGATGGAGAAGGCTTTTTGGATAGCGGAAGATAAAGTGTTTATTGTGTTGTACCTTTTGACTATAGTTTCAAAATGTATTGTATAGTGACCAAGAATCCTCGGCTCTGTAAAGTTAATTCGGTTGAGCCTTATCAAATAAATTAATAAACAACAATAAACATTTCTTATTCTCATTGCACTTTTTTTTCATTCAGCAAGGATTGAGGTTGAATGTCACGGTTTCGGCTTTTTACTCGATGGTTGACGGCAAAGTTGCTAATGCGGTGAACAAAAACACTGACACGCATAAGTGTCCTCTATGCGTCAACGCAGCAGACGATCGGATTGGACCGTCTTTTTACCATTGTCGACTGAACTGTGTAGAATGGCTGATTCGGGTCTCTGGTCAGCTGCACATTCCTGGACATCCCGCACAAAAGGACACTAAAGTTAAGGAGAAGAGAAAGGAGATAACCAGACAGCTCGAGAGCCACTTTAAACTCTTAATAAATAGACCGAAAATCGGAGGAAGCGGCTCATCCAATAACGGAAACATGGCTCGAAGACTCCTCGCTGATCCAAAGAACTTCTCCGCCATTTTGGGAATCAGCCTGAATAATAAAATACCGCCATCAATGCATAAATATTCACACCTACCGGAGTACATCGAAAAATTGGTAACTATAATTAAAAGATTCTTATGGCAGTAAGAAAAACTAATTTCATAACTGAACCATTTCAGCCATATCCTCTAAGTTTTGCGGATGAACAAGCCGGTGAGAGGTGCCATAAACGGTCCAAATATGGCAGAACGTATCTTTCTCGGAAAACGACAGAGAACAACTTGGAAGACATGATGCGCTTCTCATTGACTTGGTCAGACCCGAAACACGCTGATCAAGATGTTCCAGCAGAACGCTCACGGAAAAGAATAAAAGACGAGCTGTTTGAGCGACAGATGACATTTTACTATTCCGATCAAGATGATAGGGATAAGGCCGATGAAGACGATAGCAATGTACAAAGTGATGATGAGGAGATGGTCGATGATGAATCAAATGAGAGTGAAGAGGAAAGCGATGAGGATGATACTACATGATAAAAAAGAATTAAAATTGATAACATTTTTGCACAGGTGCAAAGTCAAAGTCAAAACGCTTCTTATTATTTCTAATGAAAATGTCTTGAGCGGGCAACATTTGATTTGATTTCTGATCTTTGACAGTATAAAGGATGCCGGAATTTGATCCCTTCAACTTATTGTTACATATGGTAGCATGGCTTTGGAATGTCTTTATCGAAGTTGCGGATTGTTATTGATCAATATTTTCAAAAATTTCAACTTATAGGGGAAAACGGGTGAATTAGACCACTTTTCGATCTTTGACATGAAAGGGGATAACGGTATTCAATTTCTTGGACTTTTTTACGTACGGTAGCATGGTTTTTGAATATCTTTATCGAAGTTGTGGATTGTTATAGATCGATATTTAAAAAAAAAATCAACTTATAGGGGAAAACGGTTGAATTGGGTCACTTTTAGATTTTTGGCATTAAAGAGGATACCAGCATTCGATTCCTTAGACTTTTTTACGTAAGGCAGCTTGGTTTTTGAATGTCTTAATCGAAGTTTTCGATTGTTATTGATCGATATTTTGAAAAATTTCAATATTTAGGGGAAAACGGGTGAATTAGGCCACTTTCCGATCTTTAACATGAAAGGGGATAACAGCATTCGATTTCTTGTACTTTTTTACGTAAAGCAGCTTGGTTTTTGAATGTCTTTATCGAAGTTTTGGATTGTAATTGATCGAAATTTAAAAAAAATGCAACTTATAGGGAAAACGGGCAATTTGTGCCACTTCCCGATCTTTGACGTTAAAGGGTTTGCCGGCATTCGATTTCTTGGACTTTTTTACGTAAGGTAGCATGGGTTTTGACTGCCTTTATCGAAGTTTTGGATTGTTATTGATCGATATTTTGAAAAATTTCAATATTTAGGGAAAACGGGTGAATTAGGCCACTTTTCGATCTTTAACATGAAAGGGGATAACGCTATTCGATTCCTTGGACTTTTTTACGTGAGGCAGCATGGTTTTTGAATATCTTTATTGAAGTTGCGGATTGTTATAGATCAATATTTCCAAAAATTTCAACTTATAGGGGAAAACGGGTGAATTGGGCCACTTTAAGATTTTTGACATCAAAGAGGATACTGGCATTCGATTCCTTAGACTTTTTTACGTAAGGTAGCATGGTTTTTGAATGTCTTTATCGAAGTTTTGGATTGTTATAGATCGATATTTTGAAAAATTTCAATATTTAGGGGAAAACGGGTGAATTAGGCCACTTTTCGATCTTTAACATGAAAGGGGATAACGGCATATGATTTCTTGTACTTTTTTACGTAAAACAGCTTGGTTTTTGAATGTCTTTATCAAAGTTTTGGATTGTAATTGATCGAAATTAAAAAAAATGCAACTTATAGGGGAAAACGGGCAATTTGTGCCACTTCTCGATCTTAAACGTTGAAGGGGTTGCCGGCATTCGATTCCTTGGACTTTTTTACGAAAGGAATCATGGGTTTTGACTGCCTTTATCGAAGTTTTGATTTGTTATTGATCGATATTATGAAAAATTTCAATATTTAGGGGAAAACGGGTGAATTAGGCCACTTTTCGATCTTTGACATGAAAGGGGATAACGCTATTCGATTCCTTGGACTTTTTTACGTGAGGCAGCATGGTTTTTGAATATCTTTATTGAAGTTGCGGATTGTTATAGATCAATATTTCCAAAAATTTCAACTTATAGGGGAAAACGGGTGAATTGGGCCACTTTAAAATTTTTGACATCAAAGAGGATACTGGCATTCGATTCCTTAGATTTTTTTACGTAAGGTACAATGGTTTTTGAATGTCTTTATCGAAGTTGCAGATTGTTATAGATCGATATTTTCAAATATTTCTCATTTATAGGGGGAAAAGGGAGAAATCGGACGTTTCCTGCCATTTTTCCGGAAAGGGGTTGGCACCATGAGATTTCCCGGAATTTTTTACATAAGATTCACTATCTTCCGTAAGCTGAAAACCCGTTTCTGAATTGCGTCTGTTTTTTTGCTCGAAATAAGCCACTGTGCAACGGTCCCAAGCAGTCCCAAGCTATTTCACTCACCCCTGCATGTTCTGCATGAATCCACACACCCCTGATGTTATCTGTCAAACTTTCATAGCGAATCAAAACAAACATAGTGTAATAATAGAATTTCAACTAGAATAGGGTACGTTAATCGTTTGCTTGGGACCAATAGGCTACTAAAGTGGTGAGCCAATTTAAAATCGTTAGTTTCGTATTGATTGTTGATTGTAGTGCATCCACTTTGATGTGATATCAAAATTATTTTTTTGCTGTGTATGTGATCGCGCACCGGTGGGATCCCTACGTTGTGTTTTGATACGGATAAGTACGGAGATGATTAAATGAAATAAAACACACCGATGTGCTTGGCCGTCCTGCCATGGCGGAGGCATACACAGCAAAAAACCCGAATTTAACCACCTATGGTGTGATCAGACCCTTCTTACTTATTCAAGTTTATTTATTTTATTGTCATTATCAGTGACCAAGCCCCCCACCCCCGTGTCATCCAGTGACGCTACGCCACTGCCTGGGGGTACCCGGAATATATCCGGGTGTAGTCTATTTGGTGAGGCTACCAATCGCCTTATCATCGTATTTTAATGTGATTTAATGGGTTTTAATTCAATTCATATTCAAGCAACTTCCCCGGGGTACCCGGAACATGTCCAAGTGTGTCCAATGTGGTCTGGAACACTTAACACGACTTGCATTGATCTTATTTTTGAATTCTGTAGTAATTTGATGTGTCGCATGATGGTTTTGATACGTTTTCCGTTAAATCCAGCGTGAAGGCCCATATTCACCGGATCTTATTCCGGCCATATCTCCGGAACCGGTTCACCGATTCCAAAACCGTTCAATAGCGTTCAATGGGACCCCAAGAACTATCATTTGGCGCCGAGTTTGTCCAAATCGGTTGAGCGGTTGCTGAGAAACGTGAGCGCATTCATTTCGTTACATACACACACACATACACACATACACACGTACACACACACACACAGACATGTTCTGATCTCGTCGAGCTGAGTCGAATGGTATATGACACTCGGCCCTCCGGGCCTCGGATCGATAGTCGGTTTTTCAAGTGATATCTATACCCTTCTTTGTAAGAAGGGTAAAAAGTAGTGTAAATTTCCGTTACTATGATGCACATAAATGGAGCGTCATATATCATACAAGTTTAGATTATAGATCGTGTAAATTTATGAGACTTGTCATGTAATATCCCATATATTGTATGCAACTGTCCACTTTTGTTTGCAACATTTCTTGCAAGTTGCTAGTTTACGTGAAAAGGAAGTTTACATGTATGAATTTTTGCATGCATGGATGTTTACATCGCCAGTAAAATTCAGAATTTTTTGGTGTGTACGAACTACTGGTCTATTGTTTATTTGTATTTGCTTGTATAGTAGCTACAGCGGGTAGGGTAGTTGTACATGTAGATGACGTTGCACAAACATACTTCCCCCCAAAACGAGCTGTTTTCTATTGACTAGTGGTACATACATACAATGATACACCGTTCAAAAAATTCATGTAAATTTTTGCGAGATATAGCACACATAAAATTAACGCTAGATTTGGCATAAATTTACGCGATATTTCGTGTAAATTTAAGTGCAATATCGCATAAATTAACAATATTGTATACAAGCTTGTAAACGATTCCGCTGTTTATGCCAAGTATAGCTCAAAATCAAACGAAGGGAGATTTTACGCGATAGTTAAAATTCAGAATTTTTTTCTGTGTAACACACAAACTCTGATGACATTATGGTAACAATGAAACAAAACACGATCACTGCAGAAAAATCCGGCATTCGAACTCGCCCTTGAACAATGAATGTGCTTCCTGACCAGAACTGTTGTGGTTCGTGGTGAGCCAGGAACGTGCATACTCTGCCAATATGGCTACCTGTGGGCCACACCATCGTAGCGGGAAGTGAAGCGGTATTCTTACAGTCGATGGCTCCATTCACTGCTGCATCTCCATTATCGTCCTCGTTGTTGTCACAGTGCACTGTAGTGGTTTGCACGTCGGTCGTCATTGGTTTGAAATGATTTAGTTTGCCCGTCGGCAGGGGTTGAAACAGTTGACGTTTTTTACTACACTCGCTCCGTTGTCGTGCGCGACAGTCTGTTTGTATTCGAACACTCATGCTCTACCGTCGTCTCTCTCACACAACACGAGCGGTAGAATAACATTCGAGCTAAAAGAAAATGATCAAAATAGCTATCATATGACATGTGTGATTTCGTTGTAATTCCTCAATTATTAACCATCATAATCAAACCATTTCTGATCAGAAATATTATTACTAGGACATCATTGCTTGCTTTTTTCAGAATTCACACAAGCACACCATCAGCAGCTCTTATTGTGAGAAAAACTAAAATACATACATTCGTGACGGTCTTCGGCGACGGTGTCGTATGACAGAGCCTGTCATACGACATTTTAGTTTGGTACTGTACTATGATAGCTTGTTTTGCAAGTGTCGGAGGCAAAGGCAGTCGATTATCACAGAAAATGTGTCGACTACCGTGACCGCTTACAAGACTGCCCGTCGGTCACAAGTGGATGGTCACGGCACCATTATGATCGCGCACGGGTGGGATCCCTACGTTGTGTTTTGATACGGATAAGTACGGAGATGAATAAATGAAATAAAACACACCGATGTGCTTGGCCGTCCTGCCATGGCGGAGGCATACGAACTACTGGTCTATTGTTTATTTGTATTTGCTTGTATAGTAGCTACAGTGGGTAGGGTAGTTGTACTTGTAGATGACGCTGCACAAACAGTATGTTTTGTGTCAAATTTTTCTGTTTCATTTTTTTAAATTCACTAAAATGATAAGTTTTTAGAAACATAATAGTAAATAATGTTAAATAAAGTTATTCCAGATTTACTGTGGAAATAAATGTGAAGAATGTCATTACCTACACACCAAAAAATTCTGAATTTTACTGGCGATGTAAACATCCATGCATGCAAACATTCATACATGCAAACTTCCATTTCACGTAAACTAGCAACTTGCAAGAAATGTTGCAGACAAAAGTGGACAGTTGCATACAATATACGGGATATTACATGACAAGTCTCATAAATTTACACGATCTATTATCTAAACTTTTATGAAATATGACGCTCCATTTATGTGCATCATAGTAATGGAAATTTACACTACTTTTTTTTAGCTGTGTACATCAACAGCAACCTATCGATGAAACCGTCGAATACTACCTACTACCTTGTAAATCTTGATGTTTTAGTATTGTCACATGGTAACATTTGTTTTGAAGTTTCAAGAATTCAATCGGAGGATATGTAAGCGGAAAGGAATCATTAGTTTCCCTTCGTAGCCAACAGAACTTAAAAGAAAATTCATGTCGCCGAAAGCCAATCACAAGTCGGATATCATCACCGGTATGACAAGGAAGCATCTTCCCAGAAACCGTTTGCTGCCGGAGTTAGACATCATCAGCTACTTTCGATTCCAACATGAAAACCAACAACTTTCAACCGGACTAGGCATTCAAATTGTGGCTACCGAGTTTTGGCGATTTGGAATCAAGCCGGTCTTCCGGACCAGCTTAAACGAAATGAGGGTTTGATGGGAAGATGTGCAAGATGCGGTTGATATATTTCTTCCCCCCATGGAACACCAAGATTGATTATATCTTGCTACGAAAACGGAATGTGACAGCTAGCTATGAAAAATTGACTTTTTACAAAAATCTCTTCGGGGCGACCTCTAAACAGCATTTCCCAAAGTTACCGTCATACAAAACTTTGTTTCTAATACCCTTAGCTATCATTTGAAGGGTGAGCACCCAGCTTTCCTGATAAAGTGCAAATTTTGGGTCAACCTACGCTTTTAGAAATGTCTCCATACGAATGAGCAATTATTATTTAGAACCTTAGTCTTAAGCAAGCACCACTCGGGCAAAAAATTGTCAATACTCAAAACTATTGACAACCACATTGATGTAAATATTGAGGTAAATATTGACGACAAATATATTGATAAGCATATTGACGCAAAATCAAAAAAGTTTGGTTACATGTTTCAATATTTCCCCTCATTCCACTGCGTCCTAGCAAGAAGTACGGTCGACTTGTCTCGCGCTCCGTTGGTTTGGAAGTTGTCTCGCTATTCGCTGGTGTATATTATGAATTTTTCTCACTTAGTGTTTCCTGGCAAAGTCCCTGGGCAAATAAATTTGAAAGTGAGTTTTTGTTTCTGAGAAGAAGTGTTTTTCAACATCATTGGAAGAAAAGAATAATCCGTGCGATTGGCAATTCGCAAACCAATTAGTGCATCATCGTTGCGTGGTCACGTTAGTTTAAATGATCTTTATTTTAGTTTAACTTGGACGATTTACCATATAAATTTTTACTAAGTGATTTAATTGCTTTCTTCATCTTTAGGTATGGGCAAAATTTAAAATTTGTTTTACAGGATTAGTCCTAGACTTAGTACACGGTCGACCACCTTGGTGGGATTGGTTTGTTTTGTTTTTAGAATTTGAAGAGAAACTACTTAATACTACTATTTACAGCTTAAAACTAACCTACTCTACTATATACACTTAACCTACTATGTACAAATTGCTTATTAAAGCATGTTCAGAAAGATTGCATTTTTGAATAAATTTAGTTGTCATATCATCAATTTTGGAATCTACTTTGGGAATTTCTGCCTCTTGATGGAGGTCTGCTATTCTTGTGTCGAATGGACGATCTAGGATCATCCTCAACACTCTATTCTGTGCAACCTGGATTTTGTTCCTGTGGGTCTGAGCGCACGATTCCCACACCGGGGCGGCATATAAGATCGCGGGGGCTATGATCTGTTTGTAAACAGCCAGTTTGTTTTGCCTTGAGAGGCGGGATCTGCGGCAAATGAGCGGATACAAACACCTAACCAAGGCGGAGCACTTAACTAGGGTTTTCTCTATGTGCGAGCGGAACAGGAGCTTCTCATCGAACAACATCCCGAGATAAGTAACATCAGTGGACCACTCGACCCTTGTACCATCCATTAATACGGTACAGGAGGGAGACGGTTTAAGTTTTGGTGATTGTCTGTGAAGGAACATGATCGCTTGGGTTTTCGAGGCGTTGATTTTGATTTTCCACGAGGTGGCATAATCAGTAAAGGTGTCAAGGCATCGTTGCAGCTTGTTCGTAATTTCACGAGGCATCCTACCCTTGACGGCTATCGCGGTGTCATCTGCGAACAGAAAGAACACGCAACCGTCTCCTAGAGGAGGGATGTCCGACGTGTAGATGCTGTAAAGCAGTGGTCCCAGCAGACTCCCTTGCGGAACACCTGCTGGGATCGGAAATTGTCCCGAAAGGGAACTATTCAACGACACCCTGAACGACCTTTGCTGGAGATAGTTACGGGTGATTTTCACAAGGTATGGTGGAAAGTTGGAGTTACAAAGCTTGTATATAAGTCCGTCGTGCCAGACATTGTCAAACGCCTTTTCGACGTCTAACAAGGCCATGGCTGTAGACTTGGATACAGCTTTGTTACTTCGGATGTTATTCATCACCCGCACTAGCTGATGATTGGTGGAATGCCCCTTGCGGAACCCGAACTGTTCCGGAAGAAGAATGTCATGTTCCTCCACAAACTTGTTTAGTCGGCTGAGGATCAATTTTTCGAACAGCTTGCTCAGCGCTGAGAGCAGGCTAATCGGTCTGTAGCTTGACGGTAGTGAAGGGTCTTTCCCAGGTTTGCGGATCGGGATGATTTTTGCCACCTTCCAGATGCTTGGAAAGTAGTGCAGCTCCAAGCATCTGTTGAGGATGGCAGCCAGCAGCGAGTGGACCCTCGGGCTGATATTTTTCAACGCTAGGTTGAATATTCCGTCAAACCCGGGAGCCTTCATGTTTTTACTATATTTCAGCGCTGAGCAAATTTGTTCCTCTGTAATCCGTTCTTCTGGAGGGACGGCACAAGGGGAGGTATCTAACGTCTGGACGCACTGCACAACCTGGTTCTCGAGTGGACTTGGGATTGTAGAGCCAAGCAAATGCGATTGGGCAATGTGCTCCCCAATTGCATTGGCCTTCTCTTCGTTGGTGATAAGCCGTTCGTCATTGACTCTAAGTGGTGGAATGGGCTTGGGGTGAGACTTCAGCACCTTGGCAACCTTCCAGAATGGTCTGGAACGGTCATCCAGGTTCTGAACGAGCCGCCCGAAACTCTCGTTCCGGATTGAGACCATTCTGGAAGCGATCTGCCGATTCAGATCGACCATTTTGTATTTACGCTGCAGATCCCCAGTCCGCTGAAACTGGCGTCTACGAACATTTCTGAGCCGAATCAAGAGTTTGGTGTGGGAATCAATTGCTTGAAACTTACCCCTCACAGGAACTCGTCGAACGCACTCTTCGTCAGCCACGGATATGGCTTGATGGAGACCCTCCAGAGCCCGGTCGATGTCCTCCACTGTGTCGAGTGGTGGGTTGTCGTCGATGTGGCGGTCGACCACGCGTCGAAACTGGACCCAGTTGACTCGATGGTAGTCCTTCCGCTGGCACGGTGCAGGAGCCACGTTGTAGCCCAGCTCGGTCAGCACCGGTTGGTGGTCCGAACTCAGGTCGTTGACGGCAACCGGCTTGGCTAATCTGGTGTTTGCCAAGAACAGGTCCAGCGTCGATGGGTTGCCCGCCGGTGATGTGAAGGTTGGTTCGTCCGGAAACCAGACGGAATAGAGACCATGCTGGGAATGGTCGAATAGCAGGCGGCCGTTTTGGTTCTGCTGGTAGTTCCGCCAGGCCTCGTGCCGGGCGTTCAGGTCCCCTCCGATTACGAAGCGGGCATTGGTGCGGGTTATGATGGCAAGGTCGTTCTTGAACTGCTGTGCTGTACCATTGCTAACGGTACATTGCCGGGGGCAGTAGACAACGATGAACCGGACGTTTCCGGTCGATGTTTCCACCTCAACGCCGACGGCCTCGATGATGGAAGTGCGGGAGTGGGGTAGGGTGCAGTACTTGATGCCTTTCTTGATGATGACCGCGACACCGCCCCCCCTGGAGCTGGTGCGATCAAGCCGGACAATGCTGTGGTCGGGCAGCCAGAAGCTGTCACCGGTCTTGAGGTGGGTCTCGGTGAGAAGGCCCACGTCGATGTCGTGCTTGCGGAGGAAGTCTGCAAGCTCAATGTTTTTCGCCCCTACGGAGCGAGCGTTCCAGTTGGCGATCTTTATGGGTTCACGGTCCATAATTAGCGACGAAGGAGATGATAGCTTGGAGCTGTTGTGTTCTTGTTGCGCAGGTGCGCTTGATGATGATGGCCTGGGCCAACAGTGTGACGATCTCATCCGTTGACAGCGGAGAATCGTCTGTAGCTTCACCGGTTGTACCGGCCAATCCCGGAGCAGGGGGATCCGTCGATGGGCCGGAGGCTTGACTGGGTACTGCAGCGGCAGCCGACTGGGCAGCAGCCAACTGTTGGTTGAGCGGGAGCGGCGCCAACACTGGAATTGGCCGTGGTTGGACCGGTGATAACGGAGGAAAGTTCTGCGCGTTGTTTTCCGGGACCTTCTTGCGACCGGGCTGGTTGTTGGACGAGGCCTTCTTCCGGATCTCGGCGTATTCGGCCCGCTTCGGACAGGCCTTACTCGTGGCCTTGTGGGCAGCACCGCAGTTGGCGCATGTGGGAGCGGCTTCCTCGATGCTGTCGCAGTCGTCGATCTTGTGGTTTTTGCCGCATTTGATGCAGCGGCTGGCCATGCGGCAGTTCCTGGTGCCGTGCCCGAACAATAGGCAGTTCGAGCACTGAGTGACGCCACGGTGGGTTGGCTTATACCGCTCCCACTTCACTACGATGTGGAACAGTGTGCGTGTCGTATGGAGATCCTTCACGGTTGTGGAGTTCTTCTGCAGATGGACCAAGTAGAGCTGGTCACGATACTTGATGGCCTTGCTGCGGGTCATCTTGTGGATTTCGACCGGCTTGAGGCCGTTCGCCTTAATCTCGTCCATTAAGGTGGTGGTGTCCATGTCGTGGAGCCCGCGCAGCACCACTTTCAGCGGCTTGGTGGCCTCGACGTCGTGGGAGAAGTACTCCAGCTTCATCCTGTCCAAGAGGGCCTGGACTGCGTTGTAGTGATTTTCGGCCGAGACCATCAGTTTGTAGCCTTCCGTGCACCGTTGAATGGTGCAGCGAAGGCCCTGCTTAATGTAGAAATCCAGCTGCTCCCATAGCCCGGGAGGGAAGCCCTTCACATAGAAGGGTGGCAACTTAACTTTTTTAGGCACCGTCTCAGGGTCCGACTGCGGCTGGGCTCCGTTCTGCAGGGCGGAGAACGGATTGTTGCTCAGCAGCTTTTTTGCTGCCGATGCGGTGGCGCTGATGTCTTCAGGTCTGGGTCGTTTAGTTCCGGGAGGCCCCGGCTGCGGGTCCGCAACGCCTGTCGGGACGGGCAATGGGGTTTTCTTCTGCTTCTTCTGAGCTGGCTCGGTGGTCGCGCCGTCTCCTGGGAGAGTCTGTTTTCCCGGTAAGCCGGCACTCGCGTTACCGCGCGATTTCTTACCCATGGCTGGGTCAGCGAGAGCGTCACTATACAACGCGGAGCTAATTCGACTTGCGAACGAACGAACGAAACTAGAGAGAATTCAAATCGACTGAACTGCTCAACAGTCTGGCAGCGAATGACGATCAGGTAGGAGCTGTTGCGTGGTCACGCATACCTGCTCACCTTTTATCACCATCATCATCGAGTGTGAGCACCCGTCTCTACATCGTTCATCCATCATCGTGTGTACAGCTGAGTGCCGAGCATACCACAACGAAGATCGCCCACGCTGCCCGTCGCTTCCCAGCCATCTGTGTAAACGCCTACACATATAATGCTCGGTGATGGTAGTATAGGATAAGGATTATCAGATAAGTTTTTGTTTTGTGTTGTTTCTTTTCCTCCCTCATTAGTTAAATTTTGAATATCCATTTTGTGCTTCTGTTATAAGTATCTGTATTGTGTATTGTGCTTGTTTCGGATTCAAGTCGCGTTCTCGCTCCCACTAATACGGCAATATGGACGCGATGTCAGATGACATCGCGGACATTTTGTCGGACGACGGCTCCCCTTCGCCTCTCGATCCCCCCGGTAGTTCGCCGTCTCAGACGCAAACCCTCCACCGAAATCGTGCCTACCCAAGTGACTCGGTTGGCCCATGGGTTGTCTATTTTCAGCCCAAAAATAAACCCTTGAATGTTATTCAAATATCTGATGATTTGACAAAGCGATTCTCTGCCGTGACCAAAATAACGAAAGTTAGGCACAACAAACTTCGTGTGACCGTCGCTAACCTGAAACAGTCTAATGAGATTGCTGTTTCCCAGTTTTTCACACTGGAATATAGGGTGTACAATGTACATTCCAGCCTCTGATGTGGAGATCGAAGGCGTGGTCACTGAGGCGAGCCTGAACCCCGAGATACTGGAGAAGCAAGCGGTTGGCCGATTTAAGTTCGTGATAGGCGATACAGTATCGTCAGTGGAAGAGCTTCATCAGAGCGATGGTGTTTTCTTACGAATTGACGATCGCAGCACCGGTCGTGTTTGAGCTTGAAGTGCGCTGTCGACGATGAAATTAGAAAGGAAGTTATATTCCTCCAACGGCGGAAGCTCTTAAACTTTGATTCAGTATCGGTTGAAGTCCTTTCAGGCAAACTCCACGTTTGTGGCCTTTCTCCATTAATCAATAACTTTTTGTACAATTTGCTGTTAGAGAAACATATGAGCTTTTCTCATGGAAACTCTACAGCTTCTCGATGTAGTTACATGGGTTTCCTCGAGGGCTCATATTTAAGCCCTCTTTTGTATAATTTCTACGTCAGAAAAATTGACCATTGTCTAAGTGACAACTGCACGTTGAGACAACTTGCAGATGACGGCGTAGTGTCTATCACAGGGCCAAAAGACGTTGACCTGCAAGGACCCTTACAGGATACCTTGGACAATTTGTCTACTTGGGCTATTCAGCTAGGTATCGAATTCTCCACGGAGAAAACTGAGTTGGTCGTTTTTTGTAGGAAGCATAGCCCAGCACAACCGAAGCTTCAACTTTTGGGTAAGCCGATCACTCATTCCATGCCTTTCAAATATCTCGGGGTCTGGTTCGATTCCAAATGCACCTGGAGATCCCACATTGAGTATATGAGACGAAAATGCCAACTAAGGATCAATTTCCTTCGATCAATTACCGGAACGTGGTGGGGAGCCCATCCACAAGATCTTCTGACGTTGTACCGGACAACGATTTTATCGGTTCTAGAATATGGTAGTTTTTGTTTCCAGTCGGCAGCTAAAACGCACATCATCAAGCTGGAACGGATCCAGTATCGTTGTCTTCGTATCGCTTTAGGATGCATGCACTCGACTCATACGATGAGTCTCGAAGTGTTAGCGAAGTGTTATCTCTGAGGCTCCTCACCCGTTGCGAAGTAATGAACCCACTGGTGATCGAAAACTTTGAGAAGCTTCTTGAGCTCAATCCTCAAACATGTTTTATGACTTTGTACTACCTATATTTAACACAGGATGTCAGCCCTTCAAGAAATATTCCCAATCGTGTAGTCTTCTCCGATTTCGGCAATTCAGTGAATTTTGATTTAACTATGACGCAGGAAATCCGCGGAATTCCAGAGCATCATCGTCCTATGATTGCTCCGTCATTATACTCTGCAAAGTTTGGCCATGTTGGTTCTGCAAGAACGTTTTTCACAGATGGATCTCTAATAGAGGAGTCCGCTGGTTTTGGTGTATTTAATGAATTTCTTCTCAAAAACTTGAAGCTCCTTGTTCTGTGTATGTGGCTGAACTGGCAGCAATTCACTACACTTTGGAAACTATTGCTTCTCTTCTTCCAGACCACTACTTTATTTTACGGATAGTCTCAGTTCTGTCGAGGCTATCCGTTCCATTAGGCCGGTAAAGCACTTCTCGTATTTTCTCTTGAAAATACGAGAGCTGCTTAGTGCTTTATCCGTGCGCTCTTACATCATCACCTTCGCGTGGGTCCCTTCGCATTGCTCAGTTTTGGGCAATGATGAGGCGCATTCACTTGCGAAGGTGGGCGCTATGGAAGGCGACATTTATGATCGACAAATCGCCTATAGTGAATTTTTCTCTATTTATCGTCAGCAGTCGCTCGATAGCTGGCAACATCAATGGAGTGAAGGGAGCTTGGGACGATGGCTACATTCAATTATCCCTAAGGTGTCGAAGTTTGCATGGTTCAAAGGGTTGGACTTGGGTCGAGACTTCATACGCGTGATGTCTCGTCTCATGTCCAATCACTATTGTCTAAACGCTCACTTGTTCCGTGTGGGGTTGGGAGATAGCAATCTCTGTGAATGTGGACAAGGTTACCAGGACGCTGACCACATCCTTTGGTCTTGTGCGAAGTATCGTAAAGTCAGATCACATTTTTATGATTCCCTTCGGGCTCGAGGTAGACAACCGAATGTTCCAGTTCGGGATATTTTGGCTAGACGCGATCTGGAGTTTATGAAACTCATATATGTTTACTTTAAGGATATTAACCTTAGATTGTAAGTTTGATTAACCTTGTGTTTAGTTTGTATTTTGTACGTGTGGGTTTATTTTTCTCAATGTTTGTTTTCAAGATGAATAGAAATAATTTCATGTTTTAGGATTAATTAAATATTTGTGTCGTAAACCATATTTCAAACCTCGTTCTTCCCTTTTCCCATCCAAAAAAGATGTAAATCTCAACTAACCTCGAGACAACCGCGAGTACTCGGTCTAGTTCCTTTAACTTTAAATATAAAACAGTAATAATGTATAACGGAAAGGACAACTCGGCTCTGTAAAGTTTATTCGATTGAAACCGTACAAATAAAGTAATCATTATAAAACAAATATTTCCCCTCATTTTTCCCTTCTTTTGACGTAGACTACGTCTTACGGGAAGGTACTGGGGGTAAATCGAAAATCTAAAATTGCGACCGTCACGAAAAGGTGTAATTTTTTGAACGCTATAAGCTTTGTCATTTATAGATGAAATTAAAATCCGAATACACCAATCGATAGGAAATACCTTTCGTAAGCTGTTGCAATAAATTTTTTTTTTTCAATTTTTCATAAAAAACTGTTTTAAAAATGGACAAATAAAAAGTGATAATTTTATCACTGTTTTCATGAGATGTGTGGAGAAAACTCCATTAAGATACGATAAAATCAGATACGATCTCACCAAGTTAGTCCAAATGAAATCACAGGAATAATTCTTTCTAGGCAAATGTTTACATGATATACAAAAACATTTCATCTGAGCGATCCAAATTAAATCTGTACAGAAACCATTGTTGGTCCCGTTTTCATCTTTATTTTATTTCATACTGTCCATCAATTAGACCCTTACCATTGACTGTGATTATTTACATTCCACATCAAAACATTCAGTATTCGATCAATAAAAATAAAAACAGTTCTTTGATTGAGCAGTTCATTCGATTATTTGTATCATGCCAACAAGTTGTTGTTGCATTCGAATGGCAAAAGTGTAAGCTTAAAATCGTCAAGTGTGTCGTTTCATCGATTTCCATCTCCAGATTATCATTCAAGGAAGTGGTTATGGGTGCTGCTAATAGGAAAATTCAAATTCAAATCAGCCTGTGTGTGCTCCCAGCATTTCCCGGATCGGAATTTTTTTGAAGGTAACACAAATATTATTAATTTATTATCCATCGAAACTATAGCCACTAGCTGTTCCGCATTTAAATTTTCCGTGTCCAAAGAAAATCAATCATGAATAAAAGGTAAGAGAATTGTTATGTTTAGCATTGCATTTCAGTTTCTTTTATTTATGTTAACGGTATTTTCGCTAGTGGTGATATAACTATTCGCCGAAACGAGCGATCAGGAGGAAGTTGACCTACTTGGTGAATCCTTGCTGGATATTATTATATACGATGTGTCATCACATACTCCACCAGAAGTCCAAGAAACGATCCAACAGTTACTGACCCAAGTCCTACAGTCATTTTGGAAACCGAAGATGTTGCTGGAGAATGTGGGATAGAGAATGACGGCTGAGATGGAAGATATTCTTGACAGTTATGATATAATAAATATGGTGAACCTGGTATTTTATTATAACTAGAAAATTTTCGTGTTACATTTGAAAAGGGCATATTATCTTTTGTAAACAAAACTTCTAATCAGGCCTGCAATTGCTCATTACAGCTAAAATGCTATTTTTCGGTATTATGAAACTATGAGATACTATAATGATAATTTTTATTTGTAAGAAGCAAGAATGGGTGGTAAAGTTTGTGTATGACATAGACAATTTGTCAATTTTGCTTTCAGAAGGTCACAACTCGCTCATCGCGTTGCTCATCGTTACTGCTAATCGCTATTGTGACCCTCTGAAAGATAAATTGACAGGTTTTATGTATCCTACAAACTTTTTACCTTCTCTTCTTACATCTTGTAAATAAGAATTATCACTAAAATATGTCATAACTTCATAAATCCGAAAAATAGCATTATTGCTGTAATGAACTTTTGCAAGCTTGCTTTTAATGCCTGTTTTTGCATTAAGTTCTAACTCTCATTAGAGATCGAATCTCTTTAGCGGTCGATCATATGAAGGTAAATATCATTTAATAAAAGTCTGAACAACAACTCAAAGAAATTAACAACCGCTTTTCAGCCCATTCCACCAGAAGCTCGAGCAAGGTAGGCTCTGCCCGCGAGCGGTTGGTTTCGTTTTCGCTGGCGCTGATTTCATCTGTTTTTCGCATATTTTTTAATTGTACCAAATCAAACAAATATTAGTTTTTACGGGTGGATAAGTGTAAATTAAGATCTATCACGTCTTAAGAAGTTTTTTTTAGTGATATTGTAAATTAACGTGAAAAATCTGGGACAAGAATTTGTTTCGAATAGCTGTGTTGGTGTGGTGTCGCGTCGGTCGGATTTTCATTTCGCTTGTTTTTGGTGCTTTGCCTTCCTCCCAAGAAGAATTTTACCGGGTATTTTTTTTCTCTTCTTGGTGCTGGCGTTCTGCCTTCCGGAGGATGCACGCGAATGAGGTGTCAAGCAAAAATTCGGTGCAAATGAAAAACTTCGAATGTGATTCAAAATGTCGTGTTGGGTTGTAAAAACAACGCGGAAGATTTTTTCGATTACCTCCTTTTTCGGAGGCAGAATTTGGTGAGATCCATCTGATTTATAATCAATCATAAATGCATATTTCCATATATTACTAAATACGCGCCAGATTTCGAAACATCACTTTTCGAAATCTGGAAGTGTGTTTGCAGTACCATTATTCATATGATAACGGAAGTGTTTACATGCGGGGCTTGTTGTATGTGAAAGTAACCTCGGAATGGACGTGAATTACCAGGCATTCTGAAATGAGTTGCTGAATCTGCAGTAGAGCTAACGCTTTCTAACTCCCGGACTAAACATGCTTTAAATTATTACATCAAGGATTGTTGTAAGCGAATTTCTTCCATAATACCACTGATTGAATACACACATACACATACATTCCACCAGAAGCTCGAGCAATAATCTTACAATTATTAACCCCTGTTCTACTGTCAATTAATTGGAAACCGAATAATGTTGCTGAGGTATGTCAGATAGAGAATAACATATATAAATTTCAAAGGGCTACCCAAGTACCATAGGCACGTTATTGCGCTGTGCATAAGGATTGCATAGAACATGGGACAGTTCTGCGTATAACGGTAGTATAGCCGTTGTTCAGCTGTATATAGCCAAAAAGGCGAAATAACGTGCCCATGGTTACTTGGGCAGTGTGGTATGAGTTCGCATCCAAGTGAACTCAAATTTTGGGGGAATTATCAGGACCTGATTTCAAATCGATTGAGCTTGGTGGAGCAAAATCGATATTTTGAGCCACCCTAATGGACATGCAACACATACATTCGCTCTTATTTTTAAGATGGAGTACAGTGGACCATGGAGATCCTTTCTGGATGCCACGGTTACCTGTATTTGGATCTTCCGGAATCCGTTTTCGAGGACCACTTTTCACACCGACGGAACATGAACATGCGACACATCAATTCACGTTAATTTTCAGAGACTAGTATGATGGGAAGTACCATCCTAGAAGTAATATGACCATAGTGATTACTAATCGGATCTTCCAAAATGTGGCTCAGAAGAACACAATTTACGCTAGAGTGTCCTTCCAAGTGTTTCCCGGGATCATGATACCTAGGATATTTTACTGAATTCCTAGGATCTCCTGAACTACCCTAATACCCATGTTCTGTTGGGGTGAATCGTGGTCCCCGAAACCGGATTCCTGTAGATCCGCATACTGGCTACTGTGGCCAGATTTCGTCCAAGAGGGATCTTTGGTACTCCACCAAACTCTTCTTTGAAAAATATCGAAAATTAATGTGTTGCATGAAGTGGCGCCGGTGAGTGGTAAGCGTGATTGTATCTCCATCCCAAATGGCCTGGGTTCGGTCCCAGTCAGCGCCGCCGGGATTTTCTGAGGCATAAAATCTCTGATCACGTCTTCCTTCGGAATCCTTCGGAAGGGAAGTAAAGCCGAAAGAAAATAATAATTATCGCATGCCCGGATTCCGGATCATCCGGTATGTCCCAATGCGCTTTGGACAGGTTGTTTTGTCATTTTATTCAAAAATAATACGTGATTGATTACACTAGTTTACAAAACAACATAAAAAGTGTGAACTTTAGTGGTTGACCAACGTTTCTAATGCAAAATCCTACGCTGAATTCAATGCCGTGGTCAGAAAAAATTAAAGTAGAGCCATTTTTGAGATATACAAAAATTTCGATTTTTTTAATTTTGGACAAAAGTACGATTTTAAAAATGTCAATATCTTTGGAATTAGTGCACCAATTTTAAATCTTTTTTATGAAAGTGAAGCTAAATAAATTTGCTATCGTTCACTAGAATATTATGTCTTAATTAAAAATTTAATTTTGAAGTCATTTAAAAATTTACAGCATTTTTTTTTTTTTCCTTCGAATTTTCCATAAAAATCTTGTTTTAATCAACATTTTTAATGGGATAAAAATATTAAAAAAATCATTCCATAATTTATTCTTAAAGTCCATTAAAAACTGGAGAAAATGAGCCTTTAATGGATGAAATCGGTTGAAAATTGTCGAAGTTATGAAATTTTTTGTAAAATCATGGAAATTGAATGTTCCAAGATTGGCCGTTGTCCCGCTCCTAGGTTCATGCACCACTTCCAGTAAGCCTTTCTGCGGACGTGTACGCATACGGTGCATTTCACTTACACTACCAGCTGTCACGCAAAATTAAATGGGATATTTTCAACAATATAATTTACGCTAGTGTTTGTGAGACCGCTCGGCGAGAACCTAACGCAACCAACTCAATTTGACAGCTTTCTTTCTTTAACATTGCTTTAACAACGACAAAACGTGAATTCAAGTGTAAAAATGATCCTCAAAAGTTTTGTTACGCGTGTGGCAACTATATATTTACAAAATCGGTCAATTTCATTGCTTCGTTGCAAACTGCATACAGGCTTTATTTTAAAATTGATCCTGGAGACTTTGACGAACCGTGGATTCCAAAGTATTATGTAGTTCGTGCACGTAGTTCGTGGCTAGGTGGATGTCAGGCGCAAGGTAAATTGATTTTTTGAATAACTTTCATATAAACAATTTATGTACAGCATGGTAGTGCTTTGTTCTTTCCTGATCGACATTATCTTACTTCATCTATTTTTGATAAGTGTTAATGTCTTACTTACTAACTAACTTATTTGTTATCTGTCAGTCGCTATTTGTCCTTTGACATGCCCACCATATGGCGTCGACCGTTTTGTCATGCAACGGATTGTTATTTCTGCTTGACAAAAGTTAAGCAACAAGGACGTCACAAAACAGTTGAGTATCCACAAGTGGCTTCTATGACAAAACCTGTTCCACATTCAAGTTCGGTCCCGTATCCTGTTTATCCAAAGCGGAAACGAGCGCCCTCTGTTGAATCGACCGTTACAAAAAGTGAGGAAGAATTCAAGGAGGAATGCGAGGAAGACTTCGAGGTGGAATTGGAAAGAAACCCAAAACTGTTTACACAATCCGAATTTAATGATTTGGTGCGAGATCTCGACTTATCGAAGGAGAAATCCAAATTGCTGGCATCACGCTTGAAAGAACACAACATGCTGAGCAAGGAGGTCAAAATTTCTTGTCACAGGAATCGTCACAAGAAATTTGACAAATATTATTCTACAAAGGACAAGGCATGTTTTTGCCATGACGTAAAGGGCTTGTTTGAAGAGTTTGGTGAGCCATATGATCCAGTTGAATGGCGTTTATTCATCGATAGCAGCAAGTTGAGCTTGAAAGCCGTTTTACTGCATCAAGGGAATGAGAAACCTTCTATTCCATTAGCTCATGCCGTTAATATGAAGGAAACGTATGAATCAATGGCTCTATTGCTCAATTTGATAAATTACAATCAACACAATTGGAAAATTTGTTCCGATCTTAAAGTGGTTGCCATGTTGACTGGATTGCAACAGGGATACACAAAATATATGTGTTTTTTGTGTAAATGGGACAGTCGAGCTCGTAAGGAACACTACGTCCGAAAAGATTGGCCAAAACGGGATAATTTCACAATTGGTAAAGACAACGTTAAATATGATCCTCTTGTGGTAAAAGAACGCATAATACTTCGACCACTACATATAAAACTTGGGCTATTCAAAAATTTCGTCAAAGCGTTGCAAAAAGAAGGGCCGGCATTCCAGTACTTGAAATCAGTATTTCCAAATTTATCTGACGCAAAGATAAAGGAAGGTGTATTTGTTGGCCCACAGATCAAAAAACTGCTCAATGATTCCGCATTCAATACAGTTTTGACAACAGATGAGGAAGAAGCGTGGAAATCGTTCCAGCGTGTTGTCACAACCTTTTTAGGAAATTTCAGAAGCCCAGATTATGAGGAAGCCGTCGATGAATTGCTCAAAAATTATGAGAAAATAGGTATAAATCAAAAATATTGTGTTTGTTACATATAATTAATTTCAAATCCTTTTATTTCACTGAACACAGGTGTGAATATGTCTTTGAAGATACATTTCCTACATTCTTACATGGATTTTTTCCCGGAAAATCTTGGTGACGAGAGTGATGAGCACGGCGAACGTTTTCACCAACAAATGAAGATGATGGAACGTCGTTACCAAGGGTTTTGGGATGAAGCAATGATGGGTGACTATTGTTGGCTTCTGATTCGAGAAACAAGTTCAAAACATCGAAGACAAAGTGATTCGATTCTCAATCATTTTTAATAAAACCTAAATACATTTCTTTTGTATCAACTCGGTTTTAAATCCTGATATGCCTTAATCAAATTGATATGTAGAGAAAAGAATCTCCCATGAAAACTTTACATGCGATTTGGATGCTTACAACGACACCTAGAAAAGGAACTCTAAAGCTGTTGTATTTCAGCAACATTTTTAAGTGTTTTACAAAAATGCTCATATCTTGACAATTTCCAACCGATTTCATCCATTAAAGGCTCATTTTCTCCGGTTTTGAATGGACTTTAAGAATATATTATGGAATGATTTTTTGAATCTTTTTATCCCATTAAAAATGTTGATTAAAACAAGATATTTATGGAAAATTCGCAGGAAAAATAAAAAAAAAAATACTGTAAATTTTTAAATGACTTCAAAATTAAATTTTTAATTAAGACATAATATTCTAGTGAACGATAGCAAATTTATTTAGCTTTATTTTAATAAAAAAAAGATTTAAAATTGGTGCACTAATTCCAAAGATATTGACATTTTAGTAATCGTACTTTTGTCCAAAATTCAAAAAATCAAAATTTTTGCATATCTCTACTTTAATTTTTTCTGACCACGGCATTGAATTCAGCGTAGGATTTTGCATTGGAAATGATCATCACCTTACCGAGTTCAAAAATGCTTTAAACTAGTGTTATCATATATATATATAATGTTTATACTGTTTATTTGTATATGATAATCAGTTACAGCTGATTGTTTTAAATAATTGTTTCACAAGTAAGTAATTATAGAATATCCAATAGAATCACTTTGAATGTGTTGGGCCATCGTGCATCACAACTGATGATTGAGAGCATCTACTTACGTTTCAAATGGAAATTTTAATCCTGAGGGAGTGTTTTCTGATACAACAAACGGCGAAATGCATTTTACGGATTCACTGCCCAAACACAATTAATTCAGGTGATGTGGCACGAACAAAGTGCAGATTTTTGTTGTTGTCGTAGGTCATTGAATCCAATGTTTTCTCACGCCTTACGTGTACGTGGAGGATTGTGACGACTGTTATTCGTAATAAGTAAGACGATAAATTGTAGAACACAAATTTTCGCTAATGTGACCTTTAGTGAGACACATTGACCGTTGAAATCATCAATTGAAATTCGTAAAACTGCGACAGATTTCCAAAATTAAACTTCTTTGTCCGAGTCAGCCAATGTTCAATTGAAGTAGCAATTAACACGCTATTCAGTAGCTCATTCGCGGCAGCCAAAACAATGCAATTTGGCAGGTATTTGGTAATGCAAACATTAAACCCAACCAACCACGAATAAAAGAAAACGACAAATCGCGATTAGCCATCAAATATCCCCTGTCCCTCAAACGCCCCTCCATACGGTAGTCATTACACCTCTGTCCCCCCAAAACGCTGACAAAGCTAAATGGAAATTGTCGTTTGATCGCGTAACGCCGCGTCTAAACTGATCGCGAATAGGAGGAAAATAAAAAGCTCTGTGCAAAGCTAGCGGTTTCCCCTTTTTCGTACTTACGGTAAACAGAAAGGCAAATCTGAAAATGTTCTCTCCACCGCCCCGGCGGCCCCCGACTGGACTGCCTAATGTGTCCACAAACCGAGCGCTAAAATTTAAATTTCACTTTCGGTATGTATCAATAAATAAAAACGGAATTCAAAAGACCTTTTCGACGTTTGTTAGGTTTAATACGGCTATCTCCGGTGGCGTGCTCGGCGGTCGGATGGTTATACCTACGCTAAAATGCGTCGTCTGTGTCTGCCCGCGTGTCGCATATTGACCGAAGAGCGTCGCCCAGCGGCGCGAGGAATAGTTTGGCCTTTGTTGTCGTTCTGTGATGACGATGATGCACGGTGACACACGACACCACGGCCGACGAATAATGGTCGAATACCTGAGGCACACCGGGGTTGGTTAGCTGCTTGATTGGTACAATGGAAAGCGAAAGTGATGCGCTCCATCATTCCGGTTGCCAGCGGGGAGAGCATGGGGGGAGGGAAGAGGATAAAAGGGGTCGGGGTTCTTCGTCACTGTTTACGGCGACTGTAGAGATGTGTGCCAAACGTGTGAATTTCATTCACGAACAAGAATCGGTTTTATTAACCATACATTTCGGTTTATTTTACGACGCGTAAAGCAACGGTTTTTATGTGGTGTGATATCCAGAAGCGAAGCGTTCATCTCTCGTTACGTATTGTTGAAGTAGGAAAAAGTTAGAGGACTGTGGCTTGTATTGAACTGATTTTCACAGACATAGGGGGGGGGGGGGGGGGTGGTGGAAGACGGTCACCCTTGCGATTATTGAAATAATCGACTGTTGAAAAAATTAAATGATGTTTCAAAATTAAAAACAGTTCTTAGATTAGATTTATTTATTGAACAACCTTCAGTTGTGGGCTGGCTCGTCTCGGAAAACCCTAGAAGGGAGTTTCCCTAGTTAGAATGGTTGGGAGTCCCAGAAGGGCTTGTGTTCCACCACCGAATTTTAATAACTCGCTTGGTAGATGATCAACTTTATTGTTTTTCTACCAACGGATCTCCTTCACGATTTCCTGGAGGTCTGGGACAGGGAATAGAAATGCATGCGCCTAAACAGCGGCAATAACTTCGGAGTCCAGAGAAAACGTTTCCGTGGTGGGAAAAGTGGTTTCCCTAACACAGTCGCTGATATTGATATCAAAGAGCTCTTAATCCACCGACAGAAATTGAAATGAAAATGAAAATAAATAGGGGTAAAATTGGCTTCGGCAATACCTCAACCTATTATCGTCAGGGGGGTAGCAACGTCCTTGAGGGCTCAATTTTGGCATGTGGATACATTGTGTTTCAGAGCAACTATTGGCCAAATTTGAGTGCTCTAGGACTTTGTTTACCCCCCTGACGATAATAGGTTAAGGTATTGCCGAAGCCAACATTTCCCCTATATATCTCCTTGGTGATAAATATAAGTATTAAGTACATATAAGTACATATGTACATACCGAGCGCGGTAAATCTTTTTTCTTTTCAGGTTCGTTTCAGGTTACAGGTAGGGTATACGTCCCTAACCTCGGTCTAATATGCAGCCATAGATTACGTTTTTAATCATAACTCATCAATTAATTTACCTGCAAACGATATTCTACTGCTAAATGGTATGCTTAGATATGCTTATCATGTCGTTTGCTATCAGGAACCGCAAAAAGTTGAAAAACTTACTTTTTTTAAGACAAAAACTCACCAGGGAAATGTATGTAATATCGGTCTATTGTCCCCAAATTGGGTCTATTTATGGATGCAACTTCGTCCTATCCTGTTTGATTCTCAAAAAAAACGCTCTTGGTAACGTTTTCTTATGTATTTTTTTTTTATCACTATCACTGTTAACTTAATACTCTTCATTCCTCAAAACATTTCTTAGAGAAAATTTTACGAAAACTACATTAAATCACTCAAGTTAAAAATTAAAAATTAAAAATTTCGCTTATCGTCTTTCGACCGCAGAATATCTAAATCAAAACATTGTGATGTTCATTATACAGATTTGGCAGAAAAAATCTCCCTTCCTGTTCGTTCCTTATCATCCAAATGCAAACCACATTGTTGACGTTACTCTTATTGCTATATGCTGTCAAATGAATTTCATGGGCCAAAGTTAGGAACATAGAAAAGAAATGTGTCCCTAAAGTTGGGTCCATGATTTACTTGTGAAAACGTTGTTAAACAATTAAAATAAACATAAAATATTCAAACAGTAACTGTGAGTTTTACGTCTAGTGTGTATTATCAGGTAATTCCATTCAATAAATGCCATAATCAGGCCATTTGATGATCGTCAGTGCAACCTTCCCATCTTAACCTTAGAAGTCATGGCGGCTAAAAACTCCGAACAGAGTGATATTCTCAACCAGTTTTATTACTTACGAGAGCTGAAAATGTATTGAAATGTTGTGATATAAATTGATTTGTGTGTGGTACACATTTATCAATCATCAGTGATCAATATTTTCCTTATTTTTTGTGTAATATTCCTTAATTAATTATTTATTTGCGTGATAGGCCGAATGAAAGGACTAGACCCACATTACATACCGTAACCCTATATTTCTTTTCAGGTTTCATAAGTATTGGGAGGTAAGTTGGCTATATTTTCACATACAATTTATTAACAACAAAAACAAAAAAGGGAAAAATGATGATATAAACACAAACAAAATAAACATAAAGCAGTCCAGGTTAGGTCCATCAGCCCACCAAACCGCTGTCGTCGCTGTGTTGGCGGTACTGACCAATCGGGACTAGCTGCTGAATACTGTCAAGGTTCCCGGTTCTAAACACGTTCTCCTCCACCGCTACCTTCCGGAGCGCGGACAACACATAAGAAAATCTGTTGTTTAGCCATGCCCAAGGAAATTTCCGCATTATATGCTGGCACAGCTGTGAGCCACCGGGCCACAGCGTGTGCCAGTATCAGGCGGTCGGTGTGAGAGATATCTGCCAACGATTTCTGGTACCTCTATATATGCATCTGCTTTAACATTTGAAGTCTCTGCCTTTTTACATATTCTGCGCAAAAGATACTTTATGCCCCGCCCCATACATAAAATTCGGCGGGAAATTCTGTGAGGGGTGAGCTATTTTGTGTGCAGAATGTGTAAAAAAGGAGGGACTGCGAATAATAATCTAAATGCATATATAGAGGTACCAGACTTTTTTTGCACTGCAGTGTTCTCTTTGAACAATTATAGGAAAACAGATTGTGTCGAGTTTCCGATAGATGTCACCGCAAACAACAGCTGTGACATCTGATGGAACATGAATACAGAAGCTTGACAAAATGATCTGCGGACACCGTCGACTGGACACCACCACACACGGTGATTAAATGAGCACCGTTTAGTGAGGCAGGATCGAATTCGATTTTTAAATCTGTGTTAGGGAATGGGCTGTTTGCAGGTAATCGGTGATAATTTTTATCACCATTGCAACAGGTGGACATTGTGTATTTTTGAATAGTGACTTATTGAAAATTAATAAAGTGTTCATTGTAGCAATTTGCCAGCTAAATTTCCAATCGTTTGGCTTGTTTAGAATTAAAATCCATCTGCTATTGACAGAGTTATATGTATGTAATCAACACCTGACCTCTTTTCGTAACGCGGTCGAATTTGATTTTTTGAAATTGGATGCCGAAAGACGTAATCCTACGTAAAAAAAGAAGAAGGGTCTGTGCCTAGGGGCACGAACGGAAGCTTGACGTAGGACCGCTAGTGGACGGAATAAATGTGAAGAGCATTTAGTTCTTTTAATTGATCAATTATCTATTATCTTAACTCTTTCCGTTTTTGAATTGTAGGCGTACCAAATTTGTAGTAATTTTTTTCAAAGAGGAAGTTGATTAAGAGAATCAATCAAAATCACTTGCACACCTCCTTCCAAGTTTGGTTACAAGATTACAACTCTGGAGAGCATTTTGTGTGGTCGTTGGGGGCTTGTGGTTTTGAATATGGACAATCAAGCACAGATAAATTCTATTCCAACTCTTTACTGATGTAAGCTTGATGGCCTTGAAAAGAGCCGTTTGGTTGCCAAAGTTAATGATGATTTAACCTCCGAAGCTGTACAGAGTTCGTCTGTCACTTCAAAGCGAAGACGACATCGATGGCCGGAGACACGTTTGACATCGACCAGTCAATTGTTGCTTGTTAGGTGTCAAGGAGTGGACTAGCCAACACCTTCCTACTGCTTCTATTGCTGTTCATCACGCCGTCCGAAGCGAAAATGAGCTAATGCCATAGTAGTAGTAGTAAAATTTACGTTTATTTTCTGGGTTTTATGTTTCAACATTTGATTTAACATTTCAATTGGTTAGCCTTTGGCTCTTCATCTTTGTTCTAGTTAATTGGTTATTCTAATGTGATGATTGCGTTTAGCGCTAATTTACAGGATACCCTTTGTGGGATTGTTTTGGTTTGAATTTAAAAATTTGATAACCTACCTACTTGAGCACCTAACTACTTATACTAGGTTGCCAAATCACGAATGATCTGGTGGTTTGATCGCAGACAGGCGACTCTGAACCTTTCCAGCGTGGAAGTCTTTCGCTCCTCGAGTGTTTGAAGACCGGCCAGGTGGTGAATCTCAGAATTACGAGTTCGCGGTGGACTGTTAAGCATCATTCTGAGGATCTTGTTTTGGATCCTCTGAAGCTTTAAGTGGTGGCACTTAGCACAACTCTCCCAGATTGGCATACCATACTCAATAGCCGGCAGAATGATTTGCTTGTGGACAGCAAGCTTGTTTTTGAGGGACAGGGTGGACTTCCTGTTTATCAGAGGGTAGAGCGACCTGATCAAGATGTTACACTTGGTGGATGTCTTGTCCACATGGGATCGGAATAGCAATTTGCTATCGAGGGTGAGACCAAGGTAGACTACTTCACTCGACCATTCAATGGGAGTGCTATCAAGATGGACCTTGTTGTTAGCAGGTGGAACAAGCCGAGGTGAATTCGAGTGTGGGAACAGAATGGTTTGTGTTTTAGCTGCATTGATACAAATCTTCCAGCTCTTAAAATAGTCGGACAAAACATCCAGGCCTGATTGTAGTTTACTCGCCAGAGCACGGATCACTCGACCCTTATAGATGATGGAGGTGTCATCTGCGAACATTGACAGGATACCACCACCCGGCAGGGGAGGAACGTCTGACGTGAAAATGTTGAATAGGATAGGCCCAAGCAGGCTACCTTGAGGGACCCCTGCATCAACGTTGAACGTATCAGAGGAGACATTGTTCAAGTAGACCTGGAATGATCTGCCTGACAAGTAGTTTTTGATGATCTTCACGAGGTAGTTCGGAAAGTTGTATCGATGCAGCTTGTACACTAGACCATCATGCCAGACATTGTCGAACGCCTTCTCGACGTCCAACAATGCCATGGCAGATGTATTGGAAACGGACTTGTTCCGCTTGATGATGTTAGTAACCCGTGTGAGTTGGTGGATGGTAGAGTGGCCTTTCCTAAACCCGAATTGCTCTTTGAGAAAGATGTTATTTTCATTTGAAAACACCAGCAGACGGCTGAGTATCAATTTTTCGAATAGCTTCGAGATGGAGGACAAGAGGCTGATGGGGCGATAGCTTTTGGCACTGGTAGGGTCTTTGCCAGGTTTGTGAATTGGAATAACTTTGGCTAACTTCCAGCATGCAGGGAAGTAGCCAAGCATTAAACACTTGTTGAAGACCACTGCAAGGTGCTTGAAGAAGTCAACACTCAAGTTTTTCAGCTCGAGGTTGACCACTCCATCGACACCAGCGGCCTTCATGTTCTTTGTTGATTTAATCGCTGCTATCACCTCATCAGCCGATATTCTACTTTCGTCAGGGACAACTACGGGGGTGGCAGCGACACTAGCCATTGCCTGTGATACTGCAGGCTCGTGGGGACTCACCATGGCGTGGCCAAGGTTATGTGAATTTTCAAAGTGTTGTCCAAGAGCATTGGCCTTTTCAAATGGGGTTATTAGTAAAGATGGGTCCGAATTTTGGTTAGGAGAGGAAAGGGGAGGAATGGGCCTCGGCTTATTTTTCAAAATCTTTGCCATTTTCCAGAATGGCTTAGCACAATCTGGGAGAGAGCGAATCTTGTTTACAAAATCGATATTTCTGAGATCCACCATCCTGGCTTGGATGATTTTGCTCAAACGGTTGCAATTGGTCTTCAGATTACGCAGCCCAGTACGCTGGTACTGCCTACGGATCGTGTTGCGGAGTCTAATGAGGTCTTTAGTAGGCCTGTCAAGGTTCAGAGTGTTACTCACCTGTCTGGATACTGGCACATGTAGCTCCCTGGCCCGGGAAATTGCTTGATCGATGGAGCGCAGACACCGGTCAAGATCTTCGGACGATTTCGGTTGGACATCGTAGTCTACAGCGATGTCGACGCAATGTTGGAACTGACCCCAGTCAACACGATGATAGTTGCGCCGGAAAGCTTCAAATCGATTTACGGAGGATCCCACCTCAGTCACCACCGGGTAGTGGTCCGAGCTGAGTTCCTGATAGGTGATAGGTTGAGCGATGTTGTTGCCCATGTTGCTGATGAATATATCGATGGTAGCGTGAACACCGAACCGACTCAAGTGGGTGGGAGTTTCCGGACTCAAGATGTTGTACTGCGCTTCCTGCAGGTCGTTGTTCAGGATGGTGCCGTTTTGATTGCGCCGATTGTTGCCCCAAGCTTGATGTTTGGCGTTCAGGTCACCAGCGATGATAAAGTTTTCCCGTCGTCGTGTTAGCTTGATAATATCTCGTCGCAGATCTGCTGCCGATCCGTCCCTGATGTTGACTTGTTTGGGGCAGTAAGCCGCGACGATGGTGATGGGGCCGATAGGAGTAGAAACTTCCACCCCTACGGCTTCGATGATCTTCAGCTGAAAGCTGGGCATCAGTCGACAGCAGATGTTTCTCCTTGTTGCAATAGCCACTCCTCCTCCTCCAGAGTTGGTTCGATCTAGCCTCACGAGCCGGACATCGGGAAGGTAGACGTTTGTTTCAGGCTTCAGGTGGGTTTCAGTTATGATGGCAATGTCGATGTTTCGTTCATTGAGAAACTCAACAAACTCGATGTTTTTGCTCTTCAAGGAGCAAGCGTTCCAATTTACGATCTTGATGGCTTCACGGTCCATACTTAGTGACAAGAGACAGGGCAGCATGAAGCTGTTCAGATCGAGTCTTGCAGGTGCGCAAGATGATGATGACCTCGGCCACGAGCGTCACAAGTTCCTCCGAGGTGAACGGAGAATCGTCGACAGGCTCACCTGAGACAACACCAGCGTATGATAAACCAGGGGCGGTGGAGGGACCTGGCATTGGCTGGGCAGCAGCAGAAGCGAGACGATGCTGGACTGTTCGATTGTTAGGAATACTCACATGCTTGACTTGTTGGTTGTTGAGCGGAAGTGGTTCTAAGTTCGGAACATGTCGACGGGGCTGGAGAGCTGGGTACTGGACTTCCGTGCGTGCAGGAGGCGAACGATGATTACGGAGGCGACCGGGCTGATTATTGATCGTAGCCTTCCGACGGATATTGATGAACTCCACTCGCTTGGGACATCCGCGATTGGAGGCTTGGTGGTTACCACCGCAGTTGACACACGTTGGCTCGATGTCATCATCTTGCTCACAGTACGCAGTCGAGTGAGTTCCAGCACACTTGCCGCAGATAGTCTTCATATGGCAGTTTTTGGTGCCATGGCCGTAGGAGAGGCAGTTCATACACTGCGTAACATCACGATGTTGGGATTTGTAATGCTCCCAACTGATGATGACCTGAAACAGGTCCCGGATTTTGGATCTCAGAGCCGCTAGACTGGTGGATCCCTTCGTGAAGTGCACCAGGAACAACTGGTCACGGAAGCTGGTGTTGTGGTTGGAACGCCGGTTTATTGGGAACACCGCCTCAGGTTTGAGCCCAAGCCGCTCCAGCTCGGATTTAACCACAGTCGCCTCGAACGACGGTAATCCACGCAATACCAGCTTCAGTGGCTTGCTCGATGGCAGATCGTGCGTGAAGAAGTCAACGTTGTTTTCCTTTAGGAAACATCCTGTTTGATTGTACTCCTCCAGGCTGGAGCACATGATTTTGGTGCCGATGCTGCAAAGCTTGAAGCGAGGCAGCAGCTTGTGTTTTGCCAGTTCGGCACGCAGCTTGGCAACATCCTTCTCCGGCGTGAAAAGCGGGGGAATCCGCTCTCTTGCAGCGATGGGAACGACGTCACCATCGCCATTTTCTTCGGGGAGCACCGCAAACTGGTTGGCTTGCAGTACCCGTTTTCCGGCGTCATCCTGCGACGCGCTGTGCTGGATTACCACCTTCTTTGAAGGGCCCGCTGCTGAATCATTGGTACGTTTACGCACCATTTGTTTCGTGTTGGCAAGTTGCAGTAAACTTGCCAGAACGCGCGAAGGTGGCGACGCTTCCACGGCGCAACGCGACAGCACAAACCGAATCGAAGCGAGAACTCGAGCGAAAAAGAAAACGAACTGAACAGCTCAACAGTCGAGCAAAGAGTGAGCTAATGCCATACAGCAGCGCTGTTTTATATCTTTTCAGGTTGAAGCAGAATGATGTGCAATCAAGTGGTATAAAAGTTACAAAGACTCCTCCCATTATGAGTAGTTTGCTATCAAGTAGCGACACTGGCTATTTTCTTTTTGCGTACACGGCGAATGAGAACGACCCAAATTTGAGTTTAGTTCACCCATAATCGCTAAAAGTGCAGGAACTCAGCGATGAGTAAATTTGTCTCATGATTTCCTGTGGAAAACCTAAAAAAAAAAAAAAAAAAAAAAAAAAAAAAAAAAAAAAAAAAAAAAAAAAAAAAAAAAAAAAAAAAAAACTGCTAGAAAATGAGGAAATTGACGAAAATTTTATTAAGTCTCGGAGTAGTACCAATAGACTGAGTGAATCCAATCTTTACTTTTCTCAAATTCGGGAATTTTTCCCTGGAAAATCCTGGGAAAACATGAGGCAAATTTACTCATCGCTGAGTTCCTGCACTTTATTTCTTATTTCTGAGATATCTAAACTCAAATTTGGGTTAATCTCATTCGCCGTGATATCACCTTGAAAGATATCGGCACCGGTGGTTAGCGTCATTACCTCTCACCCCAGCAGGCCTGAGTTCAATTTCAGTCGGCGCCACCGACATGTTTTAAGGCATAACATCTCTGATCACGCCTTCCTTCGGGAAGTAAAGCCGTTGGTCCCCGGTTAAGTTGATGGGTCGATTGGTAGGGTTCAGGTGTGGGAGCTGCCTCCCTGGCGTCGGTAGCATTGGAGCTCAGTACGGAAAACAAATCTCGTGTGAAAAGTGACGGTCCTATCTACATTGATCGATTCTCTTCATCGACACTCTCTTTCGTAAATAACTCGGCTTCACAAATGTTTCCTGCCGTCTTCGTCAAATAAGATGCTAGATTGTTGCTTCTTCCTTCGAAAATATCCGGCCGTGGTTATTCAAAGTTGATCCCTGCTTCCAGTTTGATTACATGAGCATTTTGTGTGGTCGTTGGTTCTGAATATCGACAAACAGGCAGATGAATTCTATTCCTACTCTTTACTGTAATAAGCTTGGTGGCCCTGAAAAGAGCCGTTTTGTTGCCAATGTTGGTGATGATTTAACCTCTGAAACCAAACAGAGTGCGTCTCTGTCACTTCAAAACGTAGATGACATCCATGGCCGCTTACGTTTGGCGTGTTTAGTGTAGGTGACAGTATCACGGATCTCATTTTTCAGGAACACCTTCAGCACACCTCGTAAAACAGACTTGAGATACGTCAGACAACGCCACGGCAAGCCAGACGACGGATGGTGGTTATCTCGAAGAATTTGCGTTTGGTTCTGAATATGGCGATGAGTGTGCAAAATATTACGCAACTCCATCCTCCCTATTCGCACGCGCCCGAGGGTCGGAGGTGAATGCCACTTCAACTTGTTTCGTCTACTTACTACTCTCTGACGACTGTGCTGGGGAAGCAGCATATGCATGTAGGTAATTGGTGGATTTGTTAGTTAATTCAACGCTTTTGAACAATGCTGGACATTTACCAGTTTTTCAATTGTTTCTTGTTGAAAATCAACAGTCGGAAGCATTGTTATCGATGCGTAGTCATATTTCTGATCGATTGGTGATAAAATTAATGAAATTGGACCAGGGGCAGCTGAGTTATTAACGTTCAAAATCTTTCTTAATTTGTTACATGTTCCATTTTCGGTTTTCACAAAGTGTACCCCCATATAGAAATCAAAGACGTAGTCCTACGTCAAAATACTCTTTACCAAATTTATGATGGTCCTGAAAAGGACCGTTTTCTCGTGATGGTTGAGTAATGCTGATCTAATAGGGTGTTCAACACGGATAAGGCTGGTGAACTTTATGTTATATGGAACTCACAAACAGGCTGCTTTTTCATGGTATACACAGTGTGATATTCAATAATCAATTAATTATCTCAACATTACCAAAATTTTGGTAACATACACAAATTCTATAATTCCTATTAATTTCCTATGCCGATCGAAACAAACATTATGACGCCACTACAAGGGTGACTGAGTAAACAAATCGTGCGAATCGAAATGAAAAACGAATTGCACCAATACATTCAGGCCTACAATTCCACACCTTCTATAGACCAGATTGAGTTTTGATAGTTAGCTGCTTGCGGGAACTGACATCCGATTGATAACCTTTACAATATCCAAAACATACTCTTTAACAAATTTGTGGTGGTCCTGAAAAGGACCGTTTAGTCGTGATGGTTGAGTAATGCTGAGCTATTGGGGTGTGGTTGGCGAGCTGTTAATTGTTTGGAGCAAGGTTGACACGCTTGGCATAAATGACCCACAGCTACTCACGAGGAAACTGATTTCGATCCAGCGGCTTCTTCCTCCTTCTATGGGTGCTCATGTGGGCTCTGCAGCTCACTGCTTGCAGGCTGCCTTTCGTGGGGTGCGCCACACGATAATCACTGCTGCTGCTGCTGACGTTGACGACCGGACACCACCACACACGGTGATTGTATGAGCACCGTTCAGTGAGACAGGATCGAATTCGATTTTTAAATCTGTGTTGTGTATTTTTCAATAGTGACCTATTGAAAATTAATAAAGTGTTCAATTTAGTAGATTGGTAGATAAATTCCCAATTCTTTGGCTTGTTTAGAATTAAAATTCATCTGCTATTGACAGTGGTATATGTGGTCAAAACCTGACCTATTTTCGTCCCGCGGTTGATTTTGGTTTTTTTGAAATTGCACCCCCAATATGTTGCCGAAAGACGTAATCCTACGTCAAAAAACTTTTATAACCCGTCCATGGATGCTACTGCAGTTCCCCGTCCGGAAAACGTTTTCTTCCTGCCTCCCGCGCAAATCGTTAAGAACGTATGACGCTTTGGAGCTGAGCCAGGCCCACGAGATGTTCGCCGTGTAGCCTGGCACAGCTGCCAGCCAGCGGGTCAATGAGTGGGCTATCATGAGCCACTGGCTGTGCGTCATATCCCATGCTCATTCTTAAAACCAGTCCAAAATACAGGATAGCCACAAAAATAACGCTAGAAATAGACACAATAAAAAATATGGTGCTCTGTTCTATGGGGTACTTCTCACCCCAAACGGATAGAGTGGTTACTTGTACTCCCGTAGTGACGTTGTACTGAGTGTCCTTTTGCCATAACAGTCCTTGACAGTAGCATGTGGTATACTATCTTTGACCACACTATTGTTCATGCTTTGTTTATGCGTTAAAGTCAAATCGAACACTAACTCGCTTGTACTGATAGCTATATGATCGATATGGGGAAGTTATTGTTCGATTCGACTTTAACGCATAAACAAAGCACCACCAGCTTCGTCGAGTAAAGGCCGTGCGATTCGTCCCGACAATGTATCGTTTGACTTGACATACCATCTGCTACATTTGCTACACATCGTTTTGTAGTGATGGTTGAGTACAGGGGTTGAAACTGTTGACGTTTTTTACGACACTCGCTTCGTTGCCATGCGCGACAGTCTCTTTTTATTCGTACTCTCATGCTCTACCGTCGTCTCTCTTATACAATACAACCGGTAGAATAACATTCGAGCAAAAAGAAAATTATCAAATAACTATCATATGACATGAGTGAGTTCGTTTTAAATCCTCAGTTTGGTGTAAATCAAACCATTTCTGATCAGAAATGTTATTCCTAGGACATCATTGCTTGCTATTTTCAGAATTCACACAAGCACAACATCAGCAGCTCTTATTATGAGTAAAACTAAAATACATACATTCGTGATGATCTTCGGCGACAGTGTCGTATGACAGAGCCTGTCAAATGACATTTGAGTTTGGTACTGTACTATGATAGCTTGTTTTGCAAGTGTCGGAGGCAAAGGCAGTCGATTATCACAGAAAATGTGTCGACTACCGTGACCGCTTACAAGACTGGTTGAGTAATGCTGAGCTGAGCACGACGAGCTACTGATTCCGATCCTAGCCTAGCGGTGGGACTTCTTCCTCCTTCTCTATGGTTGCTCATATGAGCTCTGCAGCTTTCGTTGTTGTTGTTGGAAGCACTCCTGCTGCTGCTGCTGTTAGACTGGACACTACCGGACACTAAGGTGATTGAATGAGCACCGTTTAGTGGGATCGCATCGAATTCAATTTTTAAGTCTGTGTTAGGGAATGCGCTGTTTTCAGACATTCGGTGATAATTTTGATCATTATTGCAACAGTTGGACATTTGGTATTTTTCAATAGTGACCTACTGAAAATTAACTAAGTGTCAATTTTAGCAGATTAGTAGATACATTTCCATTCGTTTGGCTTGTTTAGAATTAAAATCTATCGGCTATTGGTCGAAACCTGACCTCTTTTCGTAATGCTGTGCATTTTGGTTTTTTGAAATTGCGTGGATTCTATAGATCCTGTGGAGATCTATCTAGCCCTGATGTATGTGTTGGTAGAGGGAAAAATGTAAACTTTGCGGGAGACGATGTCTTGACACTCGAAAGCAATTTTGTGAAATATGAAGTAAAACAAGTCCTAGGTAGTTCTGCATGATGATTTTGTTTGATTTTATTTATTTGTAAAGTCGTCGGGAAATAACAGCTGGCTATTTTTTTTTTATGATAACTCCTTACTTAAAAACAGGCAAAAACTCACAAACAGGCTGCTTTTTCATGGTATACAGTGTGATGCTGTCACCTACACTAAACACGCCAAGCGTAAGCGGCCATGGATGTCATCTACGTTTTTGAAGTGACAGAGACGCACTCTGTTTGGTTTCAGAGGTTAAATCATCACCAACATTGGAAACAAAACGGCTCTTTTCAGGGCCACCAAGCTTATTACAGTAAAGAGTAGGAATAGAATTCATCTGCCTGTTTGTCCATATTCAGAACCACCGACCACACAAAATGCTCATGTAATCAAACTGGAAGCAGGGATACAAATTGTTTTGATCAACCTTGATCAACTTTGAATCGCCATGGCCGGATATTTTCGATGGAAGAAGCAACAATCTAGCATCTAATTCGACGAAGACGGCAGAAAACATTTCTGGACCAACAATAGAATAGGGCCCATCAGCATTTGTAAAGAAACCGTTCCAAAGCCTCACAAATCGAAGGCCGCTCACACAAACCAACACCAACATTTTGTAGGTAGAAGTTTCCCCTATCCGATGATGGTGTTGGTTTGTGTGGGTGGCCTTCGCTTTGTGAGTAAAGGGCTTTGGAACGGTTTGTTTACAAATGCTGATGGGCTCTTTTCTATTGTTGATCCAGATTTGTGAAGCCGAGTTATTTACGAAAGAGAGTGTCGATGAAGAGAATCGATCAATGTAGATAGGACCTATTGAAAAGTGACGCGAGATTTGTTTTCCGTACTGAGCTCCAATGCTACCGACGCCAGGGAGGCAGCTCCCAGAGATGTTATGCCTTAGAACATGCCGATGGCGCCGACTGAGATTGGACCCAGGCCTGCTGGGGTGAGAGGTAATCACGCTAACCACCGGCGCCGATATCTATCACGGCAAATGAGAACGACCCAAATTTGAGTTTAGCTATCTCAGAAATAAGTGCAGGAACTCAGCGATGAGTAAATATTCCTCATGTTTTCCCAGGTTTTTCCAGGATTTTCCAGGGAAAAACTCCCGTATTTGAGAAAAGTAAAGATTGGATTCACTCAGTCTATTGGTACTACTCCGAGACTGAATAAAATTTTCGTCAATTTCCTCATTTTCTGGCAGATTTTTTAGGTTTTCCACAGGAAATCATGAGACAAATTTACTCATCGCTGAGTTTCTACACTTTTGGCGATTATGAGTGAACTAAACTCAAATTTGGGACGTTCTCATTCGCCGTGTACGCAAAAAGAAAATAGCCAGTGTCGCTACTTGATAGCAAACTACTCATAATGGGAGGAGTCTTTGTAACTTTTATACCACTTGGTTGCACATCATTCTGCTTTAACCTAAAAAGATATAAAGCAGCGCTGCTGTCTGGTATCAGCTCATCGTCAGCAAGTTGATGGTGATCATTCTTTGCTTGAACGTCAAGCAGTACAGTTCGGTCTTTGCTCGCTCTGTCGAGTTGTTCAAAAGTTTCTAGTTTGTTCCAAACATTCGCAGTTTAATCGCGTCGTCAGTAGTGTCGGTCGCTTCGTGTGATGGGAAGACAGCGCTCCCGGAGCAGGCTCCGAGAGAAAACGGAGAAGAAGAACAGCGGTGAGGGTAGCTTGAGTGTACCTATTTCGAATAGGTACGCTACTCTTCCCACCGATGTAGGGAATCCCACCTCAGCCACGGTGAAGCGGTCTAAGAAGAGGAAGAAAAATCAAGGCCAGTCCGATGGTGCGAGTGGACGGGACGATGCCACCGCGACGAACGTCAGCGTCATTGGTGATTTCGGCGACGCCGTCGACAACGAAACTGCTGCCAGCCCGAGTGCAGCAAAAATGAAGCTTCCTCCACTGGTGGTGAAGCAAGTCCCACTCAACACGCTGATTGGCGATCTTTCATCGCTGGGCGTTGCAGCTGAGTTTAAGCTCGGTAGGATCGGCACCAAGGTGATGCTCCGAACCAAAGCGGAGTACGAAGTGGCCGTGAAATATCTGAAGGATACCAAGGCGGAATTCTTCACGCACGACATCCCCATCTACCAAACTTCGACCCCAAGATGGTCGAAGCCGAAATCAACCGGTACAAGCTAGCCCCAATCGCTGTCTTCCGAATGACAAGGAGAGATGAAAACGTGAAGACGTACCCGGATTGTCTTTTCCTGGTGCACTTCCAGAAAGGGACGGTGACGCTCAATGTGCTACAAGCCATCCGATCGATCTACTCCATCATTGTACGGTGGGAGCCATACCGTGGCGGTCATCGTGACGTAACGCAGTGTCAGAGGTGCCTCAATTTTGGACACGGTACCCGCAACTGCAACATCAAGCCACGCTGCAGCAACTGCGCTCAAGAACACGCCACTTCCAACTGCCCTGCGGATGGAGCCGTGGCGATAAAATGCGCTAACTGTGGTGGTGCACATCAAGGCTCTGACAGACAGTGCTCCAAACGCGAGGACTTCAAACGCATCCGAAAGCAGGCGTCAAGCAACAATCAACCAGGACGCAAGAAGGACAAAACCCCATCATTCAGGACGGAGGATTTTCCGCCTCTTCGTGCTCCCCAGCAAAGGCAAGCGAATTCGCGGGTGCAACCCGCCCCTCCTCAAGAAGCTTCCGGTGATTCTGCTGGCCAAAGCTCTCCATCCCCCCCTGGATTCTGGAGACAACCAACAGGACAAAACAACAACCCCGATCTGATCTCAGCGGATGAACTGATGGAAATTTTCGTCAACATGTCCGGTGCTCTTCGTAAGTGCCGCAATAAGCCCGAACAGATCCAAGTGCTCGGTAAGTTCATCATCCAGTATGGCGTCTAAACCGCTAACTATCGTCACCTGGAATGCTTGCTCTGTAAGAGCAAAAAAGATTGAGCTTGCCGACTTCCTCCGCAAGCACAGCATCGACGTGGGCCTTCTAACCGAGACCCATCTAAAGTCCGGCGACAGCTTCTGGTTGCCTGACCACAACATTATCCGGCTTGATCGCACCAGCTCCAGGGGGGTGGTGTTGCGGTCGTCGTCAAGAAAGGAATAAAATACCACACTCTGTCCCATATCCGCACCTCTATCATCGAGGCCCTTGGTGTGGAGGTGGAGTCGTCGACTGGATACGTCCAGTTCATCGCCGTCTACTGCCCTCGACAGTGTGCCGCCAGCAGTGGACTAGCGGCTAAATTCAAGAAGGACCTGTCCACCATCACCCGTAACGGTTCCCGCTTCGTAGTTGGAGGAGATCTGAATGCTCGCCATGAGGCCTGGCGGAACTACCAGCAGAACCAGAACGGTCGTCTCCTGTTCGACCACTCACAGCATGGGCTGTACTCCGTTTGGTTTTCGGATGAACCAACATTCATCTCACCAGCGGGCAACCCATCGACGCTAGACCTGTTCCTGACAAATATCGGCTTGTCCAAGCCGGTAGCCTTGAACGAACTCAGCTCCGACCACCAACCGGTGGTGGCTGAACTGGGCTGCAACGTGGCTCCTGCTTCAAGCCTGCGCAAGGACTACCATCGCGTAAACTGGGCCCAGTTTGGACGCGTGGTAGACAGGCACATCATCGACAACCCGCCGCTTGACACCGTTGAGGACATCGACCGAGCGTTGGAGGGACTCCACCAAGCCATAACCGTGGCTGACGAGGCGTGCGTCCGACGAGTTCCTGTGAGGGGTAAGTTTATTGCCATTGATTCCCACACCCAACTTTTGATTCGCCTGAGAAATGTTCGTAGACGCCAGTTTCAGAGGACTGGAGATCTGGGCAAAAAAACGTGAAACGGCTGATCTGAACAGACAGATTGCTTCCAGAATGGACTCACTCCGAAATGAAAGTTTCGGGCGTGTTGTCCAGAATCTGGACGACCGCTCCAGACCATTCTGGAAGGTAGCCAAGGTCCTGAAAACTCATCCCAAACCCATTCCACCTCTCAGAGTCGAAAATGATGACGATCGGCTTTTAATCACCCCACAGGAGAAAGCAAATGCGATCGGCGAGCATGTCGCTTCATCGCATTTGCTTGGCTCGTCTATCCAAAGTCCGCTCGAAGATCAGGTTGCGCAATGCGTTCAAAACCTAGATGCCTCCCCTTGTGTCGTGCCTCCGGTGGATATGATTACAGTACAGCAAATTTGCTCAGCGCTGAAATGCACCAAGAACATGAAGGCCCCCGGGTTTGACGGCATATTCAACTTGATCTTGAAGAGACTCAGCATGAAAGTGCAGTCTCTTCTAACCGCTATCTTCAACAGATGTTTGGAACTGCACTACTTTCCAAGTATCTGGAAAGTAGCAAAAATCATACCAATCCGCAAACCCGGTAAGGATCCAACGCTAGCTTCAAGCTACAGACCAATCAGCCTCCTTTCAGCGCTGAGCAAATTGTTCGAGAAACTCATTCTCAATCGTTTGCTCAAGTTTGTCGAGGAAAACAACATTCTCCTTCCGGAACAGTTTGGGTTCAGAAAGGGGCACTCCACCAATCATCAGCTAGTACGGGTGATGAATAACATCCGAAGTAACAAAGCTGTATCCAAGTCCACAGCCATGGCCTTGTTAGACGTTGAAAAGGCGTTTGACAATGTTTGGCATGACGGACTTGTGTACAAGCTTTGTAACTTCAACTTCCCATTACATCTGGTTAAAATCACCCGTAACTACCTTCAGCAAAGGTCGTTTAAGGTATCGTTGAATGGTTGTCTTTCCGACACGTTTTCCATTCCAGCAGGAGTGCCGCAAGGCAGTCTACTGGGCCCGTTGCTTTACAGCATTTATACTTCCGACATTCCTCCCCTTGGAGACGGTTGCGTGTTCTTCCTGTTCGCAGATGATACCGCAATAGCCGTCAAAGGAAGGATGCCTCGCGAAATAACGAACAAACTTCAACGATGCCTTAACGCCTTTGCTGATTATGCCACCACGTGGAAAATTAAAATCAATCCCTCCAAAACACAAGCGATCATGTTCCTACATCGGCAATCGCCCAAACTGAAACCGGCTCCATCTTGTACTGTAATCATGGATGGCACAAGGGTTGAGTGGTCCGCCGAAGTAACCTATCTCGGGATGTTGATAGATGAAAAACTCCTCTTCCGTTCGCATGTAGAGAAAACTGTAGTCAAGTGTTTTACCTTGGTTAGGTGTCTGTATCCGCTGATTTGCCGCAGATCCCGTCTCTCAAGGGTGAACAAACTGGCCGTCTACAAACAAATCATAGCACCTGCGATCCTCTACGCAGCTCCGGTGTGTGAATCATGTGCACAGACTCACAGGAACAAAATTCAGGTCGCTCAGAATAGAGTGCTGAGGATGGTTCTTGATCGTCCTTTCGACACTAGAATAACAAATTTACATGAAGAGGCAGGCATTGCCAAAATAGATTCCAAAATTAACGAAATTAAGACTAAATTTGCACAAAAATGTAATTTATCAGAACATGCTTTGATAAGCAATTTGTATATAGTAGGTTAGGTGTATATAGTAGTTGTAGGTTAGTTGTAGTTGTAAATAGTAGTTATAAGTAGACTCCTTTTTCCAATTCAAATCATACCAATCCCACCAAGGTGGTCATTCTCTAAAACAGGCCTGATAGGACTAGGAACTGTAATTAATAATTAAAATCTCACTGTACTAAAGTTGAAAAGACGCATCTGTGTCACTTGAAAAATTCATACATGTAAACCACACAAACACAAGAAATAAAGATCGCTTAACTTGTAAAAAAAAAAAAAAAAACTAAACTGGTATCAGCTCATTTTCGCTTCGGACGGCGTGGTCAGCAATAGTAGCAGTAGGTCGTGGCAAAGGAGGTGCCAATCGTCATCGCAAATTCTTCGAGATAACCACCATCCGTCGTCTGGCTCGCCGTGGCAGTGTCTGACGTATCTCCGGTCTGATCTACGAAGTGTGCTGAAGGTGTTCGTGGAAAATGAGGTCCGTGATGCTGTTACCTACACTAAACACGCCAAGCGTAAGTGGCCATGGATGTCCTCTTCAATAAAACGGCCCTTTTCAGGGCCATCAAGCTTACATCAGTAAAGAGTTGGAATAGAATTTATCTATGCTTGTTTGTCCAACCACAAGCCCCAACGACCACACAAACTTGGAAGCAGGGGTGCACGTGATTTTGATTGATTCTCGTAATCAACTTTCTTTTTGAAAAAGATTACTACAAATTTGGATCGCCTACAATTCAAAACCGGAAAAAGTTGAGATAATAAATATTTCAGGCATAACATTTGATAACGGCACAAAAGCATTTGTAAACAAACCTTCTAAGGCCCTTTACACGCGAACCAAAGTACGTTCATGATAAAAGTTGATAGTACCTTTTCGATTATTGGTTTAAAATATATTGAATTGGTTCCGCTTTTTGATGGATCGATATTCTATCCGCCAGACTATGAATATAGCGACTATAGTTTTACCTCCTTTGCGCTACTAGCACCTCTTCAGAAAAATAATTTCAGTGAGAAGAGCCGACGTCCTATTGTTTCCGAAAACTATGCTCTTGACAACGTGAAGCGACAGTGCAAATCTGCCATCTGAACCACCATCTGTAGACTCCGTATCGTATCACCTTAATCCATTGCACCACAAACAACAATGGCATGGTATTGATTGTAAACTAATCATTTGGGCGCCACAGCAGGGTCATAATAGCTTATCAATTAGCTTAATTTTATCAAAAGTGCGACATTTTTGCTCATGTGAGAATAACCTTTAACCGCTAAACATGTGTTAAAGCTTAATCCACATGTAAAACCGATAAGCAAACCAAAGAAATTCCATTCCGCTTTTAAGTCAAACCAGTTAAGTCCAAGGCATAAAATTCTAGGAATTGGCACTGTATCAAAACCGATATCGATAACTTCCACCGGAAATCCGAATAATAACAATTTGATAAGCGCGCCCAATCAAAATCCACAAATCTCAAATGATTTGACACTTTGGCATTTTGACTCATTCATCAACAGCAAGTCAAGCTCACACGGTACAGTGCTTATCTGGCGCAAAAACAAAATCACCAAGGAGAGTCCAAGTTACGTATATCCGTCGTGTCATCGTCGACGTTGTCGTGGTCTTCGTCATCGATATTTGTTTTCACTTTTCAAGGTTCTTATCGGAGAGAGATAAGCGAAACCCGTTAATGAACAACAGTTGGGGCTAAGATGGAAAACGGTAACGTTCCCACAGTGTCAATCATCGGTGTCCGTGAGAAAACCTGTCATTAAAATTGGTTGAATCAATAAAATCTCTTCCCGGCAACGCTAGGTTTAGATGCGCGGATGGGCCATCGCTGTTGTTGTGCTAGGTTGGTACCTAACTGTGATCGTAAATCGGTTGGAACGATGTCAACTTTTCCTTTCGTTTGATGGCAGCGATACCGAACGGATGATAAGGGCTTCGGGACGTCGTAGAGATGCGTTACATACTCACGAGAAGAAAGTTTAGCTCGACGTGTTCAAGGCTATTAAATTGACACTTGTGTGCGACATTCCGATCAAGTGTTTGAAAGGAATTTGAAGCTGAATTTCTGTTAATCTGATTACAAACCGTAATGTGTTGAACATATTCATAGACATTCAAGATAGCTTGGAACGAACATACTAAACAACTTTGAAGAACTAGGGACATTAGTATCGGTCAATAAAAGTGATTATGAAACTGTGTCCATTAAACACGGTTTCTCACTACCAAACTCGCATAATAAAAAAAAAAGATAGAAGGAGAAAAACATAAAAAAGACGTTTCGCATTAAACGAGGGGTAGCAGTGCAGCGTAACGACTTTGAGTGGGTGTCAGTCCAATGTAGGTACCACTCCAGAATAGTTTTACACGTTTATGATTGACACTCATTAAAACACAATTTGGCTACCGCATGCAGCCACGAATTGCTAGTGACTTACGCCGTACTCAAGTGGTTTTCTGTACTTACATTCTTCGTCATGGCTTTCACCACCAACTGGAACCTTATGCCTACTCAGATTTGTGTTCTTTGATTGCTTCTTATTAACCCTTTGTAAGGCAGTAACAACTATTGCTACGAACAATCAATATGTTTATCTGTTCATACATTTCCAACTTCTGTTTAAACTGGTGGAAACTTATAACATTTGGCAATATATATTCCTTATTTTATTGAGCCGCAACATATGTAAAATGAGAATTTGACAGCGATATTAATTTCAGCAAACAGTCATTTTTGCTACGAACAAAATTAAACTGTCGTTACTTTGCTCGCATTAAGCGTATTTTAATAAAGTTGAAGCCAAATTAAGGATCCATATCTTTTTCATAAATAAGCAAAATATCGGCCTTGTTCTTTAAAATAAAGTTGATTGAAAAAAAGTTTCTCAAATAAGAAGAGATTAACTAAATCTGCAGACAGGCCCAATCGATCAATCCCAAAATTGTGCAAATAAAGTTTGAATATTTGTTCAATCAGCAATCAAAATAACAGGAATACATTGATACACGCCCAGAAAAAAAATACAAATCAATTGAAAATTTTTGAAGAAAATCCGAGTTATTTTATTAAAAACTCAATTGTTTTTGATCATTGCACCACGTGAACTTTATCTTTTATTGTAGTACTAGTTGATTGAATGCTTGGTTCGCTCGACCTTTTAAGGGGTTAATCGAGAATCGAATCCAGTGCCTTTAGCATGGTATGCTGTATAATTGTCCCATTAATGGCTAAGCTTACGGCGGGCCCTACTAATACATTCTCAGCAAACTACCTCTTCGAGTCGATGCTCATTCTCAACACTTGATTAGAAGAGGTTGGGAAGGAGAAAGAAATTGTCATTTGGACGTTAGGGCAGGGGGTGTTTTATGCAGTACAGCGAGAAAGCACGTGTACCGATCGCAATTACGGTAAATTGAAACGAGGGAGCTAATTTGGATAATGCGCTGGGAGGCGCACTTGGCGTGTAATTGAGAGGTACCGATAAATGTTGAGATGTGTAATATTGTCCTCTGGGAAAATCTTGTTGCAGTCGCAGCTGAATTGATCGAAAAGAAGTTCACTGCAATGAAAATGAAAATCAAAAGCATAATCTCATAGCTCCCACCATAAAAACTTAAACTTATCCAATCTATGGAAACGGTCTCGGGGACTTTCATCATTAATCGATTACCCCTTGTTCAAAGCTCAAATGTCAATAATTCAAGTGTGAACTTGTATTTGTTTTCCACTTTGATGGTATTAGTTTTTAATTTTTTTTCTTGATTTGTTTTCCGTCGATCTTGTTTTTCGTGCTGAGTGCACCAATGCTATCGACACCAGGGAGGCAGCTCCCACACCTGGGCCGTATCTATCGATCCATAAACTCATGAACCGGGGACCAACGGCTTTACTTCCCTTCCAAAGGAAGGCGTGATCAGAGATGTTATGCCTCAGAACATCCCGGTGGCGCCGACTGGGATTGAACCCAGGCCTGCTGGGGTGAGAGGTAATCACGCTTACCACTACACCACCGCTAGGTTTTACATTTGTGTGGGTGGATTAATATTGAAATCATGCTGCTTAATAGGAATGGTCTTTCGATATTTAAATCAATGATGTCATGGTAAAATAGAAACTTGTTACCCACTAAGAATTACAACCTTGTTGGAAATAATACCCGGGAGTGTCACCAGTTCTAACCACTACGACATCACTGGTTTAAATCCTACTTTCAGCGCAAATTATCAATTATTTAATCAATAGGCCGTATCAATAGAAGCAGCTTACTCTACTTTCCCCTCTTTTATTCATATATCAACTAATCACACCATCAGACCATCATAATAGAACGTTTCCGTTTCCGTTCTATAGTGGTTTTGTGGAATTGCTTTTGGGATTATACGGAATATTTATTGAGATTATTTATAATGTATGTCTTAGTGAGATTATTTGATTTTCTGCTATTTTCTAGATTGGCTCTTTGATTCTCAATAAATTCTTTAATTCGTGAGAATTCTTCTTAGAGTACTTCGGAAATTCAAGTGCTGAGATTAGGATTCTTTGGAATCTTTCTTGGGGTTACTTGGGGTTCCCGTTTGACTGACAATCACAATTGGAATACTCTAGAATTCCATTTCATTTTCTACAGCATCGCACTTGAGGCTCTTGGTAATCCCTTTTGGGATTTTGTAGGATTCCCGAGGTGGGCGATTCTATCTGCGACGCAGGAAAGATTTTGTTTTGATGTTGTTAGCTGCGCGCGTGCTGAGTAGATAGAAAGAAGATTACTGAAGATTTACTGAGCTTTAGATTTACGTCATTTCCGACTTCGACACAACGAGCTGACGAACGCAAATGGCCTATTGCAAGGTTTCGATCCGACGGCAAAGAAGCCAAGAGTTATCCCAAAATGCCCCATTCCTTTTGACCAGCAGCTGCTCATTGAATCTACGGTAAAGCTAACAACAACCATCAGCTTCTTTTGTCATGTTTTGCGTGGGAGGGCTTTAAAGATCTTTTGCAACCGATAAAAACAGCTCTCGGATGTAAAATCGATCAACAATGCGATAGCATCACACCAAAATTGCGATGCGCTTGAAAGAAATATTTAAGGAAAGAATGCAAGGAAAGCTAATTTGCATGAAACTAGATTCCGCGGCCTGGCACAACCGTCACATTTTCGGAAAATGCTATAGGTGACAAAGTGGTTATTCGTACGCTCGGTAAGTGGTTTTCGAAATGTTCAACCTTGTGCTTCTTTTTCACTAACACACACCTACAAAGAGTGAGAGAGAGTTTCTCAATCCAAAGCATGATACCTGGTAATAATTAATCTTGCTTTGCAATGCATTTCTTCCAGGAATGATTCAAGTAAAAGAAAGGCAGACAGCAGGTTTCTTGAAATCGAATGTTATGGAAACGTTGGCTGAAAACGGACTGTCTGTTGAACAGATTTTCTCAGTGACCTGTGATAACGGGGCCAATATGTTGGAAACCGTTAGAAAACTGAAGTACGAATTGGAGGTTGACCCTTTTTTGAGAAATCTGATGGAGATGACGGCGAAGAAGGTCAGTCAGCAGAAGAACCGAAGCGTAACATCAGTGAAGAGTTATGCGTTGAATTCGAAGAAAGGATTAATCTCGTGAGATGTGCGGTACACACTCTTCAACTCCAATGAATCCGTCAAGAGTGACAGGCGGGCTACTAGGGAAAACTCAACAACTTTGATGGACCTCCAGGGCATCCGCGCCCTGTTCAACATTGTGGTGAAGTGGGAGCGGTACAAGCCGGTCAGCCGTGGAGTCACCCAATGCTCGAACTGCCTGCTGCCTGCGAGTACATCGAGATCCGAAAGAAAGCATCGACGAGAAACCAGCCTGGCCGCAAGAAAGTGCCGGAAATTAATGACAAGTACCTCCCACCGATACCTCGACGATCTATTACAGTGCTGCCACCGCTGCCACTCAATCAACGATTGGCTGCTGTAGCGGCCGCCACCGCTCAAGTTCAAACTGCCAGAGTCCTTGCAAACTCAAGCCAAGTGACGACCGCTGCTCCACAGCCGCAGGAACACCAACACCATCAAGAACAAATCCGACCAGCTCCAAGCTGTGGCTACCTTCATGCTCAGTTATGGACCGTGAAACCATCAAGATCGCCAACTGAAACGCTTGCTCGCTCAAAAGCAAGATCATCGAGTTCGTTGAATTCCTCAACAAACAAAACATCGACATTGCCGTTATCACCGAAACCCATCTGAAACCGGAGGTAAACATCTACCTTCCTGACTTCCAGCATCTAAGACTTGATCGAACCAGCTCCGTGGGAGGAGGAGTGGCCATTGTTGTAAGGAAAAACATCGGCTGTCGGCTTCTGCCGAGCTTCCAGCTGAAAACCATCGAAGCTTTAGGAGTAGAAGTCTCCACTCCTGTCGGCTCTATCACCATCATTGCGACCTACTGCCCCAAGAAAGTCACCATCAGGGACGGGTCGGCAGCAGACCTGCGGAGGGACATCATCAAACTAACTCGACGGCGCGAAAAGTACATCATCCCTGGCGACCTGAACGCCAAAAATCAGGCTTGGGGCTACAGTCGACGCAACCAAAACGGCACCATCCTGAACGACGACCTGCAAGAGACTCGCTACACCATATTAGCGCCGGACTGTCCCGCCCGGTTGAGGCGGTCTGGCGTTCACTACACGATAGACATCTTCATCAGCAACATGGGAGACAACATCTCGCTACCTGTGACCCATCAGGAGCTGAGTTCGGACCACTATCCGGTGGTGGCCGAAGTAGGCTCATCCGTCAACCGAATTCAAGCTTCCCGACGCAACTACCATCGTGTCAGCTGGGAGCAGTTCCAACACTGTGTCGACTCCACTGTCGACTACGGTGTCCTTCCGGAGACGCCCGAAGACGTTGACCGGTGTCTGCGTTCCATCGAGGAGGCGATATCCCGGGCCAGGGAACAACACGTGCCAGTAACCAGACAGGTGAGCAATACTCTGAACCTTGTTAGAATTACCAAAGATCTCATCAGACTCCGTTACTCCATCCGAAGGCAATACCAGCGTTCTGGTTTACGTGTCTTGAAGACCCATTGCAATCGTCTTACAAAAACCATCCAAGACAGGATGGTGGACTTCAGAAATCAAGATTTTGCTAACAAGATCCGCTCTCTCCCAGATTGTGCAAAGCCCTTCTGGAAATTAACGAAAATCCTTAAAAATAAGCCAAGACCCATACCACCACTGACCCCACTGGATCGTCCCAGCGACCCAGTGGTTCATCTGATAACTCCTGAAGAGAAGGCTGCCGCGATAGGTCAACACTTCGTCAGCTCCCATAATCTCGGACAAAACATCGTCAGCCCTCATGAATCTGGGGTTGCTGAAAATGCAACCAATCTTCATTAGATTCCTAATCTGAGATTGCGGCAGACGAACTGTTGGCCTGTATCAAATCATCTAAAAACATGAAGGGCCCAGGTTTCGACAACATCCTTAATCTGGAACTCAAACACTTGAGTTCCATGTTCTACAACCATCTGCCACTGATTTTTAATCAGTGTCTCAGACTTGGCTACTTCCCCTCGTGTTGAAAGTCAGCTAAAGTCATACCCATCCGGAAACCTGGGAAGGATCCGTACTCTCCTTCAAGTTATCGACCAATCAGCACCTTCTCTCAGAGTTATAAAAACTGTTCGAAAGAGTCTGCCGAACAAAACAACATCTTACTCGAGGAACAGTTTGGTTTTCGGAAAGGTCATTCGACCGTCCACCAGCTGACTCGAGTGACAAACATTCTCAGACGGAACAAGTCTGTTTCGAAAACATCTGCCATGGCAATGTTGGACGTTGAAAAAGCGTTCGACAATGTCTAGCATGATGGCCTGGTGTTCAAATTGCAGCAGTACGGTCTTTCAATCTTCCTAGTGAAGATAATAAACAACTTTGTATCGGATAGGACGTTCCGAGTCTCTCTAAATACTATCACATCGGATGCTTTCAACATCGGTGCTGGGGCTCCACAAGGAAGCATCCTTGGCCCCATTCTATTCAACCTGTTCACCTCCGTTATGCCGGCTCTCCCTGATGGTGGATCGTTGTCTCTGTTCGCAGATGACACATCCATCGTTTACAAGGGTAGGTCATCGGAGCTCTGACTGCCAAATTTCAGAGAGGCCTGGACGTCCTGTCAGAATATTTCAACAGCTGGAAGATCCGTATCAACGCGACAAAGACTGGGAGATTTTTAGTGTGGAAAGATGATGACCTATCTTTCCACACTAAAAATCTCCCAGACTTGTTCCGTCTGAAAATAATAAAATCTGCTTAAACGACTCAGTGGTCGAATGGTCCAAAGAGGTCGTGTACCTCGGGCTAACACTAGACAGCAAGCTTCTTTTCAGGGAGCACGTTGACAAAACCAAAACCAAGTGCAACATCTTGATAAGATCGTTGTATCCACTCATCAACAGGAGGTCTACCCTGTCCCTGAAAAATAAGCTTGCTGTCTACAAACAAATCACTTCCCGTAATAGAATACGGTATGCCAATACATTCAAACAACATACTTCACAAGAAGAAAATTGAAAAACATTACACAGTAAAAACAACAACATGTACAACACAAAATCAAAAAGTCCACCAAAGATGAAGAGCCCTTCTGGCTAACCTCTTGCCCTGTATTAGCAATTGTAAACCACATAACAAATCAAAATAAAGAAGAATTTTACTACTACTGCCTCTGCTCATTACCACTTTGGACGGCGTGGCACTAGGTCCTACAGCAAGCAAGACCAAGGCAGCGGATAAAGGTGGATCACCACAATTAGGAATGAGACTTGAAAAATTATGTATGTAAAATCCCCTCCCCCCCACAACCCGAAAAAGACATGGACTTTGACGATCACTTTTTTCCGGTAAATAAATTTTAAGCAAACTACAATTATAAATAAAAACAAAAGCCAAAATTTTCAATACAATTGCTTAAGAGGAGATATACATCCGATGATATTATGTTGGTAAATTACCAAAAACTGACTGTAAAACATATCTGGTACCTCTATATATGCAATTAGATTAACATCCAAAGTCCATCCTTTTTTCCATATTCTGCACAAAAGATACGTTCTGTCCTGCCCCAATCATAAAAATAAGTATAATAGTCAAAAATGCATCACAAACATCATTTTTGCGTGGTTCGGGACTAATTTATTGAGAAGTTCAAAGAACTTCTGGGGAATAAAGATATATTTGGGGAAGTCCCGACTATCGGGAATGTTTACAGATCTGCAAGAGAACATTCAGACAACTTCGTACATTTCAGGAAAATGTTGAAAAATTCATGGAAAATCTAGAGTAGTGTTTAGGAGAACTTCAGAGTAGTTCTAACGAGAACTTAGTTCTGAGGAGAATTACAGAGTAGTTCTGAGGAGATCTATAGAATAGTTCTGTGGAGAGTTCAGAGTATTTCTGATGAGAATTTCAGAGTAATTCCGAGGAGACCTTCAGAGTAGTTCTGAGGAGAACTTCAGGGAAGTCCCGAGAACTCCAGAGAAATTCCATTAGCCTCAGAAAAATTTCGGGAAATTTATGATACTCTCACATGAGGATGTAGGTTCAAGTTTCATTTCTCCGGGGGTATGCGGAACATGTCCGGATCTGGTCAACGTGGTACTGAGCTACGTGGTGCGGAGTCACTCAAAATGGTTTTCAAAAAACACCAACACCAAGGCTTACGTCCCTTAAGCCCCGTAACGTGGGTAGATCACCTTTTCGTGGTATGTTACGGGATGTAAGATCTACCACCTTTTCTCAGTCCTGATTTCTTCAAACTAGGGGGACAGGATTTTTCAGTAATCCAAGGAACACATCTTAGTCCTTACTTCTTTTTATGCCTTGTTGATAGTGACAAGACTCGGCTTTGTCCACTGAGGATGATCTTGAAACAAGGAAAAAATGAGTTAGTTAGTCTTCATCTATGTGATTCCTAATCTCCTATTCGTTGTTCCCTAGGTTTGAAGTGGTTAAGACTAGGGTTCTGATGCATGGTCATTATCGGTGTCATTCCTTAATTTTGTTGCTAAGAAATCCAATTTTGACTGACAAAGGGGCGCGCCTTTTGAGGGTGTTTCAACACTCCGAAGGATATAAATAGCGGAGCCTTTCAATTAGAGTCGGATCCTTGCGATAAATGCAAGAATGACAACTGTGAAAAATCGAATACTTCATCATTTCTCAATAGTGATAAACTACAAATTACTGGTCGCAGTGGTGTTAGGTCCCGACCAGAAGAAAAAAAAAAGATATGTCCCTTAAACACATTCAGTCGAAATATAAAAGATCAACACTCAAAATGTAAAATAATAAAAGTTTATCTTTAAGGGCTGTCCAAATTTATGCTCACCAATGAAAAAGTACGATTAAATCAATAATTATTGTAGACATACTCTACAAAAAAAAAACTCAAACATCAAAATAAACGGATCTGAGGAAAAACAGCAAAAGCATTTGACCGTTTCAGTTGACACTGATCAGTTTCTTAATAGAAAATTATTTTAAAGCATATTTCGAACTTTACAAAATATTGGCGAAATCAAGCAGCTGTAACCAAATAATGCAAAAGTCACGAACGAGTTCTCATTTTTGGAAAAGGCGCCAATTTGTAAGCGGTGTTGAGAGGATGTAAACAAAGACAATAAAATGAATATTGTTCAAGTAAAATAACTTGAAAATTGAAAGAGATCGACTCCACACCACTAGAGTATTTATAATACGTGAAAGTTTCGAGAATTCCGATTACCTTTATTTAATGCTACTATAGCAAGGTCAACATGTAAACAATTTTATTTTTTTTGATGCTTACACTCAATTTGATCGATCTACTTTTCAATTTAATGTTTACTTGGCATCGTAGTCAACACTTCGTATCTAGTCGAGCTATGAACTTCGGATCGGGGTGTCATTTCTGAAAAATCACGGGCTAGAAAGCCTAACCGAAATATACGTTCGTGAAGAAGTAAAATTGTCCGCTTCAACAACTATATAGGGTCGAGAACTACTTCGGCCTAATCGCCCATTTTGGGCCTATCGAGCAGAAAACTTTAAATAAATCCATGATTTCAGAGTTGACAGGTCAGTTATGCGCTTGGTACGATAGTTTAGTTAATAAACTACCGAACGAAGTCAATGAGAACGCGTGGTATGAAAGTTTGCACCCATTATTCCCAAAAACAAAAGAAGCGCTCCTACCGAATCAATTTGTATGTTCATCCGATAGGCAGAAGTAAATTCATTGGAGTTTCAATGCGTTAGGCCGAGTTTAGAATCCGTAGGCCGAGTTTGGCGTCAAGAAGCAGTGTTAGACTTTTGACAATATCTCAACGATTGGTTTCTGTTTATCAGTATCGGTACGTACGGAAAGGTAAATAAATTTGGAAGCCATCAGTAATAATAACATTCCGTTTGGTGCTAAACTGCGCTAGGTTAAGAAAGACTAAGTGCGGGTTGTGCTTAGTAGGCCGGAAGTGGGGTAGTTAACCCTAATGCCAAAATTACGAGATGGAATCGACTTTCTTGAAGCAACTGCCGACAACATATCACGAGCTGTTCAAGTCGATTTAGAACCACCGATTGTATGCGCTGCTGGAAATATGTTCCAAGTATGACGCGGGTCAAATGTTTAAAGTGGAAAATGAAAAGAAGATGTATCCTCCAGAATCACGGAATATGCTTAAAAAGGCAATGGTCGCTTTTATCAACTTACCAAAGGACATATAACCCATAACTACTTTATGGAGATGATTCAAAACAGCGAGGGACTTTATTTTATGGCTTGTCTTCTGGTCATGAAAATTTGTGCCACTGAAATCAAATCAGAATAGGCATAGCAAAATAACCTGTTTTGCTTAAAGCGTGTAGTGATTGTTTGAGATTGTCCAGCTTGCAGTGATAAAATGTACTTTTCTGTTCTCCATGTCATTATGCCACTAAATATTTTGACAAAAAACTTGATTAATGGTATCTTTTTAATATATATATATATTTTTTTTAATTTAATTAAATCTTCAGATGTACAGATATTTTCTAGGCTAGGTGTCGAATTCTATGTCTGTAAGTAGACTTACTAATGTTAAAATCATATACATCAAACGTTTCATTAAACACACGACAGCACAAAGTCCACGGTTCGTTGAATCCATAGTTGGTCCGAAGGGTAGGTTGCCACAGAAGCGTGTAGCTACGTAGAACTCTTTGAGGAGCATTGATGTAGATTTGGCTCACAAGAGAGTTGCAATCCACGTCACCGTTAAACAATCCAAACACGAAGAGTCGCTGATGTAGTTTCCTCCTTGCTGCCAACGTGTCCAGGTCAATCAGCCTGCACCGTTCTTCGTAAGGCGGCAAATTTACCGAATCGTTCCAGGGCAGAACACGTAAAGCGTATCTTATGAAGTTTAGCTGAATGGCTTCGATTCTGTTAGCTTGAATAGCGTGAAAGGGTGCCCACACAACAACAGCATACTCTAGAAGACTGCGGACGAGAGCACAGTATAGTGATTTCAGCGCGTAGATGTCCTGGAATGCGTTTGTGTTTCGTTTCAAGAAACCTAATGTGGCGAATGCTTTAGCAGTTATCATGGATATGTGCTCATTGAATCTGACTTTAGAGTCGATGATAACACCCAAATCCTTAACTGAAGAAACGAAGAGCATATTACTGAGTCCTATCCTATAGTCAAGGGCTCGCGTGAACGGCTAAAAGATATTGCGCAGCATTTTGTGACATTAACCTGCATACCGTTCAATGTACACCAGCGCAAAAGGGAATCAATATCCTTCTGGAGTGCGCCGTGCTGATGTTTGGTAATTATTGGCCTAACCGCTTGATATACGACCTCATATAAGATCTGCTCCAGAGCTTTTGGGAGGCAGCTTAGAATCGAAATTCCGCGATAATTTTCAACGTTGTGGATGTTTCCAGCTTTGTGAATAGGTGTGATGGACGCAACCTTCCACATTGTGGTGAAAACACCACTAACTAGCGAACGATTGAAGATAATCGACCCAGGTGAAACGAGAGATGCAGAAAATTTCTTAATGAACGATGGCGGCAAACAGTCTGGACCAGGGCCTTTAGAAGGATCTACAGATGAAAGAACTTTCATCACCTCTTCAACAGATACATCCAACTGCGGCAAATGCAAGTTGTAATGAGCTATGCTGCTCATCCAGTCACGACGATCATCCGGAGAATGAGCGGGAGGGGTAGTCGAAAAAACATCCTTGAAGAATTTTGCGAAGAGATCAGGAGCTTCTTCCGCGGAGTCAGCACGAGCTTTTTTATAGGACACATCGAGTGGTATACCGCCATTCCGCCTAAGTTTCTTCACGTAGGTCCAAAAAGACGATGGATCCCGCTTTGCCTCCGACTCAATGCGCAATACATATTCATGGAAAACTGTGTTCAACCGGCTGGTGTAGTACTCCTCCATGTCGTGAAGTAATCGCCTGTTTTCCTCAGTCCGTTGTTTGAAAAGACGTTTCCTTGCTTTCCGTAAGCTGTTTCGGAGGTTCCTAAGTTCCGTGGTCCACCATGGTTGATTGTATTCGTGGATGATGTCGAAAATGGCACCATAAAACCGGAAAACAGCATCGTCAACGTCACAATCAGTCAAAAGCGTCGTCTAGTCTATCGAGCCTATCCGGACGTTGATAAGGGGTTCATTGCAGAAGTTGAAATCGTAATAACAGCGGTCCAGCCCAACGTCGTCAGTATTACGAAGGTAGTCAAATTTGATGATAAAAGATTTGTGATGAGCGTCGAGTTTTAAAATTCCACAGGGCGATTCGAAAAGTTTGATTCTGTCAGTATCACTAACGAAAGGCAGGTCAAGTCTCTCGTTTACGTTACGTACATCCTGAACCTGCTGTAATCCACATGCAAGGATCGACTGGGTCAAAGCGATTTCTTGTTCAGATGAAGCGTTGGTCGGGATGTAAGAATTCATGTCGGCATCAAATTGCCATGATAGTCTAGGCAGATTATAGTCTCCCAAAACTATGACTGTATCGGTAGTTTCAGCAAGCTCACACAATTCTTGAACACAAGATGCATGATTGGAGTACATGGCGCAGTCCGAGGTAGGCCTTAAGTAGACGCAACATATGTAGACCGACTGCATTGGCAACGAAACACACACGGTCACTTGCTCTAAACAGTTGGCATTAACTAGTGGAACCAACTTACAACGTAAATGCTTTTTGACACCGATCAGTACGCCGCCACCACGTAGCAGTTGAGATGTGGCTGGATTCCGATCGAGACGATAAATCACATAGTCGGACGAGAGTTCAGAGTTTAATATGTCGCTGCCGTGCTTGAACCGTTTTTGCGGGACTAGAGCAAGAGCCTACTTGCTCGCATTCGCTGTCTCGGAAGCTGACGATGGTAGTGGGTTCAATAGGACTGGCTTTAAAAAATCCCGTTTTTTACCAGTGTCTTCAAACTCCCGGAATCTAATGCCAGAGGGCCAAGTGTCCAAACACATTGCTTTGGATTTCAGATCCGCTGCCATCCCAACTTTGTAGGACACGGAAGTTAGGGAACGTACGTCTTTGCCACGAGGAACAAGTTTAATTACAGTGGAATCACTATTTGTGTTCATTCAATAAATGAATTTAAAAAACGATGTTCCATTGAATAAAATAGCTGGAAACGACAGTTTGTCATAAATTACTTTACATAAGATTTCAATACCGCCTTGTGTATTCTTGTTCAACTGTAAGAAAAGCATCATCAAACTGCTTGGATTTCAATGACGGTTCGTGGCAGCTTGATTCTGTCTCCTTTTGACGTTCATATTTTTCGAGTCTACTGCTCCTTTCCAGGGTCAAACGATAGTAGACGATCTACCAGACAAGGACTCTCGAACGTGGTATATGCCAGCGTTCAAAAAGAGAAGTGCAGGATGTATGTTGTACAACCGTTATAGAGATGTGCAACAAATCGACAATCGATTTAAGCGAGCATCTGACTCCAGTTTTGATCCGGTTGGTCAGTCAGAAACCCCCAAAGATTTTTCAACATGGCAAACCATTACATTATTTGAAAAAGAGGCATGTGAAAATATATTTTATTACATGATTTTTGGATTTTAGTTATAGGTTGTGCGTAATGCTTATACAGTCATGATTGTATAAAGCTAGCTAGATCGAAAAACAAAGGCTCCAACCTCATAAGAAAGTTTGCATTTTAGCACGTATTTCAATGCATTGTCTACACCTTTGCTCAAGTTCAACGCTGCTGTGTCTGTCTCCTAGATTCTGGCAATCTACCGTTAAGGGGAAGTTTAGCGGCCCGAAAATAAAAAAAAAATGTTTTCGGTACGTATCTTTGCTAAAAATATTGGGAAAAATTATCAACAATCAAAGAAAATCAGTTTCTTACGTAGATTTTTGTCAAAAAATACATGTAAAAATATTTTTTCTATCTCATCATGAAAAAAATTGTACTCTCAGCAAAACCGAAAAGTCGATGTTTTGTGATTTTTTGAGTCCAACTTTATGCCATATTGACTTATAAAAAATGATTTTGCACGTGAATTTTCTTTGAAACAATAGAAAAAAAAGTATTTTTTTAGATTGTTGATACCTTTGCCAATATTTTAAGAAAAATCAAAACGTATTTATTTTTTTCAGGGTGGTGAACTTCCCCTTAAGTCACCAGTTACCGTGCGACCTCCATTCACCGTGCTCTTGCTAAGCAAGTTCTTTTATGTATACAAAGCAGCGTAAAATTGCTGCACTCATGTATCAGCATAACCGAACTCGAAAAAAACCGCGTACTACCGCGAAATTTTTAAGTTTTGTGCATTTTGGTATTCAGTTCGCCCCTCACAGGATTTCCTTCCGAATTATATGAATGGGGTGGGGCGGAAAGTATCGATTTGTGCAGAATATGTAAAAAATAGGGACTTCGAGAGATTGATTTCGTGAGAGCTAATTTTAGTAATTTTCTCACAAATTTGATTATATTGGCTTTCTGGGGACTGAATATACACCCAAAGCGAATTATTCCCACTTCTCTCGAATTCTATATGGATTTTGAACACTTCCTACCAGCGTGTTCTGGAAAATGGTCGGACGATGATTAATCTCACCAATACATTCGGGCCTACAATTCCACACCTTCTATAGAGACCAGGCTGAGCCTTGATAGCTAGCTGCTTGCGGGAACTGATGACCTTGACTAATGTCCAAATAGTACTCTTAACAAATTTATGGTGGTCCTGAAAAGGACCGTTTGTTTTGTAGTGATGGTTGAGTAATGCTGAGCTGAGCATGACGAGCTACTGATTCCGATCCTAGCCTAGTGGTGGGACTTCTTCCTCCTTCTCTATGGTTGCTCATATGAGCTCTGCAGCTTGTTGTTGAAAGCACTCCTGCTGTTGCTGCTGCTAGACTGGACACTACCGGACACTAAGGTGATTGAATGAGCACCGTTTAGTGGGATCGCATCCAATTTTATTTTTTAGTCTGTGTTAGGGAATGCGCTGTTTTCAGACATTCGGTGATAATTTTGATCACCATTGCAACAGTTGGACATTTGATATTTTTCAATAGTGACCTATTGAAAATTAACTAAGTATTCATTTTAGCAGATTTGTAGATAAATTTTCAATCATTTGGCTTGTTTAGAATTAAAATCTATCTGCTATTGGTCGAAACCTGACCTCTTTTCGTAATGCTGTGCATGTTGATTTTTTGAAAGTGCGTGTATTCTATAGATCCTGTGGAGATCTATCTAGCCCTGATGTATGTGTTGGTAGAGGGAAAAATGTAAACTTTGTGGGAGACGATGTCTTAACACTCGAAAGCAATTTTGTGAAATATGAAGTAAAACAAATCCTAGCTAGTTCTGCATGATGATTTTGTTTGATTTTATTTACTGGTAAAGTCGTCGGAAATAACAGCTGGCGATTTGTTTTTTATGATAACTCCTTACTTGAAAACAGGCGAAAACTCACAAAAAGGCTGCTTTTTCATGGTATACAGTGTGATAATTCAGTAATCAATAAATTATCTCAACATTTAGTGACAAACTATTCATAAATTTTGATAACATACAAAACATTCTTGAATCCACATTAAATTTCTTATGTAAGCGCCGATTGAAACAATCTTTACGACGTCACTACAAGGGTGATGGATTAAACGAAAGAAACGAATCGTGCGGAATGAAAGCCGAGGAAAAACTAATTGCACCAATATATTCAGGCCTACAATTCTACACCTTCTATAGACAGGTTGAGCCTTGATCAGGGCTCTACAATTTCGAAGCTCTAAAATGAACTCGTGTTTTGTTTCTCTCATACATACGTGTTCGACGCTTCATTTCTATAACGCCTAGCTAGACTATCAGCAAGAAACGAAAATAAAAAAGAAGGACGCTTAGAAGGAAAGGCTGGCTGTGGAACTTCTCGTCGTTGCTTTGCTCATAGCTTTCAATGTAACTAACGTCGATTTTCTAGTTAAACGAACTTCATTATGGCTTTCAATCCCCTTTCACGAACACTCTATCACCGCTCTTTCAATTTGTTTAAAATGCGTTAGGTCCCGTTTTCGATCATTTTTTTTAGATAAATATATGGATGGAAGATAAATTAGAAATATGACGTGTAATCTTCAAGTGTTTTGACGTGAGAAATGCTTTAAATGTGTTATTTCATTTTCCGTCATATAGGTCATGAAACCTCTGTTGATGTGTTTCATGAAAGAGAAAACTATCAAACTCGAGCGTTCTTTCGCTCATCCATTTCGACGAAGCTTGAAAGGAAGACCAATGGAGCGACGGGAGAAAGAGAGGCAAGCGATTGAACATTTGTTTGTGCACGCCGACTGACGTTCTAGAATGCTGCGAAGCTGTTCGACTTTAACAGAAAAAGAAAGCCAGCAGTCTCTTCGTCGCATCTATTTGGTCGATTGAAGCTGATATTGTGACGCCCTGGCCTTGATAGCTAGCTGCTTGCGGGAACTGATGACCTTGACCAATGTCCAAATAATACTCTTTAACACATTTTCGGTGGCCCTGAAAAGGACCGTTTTGTAGTGATGGTTGAGTAATTCTTATCTGGGTGTTCAACACGGATGAGGCTGTCGAACTGTATGTCGTTTGGAGCGAGGGTGACACGCTTGGCATAGCTGACCGACCCGCAGCGATTCACGAAGAGCTACTAATTCCGATCCATAGCATAGCGGTGCAGCTTATTAATCCTTTGATGGTTGCTTATGTGGGCTCTGCAGCTCGCTGCTTGTAGGCAGCCTTTCGTTGTTACTGGAGAACAATTTTCAACGCCACACGCCGAAAGCACTGCTACTGCTGCTACTGCTGCTACTAATTTCGACGACCGAACACCACCACACAGTGCACTATGGGCAAAAATGGGTCCAAAATTACCCAAAATTCAATATCTCAACAGCACGCTGAATTCCGACCATGAAAAACATTTTTTCCGAAGGGAAATCGTCCGGGGAATCGATTGATGTCAATTAATGAATTCTGTAAAAATTCCATTTTAACATAAGCACTTTATGCATGGTTTTAGAATACTATGTCTTTAAACAACAGTTCATGAGATATTAGGGGAATGCGGGGTACACTTTATAGGGGAGTCAATGTTTTTTTTTAATACAAAATCCATTTTTTTTTTAATATCATAATATTTTTTTCAGAAAAATAATTTTAATTAACTTTTATTTGGTATTTTGAGGTCCGTCATCGGCCAAACAGTTCAAAAGTTATAAATTTTTGAAAAAAATCAAAAAAAAAATTTTTTTTGACCGCCCTAATATATAAATAGTCACCCTAATGACAAAATAAAAAAGGGTCTAATATGTTGCGGTAAGGAACAAAACTACCAATTTTTACAAAATTCTGAGAACCACTATATCGTTTTGCTGTATACAGACAAAAAAAGTGAAAACTCTTTTAAAACAGATAGCTGTAAATTAAAACTTATTTAACCCCAACTAACCTTAAAATTTCGAAAAAAAATCTTATTATTGCAGGCAACCTTTGGGGTCATTCAAACAATCGCATCGTTCAACATTTTTATGAATTACAATAAATTTAGCGAGGGTTCACTTTTACCCCTTACTCCCCAATAAAGTGTACCCAGTATTCCCCTAATATCTCATGAACTGTTGTTTAAAGACATAGCATTCTAAAACCATGCATAAAGTGCTTTATTTTACGAAAAATAGAGCTGTGAAAAAACATTTCCTTCAAAAAGTAGGAGAAAATGGGGTAAAATGGTCCAAAACACATACCTACAAGGCTCTCCGGTCTATGGAACTACGTGCAATCGATTTCCCGGACGATTTCCCTTCGGAAAAGTCGTTTTTCATGGCCGGAATTCAGCGTGCTGTTGAGATATTGAATTTTGGGTAATTTTGGACCCATTTTTGCCCATAGTGCAGTGGTGTGGTCGTTAGGAGCGTGTGGTTCTGAGTATGGCGATGAGTGTGCAATATATTACGCAATTCCATCCTCCCTATTCGCACGCGCCCGAGGATCGGAGGCGAATACCACTTCGACTTGTTTTGTCTACTTACTACTCTCTGACGACTGTGCTGGGGAAGCAACATATGCATGTAGGTAATTGGTGGATTTGTTAAAGGGTGTCCACGATGAAATTGCCACACTATGAAATTGCTCTAACTTTTTAACCGTTGCGTAGAATTTAATGAAAATTTGGGTTGATTTAGTTCATAGTGCATTATTTACATCCTGCAAGTTTTAAAGTCCTGTGATCAAAACTCGCGGAAATGGAGTCGAAAGAACAACTCGTGCGTGATAAAATCTTGCGCATTCATCACGAGAACAAGGATCTCTCGCATCGTTCCATCGCTAAAACGTTGGGAATCGCGAATTCCACGGTGTCGCGAGTGATTAAGCGGTTCGAGGAACGGTTGACCACCGATCGGAAGCCCAGAAGTGAAGGAAAAAGTATTCCGTACAACACCAAAAATCACAACCGCGTAGTTGGGGCCTTCAACCGAAATCCGAACGCCTCCGTTAGGGATGTGGCTAAGAAGCTGCACCTAAGCCGAAGTTTTGTCCAGAAGGCCAAAACTAAGGCTGGGCTTCGAACGTTCAAGGTACAAAAGGCCCCTAATCGCGACGAGAAGCAGAACAAGTCCGCCAAAACCCGTGCCAGGAAGTTGTACCTCAACATGCTGACGAAAGTTGAATGCTGCATCATGGACGACGAAACATATGTGAAGGCCGACTTCAAACAGATCCCCGGCAACCTGTTTTTCACGGCCAAGGATAAGTTCAGCGTCCCGGAGCATGTCCGCACTCAGAAGATGTCCAAATTTGCGAAGAAATTCCTGGTTTGGCAAGCCATCTGCACGTGCGGGAAGCGGAGTGCACCTTTCGTGACCCAGGACACGATGAACGGACAGGTGTACATAAAAGAGTGCCTCCAGAAGCGGCTGCTTCCTCTCCTGAAGGCCCACAACGTCCCAACAATCTTCTGGCCGGATTTGGCCTCATGCCACTACTCCAAGGACGTGCTGAAGTGGTATGCGGACAATAAGGTCAATTTCGTGCCGAAAATGTTCAACCCTCCCAACACTCCGGAGCTCCGCCCCATCGAGAAGTACTGGGCGATTATGAAGCAGCACCTTCTTAAACGACCTAAGGTAGTGAAGACAGTCGAGGAACTGAAGAAAGTATGGGTTTACATGCAAAAAACGGTTGATTCACAGGTTGTGCAGAATCTTATGGCCGGGGTTAAAGCCAAGGTGCGGGCATTTGCGTATGGACTGTAAATAAAATACGAGTAAAATGGTAAAATGAAGTTTAATAGTTATTTCTCAATCCCTGAAAATTTGATGGCAATCGGATGAAAACTCGAATTTTGCGAATCAATTTTGTGTGTGGCAATTTCATTGTGGACACCCTTTAGTTAATTCGACGCTTTTTTACAATGCTGGAAACTTACCAGTTTTTCAATAGTTTCTTGTTGAAAATCAACATTTGGAAGCATTGTTATTGATGCGTAGGCATATTTCTGATCGATTGGTGATAAAATTATTGAAATTGGACCAGGGGCAGCTGAGTTATTAACGTTCAAAATCTTTATTAATTCGCATTGATACATGTTCCATTTTCAGTTTTTATAAAGTGTACCCCCATATAGAAATCAAAGACGTAGTCCTACGTCAAAAGAGTTGTCCCTGCGTTAGAATTGCGGAAAAGACAAGGCAATGAGACGAATGGCCGAGGATGAAGCTACACAGTTCGAAAACATAGTGTAAATTTCTGTTCAATATGATGTACATAAATGAAGCGTCACATATCATATAAGTTTATATTATAGTCGTGTAATGTTCAGAGATATTTCAAGAAATGATGCAATTATTGTATACAAATTCCCCTCTTTGTAAGCAACGTTGCTTACAAGTTGCTCGTTTGCGTGAAATGAAATACAAGTTTACGTGAATGTATCTTTACATCACAACCACCATAAACATTCGGTTTTGATCTGATAAACACGTGAAATTTGAGAGCAAATTAAATATGTTGCCATAATTTCGTGTTCGCTTCGCTCTTTAATGAATGCACTGTAATAGAATTTTTGATTAAACTGTATTGAAAATCGATCAATTCCTCAGGGGCCCGTTTATACCACGTTCCCCTACAATTTTATTGTAATTTTCGTTTACTGTTGAAACTTGTTTATACTATACTTACGTTAAAACGTAAATTGATCAGCCCCCTGATTAATGTAATAATTGATTATGATCGAAATTGATACACAGAAACTATGTCAAAAAACGCCTAATTTTATTTTTTTCCTAGGTGATCAACGATAACACTAGTTAACAGCATATTTGAACTTTGTACGCTGGTGGTCATTTACCACGTAAAATCGTGTGCTGAAACCAAAAATGTTGTTAGAAAAAATCTCAGTAGGATAGTTTTCTAGATACACAGAAAAAATGAAATTTCGCTGAAAAAAGTGTGTTTACTAAAATACAAATATCACCGGCTGTAATAAAACTATATCAATTATTTTAACGACAAATTAAAGGTAAGATTTGCTTTTCATCAACCGGACATAATTTTTCAGTTAGATTGTTGACACAACCATTACAAAAAAAAATACTTTGCTTAAAAACATAGCTGAAATCCAATTTTTGTTGGAAATATGCAAAAATTTATTTAAAACAATAAACAATATTTAGGTGAAATGAGCACCCACAATTGTAATAAAACTATGTAATCTTAACGCTATGTCCATTCAGAATCCGGTATAATAATATCATCTGTATCTCGGTAACGGATTGACGTACAAATAAGGTTAATACGTCAAAACAAAGGTAATTCACTGTACTTTTAGGAAAAAATATCAAAACAAATCATTTCTCTTCGAATATAATGCAAATTCGCACTTTCTTCTTTATTCCTCCCATCAAACGCTGCACACCTCCGGAGTCAACTTCCTTGGCACATTTGTTCCACGCTTCATTATTGCCCAAAATATCTCGATGGGCCGGAACTGCGGGCAGTTGGGTGGATTTATGTTTTTGTCGATGAAATCTACGTTATTATCGCGGTACCACTGGATGACTTCCCGGCTGTAGTGGCAACTCGTCAAATCTGGCCAAAACTTCACGGGACCTTTATTGGCTTTAATGAAAGGTAGTACGCGGTTTTCGAGGCATTCTTCCTTGTACAGCTTCGAGTCCATCGTCTTATTCGTCACGAACACTTTGGTCTTTGCTCCGCAGCTGCATATCCCTTGCCTAATCATGCGTTTTTTTTTTTTGCAAATTTGTCCATAAAAGCAAACTTAAACTTCGCAGGAACATCTCCTCGTGCCGTCGTAATGTAGAATAATTGGCCAGGAAGCTGTCCGAAATCCATTTTGACATAAGTTTCATCGTCGATGAGCAGGCATCCTTGGTACTTCGTCAAAACCTGCTGGTAAAATTTCCGAGCTCGACAACCTGTGGCAGTACCTAAATCTGCACTAAGCTTCAAAATCTTTCGGTTATGCCGGAAGGAAGCCAAGATCATTTGGTTTCAACGGCTATACGGAAGAAATTATCAAGTGAACCACGAACGCTTGGGTCGATAAAGCAATTTGCAGAACGTTGGATGGCATCAGGTGGAAAGGAGAAGGAAGCTAGAAACTTCTTCAATTGTGTAAACAAACCTTTATTTTCCGCTAATGACTGTACGAAAGTATTGGATGTATGTCCACCGCCATCATTGCACTTGTTTTTGGGTCTAATGAACAGTGCCTACGACAACATAGCTAAAAACTATCCAAGCATTGCAGAATCTTGGGCTAAGGCTGCAAATGCAACTCGACATGCGCAATTTGGTTTTGCTGGAAGACATTGTCGTGCTTTACTGACCAAAAAAGAAGTTTTACTCGATGCTGGTCTAAAAGAATATGCCTTTATGATGCAAAATCTTGGCTCGGTTATTGAAAAATGTTTTGGCATGGAACTTATTGATGGGTATAGTCAATCTATTGACGAATTTTGTGAAAGTTGGGAAGCTTTGAGACTTCCAACAACTCCGAAGTTTCACATCATTAAATTCCACGTAACTGGATTTTGCTGTAATGCAAACAAAGGACTTGGACGATATTCAGAACAGACAATCGAAGCAATTTACAACGATTTTGCCAAAACATGGATGAATTATAAAGTTCCTGAAAGCCACAACAACTATCAACGAAATCTGCTTAAGGCAGTCATCGCATACAATAGTAGCCATATTTGAGACCAATCTAGGAATGAAGCTTTCCTAACAATTATGAACTGAATTAAACTTTGTTCGCAGCACCAGTATAAATAATTTCCATCAATTTACAAAATGAAATCAAATATTCAATATAATAAACAATCAAAAATTAAATACATGTATTTTTTTTTATGATTATCTTCATTAAAAGCGCTGCTATTTAGTTAGAAAACTTCCCTTGTCATAGAGTATCACTATATTTGTCTAGCTCTACGAATGCAAAAATGGTACAACTGTTCAAGTACTAAAACCACAAAGTTGAGAGTAGACGTCAAGTTTCGGGTGTGACGTAAATGAAAACAAAAATAATAAAAGCAAATGAAAAATAACTGCTCTAAGCATCGCCGCCCGCTGGTCGCCATAGCAGGTTGAACTCCAGACGAAGCTAGAACCACACTACCTTTCATACTGGCGACAACACTCTGATGAGACAATGAAACCAAACCCCAAACTCCTCCCCTGATCCTATCCTTCAACAATGTACCCCTCTAACCTCGAGTAAGCCGCGAGTATTCGGCCCAACTCCTACTAGACACAGATATGAGTGAATTTTGTTTAAAACAATGAATAATGAATAATTGGCTCCGTAAAGCTAACACGATTGAGCCTTCCAAATAAACGAACTGGATAACAACAAAAAAAACTGTTCTAAGATACATATGAATGTACAAACTTTAACTTTTTAACATATGCCTAAATTACAAACTGTATTGCGTCTCCATGAAATGCATAGAAACGGTAAAAAAAAAATCAAAAATTTCAAATCAAGTTTATTCAATTTTCCCCCGATAGAATATTTTAAAACTAACAGATTTTTAAATGGAAGCACCCAAACTAACTTTTGGTGAAGAAAAACCCGAGGTACATGAAAGTTGATTAATCCGCCACTTAGGACACGGCGTGTAGCATTGGTGCTCAGCACGGAAAACAAGATCGATGGAAAAAAACAAACCAAAGGAAAAAAAAAAACATCGCTATATAAGCTTAAATGGGCGTTTTAGTTTGTTCATCTGTTATTTTTTAACTGGAAAGTTATTCCTACATCAGCTTTCAGATTTAACACCCATGTAAATTTTGTTTTACTACTTTAATTGGTAGAAGAACTCGTTTTGACTTTTCTTTAAGTTGATTAGGGGTGAAATGAGCAAATTCTATTGCATCATCTAAGGTCAAATATACCTCTGCTGGCTTGTAAATTACGTTGTTTACCTACGGTAGTGATGCTGTGAGCATACAAATGAAATTCCGGAAGGCCGATTATGTCGAGAAATGCCTTAAAAGCTTTCATCCACGAAACGAGCCGCCAGGACCATGGCGTCAGCGAGGTCATCGGGCACGATCCGAAACAAATTGGTTCGTTCGAAATTGATTTCCTCCCCGCTGAAGAAAAAGAGCTAGTGTCCCACATTTTAAAACTAAAGTTTCGATGCTACTATCAGCGAAGCCTTGCATATCAACTGGCGGAACTCAACGGAAAAGTCCATGTCTTCAATACCGGGACGGTTGGGATTAGGTGCATGGTTTCCGTTAATGTATGCACATCTAAAGCGATAAAATCTACTATTTAGAGGTTTAATGTCCATAACAGGCAAAATGCGACCCCCTTCTATCTCTGGTGCTTGTTAATATGATAGCCAGACATTTTTGGCATACGTGAAACATTAAACTAGGGGAAATGACGGCTTCGGCATGACAGACTATTTTCAGCAACCCAAATTGAAACACTATTTTCACTGGATTATCTTACGAAAACACTTCGCTGGATGCATACAAACGATTTTTTATGCTTCCAGCTTCAATTTGACTATATTTTTACCACTGAGAAAAAGCAATCTAGCAAGGTTCTCTTGAAATGCAACACACGCACTACAAATTGTAGCTGTTTTCGAGTTGCCGATAATAGAACTGCAGATTTACATGCAGTATAAATGGAACGGTTGCCGACAATACTCGCTCTCACTAGAGAAGATTGGAGCTTTGTAAAAGCATTTCAAAACAGTTTTTGACAATTCTTTCGACTGAAATTGTTAGAGCAGCTGGCAGCAAAAGATTGTAAACAAACCAATACTACATATGTGTGCGTTCCTTAGAGAAAAAGGCTATAGAAAGAACGTCGCTGCTTAGGTTGCCGAGAATACGTAAATTCCCCTATATGAATGGAAGCATAAAACTTTCAGAAGAAAGTAATTTGAAATTGATAAAATTTAAAAACAATTTTGATACAAAACCATTCAAAAATAAAAATTTCTTGAAACAGTTGGCGTTTCTAAATATTGTCAAAACTAAAGATTTGATTGATGCAAGTTGTTAGATACATCCTTCTTCTTTCATCTTTCATGTTTATTCGAAAATAGCAGTTATTTCCAACGTTACAATTTGTTACTCCACGTGGGGTATATTGCGCTCCCCAAATGGAGTGTGAAAAGCATAAACATCAGGCGTGAAATTTTCAATAGAGAAAGAGGAAACGGAAAGCCTAAATGTATGCTTCCGTAGCATAAAATCAGTATGCCCCTCAGTATTTTGAAAACAGGCCTTTTCAATTTAAATAATTTATACCAGAATTTAGCAACTTTCGTTAATCAAATCAATAATATGATATCTAGTCAATAGCCTTATCCAACGATTAGCTTTTTTATTGCATTTAAATATCGATTCATTTTGTGAATTAAACGGGGATCTTCTTTAGCATGAGCATTTTACCCTCATCTCCTCTACATTTAGGCTTTATCTCCTCTACATCCCAGGCATCAAAATTATCCCTATCCATTTCCCATTATCCAATGTAGCTATGGATATTATCCCTATCCGGATAATATTAAAATGGATAATATCCGAGTTAAAACTATCCGGATAGAATCTGTTTTAAAATAATCCGGATTGAAAAAAAGTGAATAGGGATAACAACCATTATTTTTCTAACCGGATAGTATCCGGCTAGACTCCGAACAGTCTATGTTTAGATTAGGGATGTTTGTTATCAAATATATACTCATTAATGTGGGTATTTTTTGGAATCGGGATGATGTCTAGAGACCGGAGACCGATATTCAACGCCATTTTGAAATCCACACACTAAGAAAAAATCATGTAAATTTAGGTGCTCTGAGAGTGACATATACGAGCGTCGATTTTGACATTAATTGGAGTCATGACAGACATGAAATATAGTGCAATCAAATTTACTTTTCGTCGTGCAACGAACTTTTCAGTCTCGGACACTTAATATTTCATGTCATGTTTGTTTTCGTCTCATATTTTATGTCAAAGACGGATTCCGTCATTTACCCATGACATTACACATTAGTTATTTCTAAGTGTGTATAGATCAAGAATCGTCTCATATTGAACGTGATGGTTCATTGACAGTTTCAGATGAAGATGCGTTCAATATGTAACTGTAACTGTAACGAGTTCGATTTTGTTTGATATCCTGGTTAAAATGTCATATTTAATTATCTTAAAGATAAATCATCCAGCTCAAACCTTTTTAGGGGTAGGAGGTGAGACCAGCATCATCATCATCATTGTCATCATCATCATATGTCCTTTTCTATGCCAATTTCTGACGCACCATGCCAAGTAAAGAAAAAGCGAAGAGTCATTCATCTTCCTTCAGATGCCACAAGTAAAGCATTCGTTGAGTTCATAGAAGCAAAAGAACGTGAGAAGAAAAAAAAAATCAGGAAGCGAATGATTTAAAACGAAAATAACGAGAGAAAAATCGAGTCAAAGCAGACGTCATTACCAAGGTATCGCCAAAGTTAAGGTAAAATTTACCGCCTCGAGCATAATTATTTGTTTTCGGCACGTTTTTAGTTTTGCACGTTTGTTTATTGTTTTTGCACATTAATTTTCTTTGAAAGATTAGAAAAAAAATGCGATTCTTTTAGATTTTTGATATCTTTTTTCCAATATTTTTAGAAAAATCAAAACGTATTTTTTTTTCGGAGCGGTGAACTTCTCCTTAAATTTCCACATCCATACTGTGTTTTTGTTGTTGCTTGAAGGAAGGGTTTCATACATTTATTAATTTTAACAAATAAGAATTTGTACTTTTTTTTTGTAACTTTAGCTTTTAAAAGTTTCACACATGAATTTTAAAACTGAATAAAAATTATGGAGTTACTCTTCAGTTGATTTTTTGATCCATTTCCAACAAAAGGATATTCTAGAAGCACGGTAAACGAGTAAGTACATGTTCGGTAAATGGTAATTCAAGTATCTTGACTAAACAGAAATTGATGACTACATACCAAAAAAATATGATAATTAAATGAGACGTAATCGAAAAACGGACTTAATATTGCATGACGTAATTCAAAAATTAACTTAATTTTACGTTTCAAAAGACGCACATTAAATAAGCGGTCATATTATTGCAACTTTCCATAATAAATCTCACAATTTTACTTCATGACATATAATTTTACATGCGTGTACTCAAAATTATGCGAGCACACTTTTTTTTCGGTGTGGGATGACATAAAATTACACGAAAGAACGCTGGGCCAACGCAAGCGAAAACTTCAACGTCGTCGTCGTGAGCGGTTCGTTTATGTGAAGTAAGTAAAAAATCAGAAGAAAAATGGTGTTAAAGTGTAAAATATGTGATGTGGCTATCGAAAATATTGATTTTTATATTAAGCATGTTCGGTTGCATAAAAATAATAAACATTTTGAGTGTCCCATTGAACAATGCACGGTGGTTTTCAAGTCATTTGCGGCATACAAGATGCACCTCCGTCAGCGCCATGTTGGTCGAAAAAAAGACGTACAGATGGAATGTCCGGATTTGTCATGCAGTTTTGAATGTTCGGAATTCAAATTAATGACAAAACACGTCATGCGGCATATTTCAGAGGGACATCCGGAATTTTGTCCGCTGAAATGTCGAACCGGTAAACCATTCGTCACAACCAACAGTCTAAAAATACATAATATGTATTATCACCGGAGGATTGCAATGCAGAAAGATCTCCCAAAAGTTCAACTCCCTCTGGTGGAGGAAGCATATCCTGAAATCAGTGCTGGCGATCAGGTTCCGGAATCGTCATCAAGTGCAGCAATTGAAGAAGAAGAAAAAGAAGAAGATAACATGGTGAAAAAATTAATTGAAGTGCGAAAAAGCATGCACCATTTCCATTTCGGTACATTGTTTCTTAAACTAATTTCGAAAAACCACGTCACGGATGTCGTGATCCAAGAAATAGTGGAAGCTATGGAAGAAGCAACCACGGTTTCAAAGAAACACTTGCGATTGAAGTGCGACAAAGCTGCTGAAGAAATCAACCTCTTGCATGATGCCAAAGGAAAACTTGTGCAGTGGATATGTTTCGATAATTTATTCGATAATCTTTTCGGGACCGGTGGAAAGTTCCGTTCTACCCACACCCGGAAAAAGTTCTTTCAACAAAACTTTTCATAGATTTCTCCTTGTAAAGTGGAACTTCAGAGAGACCGTGATCATAATAACTGCTTTTATTATTATGTTCCGATTCTTGAGTCCCTATCCTCATTGCTAAATGAAAGCAAAATATATAATGCCATATTTCGTGATAAATTCTCTGTACCCGGGTACATTACTGATTATACTGATGGTCTGAAGTATAAAAACAGTTGTTTTTCGGTAAAAAAAAACAATTAATTTATTCATTTACCAGGATGCTGCAGAGTACTGGGAAGAGACGAATAACGAATGAACTAAAGAAGTTATGTCGAAACTCTCACGGGATGAACCAAGACTACTAACTCCCGAATTTCTGCAAGCTTCGCAATCATATGTTCGTTACCGGTTTGATGAGAAAATTCCATTGAAAGATATATTAGGGAATCTTCCCGTGCTTAGAAGAAGAATTCTTTTGAAATATCATTTCGAGTGTGCCACGGGTGTATCAGCGGATTCGTTGGAGCAATACTTCACTGCTAAGCGTTCCAAAATTATTGATTTTTCGAAGACTAGCCGCAAGATCAGTCCTTTGGATTCCACAGCTCCGGACTACAATATTTTTAAATTCTTGTGCAGCTTGTTGGGAGATAAAATTGAGGATGTAATCGTTTTGAAAGAGGTGAAAAAAAAACACGAAAATGCAATAACAACAAAATAATTCAATATTTTAAATGCATATATTGTAGATTGGTACGAAGATTGACGGTATCACCATAGATTGTTCTGGGCCTGTTCTCGTCGCCATAGGTAAGTAAAAGCTACTTAGTTTTGAAGCAAAATCGAAAAAGCGTGTTAAAATGGTAAAAATGATTATGTTTTAGAGGTCATGCTAAAGGTTTAAAGTTTGTATGATGATCGATCACAATGGATTTTTTTTTATTTCAATAATGTCGTTCTACCTTAAGCTTAGTTATCTTAATGCTATCAAATTTTAAAATGTGATGCTTATATATACAACACCCATTGGAATACATCAATGACATAGTAATGAGCGTTAAGTCGGGTGAAGCGTGAAATCGAATGTAAAGAATAATATCAATAAAAAAGTGCTTCTGTATTACACGCTTCACGCGACGCAATGCACTCTACTATGTCGTGGTTATTATTAATCATCATGCATTTAGGATTTAGCTTGCTAATCTCGCTTCATTCTGTACTGCCCATAAAGGCATGAAGATAGGGAAGTTATTCTTTTATGGGCTTTTAAACTTGGCACAGCTATTGAGGACCTTAATAAAAACAAAAATAACAATAGGAAAACATGGGTTAGAACCGGTCATACAAATTTGATCATGGCCATTCTAATATATTATGCAATAAGTTTCTAATATAAAACAATACCATGCTATTTTCAGACTGTGGAAACAACAAACGAATGTACTACGTTTTTGCAGAGCAAGTACGCCTGAGCGAAGGAACAACAAATGTGGTTGCCGCTGTTGCGGATTTGATATGCATTCATTATGTTCATAACTTTATGTATATGAAGCAAATGTCTAAGTTCTTGGAATTTGTTCAGGAATACTTTTTTTTAAATCTTGCCTGCCACTGGATCAAAATCCAACGCCACTCGTAAAGGACAACAACAAAGAGTTGTAAAACGAGTAATCGAAGCCATTGCTAACCATTCTCCTATGAAATAGTAATCTATGCTTACCAAAATTTCTATATGATTGGAGCAAGAAACATATGATATGAAGAGCAAAAAGTTATGTCAATTTTATGATTAAGAGATATTTTAGTGCTAAGGTATAAAAACCATAAATGCTGTCGTAGACAAATCAGTTGCGCAAATAAAAACACGTTTTAAAACTAAACAAGACCTCTTTCTCTATAAAAGATCATTGGTTACAGAACTTAATTACAAACTCCATATTTTTTATATACCGGTGTTTTCCATTTTGGAATATTTTACATAACATTAGTTTACATGAGTTGATTTATAATGTAAATGTAATGTTAGCAAACGGAGACGAGCCAGCCAACGGCTGAAAGTCTCCTTAATAAAGATAAAAAAAAAACAAAAAAAAAAAAGCTTAGCAAAAAACTGACTAATAAAAACTTCTACATTCTAAACCTAAAGTATGTTTATTCAAAAAATATTTTGACACCTTAATTATGTGCTTATTTTGTATATGTATTTGAATATCTGAAGTCCCTTTTACTGTTCGTCTTAATTTTTATTTTAGGACTACTGAATTCAAGCGCAACATGTTAAAAAGTCAATCAATCATACGTAAACAATGACAATGAATGTCGATTTTTCACGAATTACAACTCATTCAGACAAGCCGGCATCAGCATCTGATAAACGAAATTTACTTTACCAGATCCTGCTGTCGATTTTTCTGAATGAGTTTTAATCCACGAATCATGGACGTTTAAAGTCATTGTGCACATTTAATTCATTGCATCTTTTCACATGTTGTGCAGGAGTTCGAAATTGCGGATTTGGTTAAATCTGTAATGTAAATCCCTTTTCCTATAGCCATTAGACGGAACATTCCGTAGGCATCTGAAAAATACGTCTCATCATAATTTTACATGTCAACAAACTTGAACGCGTAAAATTACAATTTTGCTTCATTTCACGACATGTAAAAATACTAACGGACGTAATTGTATGTCATTTGAGTCGCTTACATGTGTCGGTCTTAGGAGACTTAAAATTACATGAAGTTTTCGAAGTGTGTAGAATATATTTCTTGGACTCCTGGAGTACTGTAGTACTGTAAAGCTAAGTGTAATAAATAGTAGCAAAAACACGTTTTAAAAAATATCTGCAGTCACACAAAAGTTTGTACACACTTTTATGTGGATAGACGAGGTCTACAGGCGATCTTTATCCATACATACGAAATAAAATTGTTATCATAACGAAGTGTACTCTTAATATCTACGTTACATTTACATATTTTAAGATATGTTTACCAAATTTATGTTTTGGCCCAATGTCAACCTCCATAAGGTTTAACATTGGTCTATTTTTTTATTTCTAGATAGAACTAGAATTAGGGCGTAGCAGCTTTTGTAAAATATGACTTCTCTCGATGATTTCTAGAAACTTAAGGCTTGCCCAAGCCCAAGTCTTTCCCTACCCGATGGTTATATTGATTTGCGTGGACGCGCCTTGAATTTTTATAAATCATCGAGAGAAGTCATTGTTTACAAAAGCTATTAGGCCCTAATTCCAGCTTGATCTAGAATTTAATTTTATTAAAATGAGATATCAATTTCCATGGCTGTCGTAAATATCCCATTGATGAATTTGTTCATATGCTTAACATTGTTTTCATTGCTAAAATGTGAATGTTGTAAGGATGGGATCGACAAATTTTGATCAAGCTGATCATTTTCCGTCGACCTTTGTTCCGCATGTATACCGATACCAGGAAGGCAACTCCACACTTGAACCCTACATTTCGAACATTTCATCACATAGGCCGAGCTGGTCAGATATTTTGTCACTCACTAGACGTTAGCACTAATTCATCCCTTCTTAGCCTTTATATTGGACTTAACCAGCTTTCTTATAATGTGCACGATTTATCTTGTAAAATTTCTGAATTTCCCAACTTCACTCAATCTGACCTCAAAACTGTTCGATAATGATGACAAACTACAACTGCCTCTTGCGATTGGTTCGATCGCATTTCCCCGTTACTCATCGTGCATATTAGCATGACTAGCATCAGCCACGCATCGAACGGATGCTCAGTAATCACCACTTCAGCAGGCTCTCTCCGTACTTGAACCAACTGCGCTATTTATGGACAAACAAAACATACATCTGATACGCAGCACACGCCAAATACCGGTTCTGCGACCCGGACCAATAGTGTTGTGGTCCATCCAAAGCCAAACACACCAGCAGTGGAGCAGCCGGCCTCCACCACTCCACAGCGCGCCATCCAGTCGTCGTCATATGGCAAACCGGTGGCAGTGGCAATGGAAGGTCTCGCCCGTGTTAAAACAGGACATGAATCACGTAATCCGTCCGACTTCGGCGGCCTCCACGGACAACCAGCCAACCGACCACCACCCGGGTGCCCAGTAGTTGAGCAGAGCCAGCGCATCTCGGACTTGAATCAACAGGTTATAAACATTATATAAAGATCGACCCAGATCCGGCGTGAAAATATGCCGTGCGATGCTAATTTCTTCGGCGTTTCTTCGCTATTTTCTGCGCTTTTCGCTTTCGTCGATCGACCGTCGTCGTCACGATCGTGCTTTTTTTCTACGACTCCATGACACTTAAATTCGCGAATGGGGTATAAATGAGCCCGACAGTGAGAGTGAAATTGTGGCAGGAGGAGGAAGAAATAAAAACTTATTTGTTTAACCTTGAAGAAAGTGGTTGGGGGATGGGGTGTGAGAAAAAAAAATCCATGCCATGCATCCGTCTGCACGTACCCAATGGCCCACTGACTGCCGCATAGCGATGACGAATGATAAAACTGTGACAGAGTCGTAAGCTGACGGGTGCTTACGGGTCGTAACAGAGATTAACGAAGTGAAGCGAAACTTAATTTACAAAAAGTTACCGAATTGGTTGTAATGAGATCCATCTCATTAAGATTGAATGGCATAGCGAAATAATAAAGCTGTGAGGATACGCCTATTTTGAAAATGCAATATAACAACAATTTTGGAACTAATAGTTTGAGTTGAGATTTTATTGATGTTGATGATGATGATGATAATGATGAATATCACATATGTTAATGTTTAAAAAAGCTTCGATGAAAACATTTTCCAGGTGTCTAACACAAATAAAAAAAGAACGTTTGAACAAAAGTGATACACCTACCCTATAACACCTACGGAAACTCAGCAGAATAAAGTATATAGGTGAAATTAATCAGATCAGACATTTCCGCTGCCACTTCTTCTTGATGATGAGTTCCCGACAAAGTAATTTAAAAAAAACTACCATCACCATAAAAACATCAATCAATATCACTGATGACTTAATATTCAGGTAAGACAGAACTATTGATCGGCATGTCGCTTGATGAAGTAGAAGGCTGTTTCAAGAAAATCAGCGTTTACTTATGTTACTACATCTTCTATGTTTTATTTTGGTATTATACTCATATCAACGTACATAATGAGCACCAAACTTATCAATGTGACGTAGGTACTAACAAACTATGTCATGCGTCATGCCTTCCAAGGAGTTATCGAAAACGTGTTGTAATTGCTAGAAATTTGAAAAGGAAAAATCACCTATGACTATCATCAAAGTGAACAAAATCACATGCACGATAGGTGTAGGATTGATTAGGGCTTATTTTTCAAAATCGTTCAGGGACATGTTTTCCCATGCGGAAAATTATTATTGGGACTTATTTAGTAACATAGAGGAAATGGATGTAATGTCGGCCTAAATGACCCTAATTTGGGCCCATACATAAATTCAGCAATCGACTAAATTTTCAATAACCACCAAAAATATCCATTAGCACCGTCTCAATGCCGCGTTCATCTACACACCAAAAAATTCTGAATTTTACTGGCGATGTAAACATCCATGCATGCAAACAATCATACATGTAAACTTCCTTTTCACGTAAACTAGCAGCTTGCAAGAAATGTTGCAAACAAAAGTGGACAGTTGCATACAATATACGGAATATTGCATGACATGTCTCATAAATTTACACGATATATAATCTATGACGCTCCATTTATGTGCATCATAGTAACGGAAATTTACACTACTTTTTTTTAGCTGTGTAGATAAAACTGATAAATAGCTGATTTTTAACGATGAGCCCAATGTTAGATCCATATGCCAACATTAGAGCCATTTTCCCTATAAAACAATTTGATTTTTCATTAACGTTACATAAACATTAAAAATATCGAACGGTGATTTCTACCCTTAACATTTTTTGTGATAGATATTAAATGAAATCTCAATAGCATTCATCAGGATTGCCTTGATGAATTTCTCATAACAAAAAAGTATATTTTATTGCAACAATTTCAAATTTTATTATGCTTTCAATACAATATCAACATTCAAACAAACGATCATAGGACTGCAACGATTGATGTCATTTCCATCCAAGTATCATGTTTTACTAAACTAAGTGTCAATGAATCTGAATTATTTAATAAATTGCAGTCGAATGTTTCAAATATCAAGAAATCCAGGGTTTTATTGAAATTACCAGTTAATTTGAATGAAATTGCCTACATTTAGGCGCAACTGTGCATTTGGCGTTTCTGCAAAAAACACTTTTCACTCAAGGGTTTTAGAATCTCAATCGGACTCAGGGAACCCAAATTTAATAAGAACACTTACTAGAAATGCACTGAGAAGCCATTTGAGGGGTTGATCAATTTCACCCCATATCGATATATTCAAATTTAAGATGTTAAAGATTTCCAAAAAATCTACAAACCATCCAATATTATATAGTGGCGCCGGTGGTGTAGTGGTAGCGGAATTTTCTAAGGCGTAAACTCTCTGATCACGCCCGCCGTAAAATCTTTCACGCCGCCGAATAAATTTATGTCACGCCGATGAAAAATCCGTAGCACCTTTTCGGTAAAATGCATTTTGATTGCATTGAGATTAGAGCATGTGTGTGGTGCAGCGATTGTCATTTAGTTTTTTGACGTTTGTTCGAACTGCCTCGATCTAGCACACAGGAATGAATCATTTGGATTGGATTTACATAAAGGTGGTACAATATTCTCTCACAGATCCAAGTTGTGCGGGATTCTACGTATATCCGAAATACATCTTCAAATACATATACACAGTTAAAATTATTTTGTAATTTTACACGAATTTCCATGCACATAAAACGAGCATGCATATTCATGTAAAATTAAATTGGTTTTTTAATTTACACGACTTGAAATTTACATGCACGTAAAATTAAACGTCACTTGAATTTTACATTGATGGCTTTAGATGCGCTCAGGACATTTAGAATTACACGCATTTGGCTTTTTGAACGAATTTGCATAAAATCGAACTGATTCACCCACGTGGAATAACCCGCCTTTATGGCACAGTACATACTGTACACTTCCACCGCTGCATCAAAACGATCAGTCAGGAGAAAAAAGGAACCACTAGCGCATTTTCGAATGTTTTTCTATTTTTCCATATTCAAATTTTTCATTTTCTGCACGGACTAAAAGTGCTCTCTGTATAAAACCGCTTCAATCAATATTTTGTATGTCATCCATTTTCTATTTGTGGACGCGCGTATGCACGATAAATCGTTCCACATAACCAAAACTGATCGCACAAAACAAAACAAACCGAGCGGAGAAAAAACTGATCGAATAACCGGTCCGTCCGCCACATTAGCTTTCTCAATGTTTGTTGATTTAAATTTACACGAGCATGTAAATTTATAGGTTTTATCGTTGAAAATCCGATGTTCTTCGATAAGTTTTTACATCACGTGGTGATATTACACTGCAAGAGAAAAATAATCGAATAAACGTGTAATTTTATGAGTTTCATCATGTTTTTATTATGTGCATGATTTTTAATGTAAAATTAAACTAAAACATAGTTTAAAGCGAAGTAATTTTAAAATGGTTTTGGTTTACACGTCATGTAATATTCATTTTTTTTGCTGTGATGTACAAACCCCAATGGATGGAGTTAAGCGCCAAGTTCGAAAATTTTATGCAAATACCGAACAACAATGTTTTGACTTCGTGAATTTTTAAATCATATCCCATGAATCTGAAATAATCAACTACAATTTAAATATAATGCGAAATTGGTGTTTTACTTAAGTTTTGATGTGTCCGGATTATTGTGGATACAGACCTTGGGGCCGGGAATCGACTTCCGATGCCATTTTGAAATCCGAGATGCGAATTTCGATTTCAGAAAAAAGTGGGACATACTGTCAAATATCCATCATTTTGGGTATTTTTTTTGAATCGGGATGACATCTAATGAATGAAAATCGATTCCCGACTCCATTTATAAATACAAGATGGCGGCTTCAGATTGAAGAAAAAGTGCGCAATGCTGTCAAATACCCACGGGTATTTTTTGGAAACTGGGTAACGTCTGGAAGCCGGAAATCGATATCCGACGCCATTTTGAGATCCAAGACGGCGACTTCCGATATCAGATAAGGTGTCAAATACCCATTAGACTGATGCAAAATTGGAAATTTTTGCTCCACAGTGCTCAAACGGTTCCAAATTGGGCCCTGATTAGCCTCCCAAAATTTGAACTCATTTAGTGAGAAACTGACTTGGCACAAACCATTTGAAGTTTATATGGGAATTACTATGAAGAAACCATAATTTCGGTTCATATCTATCTCAAAATTCACCAGTTCACTCTACTTTAGAAAATAATAGCTGAGCTTGTTTAAAATTTTCTCAGCTACAACTTTGTTGAAGACCATTTTTAGATCAAATGTAAGGAACAAAAGTAATTAATGATTCAAGTCACTGATGTCTTATGATTATGCTCAATCAACTGTTCAGCAGGCAACATTGGTGTTTATGGCGCGTAGAATAGAGGACAAAAACCATGGCTACACGGTAAGAAAAAAGTACCCAACAGTAAGTTCTTTTCACTCATCTCGGCACTATAGTGCAGGAACCCAAGAGTAGGTAAGGCGGGTCAAAGTATTTTCCTTTATTTTTAACGTCGGTCTCTGTTCCGCAATCTAGTGCCAATCACCGACGGACATCGATTGCCATCCATTGACGGCAATCGAATGTGCAGGAAGGCAGCTTCCACACCTCCGTAGGATATCGCACCCATTCAACACACATGGGCCGGGACCAACGGCTTTACTTCCCTTCCGAAGGAAGACGTGACCAGAGATTTTTATGCCTCAGAAAAATCCCACCGACCTCGGCTGGGGTTGAACCCAGACCCATTGAGGTGTTAGAAAGCAGTCACGCTTACCACTACACCACCGGCGCCGTTTCAAATATCCAACAATATGGGTAAACTAAACTCGAACGTCTTGGTTTGGCCAGTAGTTTACTATAATGGCTTAGTTCCCGCCTGGTTGGTCGATCAATGTCAGTGAAAATTGGAAATACTATATCATAACCATTATTTGTCACTTATGGTATTCCACAGGGCAGTCATATCGGACCTTTCTTACTGTACTTGAATGACGTCAACCTATTAATAAATGTTTTGAGCTCTCGTATGCTGTTGACTTCAAACTTTACTTTACTATAACATGTAAAGAAGCACATTTCCTCCAGCGGGAACTTCGTATGACTGAATGCTGATAAATACTCAGAGATTTATTTTGCTCGTAATCGCTCCGTAGACTCATTTGATTACACTATCGCTGGTACATCTCTAAAGCGTAAATGTATAGTTAAGGATTTGGGTATTCTTTTAGATACGAGATTAACTTTGAAAGATCATGTGGGATACATAACCTCCAAAGCATTAACATGCCTGGGTTTCATTTTTCGTGCCGCAAAACAATTCTCAAATATTCACTGCACCGTGTATTGTACTTTGGTTTGATCTAAATTATAGTATGCAGTTGTTGTATGGGCTCGATACTATCAAAACAGTATACAACTAGTAGAGGCAATTCAACGCAAGTTTGTCCGCTTTGTTCTTCGACGATTGCCTTGGAACGATGCTTTCAACCTCCCTTGTTATGAAGACCGTTGTAAACTAATTGGCCTCGATCTTCTTGAGAGCCGTAGGAACGTAACTAAGGCTTCTTTCGTATCTGACGTTTTTCAGTCTCACATAGATTGCCCTGCAGTATTAGTTGAGTTGAATTTCGATATTCGTCGTCGTACCCTACGCTCACATATTTTTTTTTCGAATCCCTACGTTCCGCACTAATTATGTCTATAATGAACCTTGCTCGACAAGCTTTTTACGTAGTTTTTGCGCAGGTAACGAATTGGAATGTCTCTAATATTGTTTCCTGTGCAGAAATGATATAAATAAGCGTACTAGCAAAAAATTCAAATACTTATTTTATCAAAAAATCTTGTTCAATATTTTTTGTCAACTTTCATGCGTCCATGGTTTTAAATAATTTATAAATTTTCATTTTTTATCTATTTTTAAAACCAAAAATTAAATAAATTGATGGTATTTTTTTTAGATATTTTAGATAATAACACTATTTCGGAATGTGTACTCAAAATTATATAAAAAAAACTACCATGTATTTATTTCCCAGAAAGACTTTATTATATATTATTACTTTGTGTCAGACCTCATTTCTATCAGAAAAGACGTTTCCGTACTACAAAACATAAAAAAAATTACAAAGACGCCGTTTAAAAAAAAATCAACATCTAAAATGGCTGATTTTTTGTAAAAATGTGAATGACTACCATAACACACAATTAAGCAAAGTTTTATTCAAATCGGAGACGATCGAGTTTTTTCCGATTTTGACGTGGAACTGCTCTAAACCAGTAATGATTAAACAAAACTTGGCCTATCAGATAACTAGCATCACTGCATTGGTGCTGAATGTCAGACAGTTTGTTTGCTGAACTCTTAGTAAATTAGTGCAGTGTAGGCTCGGTAATATGCATTACCGAGTTAGAGAATTATGTTTAAGAGTGTACATTGGATCTTCCGGCACGGAATCTCACCTGATCCAGTTGGAGAGTCGCTTCGATATCATTGCACTATAGCATCGATTCTCAACGTTTCCCCACTGTGCGATCAAGATCGCTCTTCATCGCTTATGTTTATGGGCTTTTCGTTCAGTGGGGGTTCTGTGAACCATAGGATAATCGATGCACTATGGTAACAATAATGACGGACACAATCTGACCTACCTCGCTAAGGATAATTTCCTTTACTAAGGTACCCTGCATCCAGTGAAACAGTTAATTCACGGAATAATTGAATTATTCTACAAATTGGCAGATTTCATTTATGTACCGTATTTAAATCCCTGTTAAAGTTGATCTATTTCAGCATAGTACACAATTAAGCGTCATTTCATTTCTCAGAAGTGCAATCCATAGTGCTCCATAGTTCATAGCGTACAACGTACATGTTTACACAAATATTTTCTTCCGCAGCAAATTCCACTATCTCAGGAATTCACTTGTCATTGAAAAATGTATGTCATTCCATCAATCACACCTGTATAATGCTGCTTGAATGTCCGCCATGTTCAGTATGAAATTGTATGCCAACACCGACCGAACCGTCCGATTAACGAAAACTTTTTTTTATTAATGTTTACCCAGATCGACTCTTTCTCACAGCACAGTCCTTATCAATTGTGCTACACCGAGAAACCAAAACACACAATCCCCAAGGCAAACATAAACCTTTCCAAAGCAGGCTCCCAGTCAAGCTGTGCATAAATCGTCTCCGATTCCTGTGCCGGTCTTACCATCAAAGAGTCAACTCGCAAAGTCTCCGCACACCTTAGTTTGCATTCGAAAGTCCCTTATCGACGCCGTCATCGCCTTCAAGTGATATTCGCTTCGGCTCCAACGATAAGCGTCTGGTCGCGAACATAATCGAATTCGAAAGGCGCTCTTGCTGATAAGCCCAGAAATCGTCAAATCTTCAACGCGTCAATGTGCGACGACGGTCAGCAAGTCACACCTGTGAAAACGAGTTTACTCAGTGGTTTTCGTCGGCGTCGATGTCGCAGCCAGAAACGCGGAGCCGAGAATAGGCTACGTCAATTTCGCGGAACCGATAGGGTATAACTGTCGCAGTTTGTTTTTTTTTATGAATGAATCAGAAAGAGACATACAATTTTGCACACGCCATTATTTTAGCACGTCATTGTTTTAGCGTAAAAATTTGGATTGTAGGGCGATAAAGCACCTGCCTAGTATCGGATGAGTCATTCTAATTACTCGAGTGATAAGGACGGCCTGCAGTCGATTAGAGTGCTGCACTCACGTTTTCGAACAGGAATCGTCCGGTATCATTTATCAGCACTGAGCATTGTTTTCTTCACCTGTTACTTTGGGATTAACTTTCTTAAATTGATTGATCACGCTTTTGATAGAAGCTTTCGATAATGATTGGTTAAGCGACTGTTACTTATTGTTTTGAAATTGTAACTTCAGAAAATTATAACTGGAGTTTGTTTAAAGAAATATGTCTGCTCGTGACTATTGGCTATGTTGGAAATGTTATTTAACATTAAGTTTTGTTAAGTTTTGTTATTGTTTTGTAAATGTTATTCAACATTAAGTTTTTTATTCGTGAATTTCGAATAGTAAATATTATTTAATCAAGTAGACAGTGTTGAAATATGAGTACTTGCAAATAACGGTAAGTAATATGTGATGCTTCCTTCCGATAGTATTGTCAATAAACGCAATGCTGGATATGGCAGGTTCGATCTCCTATCCGTTCGGTTTGAAAGATTTCATTCGTCCCTTGAAATAGTATGTCTTTGAATTTGCCACACAAATTTGCTTAATGCCACACAAATTTGTAAAATAGTTACAATAACAATTGTGGAAATGTTCAAAGAGCACTTAGTTGAGAGCAGATGTTAATACCTATCTGGGACCAAATAGCCAGAACATGTGAAGTTATTGTTTTTTTTTTAAATATAGCAAGAAAAGCCAATTATTGGGAGAAGCAGTTTCCACAAACTGTACTTCAGTTTAAAACAGAAATAATAACAAATGGATTAGATTATTACACTTTTTTTTTGACTCAGTTCAACCCTGGATCGGGTATCAAGATTGGGTCTGCCTGTTTCCCGACAAACGTTAGTTTGATCAGGTTGAGGTTCGCCTGCAATGCAGGGCTTTGGAGTCGAAGTTGTGAAGTCGGAGTCGTAGTTGGACGCATTTTTGCATGAGCATGAGCATGAGCATGATTGACCGCCCACGGTTGCTACTCTGTTATTGCCAGACCAGCTGTAATTACACAGAGAACCAATAGACGATGCTTGGGACTAGCAATCATCCTCAATGTGTAAAAACTGGTGATCTCAAACTAGGCAATACCAGCGCCGGCCGCGCCCGAACACAGGTCAAGAAAGGAAGGGGTAGGAATGTGTTGACGTGACACTCGCTTTGATGGAAGCCGAGAACACCTCTGCACTTCCACGAAGAATCACTGGGATATTGGGTAATAGGGTTGGGTTTGCAGCAGGGTTCGTTTTGGTAAACGATAAGCTGAATTGATGTCCTAACAATCATATAACGCGAAGGAGCTTGGGATTGAACCCACGGTCTTCTGCTCAGTAAGCAAAAACGTTTGCCACTAGGCAGACGAGCTCCTTTTTAATCATCGAGTTGCTGTTATTACCATGTAGTCATGTTAACAAATAAAACGATTGACGAATCTTGAATGTGGATGGGCTTGAGATTAGACTAATGATGTTCTGCTCAGTAAGCAAAACTGGTTGTGCTAAGGCCACCGAGCCCCTCATATCACATTATAGCATTACTCAAGTTTTTATGACTATTCAGACCCGGCACCGACGACAACGAAAAGTTTTACGAAATACACGATAAACAAGTGATCTAACCATACATTTTTAATATGAAAGGATCTGGGAATGCGTTTTTCTGCTCAGTAAGCAAGCCACTGCAACCGACGATCTTTGAAATCCTTAAACTAAAAGCTATGAAAGAGGCCTTCATTAAGATCCATTTTCACGCGACGTTAAATGTTTCGATTTTCTCTTTACGCATGGTTCAGGTAATCATAACAAGCTATGACCGACGTGACGATTGTTTAAGACCTGGTTGAACAAGCTATTCAAATGAAATTACGTTCTCGAATTTTACTTGGTATGTAATGAACAACAGAAATACGCGATAATTCATATTTTCAGCGGTTGGTGGTTAATTTCAAATATACTAACGGTACTGCCTACGACTACGACGGCGATTACGACGGCGCCTACGACAACGACAACAGCGAATTTGCAACTTACCATTTGTCTAGGATAAACACCTTTGCCCGGCACCTCCACTGGTTCTTCATGTCCGCTATCTGTCACTGCTTGCAAAATATCTAATAGCAATTACCTTCCAATACCAATACTTCCTGTATTGCCATGGTCATCTGGGAGGAGGGTCGCATCTAGTGCTTTCCCCAGGAACCGTTCACGGCCACCAGCCACTGCCCGTCCAGTCTTGGGCGTATCCAGCGAGGCATCCGTCAGATTACTTACAGTCTATGACACTTAATGCAAATCGCAGGCACACTTACGCTAGATACAAAAAAAAAAACACCCGTGCAAAGAAACGGAATAGATAAACGTCACTCTCGCGAAAGCACCCAGGGCTTTGGAGTCGAAGTTGTCAAGTCGGAGTCGTAGTTGGACTCGAACTGTTTTTCACGTGCAACTTTTTTGGCTCATGACAGATTCGATTGAATTTGAATGCCTATCATAGCCTATAATCACAGACAAACAGGCGTAACTCTTTGAAAAACTTGTTCTTGAAAACATAGTATCAAAAAACTTGTTCTTGAAAACATAGTATAAACATATAACCTCAGTAACGACATCTCTCTGGCTTCTCGCGGAAAACAAGCTTGTTTGCTAACTCGTAAACAATATTGCATAAAAGTTCTATAGAATGTATAGAAACGTCAAAGTGATCCGATGCCAGCGCTGCGGCGAGTAGTTCGCAGAACTGATAATATTCAAATCAACCGTTAAATGCATGAACGAAGATACACAATGAAGTGTTACGTCTGTTTGTCTGTGCTATAATGTCCAGCTAAAGAAAGAAGGAATGAAGGAAAGAAAGGAAATTAGTCTCCAGTCAAGAGGAAGTTTTAAAAATCAAAACATTAAAACAAAACCATTCAAACGTTAAAATAGTCAACACTCTCCCTAACTCGATATATAAGGGATCATCGAGTTACGTAAGTAACTTATGGAAATTCATAAGGACAAATAGATCGATGTAGTTTGGACTTCCATCGAGTTGGGAAGAGATCCAGTAGAGGATAGTTGACTAATTATTAAAAAGCACTTTTGGTAATCTATCTAATATAAACCTATTCCAAAAACTTGGCTGCGTTTTTAACAGTTAGGCAAATATTATTAAAAGTTCGGTTCGGGTTAAAACATTCCACAGCCGCTGGTAAAATTCACCTAGTTGAAGCCTGCGAGAGACCCAGTTCTTGGGCGGGTTCTCCTGCACATTTTCGCGTAGAGCGGCAATATTCCCGGTAGACCTTGAGAATAGTCCTCTCGGTAGGACGATTATTGCGTAAAATAGGCGTTGCGCTCGGAACGTTGCTCGCAAAGAACATTTACTTTGATAAAACAATTTTATCATTTGCACGAGCCGTTGGACGCTACAACTCTCCATGGTAATTTGGTAAGACACACTGAATAAATTACAGCTAATTTGACACTTGTAGCTTTAACAATATGGCCGCATTGATCTGTCAAAGTAAGGAAATCCCTTTTGGAAAACCCTTATAATATTTATACCAAACTAATAATAGTAATTTAAATCTTTTCAAAAATGACCAAATTATAATCGTTTAAACCTGACACTATTTAACTACACTTTTTTGTTTCTTCCCCAGTATATACCACAAAGACATAGTCCTACAAAACTTCAACAAACGAACAAATACAGAGCGATATTTTTGACGTAGACTATGTCTTACGGGAAGGTACTGGGGGTAAATCGAAAATCTAAAATTGCGACCGTCACGAAAAGGTGTAAGGTTTTGAACGCTTATAATTTTGTAATTTATAGATGAAATTAAAATTCAAATACACCAATCGATAGGAAATAACTCTCATAATCTGCTACAATAAACGCTTTTTAAATTTTCTATAAAAAACTGTTGAAAAATGTACATACACAGCAAAAAAATAATTTTGATATCACATCAAAGTAGATGCACTACAATCATGTCGAAAATTTCATGTAATTTTTATGACCACATAAATAAACAAATGCAGTAAAAGCAGCGTAATGTCAGTTCATGCATTGTATTAATGATAATTTTGTCCTTTTTAGCAAGTAATATTACACCATATTTTCGACATGATTGTAGTGCATCCACTTTGACGTGATATCAAAATTATTTTTTTGCTGTGTATAAAAAGTCATAAATCTATCCCTGTTTTCATGCCATAAACGTTCTTCCCAAACCCAGTCGTCATAATCGAGTACCCTTTGGTTGTACATCGTGCTGCTTGAATCTGAAAAGTTATAAAACAGCGCTGCTTTTGTGCCTCTACTCAAATGATTCGCTGCCAGACTGTTGAGCAGTTCAGTCGATTTGTTTTGTCGAATTCTCTCTAGTTTCGTTCGTTCGTTCGCAAGTCGAATTAGCTCCGCGTTGTGTAGTGACGCTCTCGCTGACCCAGCCATGGGTAAGAAATCGCGCGGTAACGCGAGTGCCGGTTTACCGGGAAAACAGACTCTCCCAGGAGACGGCGCGACCACCGAGCCAGCCCAGAAGAAGCAGAAGAAAACCCCATTGCCCATCCCGACAGGCGTTGCGGACCCGCAGCCGGGGCCTCCCGGAACTAAACGACCCAGACCTGAAGACAGCAGCGCCACCGTATCAGCAGCAAAAAAGCTGCTGAGCAACAATCCGTTCTCCGCCCTGCAGAACGGAGTCCAGCCGCAGTCGGAACCTGAGACGGTGCCGAAAAAAGTTAAGTTGCCACCCTTCTATGTGAAGGGCTTCCCTCCCGGGCTATGGGAGCAGCTGGATTTCTACATTAAGCAGGGCCTTCGCTGCACCATTCAACGGTGCACGGAAGGCTACAAACTGATGGTCCCGGCCGAAAAACACTTCAACGCAGTTCAGGCCCTCTTGGACAGAATGAAGCTGGAGTACTTCTCCCATGACATCGAGGCCACCAAGCCGCTGAAAGTGGTGCTGCGCGGGCTCCACGACATGGACACCACCACCTTAATGGACGAGATTAAGGCGAACGGCCTCAAGCCGGTCGAAGTCCACAAGATGACCCGCAGCAAGGCCATCAAGTATCGTGACCAGCTCTACCTGGTCCATCTGGAGAAGAACTCCACAACCGTGAAGGATCTCCAGACGACACGCACACTGTTCCACATCGTAGTGAAGTGGGAGCGGTATAAACCCACCCACCGTGGCGTCACTCAGTGCTCGAACTGCCTATTGTTCGGGCACGGCACCAGGAATTGCCGCATGGCCAGCCTCTGCATCAAATGCGGCAAAAACCACAAGATCGACAACTGCGACAGCATCGAGGAAGCCACTCCCACATGCGCCAACTGCGGTGCCGCCCACAAGGCCACGAGTAAGACCTGTCCGAAGCGGGCCGAATACGCCGAGATCCGGAAGAAGGCCTCGTCCAACAGCCAGCCCGGCCGCAAGGAGGTTCCAGAAAACAACGCGCAGAACTTTCCTCCGTTATCACCGGTCCAATCACGGCCAATTCCAGTGTTGCCGCCGCTCCCGCTCAACCAACAGTTGGCTGCCGCTGCAGTACCCGGTCAAGCCTCCGGTCCATCGACGGATCCCCCTGCTCCGGGATTGGCCGGTACAACCGGTGAAGCTACAGACGATTCTCCGCTGTCAACGGATGAGAACGTCACACTGTTGGCCCAGGCCATCATCATCAAGCGCACCTGCGCAACAAGAACACAACAGCTCCAAGCTATCATCTCCTTCGTCATTAATTATGGACCGTGAACCCATAAAGATCGCCAACTGGCACGCTCGCTCCGTAGGGGCGAAAAACATTGAGCTTGCAGACTTCCTCCGCAAGCACGACATCGACGTGGGCATTCTCACCGAGACCCACCTCAAGACCGGTGACAGCTTCTGGCTGCCCGACCACAGCATTGTCCGGCTTGATCGCACCAGCTCCAGGGGGGGCGGTGTCGCGGTCATCATCAAGAAAGGCATCAAGTACTGCACCCTACCCCACTACCGCACTTCCATCATCGAGGCCGTCGGCGTAGAGGTGGAAACATCGACCGGAAACATCCGGTTCATCGCCGCCTACTGTCCCCGGCAATGTACCGTTAGCAATGGTACAGCACAGCAGTTCAAGAACGACCTTGCCATCATAACCCGCACCAGTGCCCGCTTCGTAATCGGAGGGGACCTGAACGCCCGGCACGAGGCCTGGCGGAACTACCAGCAGAACCAGAACGGCCGCCTGCTATTCGACCATTCCCAGCATGGTCTCTATTCCGTCTGGTTTCCGGACGAACCAACCTTCACATCACCGACGGGCAACCCATCGACGCTGGACCTGTTCTTGGCAAACACCAGATTAGCCAAGCCGGTTGCCGTCAACGACCTGAGTTCGGACCACCAACCGGTGCTGACCGAGCTGGGCTACAACGTGGCCCCTGCACCGTGCCAGCGGAAGGACTACCATCGAGTCAACTGGGTCCAGTTTCGACGCGTGGTCGACCGCCACATCGACGTCAACCCACCGCTCGACACAGTGGAGGACATCGACCGGGCCCTGGAGGGTCTCCATCAAGCCATATCCGTGGCTGACGAAGAGTGCGTTCGACGAGTTCCTGTGAGGGGTAAGTTTCAAGCAATTGATTCCCACACCAAACTCTTGATTCGGCTCAGAAATGTTCGTAGACGCCAGTTTCAGCGGACTGGGGATCTGCAGTGTAAATGCGAAATGGTCGATCTGAATCGGCAGATCGCTTCCAGAATGGTCTCAATCCGGAACGAGAGTTTCGGGTGGCTCGTTCATAACCTGGACGACCGTTCCAGACCATTCTGGAAGGTTGCCAAGGTGTTGAAGTCTCACCCCAAGCCCATTCCACCACTTAGAGTCAATGACGAACGGCTTATCACCAACGAAGAGAAGGCCAATGCAATTGGGGAGCACATTGCCCAGTCGCATTTGCTTGGCTCTACAATCCCAAGTCCACTCGAGAACCAGGTTGTGCAGTGCGTCCAGACGTTAGATGCCTCCCCTTGTGCCGTCCCTCCAGAAGAACGGATTACAGAGGAACAAATTTGCTCAGCGCTGAAACACAGTACGAACATGAAGGCTCCCGGGTTTGACGGAATATTCAACCTAGAGTTGAAAAATCTCAGCGCGAGGGTGCACTCGCTGCTGGCTGCCATCCTCAACAGATGCTTGGAGCTGCACTACTTTCCAAGCATCTGGAAGGTGGCAAAAATCATCCCGATCCGCAAACCTGGGAAAGACCCTTCACTACCGTCAAGCTACAGACCGATTAGCCTGCTCTCAGCGCTGAGCAAGCTGTTCGAAAAATTGATCCTCAGCCGACTAAACAAGTTTGTGGAGGAACATGACATTCTTCTTCCGGAACAGTTCGGGTTCCGCAAGGGGCATTCCACCAATCATCAGCTAGTGCGGGTGATGAATAACATCCGAAGTAACAAAGCTGTATCCAAGTCCACAGCCATGGCCTTGTTAGACGTCGAAAAGGCGTTTGACAATGTCTGGCACGACGGACTTATATACAAGCTTTGTAACTCCAACTTTCCACCATACCTTGTGAAAATCACCCGTAACTATCTCCAGCAAAGGTCGTTCAGGGTGTCGTTGAATAGTTCCCTTTTGGGACAATTTCCGATCCCAGCAGGTGTTCCGCAAGGGAGTCTGCTGGGACCACTGCTTTACAGCATCTACACGTCGGACATCCCTCCTCTAGGAGACGGTTGCGTGTTCTTTCTGTTTGCAGATGACACCGCGATAGCCGTCAAGGGTAGGATGCCTAGTGAAATTACGAACAAGCTCCAACGATGCCTTGACACCTTTACTGATTATGCCACCACGTGGAAAATCAAAATCAACGCCTCGAAAACCCAAGCGATCATGTTCCTTCACAGACAATCATTAAAACTTAAACCGTCTCCCTCCTGTACCGTAATGATGGATGGTACAAGGGTCGAGTGGTCCACTGATGTTACTTATCTCGGGATGTTGTTCGATGAGAAGCTCCTGTTCCGCTCGCACATAGAGAAAACCCTAGTTAAGTGCTCCGCCTTGGTTAGGTGTTTGTATCCGCTCATTTGCCGCAGATCCCGCCTCTCAAGGCAAAACAAACTGGCTGTTTACAAACAGATCATAGCCCCCGCGATCTTCTATGCCGCCCCGGTGTGGGAATCGTGCGCTCAGACCCACAGGAACAAAATCCAGGTTGCACAGAATAGAGTGTTGAGGATGATCCTAGATCGTCCATTCGACACAAGAATAGCAGACCTCCATCAAGAGGCAGAAATTCCCAAAGTAGACTCCAAAATTGATGATATGACAACTAAATCTATTCAAAAATGCAATCTTTCTGAACATGCTTTAATAAGCAATTTGTACATAGTAGGTTAAGTGTATATAGTAGAGTAGGTTAGTTTTAAGCTGTAAATAGTAGTATTAAGTAGTTTCTCTTCAAATTCTAAAAACAAAACAAACCAATCCCACCAAGGTGGTCGACCGTGTACTAAGTCTAGGACTAATTCTGTAAAACAAATTTTGAATTTTGCCCATACTTAAAGATGAAGAAAGCAATTAAATCACTTAGTAAAAATTTATATGGTAATCGTCCAAGTTAAACTAAAATAAAGATCATTTAAACTAACTGCCTCTACTCAATTTCGCTTCGGACGGCGGGTGATCAGGCAACAGCAGCAGCAGCAGCAGTAGGAAGGCGGTTCCTGTGAAGCAGGCAGCGTTCAAGTTTTACACCTCGAACCTTGTGCGTCGTTCCCGTCGAGATCACTGGCTGCTGGCAGCGCTGTCGCCTCGAAGTGGATACACCTCATTGCCTGAATGATTGGCAATCTAACGATAGCATAAAGCGCCACTTGTGGCAAATAAGAGAACAACAAAACTAATGACGGTATCATAACTTTGCACGGCGAGGTATGGGAGAATATTTTAAAAACGCTTTTATTCAACGAATAAAGTATTTTATATAAATTTGGTTGTGCATACAAGGTTAGAAAACTTTAAATCTAAAGATCAGAATGAAAACTAAGAAAACAATAAAAATTTCAAATTATACGTCTATCGGGTAGCTTTTGAGGGTTATTCCCCCGTAGCAGTTTTGAAAAAAATGACAAATATTTTTTTTTTTCGGATAATAAATGCTTTTTAAGATTTCTTTCCCATAGCTTTTTTTTTTATCTAGTTCGTTTATTTGTAAGGCTCAATCGCGTTAGCTTTACGGAGCCGATAATTCATTGTTCTTTGTTTGTAACAAAATTCACTTAATTCTATGTCTAGTAGGAGTTGGGCCGATTACTCGCGGCTTACTCGAGGTTAGAAGGGTACATTTTCGAAGGATAGGATCAGGGGAGGAGCTTGGGGTAGGGTTTCGTTGTCTCATCAGAGCGTTGTCGCCAGTATGAACGGTAGTGCTGTTCTAGCTTCGTCTGGAGTTCGACCGGCTATGGTGGGTGACCAGTGGGCGACGATGAGACTCATCGAGACGGGGGGACAAGACAAACAAAAACTAATAAAGAGAGACAAAAGACAAAAGGAATTAAATTGTTATACTAGACATTTGAAGAAAAACATAAACGGACTGCATATAGCAGAGATCACGGGTTGCCAACACGTCTCTGATAGGAACATAGGGTTGTCTTCCTTGGGCCTCGAGGGTATTCAAAAGTCGCTCTCTGGCGGCGTCATTATCCGTACATTGCCAAACTGCGTGTTCGATGTCATCGTAACCGTTTCCACACCGACATATGTTGCTGTCCACGAGGTTTATTCTATTGAGATGCGCATCTAGCGAGTAGTGGTTGGACATAAGTCTACTCATCACGCGAATAAAGTCACGACTTAAGCCCAAGCCTTTAAACCACGCTCTCGAAGAAACATTAGGAATAATTGAATGTAACCACCGTCCAAGATTTCCATTGTCCCAATCGGTTTGCCAACTCGAAAGGGTACTCTGACGCACTAAATGGTAAAATTCATCGTGTGAAATTTGCCTGTCATAAAATTCGCCTTCCTGCGCGCCCACCTTTGCGAGAGAGTCCGCCTTCTCATTGCCTGGGATTGAGCAATGTGAGGGGACCCATACAAAGGTAATCATATATGATCTTTCGACCAGTACACTCATCTGCTCCCTTACCTTTGAAAGGAAATAAGATGAGTGCCTACTTGGTTTCATCGACCGAATAGCCTCAATCGAACTGAGACTATCCGAGAAGATGAAGTAATGGTCTGCGGGCATGTTGGAAATCATCCCCAATGCGAAGTTGATTGCTGCCAGCTCAGCAACATAAACAGAACAAGGTTCCTGAAGTTTGCGGAAGGCGCTAGAGTTTTCATTGAAGACACCGAAGCCAGTGGACCCATTGAGACGTGACCCGTCTGTAAAATATCTTTTCACGCAATTGACGTGTTGGTACTTTTCAGTAAAAATACGCGGGATAATAATAGGTCGAAGTTGATCTGGAATCCCATGAGTTGCTTGTTTCATGGTCAGATCATATTCAATTGAGGAACTGCGATTGGTGAAGTGAGCATGGTCTGGAGTGTAACAAGGAAGACACATATCTGACGATATGTAGTGGTGGTAGATTCTCATAAATCGAGATTGTGTGTTCAGGCCAAGAATTTCTTCAAAATTTTCAATTATAAGTGTGTTTGTCACTCCGCATTTGATTAGTATTCTGAGAGAGAGCTCCCAGAAACGGTTCTGGAGGGGTGTTACTCCTGCCAGAACCTCGAGACTCATGTTATGCGTTGAGTGCATACAGCCTAGAGCAATACGCAGACAACGATATTGAATTCGTTCCAATTTTATTAGGTGACTTTTTCTTGCCGAGAGAAAGCAGAAAGAGCCGTACTCTAGAACAGAGAGAATAGTTGTTTTATAAAGCGTTATGAGGTCTCCCGGATGAGCACCCCACCATGTGCCACAAATTGAACGGAGAAAGTTGATCCTCTGTTGACATTTTTGCTTCAAATACGTAATATGGGTATTCCAAGTGCACTTTGAATCAAACCAGACCCCAAGGTACTTGAAAGACAATGATTGGGTAATGTTTCTGCCCAAAAGATTAAGCTGCATTTGGGCTGGGTACCGCTTTCGAGTAAACACTACCAGTTCAGTTTTCTGCGGCGAGAATTCGATCCCTAGATTCATAGCCCAAGAAGACAAGTTATCTAAGGAATTTTGCAATGGTCCTTGCAAGTCCACGGCATGTGGACCTCTTACGGAAACCACACCGTCATCTGCAAGTTGTCTTAGCGTGCATTGTTCTGCCAAACAGTTGTCGATATCTTTGACATAAAAGTTATAAAGAAGAGGGCTGAGACATGAGCCTTGGGGCAGGCCCATGTAGCTAATTCTGGAAGTTGTCAGTTGTCCAAGGGAAAAGTTCATTTGCTTTTCTGACAACAAATTGTACAAGAAATTATTTAAAATTCCGGAAAGTCCACATCTGTGCAGATTGTCTGACAGAATTTCAATGGAAACTGAATCAAAAGCCCCCTTAATGTCCAAGAATACTGAAGCCAATTGCTCCTTGTGCGCAAAGGCCAGTTGAATATCTGTGGAAAGCAGCGCTAGACAATCGTTTGTTCCTTTGCTCTTGCGGAACCCAAACTGTGTATTTGATAGCAAGTTATTTGATTCGACCCAGTGATCGAGTCTCCGAAGGATCATTTTCTCCAACAATTTCCTAATGCACGAAAGCATAGCAATCGGACGGTATGAGTTATGGTCAGACGCTGGTTTGCCAGGTTTTTTAATGGCTATTACTTTGACCTGCCTCCATTCAGGCGGTACAATGTTGTTTTCTAGCAAGGAATTGAATAAATCCAGCAAGCGTCTTTTAGCGATATCTGGGAGATTTTTCAGAAGATTGAATTTAATCATATCGCTTCCCGGTGAGGAGTTGTTCGATGAAAGAAGAGCCATAGAGAATTCCAGCATTGTGAATGGTCTATCCAGAGAGCTGCCGCTCGGAGACGCTTCTCGAACAATGTGTTGTGCTGGAGCTGAGTCCGGACAGACCTTTTTAGCGAAATCGAATATCCATCGGTTGGAGTATTCTTCACTCTCATTGAAAGATGAGCGGTTACGCATGTTCCGAGCCACCCTCCACAAGGTGTTCATTGAGGTTTCTCGTGAGAGTCCCTCGACGAAATTGCGCCAATAACCGCGTTTCTTTTCTTTGACTAATTGTTTCAGCTTTGTCTCAAGCTTTGAATATTCCTCGAAGTATGTGGAGGTTTTGTGTCTACGAAAAGCTTTGAAAGCATCAGATTTTTCTACATACAATTTTGTGCATTCTTCGTCCCATCCAGGTGTGGCTGGTCTCCTTTTGAAGGGCGCACTTGGAACTTTTCTTTTTTGTGCTTCCAGTGAGCTTTTGTATATCAAATCGGCGAGGAATCGATATTCTTCCAATGGTGGAAGCGTATCTATTGATTCGGCACCGATTGTCACCGCCGTTGCATATTTATGCCAATCTATGTTCCTTGTAAGATCAAATGGAACTCGAGATGGTTCTACAGAGTGAGGGGCACACTTAATTGAAATGATGATTGGCAAATGATCGCTACCATGGGGATCATTGATAACCTTCCACAGACAATCCAATGATAGCGATCTAGAACACAAAGATAGGTCGAGTCGGCTTTCTCGAGCCGGAGGTTTTGCTATACGTGTCGCTTCACCAGTGTTCAAAATAGTCAAATTGAAATCGTCGCATAAATCGTAAAAAATAGCCGCTCTATTGTCGTCATATAGATCGCCCCACCCAGTACCATGGGAGTTCATATCACCCAGAATTAATACTGGAGATGGAAGAATCGAAACAAGATTCCAGAGTTGACTACGGCTAATGGAGGTTCTTGGTGGAACATAAACTGAAGCTATGCAAATATTTTTGTTCTTCACATTTATTTGGCAAGCGACGATTTCGACGCCTGATAGAGCAGGAAGGGACATTTTGTAGAAAGGGTAGCACTTTTTGATCCCTAAAAGTACTCCTCCATAAGAATCGTCTCTATCCAGGCGAATAATGTTAAAATCGTGGAAGTTGAGTTCTTTATCGGAAGAAAGCCATGTTTCACAGAGAGCAAATATATCACAATCAGAATTGTGAAGTAAAAATTTGAACGAGTCTAGTTTAGGCACTAGACTACGGCAGTTCCACTGTAGCACAGTGATCATATCTTCAACCTCGTTCGACGAATTATCCATCGAAAGATATGATTGATGCAAGGAGGGGCCATGAAACAGTCAATTGCTTAAGATATGATTCTAGTGTTGGAAGCAAGGCAGAAACTAAGCTTCTAAGAGGGTCTTGTATGTTGAACATATTTAATATGAATTCCACAATGTCCGAAAAAGCTAGCAAACCTCGTTCGGACTTGGATTTCTTTTGAGAAGTTTGAGGAGCAGCTTTTTTGTTTTTCTTATCTATGTTGGGTAATGGCGGAAAATCCTTACTGCAGCCAGGAAGTGGAGCAGTGGGAGCCTTCGATTTAATTTTTTCATCCCCATTACCCTGGGAATTTTGCAATCCTCTGGGAGTGACTTTAGTTTTCTTACGGCGCACTTTCGGGGAGGAGCATTTTCGTTTTGAGGATCCGTTTGTTTTCAAAGGTGCGTGTACCACCGTAGAGTCACCCTCATCGGATGAGTCAGAGTCCGATTCTTCAGCTGACAAAATCGAAAATTGGTTTTCATCTTGGACGGCTGATGCAGCCTTCACCATTTGTGCATATGACTGCTTGGAGCGTCCAGAGATTGAACGCTGCACTTTATCGGAGTGCTGTTTGTACATCGGGCACTCCTGCAAGGGGTGAGGATTCTCGCCACAATATGCGCATTTTACTGATTCTTTGTGGCAAGAATCCTCTTTGTGGCTTTCACCACATTTGCCACAACGAGTTTTGTTGCCGCAATGGCTGGCCGAGTGTCCCAGCCTTTTGCAGTTGGTACAATTATATACCCTCTGTACAAACAACCGCACCGGAAAAAAAGCACCATCAACTTTAACAAAGTTTGGGAGAACTGAACCAGCGAAAGTCACCCGAAACGAGTCTGAATGCTGATAAACTTTCTTGCCGTCTTGCAAAGATACTGAATGCAGTTGCCTGACATCCAGTATCTGTACCTGCTCTCCGATTTTCGAGTTTTTGAAGCAACCCGATGCTCGTTTTAAGTCCTCGACACTCAGACTCGCGTCGGAGACCACACCTTCTATCTCCACATCTCGAGAAGGGATGTAGATGTTGTACTCGACACTAAACAGCTCGTGTTCAGCAATTTTATTTGCCACATCATACGTCGGTGCTTCTACACGCAGTTTATTGAATCTCTCTTTATGTACCAAGATTCCCGGATACTTACGCAGCAAATCTCTCGAAATGTCGAGAGTTTTCAAAGGTTTATTTTTGGGCCGAAAAAAGACAACCCATGGTCCTTTTGAAGACGGCTGGTAGTACCTGGTTCGCGCAACGTAGACATCCGAAGACGCCATAAGTGTTGCGCAAAAGCGGTGCACAACCGCTTAAAAAGGAAAAAAAAATATATAAAAAAAAACCTTCACCAATTAATCTACTTAACCACTAGTTGTTAATATTTTGTTGCCCAGTGTATGAACAACCAAAAAAAAAAAAAAAAAACAATAAAAAAATTATCAAAAAAAAAAAAAAAAACCCAAACAAAAAAAAACTTTTTATTAGTTGCAAGAAGTTGCACCACTATAGCCCTCACAACCCTATCAGGGGAGAGGGCAAAGCCACGCGCAAAATTGAATAACAAAAGCGCGGCAATGGGCTAGAGAAGACTATTGTATAGTATACTTAACACCGGCCGGTGCCGGCTGTGTGAGCTGGTGCAGCCACTCCGTTTGCTGCTTTGTTGTTGTTGCTTGCTGCTTTGGAGTGGTGATGAGATGATGACGGTGAGATGATAGTCCACCTATAGCGTCGCTAAAGGTGGCTACTTCCTCTGCTGACTGCGGTTGCCTTGGGCACTGAACTTCGTCCACGGTAGGAATAACGCGCGATATAAAAAACCACTATGGTGGGAAAAAAAACTCCACCGGCTACGAAACCAATACCCGCAACGGAGACACGAACAAACTACGTCCGGCTACTTCAAGCTATCGGCGAGGAATGATTTCCCATAGCTCAACGTGCAAAATTTTGAGACCATCGTAATTTTTCTATTTCTCCTATTCGCCACGAACGCTATCGTTAGATCGTCAATAACGATCCCACGTTCTACAAATCTCTATTAATTTTTCGAAAGGACATATCAGCTTTTGTAATCAACGCATTTTATCGTTTGTTTGGCGTAGCTTTTTATTCCACGATTGCTACTGTCAAATCGACCAAAAGCAACAGTAAACGCACCGAGAAATGTTAATCCAAGCGAGTTATTAACAAATAAGAAAATCGATCATCGCGGTTACGTTCTTATGTATGCTCACTGTCGAATTTGTAATCTGTGATAGATATGGAAGTCACTTTTTTTCCACCACAGAAACGCCCAGTGTTCTTATGACAAATGATGCATGTGCGTCTACAAAACGCGAACGAAATCTTTAAAAAAATTAGCAATATTGATGAAGAGCTTTGAGTGGGTTGGTTTATTTTCATTCAATTCCGTTATAATTGCTTATCTTTTGACAGATACGCGTATTTCGTCTATTACTTGCAGACTTCATCAGTGCCAAGTACTAAACACCACCAGCAATATTTAGTAATTTTTTTTTACTCAATCGGTAGATTAAAGATGTTCCGAGAACTTATTGGAGGGATTTATTGCTAATCGAGATATTCCCGATCAACTACGAAATGTTGCATTACATTGGTGCAAAATTGTGCACTTCGTTTGTGTGTGTGTGTGTGTGTGTGTGTGTGTGTGTGTGTGAGTGTGTGTGTGTGTGTGTGTGTGTGTGTGTGTGTGTGTGTGTGTGTGTGTGTGTGTGTGTGTGTGTGTGTGTGTGTGTGTGTGTTTGTTTGTGTGTGTGTGTGTGTGTGTGTGTGTGTGTGTTTTTTTTTTTTTTTTTTTTTTGGGAAGGAGGAAACCAAAGGCCATCGTGCCACCGCTGACGACTGGGCGCACAGTCGCGGTGACACGGTGTGTGGGATTCTTACCGCGCTAAAACCTCCTTAGACGCCTTGCCCTTTTCCCCCGGAACCACTTGTCGTATTACTTCGGAGGGGGCCGTGCATTACGCACCTCACTTAACTTCAGCTAATTGGCGCTTCCAGTTCGCTGATCGTCTCTCCAATTTGTGAGCCATTTAGCTCCCAGCGTCACGTTCTACTCGGTTATCCCTGGTTGTGGATACAGCCTACTCTGACGGAGAGTTCTCCCGGCTTCGGCTTTCAGTTCGCACTTGTGTGAGCACATTACTACTTTCTAGTTGGTCTTCCCGCCATTTTCGCTGCAGCGCTGACATGATCTGCGTTACTGCTCTGCTGACGGCGTTAAAGGTGCCCTCCTCTCGACACATTTCTTCGACGATATTCTCCGTGCTAAGGGCGAGCATATCCTCTCGCACATCATCAAATCTAGGACATTCGAAGACCACGTGCTCTGGTGATTCTTCCACATTCCCACACTCCGGACAGAAGGGTGACGTTGTGTGTCCGAACCGATGCAGGTACTTCCTGAAGCAGCCATGACCAGACAGGAACTGCGTCAAGTGGAAGTTGACTTCTCCATGCTTCCTGTTCACCCAGGTCGAAAGAGTCGGTATTAGCCTGTGTGTCCATCTACCGTTCTCTGCTGCATCCCACTCCTGCTGCCACTTAGCCATCGACTCCGTTCTCACCATTTTTCGTACTCCTCTGGTTTCTCTCGTCGTATAGCACTCGTAGTCCTCCGCCAAGGTGATGCCGATTGGGATCATACCGGCGATAACGCATACTGCCTCCATCGAAATGGTTCTGTACGCACTCACGACTCGCATGGCCATGAGCCGGAACGTACTGCTCAATTTCCTTTGGTTCTGCTTCGTTTTCAGCGCTTCAATCCAGGCTGGACCTCCGTACCTTAGTATTGATGAGGACACACTAGCCAGAAGACGTCTCTTGCTGCTGCTTGGACCAGAATTGTTCGGCATGATTCTGGCTATTGCGTTGATAACCTTCGTCGCCTTCTCGCAAGCATATTCGATGTGGCTATTAAAGTTTAGCCGGTCGTCGATCATCACTCCCAGATACTTTAGCATGCGCTTCGAAGCAATGGTGTGCTCTCCAACGGTAATTTCTGCCCGCTGCATTGCTTTGCAGTTACTGACCAACATCTTTTCTGTTTTGTGGTGTGCTATCTGCAGCTTCGCTCCTTGCATCCAGTTACCAATCGTATCTATCGCCTCGGCCGCCAACATTTCCACTTCTTCCAGCGTCTCACCGGTTACCGTCAAGACGACATCGTCCGCAAAGCCAACGATCTCAACTCCTTTGGGCAGCTTGAGCGTCAGCACGCCATTGTACATTCCGTTCCACAGCGTGGGACCTAGAATGGAGCCTTGGGGAACCCCCGCCGTGATTCTAAGCGATTTCTGCCCCGTGTCTGTCACGTAGACCAGGACCCGGTTCTGGAAGTAACTACTTAGAATCCTGCAGAGGTAGTCTGGAACCCTCATTCTATGGAGCGCCTTGGCGATGGCCTCCCAGCTGGCGCTATTGAATGCATTCTTCACATCAATCGTAATCACGGCGCAGTATCGATTTCCTCTCCGCTTCTGTTTGGAAGCTTTCTCGGCTCTGTCAATCACTGTCCGAATTGCATCCACCGTCGATCTTCCTTTCCGGAATCCAAACTGTCTCTCCGACAATCCGTGTTCACTCTCCGTGCATTTCGTCAGCCTGTTGAGGATGATCCTCTCCAAGAGCTTTCCTACAGTATCCAGCAAGCATATTGGCCTATACGATGCAGGATCCCCCGGCGGTTTTCCGGGCTTCGGCAACAGCACAAGCTTTTGTACCTTCCACCTATCAGGGAACTGACCCTCGTCCAGACATTTCTGCAGCACCATCCTGAACATGTCCGGGAACGTCTGGATCGCCGCCTTAAACGCCACGTTGGGAATTCCATCCGGGCCGGGAGCTTTATTCGCTTTCAACCCTTTCGCTGCTGCTATGAGTTCCTCGTTGGAGACTTGTTCAACGTTGTCTTCATCTACCTCGCCATATGGTGTAGGTGGCCAGTTCGTTGGGTCATGCTGTGGGAAAAGTCCCTCCACGATTACTTTCAGCTTGTTGTGACACATTTCAACCGGCATCGTTGGGCCTCTGATCTTCGCCATCGCAACTCGGTATGCGTTGCCCCAGGGGTTGGCATCGGCATCGCGGCACAACTCCTTGAAACTATTTGACTTGCTCAGCTTTATCTTTCGTTTCAGTGCAGCCCTGGCCTCTCGGAACACCACCCTGCGCTCCTCTCTGTCTGCTTCTGTTCTTGCTCTCTGAGCACGCCTTCTGGCTAGAAGACAAGTAGCACGGAGGGTGCTAATTTCCTCGTTCCACCAGTAGGCTGGACGCCGCCTGTTCGTTGGCTCCAGTTTTCTCGGCATAGTTGTGTCACATGCCCTTGCTAATAATTCGGTCAACTCGTTCGCGCTTAGGCCCGGGACGCTGTTGTCTACCCTTAGAGCTTCGATGAAGAGATCCTTATTGAATGCCTTCGTCTTCCACTTCCGCTCGCTTACTTTCGTCCTCCGCATTTCCACCGGTGTCCATTCGCCGATACTGTACCGGATCGCCTGATGGTCACTATGGGTGTACTCCTCGCACACTGTCCAGTTCATATTTGCCATGAGCGACGTACTGCAGAAAGTGACGTCGATAATGGATTCCCTACCATCTTTGCGGAAGGTGCTGATAGTTCCTTCGTTGGCCAGACTGACGTTCAACTTTGCCAGAGCTTCCAGCAGGCTATACCCTCTTGCGTTGGTACATCTGCTCCCCCAATCCACTGCCCAAGCATTGAAGTCTCCTGCGATGACGACTGGTCTCCGTCCAATGAGCTCTTCGGTGAGCCCATCTAGCATCTGGTGGAACTGCTCAATTGTCCATCTCGGGGGTGCGTAGCAACTACATACATAGATTCCATTGATTTTGGCGATCACGAAACCTTCGTATGAGCTTGCCACCACTTGTTGAATGGGATACCTGCCCATGACTTGTATGGCCGCCATTCCTGCTCTATCCGCCACCCAGTTACCATTATCGAGAGGGACTCGGTATGGCTCTGCAATGATTGCAACGTCGCACTTTGTTTCCGTTGTTGACTGCCACAACAGTTGCTGTGCTGTGTTACAATGATTGAGATTTATTTGGGTTACCTTCATTATTGCTGGCCCACCATCGCCTTCTTGAACTCAGGGCACCTGAAACTTCCCGTCACATGGCCGTTTCCGTCCTCCTTTTTGCAGAGCATGCACCTCGGTTGCTTTGTACAGTCTTTTGCAACGTGCCCCTTCTCTCCGCATTTCCTGCACAGATCAGATCTATCAGGGCCTTTGCAGTGTCTCGCCTGGTGACCGAAGCCCATGCATTTGTAGCATCTCTCCATTTTCTTAGATACCCGAGGAATAGCTTTCAACGGGCACACTGACCACCCAACCTTGATTCGGCCAGTCTTCAGCAGCTCGTTAGCTACGTCCGAAGAAAGTCGTATCGACGCCGTCTGCGTGCCACCATACGCCTTTCTCAACCGAATTGCCATCGGTACGTCTCCCAGGTTGCATTGCACCTTCAGCGCACTTTTCAACTCGTCTTCTGTTGTGATCTCGTCCAGATCCCTGCACTCGACCACTGACTCCTGGGATAAGGCTCTTACGTTCGCCGTCTCGCCAAGAGATTTTTCGACGAGCTCCTTAAAAGCTGCGCTCTTAGCCGTAGGGTCCCTTTTCAGCTCGAATAGCATCTCGCCTTTCTGGGTTCGCCTGGTTTTCACCACGTTCTCGCCTAGTTTTTTCAACTCCGGATCCTCTCTCACTTTCCGGAGGAGTGCTGCGTAGGACGTTTTGTCCTTCGCCTCAACAACCAGAGCGTCACCCTTGCTTCTCTCCCTACGAGGCCTAGGCTTCTCCTTATTCTTCCTGTTTTCCTTCTTCCTCGCTTCATCTTCCTTCTTCCTTGCTTCCTCTTCCTTCTTCCTCACTTCATTTTCCTTCTGTTTTTTCTTCCTCTCCTTCTGGTTCTCGACTTTACGCCACGCACCATTTTCTCCCATCTTCTTGATGCCTTCCTCGTCGTCCCTGCGTTTTTTGGGCTCCTCCTCATCTCCTGGCGTGTCCCTATCTCTCTTTTCAGGACGTGGATTTGTGGGTCCCTTCGGAGTCTCATGTGCTTGAGCCAGTCTTATGCTCTCCTTGGCCTCCAGCAGAGCCTTTTCGGCATTTTCGGCTCTTTTTCTCCACTCTTGACATTCCCGATCTGCCACTGTTATGCCGGATTTGATACCGGTCACAAGTTGCTTGATCTCTTTGTGTACGTTGTTTTTATCCTTCACGAACACATAGAGATCATCGATCTTCCTCCTGACCTCCGTCATTTTGGTTCTCCCGAGCTGCAGTTCTTGGGATTTGCTACTACTGGATATTGGTGTGAATATCTGGCTTAGCCCAACGCCTGGCTGCTCTTCTTGAAACTTACTGCTGCTGCTGCTGGAACTCGCAGTGACCCCCAGGTTCGACACTGGTGATCTCTGCAATATCCCACTCCTTGCGAACACGTTCGCTCCTCCGTTTTCACTGTCAGGCGTACTGCCGTCGTTCTTCATATTTTTTTTGGTTTTTTCTTTTTCTTCATTTTTATTTTTTTCTCCAATTTTATCCATTCTGATGGGTCCCCCCTTCGGGCCGCTATCTCCACTCGTTGTATGTAGTCTCCTATCGTGATCCCATGGTTATCTATGCAAGCAGGGAGGCCATGCTAGGGTTGACACGGTCCTTCATGGGGGCCGTGTTCAGAGCCAGATCGGCGTAAGTCAGGAATGTTACATCTGAGCCTACTACTCACCAATCACCAATTGGTGACGAGTTTTGAACGTATCCGGAGGCCTGCCAAGGTTTTACCGGGACGGGGGCAGCCGCACTATTAGCCCACTCGCCATTTCAAGAAGGTGTCACCCTTCTTTACTTAGGGAGCAGAATAGTACGACTGTCAGCCCTGTAGCGTGGTATCCAATCCATTGTACCGTGTCGTGTCCATAGTTCCATGCCGTGTCCAGTATGCCGTAATAAGGATCTTACTGGCGTCGATCCTAATGTGCCGGTTGGCACTCCTGCGGGTTGACGAAGCATTTCCTCTATCGCCGTGTTATGGTTACCGCGCCAGTGTTCGCGTCGCACCCCCTCACTTTGCTATTGTCAGAAGGACAACATTGCCCAGGCTACACCACGGGGAGGCGTAAGGTAGGAACTTGTGAGAACCAGAGCTAGGTTGTCAACTCACCATTTGTAGCCCTGTGTGTGTGTGTGTGTGTGTGTGTGTGTGTGTGTGTGTGTGTGTGTGTGTGTGTGTGTGTCTGTGTGTGTATCTGTGTGTGTGTGTGTGTATGTGTATGTGTGTATGTGTATGTGTGTGTGTGTGTGTGTGTGTGTGTGTGTGTGTGTGTGTGTGTGTGTGTGTGTGTGTGTGTGTTTTTTTTTTTTTTTTTTTTTTTTTTTTTTTTATAATAAGCCTGGCCTGTAGTGAAGGTGGCACGGTGTGGTATCCACTAGTTGCCTAGTGCAGCTCCACTAAAACCCATTCCTTACTCTCTCCTCTGCCTGGATCCCCCCGGGACCACTGTGAAGCGACTACTTCGGGGGGTGGCTGTGCTCATGCACTTGTCGTACTCTCAGCGCTAGCTGGCGTTGCTAGATCGCTGCTCTTCTCTCCATTTACGCTGCAGCTCTGACATAATCTGTGTGACTGCCCTGCTGACGGCATTCCAAGAGTCCTCCTCTCGACACATTTCATCAACGACATTCTCCACGTTAAGGACGGGCATCTCCGTTCGCACTGCCTCGAACCTTGGACAGTCAAAGACCACATGCTCCGGCGTTACATCGACGTTGCCACACTCCGGACAGAGGGGTGACGCTGCGTGTCCGAACCGATGCAGGTATTTCCTGAAGCAGCCGTGGCCAGACAGGAACTGCGTTAGGTGGAAATTGACTTCTCCGTGTTTTCTGTTCACCCAGGTCGAAAGAATCGGTATTAGTCTATGTGTCCATCTACCGTTCTCCGTCGTGTTCCACTCCTGTTGCCACTTAGCCAATGACTCCACTCTCACAACTTTCCGTACTCTTCCGGCTTCTCTCTGCCTGTAGCACTCACTGTCCTCCGCCAGGGTGATGCCGATAGGGATCATACCGGCGATAACGCATACTGCTTCCGACGAGATGGTTCTGTACGCACTCACGACTCGCATGGCCATGAGCCGGAACGTACTGCTCAGTTTCCTTTGGTTCTGCTTCGTTTCCAGCCCTAGAACCCAGGCTGGACCTCCATATCTCAGTATCGATGATGACACGCTGGCCAGAAGACGCCTCTTGCTACTGCTGGGACCAGCGTTGTTCGGCATGATTCTAGCTATCGCGTTGATGGCCTTCGAAGCCTTCTCACAGGCATATTCGACGTGGCTGTTGAAGTTTAGCCGGTCATCGATCATCACTCCCAGGTATTTTAACACACGCTTCGAGGCTATGGTGTGCTCCCCGACGGTGATTTCCGCCCGCTGTACCGCTTTACAGTTACTGACCAATAACACTTCCGTTTTGTGGTGGGCTATTTGCAGCTTCGCTCCTTTCATCCAGTTACCAATCATGTCGATTGCCTCGGTTGACAACACTTCCACCTCTTCCAGCGTCTCGCCTGTTACCGTCAAGACGACGTCGTCCGCAAAGCCAACGATCTCAACTCCTTTGGGCAGTTTCAGCGTTAGCACGCCGTTGTACATCCCGTTCCAGAGCGTTGGACCAAGGATGGAGCCTTGTGGAACTCCCGCTGTGATCCTAATCGATCTCTGTCCCATGTCTGTCTCGTAGACCAGCACCCGGTTCTGGAAATAACTCCTCAGGATCCTGCACAGGTAGTCAGGGACCCTCATTCTATGCAGTGCTTCGGCGATGGCCTCCCAGCTGGCGCTGTTGAACGCATTCTTGACGTCGATCGTTATGACGGCGCAATATCGATCTCCTCTCCGCTTCTGTTTGGATGCCTTTTCAGCTCTCTCGACCACTGTCCGAATTGCATCCACCGTCGATCTCCCTTTCCGGAATCCGAACTGCCTCTCCGACAATCCGTGCTCACTCTCCGTGTATTTCGTCAGCCTGTTTAGGATGATCCTCTCCAAGAGTTTTCCGAGTGTATCCAGCAGGCATATAGGCCTGTATGATGCTGGATCCCCCGGCGGTTTTCCTGGTTTCGGCAGCAACACTAGCTTCTGTATCTTCCACCTGTCAGGGAAGTGACCCTCGTTCAGGCATTTCTGCAGCACCATCCTGAACATGTCCGGGGATGACTGGATCGCCGCTTTCAACGCTACGTTGGGGATTCCATCCGGACCGGGAGCTTTCTTCACCTTCAATCCTTTCGCCACTACTACGAGCTCCTCGTTGGTGATTTCGACGTTATCTCCCTCTCTTTCTCCGTACGGTGTAGGTGGCCAGGTTGTTGGGTCGTGCTTCGGGAAAAGTCCTTCCACGATGACTTTCAGCTTCTCTGGGCACATTTCAGCGGGCATCGTTGGACCTCTGATCTTCGCCATCACGACTCGGTATGCGTCGCCCCAGGGGTTGGCATCAGCGTCTTGATACAGCTCCTTAAAACAGTTCGACTTGCTCTGCTTAATCACTCGTTTAAAAGCGGCCCTGGCCGCTCGAAACACTTCTCTTCGTTCCTCTCTGTCTGCTTCCGTTCTTGCTCTCTGAACACGTCTTCTGGCTCTGAGACAACTAGCGCGGAGAGTACTAAGTGCCTCGTTCCACCAGTAGACTGGACGCCGTCTGTTATTTGGCTCCAGTTTCCTCGGCATGGTCGTGTCACATGCTCTCACTAACGTTTCTGTCAGCTCGTCCGCATTTAGATCTACGGGACTCCCGTCCACACGAAGTGCCTCAACGAACAAATCCTTGTCGAAAGCTTTCGTCTTCCACTTTCGGTCACAAGTTCTCGTCCTCCGTACTGCCACAGTATTCCGTTGACCGATGCCATATCGTATCGCCTGATGGTCGCTATGGGTATATCCTTCGCACACTCTCCAATCCATGTTTGCCATCAGCGACGGACTGCAGAAAGTAACGTCGATAATGGATTCTCGGCCATCTCTGCGAAAAGTGCTGCTGGTGCCTTTATTGGCCAGCATAACTTCCAGTTTTGCCAGAGCTTCCAGCAGACTGTGCCCTCTTGCATTGGAACACCTGCTTCCCCACTCCACTGCCCAAGCATTGAAGTCTCCTCCGATGACTACCGGTCGTCGTCCGACCAGCTCTTCGGTAAGTCCATCAAGCATCTCGTAGAACTTCTCAATCGTCCATCTGGGGGGTGCGTAACAACTACACATGAAGATTCCGTTGATTTTGGCGATGACGAAGCCTTCGTATGAGCTCGCAACCACTTCTTGAATGGGGTATCTGCCCATAACTTGTATAGCTGCCATCCCAGCTCTATCCGCAACCCAGTTACCGTTATCGGGAGGGACTCGATACGGTTCCGCAATGATTGCAACGTCGCACTTTGTTTCTGTTGTCGACTGCCACAACAGTTGCTGAGCAATGTCGCAATGATTGAGGTTTATTTGGGTTACCTCCATTACTGTTGGCCTGCCATCGCCTTTTTGTATGCTAGGCATTTGAAGCCTCCCGTCGTATGATCGTTACCGTCCTCTTTTTTGCAGAGCATACACCTCGGATGCTTCGTGCAGCCTCTTGCAATATGGCCTTTCTCTCCGCATTTCCTGCACAGATCAGATCTGTCAGGGCCATTGCAGTTCCTCGCCTGGTGACCGAATCCCATGCACTTGAAGCATCGCTCCAATTGCTTGGTAACCCGAGGAGTGGCTTTCAGCGAGCACAATGACCAGCCAACCTTGACCTTGCCCGTCTCCAACAGCTTATTCGCTGCAGCTGTCGAAAGCCGTATAACCGCCGTTTGCATGCCGCCGTACGCCTTCCTCATGCGGATTGACATCGGGACATCTCCCAGATCGCAGTGCACTCTCAACGCACTTCTTAGCTCCTCTTCTGTGGTGATCTCGTCCAGGTCCCTGCACTCGACCACTGTGTCCTGGGATAGAGCTCTTACGCTCGCCCCTTCGCCAAGAGACTTTTCGACGAGCTCCTTGAAGGCTGAGCTCTTGATAGCAGGATCCTTCTTCAGCTCAAAGAGGATCTCGCCTTTCTGGGTTCGCCTGGTTTTCACCACGTTCTCTCCTAGTTGCTTCAACTCCGGATCCTCTCGTACCTTCCGGAGGAGTGCTGCATACGACGTTTTGTCCTTAGCTTCGACGATCAGAGCATCGCCCTTACTTCGCTCCCGACGAGTCCTGGGTATCACCTTCTTCTGTTCAGCTTTCTTCTTCATGTCTTTTTCCTTCCGTTTTTTCCACTTCTCCTTTGGCTTCTCGACGGTACGCCAGCCTTCCTCCTTGTTGTCTTCTTTGTCGTTCTTGACTTTTTTCAACTCCTCTTCCTCTCCTGGAGTTTCCCTTTTCCTCTTCTCCGAGCGTGGATTTCGAGGTCCCTTTGGCGTCTCCTGTATTTCAGCTGCTGCTTTCTCCTTGGCCTCGATCAGTGCCCTTTCGGCAGTTACGGACCTCGTCCTCAGCGCATCCTGTTCACGTTCGGCAGCAATAATGGCGGATTTGATGCCCGTCACCATTTCCTTTATTGCCTTGTGGACGTTGCTCTTATCCTTGATGAAGTCATGGAGTTCATTGATCCTCCTCCTGACCTCCATCAATTTGGTCTTCCCAAGCTGCAATCCTTCTTGGGGTGTGCTACTGCTGGATTTCGGTGTGAACACCTGGCTTAGCATAAGACCTAGCTCTCCTTGGTGTCCTTGCTGCTCACCTTGGGGCTTACTGCTGCTGTTGGAACTCTCTGTTGCCTCCAGGTTCAACACTGGTGATCTCTGCAATATCCCGCTCCTTGCGAACACGTTCGCTCCTCCGTTTTCAATTTCTGGCGTCTTGCCGTCGTCCTTCATATTTTTTTGGGTTTTCTCATTTTCTTCTTTTTTGTTTTTTTCTCCGTTTTTCTCCATTCTGTTGGGTCCCCCCTCCGGGCCGCTATCTCCACTCGTTGTATGTAGTCGCCTATCGTGATCCCATGGTTATCTATGCAAGCAGGGAGGCCATGCTAGGGTTGACACGGTCCTTCATGGGGGCCGTGTTCAGAGCCAGATCGGCGTAAGTCAGGAATGTTACATCTGAGTCTACTACTCACCAATCACCAATTGGTGACGAGTTTTGAACGTATCCGGAGGCCTGCCAAGGTTTTACCGGGACGGGGGCAGCCGCACTATTAGCCCACTCGCCATTTCAAGAAGGTGTCACCCTTCTTTACTTAGGGAGCAGAATAGCACGACTGTCAGCCCTGTAGCGTGGTATCCAATCCATTGTACCGTGTCGTGTCCATAGTTCCATGCCGTATCCAGTATACCATAATAAGGATCTTACTGGCGTCGATCCTAATGTGCCGGTTGGCACTCCTGCGGGTTGACGAAGCATTTCCTCGATCGCCGTGTTATGGTTACCGCGCCAGTGTTCGCGTCGCACCCCCTCACTTTGCTATTGTCAGAAGGACAACATTGCCCAGGCTACACCACGGGGAGGTGTGAGGTAGGAACTTGTGAGGACCAGAGATAGGAAAAACGCTCTTACCAGGTTGTCAATTCACCATTTGTAGCCCGTGTGTGTGTGTGTGTGTGTGTGTGTGTGTGTGTGTGTGCGTGTCTGTGTGTGTGTGTGTGTACGTGTTTAATCGCTGTGAAAACCTTATTTCTGTTAAATCTCATTACAATATACAAATTTAAAGAGCACAAATATCAGCTCTCACAAAACTTATAACGAAGAAACTGAAACTTCAGGATTGCTGCAGTGCAGAACACAAGGAGTTTCAATTTCATGAGTGATGTCACAACCGTCCAAGATTTGTACCCTGTAAATCTTGAAGTGATAGGGATTATCAGCCATCATGACGGTCCTTGTTAGACGCTTCAATGTATCACCTGAAGAAAGCCTTACTCATGTCTGATTGTAATTTAGGAATCAAATGTGATAGAATATGTATTTACATTTTATGAGGTCCTGAATTTAACCAAGTTTTACTAAGTAGGAAATCCAAAATATGTACATAGGACCGAAATCATGGGTTACTTCTACTTTATTTTAAATCAATATCTAGAAAAATGCACGAGGATTTCACTTAACGTAGTCTAAGTCAACCATGCGGTCGTGTCTTGTACACAACCCCCCCATTTTTTTTTACAATAATCTTCTTTTGTCAATAAACATGTTTTAAACATTGATGGAGTGACATATATTTATTTTACCAAAAATATTTTTTGGTCGAATGCCATTTGGCCAAATGGGTCGTTTGACCGAATGCCGAACAACGAAAATCCAAAAAACTGCTTATGTTTGAAAAAAGAAAAATCTCATATTTTTATTAAATTCTGATTTGTTTTAATTATATGACAAGCTGCGTTTACTGTGCAAAACTCAAAAGAACTGCTGATGTTAAAAAGGGTGGCTAAAAATATTAATTACATAACTAAAAGATCATCTTTATAAGAAAAATTAATTCATCGACAGGGCTGCCATGTAGGTTCAAGTAGTGTTCAAAAATTGGAAAACTCTTTTCAAGTATTCGGCCAAACGGCCTTCGTCCAAACGGTATTCGGCCAAATGTCTGGACACCAGTTTACACTAAACATTGTGTTTTTCTGCCGTTATAACAAAAAAGGTATTTAGCCCTCCGCATGTGCAAAAAAAACTTACGTTGTCGTCTTGGCATCAATTCGACCCCAAAATCAAATTGTCATATATCATAGAAGTATCAACATGTTTTTGAAATCTCAAATGTTCTGTAAAGTAAGTTTTATATATTTCAGTTTAAATTATCAAATCATATTTTAGGAGGTGGATCTCTCTTAGGAACCGGTCATTGTAAAAACTATGGACAGTGTATGTCAGAAATGACTCACTAGGTGCTAAAGTCAGATTGCCGTACACGAGGAACGCATAGATTCCGTCCAAAACAATTCCTTTTATATGCCCTTCGCAAATTGAATTAGACTGCATTTCCTCTACCATCAACTTACAACTCTTCACCTTAGGATAAGTATTGTCAATCTCAAGAGCTTCGCCCAAGACGGGAGTCTTCTATCTAATCAAGATGTTAAGTTAAGGCAATCAATTAAAAACGAAAACCCCACTAGCGCAGCTTGGTGAGTGAATTTTGAACCAATCTCTTTACCATAGGATAGGTTTTGTCCATTTGAACAATTTAATAGAGGACGGAAATCTTATATATATTTTCCATTTGTTATCCTAATTCAAGAAAAAATAATCAAAAATTAATTTCTCATGAAATTCATCTTCTAGAGACTTTTAAAACTCTTTGTTGTATGTATCTCTATGTTGTATGTATCTCTTATAATAAAAAAGATATATCTAAATCTAAAAAAATATTCAAATTGATTTTATGCGAGTTTAAAAAAATAACATAACGCTTATTTTTTCACATTATTGAGCATAACATACGCCCTTTTAAATGCCGCAAAAAACTATTCGTTTGTTTGCCCCACCCAGAATAATTAACATTTGAAAAGGGCATATTTTTAGTACAAAAAAAGTTGATCGGCGAAAGATATCGACAAGCTCTGTGGAGCAACAATTTACGCCGTCTAAAGATATAAAAGTTATTTGAAAATACCTTTGCTGAGAAATTTGAAATAAGAAAACTACAGCAAAACAACTGTTTTTTTAGAGACACCCTAACTCAATTCAAGAAAATAGCTCTAAATCGGTCAATTTAAGAGATTCAGTGCTAACATTTGAAAACGGCGCAAAAGCCATTTGTAAACAAATGGTTTGTGGGCCCTTTACTCGCTACCCGAAGAACGCCCACGCAAACCAACAGCATCGTCAGGAAGGGGAAAATTTCCCCTACCCGATGTTGCTGTTGTGTCGCGTGGGTGTACTTCAAGTAGTGAGTAAAGGGCCCACAAACCATTTGTTTACAAATGGCTTTTGTGCCGTTTTCAAATGTTAGCACTGAGATGCAAAAAATTTCTCTATAACAAAGTTGCTTGATATTATATCTGCATTCTGGACCACTGTGCACTGGTTTTCATCATGTTTTTATTTTATTTCATTTTCTATAAAATTAATGTCTATTTCTGTTAAAAATGGTCAGAAGCTGTGAAAATTTCCTTCGAACTTGAGGCAGATTAACATATAATTGTGATTAATTTCGAAGGATGCTGTTTAAGCATTGGGATGCATTTCATTCAAAGTTGCAACCAAATATTTTTGCAATTGTGACCAATGTTTGAAAAGTTCGGCATTCCAATTCAAACTGTGAGCATTTTGTTCGTTTTTTTTTTAATAAATCTCATTAACAGTTATAAAGCAGTAAAGCTGTGTACATTATTCTGAAATTGGAGTTAGTAATGTTCTTAGACTAATTTTGTTAAAAGAGGTAAAATGTTTCTCTTGCAGTCTATTTCATTTTAAGTTGCGGCAAATGTCAATATAAATGTTATTATTGTTGGAAGTGCCGATAAAGATTTTTTTAATATGCTTGAAACTTTTGTGGAATTTTCCATTTTCCGGAATTGTTTGTAGTTAATGTAGTCTGTTGGGATTCGGATTCAGAGTCGGAATCGATAAATTTCAAATCAGAGGAGTCAGAGTCCATCGTTTTTCTTAAGACTCCTTACCTGGTTGAAACTAGTCCCAACCCGGATATAAAAAAACAAATTCGCTAATAAATAAAACGTTGTACACCATGCAGAATTTTCACCCTAAGAAAGAAGAGAACGAGCCACCCGCCAACCAGCACTATTAGATCACCCTCAAATAACCTACACTCGACACCGCAAGCATTGAATGAAAGTTAAACCAGCAGCGTGTGTCTATCAGCTGGATCATGCATAAAAAAATTGGCACTCGAACTGAGCTAGAGCTACATGCTTCTGACCGAACAAGCGCCACATTCAACGCTGGTACCATGCACGAGAAGTTCAAACAGCAGCAACAGCGTCATAGATGCTAAGCCAGATTATATCATAGAGTCTGCCGTGAGTTGAGTCAGTGGAGCAGATCAATGGGTCCAACGACGACGACGGCCACTGGAACCACCGTTATTCAGCGTTCACCAGCGATTGTTCGATCGCTCGTATAGCGGTACTCGGTTTCCCTTTTATGTGTGACGTATTGCTGAGCGCTCACTCTTCTCTCAACTGCGCCCTGTAAACTCTACGGCTGAGAGTCGTATGCGAGCACGTGAATCTGCAACCAAGAGCGATGCTTGTTGGTTTCGCTGGCGATTGTACGAGAACGAGAGTGAAACCCCTGTCGAGTAATCAGTGTTGTCATTTCAGCTCACTTTTAACCAATTCGTAATGGGTTTTAAATTTTGAACAGCGTACTTTCAAACACTTTTTCTCCTCATAAACGTCAATATCAATGTTCGATCATCCTTCAGAAAATAAACAGATTTAAAAAGAATTGGGTAGTATCCAGGACATGCAGATTTCAATGCATTATTGATTTCGATAAGATCATTAATGTAGATAATCTGGTTTAATTAAGTGATTTCCATAAAAATATTCCAGGAGATGGCGCTGTTTCCTTGGTAGTCATCGTTGAAATGAACCATTGGGAACGCCCCCGGCGTAGTGGTTAACATCCATACCTCGAGTTCAAATCACGTCCCCGGACGAGCCACGAATGACCCAAGAGTGTTACAGTGGTTAGAACAAAAAAATAATAATAAAAAGTAAACCATTTATTCAAGGCTATTTTTCACTCAGATGGCACTGTTCTTTTGGTAGTAAGTAATAAAAATCACCATATAGAAATTTGGGAAAGTGGAAATAATACGCTTTTGATGTATATTTTTTCCTTATAGCTGTTAAACAAGCAACAATTAAATATAAAAGAGTTATTTTTCATACATGTCTCACACGCTTTACGACCAGATCCATAAAATTCAAATGTGAGGGAGAAAATTCTCTCTGACGAGCTCAAATTATCAGCATGCCATGATGGCCCACTATTTGTGATTTCCCGCTTACAGACTTCAGAATAGAGTACCTGGCACTGAAAAGGCTATCGGTACCCTTAGATTAACATCTGAACTCTTTTCTTTTTTGAATACTCTGCTCGAAATATACAGCAGAAAATCCTGCTAGGGAGGAAATGCTATAATAGTATCAGCATGAAGCTTTAGTGTGAAAAATGAACAGAAGGTGATATTGAGCGAAGGGCCATTAATGCGACAATACTAATCAAACGCGAACTAGTATTCACGTACGAAGTAACTACACCGTTTGGCTGAAGATTATGCATACTTTCCGATAGATTTCACCGCAAACAACAGTAGGACATCTGATGGAAAATCAATGTAGAAGCTTGACTCTATGGTTAATTAACCATCGTAACTGTCACCTTGTGACATGGTTAAATACCTTCGAACGAGAAACCAGAACATCTGAACATCAGCAGTTCTTTGAAAATTAACGAGTTCAACCTCTCAACATGCAATGTATTTTGATGACACACGATTTGTGATTTCACCTTAACAGACTACAAAATAAAGTACCTGCACGGCGAATGAGAATGACCCAAATTTGAGCTTAGCTTACTCATAAATCACATAAAGTGCAGGAATTCAGCGATGAGTAAATTTGCCCCATGTTTTTTAATGTCTTTTCAGGTTTGTCCAGGAACAAATTCCCGGATATAGGAAAAAAAAAGATCGGGTTCACTCATTGGTACTAAAGGGTGGAACGTTTAAAAATTGGGCAATCATGATTAAGTGCACACCAATTTTCCAAATGCGACCTGTCAGGCTTTACGTTTCACACCCTCCATCAGATTTAGAAGCTTTATTTGATGCTATACGTCAAATTACTTTTAACTGTTTCTCATTTTCAACTGTTTTAACTTAACGATTTCCCAATATTTTTCAATTGGGTACAGCTCCGGCGAGTTTGGAGGGTTTTTGTCCTTGGGTACGACTTTCACGTTGTTGGCGGTATACCGTTCCTGAGCCATTTTCCTGTAGTGACAAGGTGCGAGGTCTGGCTAAAACAGCACGGAACAAATGTGTTTCTATAAAAAAGGCAACAATCGTTTTTGCAAACATTTCTTTTCATAAATATCTTGGTTGACAATACCAGTTGTCACGTGAAAATCGCCTGCCAAACCAAGCATTTTTTTCTGTTTAAACTTATCTTAAACCTTTCCTTTTCCGGTAGCGGTGTAAGCTCTCGACCTGGGAGCTGCTTGAAATCCGCCTTGAAGTATATTCGATCGTTCATTATAACGCAATCAAATTTCTGACGCAATCAATCTGCGTGGGAATAATTTGGATTTTACTTATGCGCGAGCAAAATTTTGATACGCTGTTCCTCTTGCTTTGGCGCCATTTGATGACAACTGAATAGAAAATGGCGAAAACAAAATAGAGGCAACATTCCGTACACTCAAAAAATTCCACACGTCATCATCATGTGTCTCACACTTAATTTTGCGCTTATTGTGAAACACATCCATTTCATGTGTGAATCTTATGGTATGAATCATGCCTGAACACTATGGATTTGAATTGTGACACACTTGGATTCTATGTGCCTCATAAGGTGATATCAATAGCTTTACACATCATAGTTCAATATTCTACAATATTCTACTTTACCGACTCTAAAAATGAAACAACCAATATATAAACAAAACTTCAAGAGGCCAGAGCTTTCACATATCTTTTTAATGGATCTGATTTGGGATTCGATCATGGACTGTTGGGGTGTGCTGCTGTCGGAGTCTTCGTTGGATCTCACTGTGCCACGGTTGTTCTCATATATGAGGCGGGTTGATAGGATAAAGTCACAACTCTTGTTTTCGATGTTTACCTTTCTGATCAAGCAATTCACATTGCATTGAAATGCAAAACACTTTAAATCCATCTGTTTTGAATAGTAGTGTGATTCAATGTGCAATACACTTGAATAGAAAGTGAAAGATTTTCAACATTTCAAAGTTTGAAACACTGGAAATTAACGTGTATAACACATTGAACCAAGGTGAAATACACTTAAAGTAAATGTGATTGTGCATTTAAAAAATCAAGTGTTTAAACACTTTGATCAAACGTGTGGTTTTTTTTGAGTGTACGCACAGACTTACAAAATGAGGGGCGCTCAAGTTTTTTTTTTTAAATGCACGATTCAAATAAAATAACCAAATTTGAGTCGACCAATTTTTGAACATTCCACCCTTTTCGTAAATTTTCCTTATTTTTCCGCAGCTTTTTGAGATTTTCCACAGGAAAATTTACTCATCGCTGAGTTTCTGACCTTTTGGCGATTATGACTAAACTAAACTGCATACTCAGCACAAAATATATTTTCTAAGCCCCGCCCATTCATAAAAACGGAGAGAAATATTGTTATACCAAATATGCCGACTTCGAATGTAAACCTAATTAAATATATAGAGGTACCAGACATGTTTTGCATTTGTAAGTGTTAGTGTCTTTGTTTCGAGTATTTTCAGATTATCGTGGTTTTTTGTATAGTTCCGTTAAAGTGTAAAAAAAATAATGGCAGGTAATGTTCGTGAGTGTAGTGCAGTTTTTTCCGTTGTCAAACTCCCTAGTAGGCAGAGGTAGGACAGCTTACTGTAGAACACAACAATCCACCCCACCGAAAATTGCAAAAACCCGCCACCAGATGGACAAACAACTGCCTGTTGGGTGGCCATGGGGGGTGGCGATAGAGATGGCCATTTTGAATGGAGGATAACGGGCACGACAAACTGGCGATGAACGTCGAATGGCCCGGGCCGATAGCCTGGACCAGTGACCCAATGACTCACTCAACTTTGAAATTAATAAACACTGATCGTAAGACCACCAGCGAAAACGGTTCATCAAGCAAGCAAGCTAGTTAAATTTACGCAAGTAATAGTGAAAAACAGTGGAAAAGTGTGAGGAGAGAGTCAGGGACAGCAGGACCCCGCTGTATTTAGTACAGATCACCTGTACGCATTGAAGTTCCGGTAGACGTACCGGAAGGTTACACCGTCACCGCTTGCCGGCCCGAGTTCGTCACCAGCTCATAGGCCCAGGAAGTGTAACCTGGTGCTCGTCATCGCCACCCGCTAAATCAAGCGCGCGAAGGAGGTACACGACGAGGAAGTGGAGAGGAAGCGGACGTCGACCGAGGACAAGCGGTCAACGATCAAAGACACGTGGTGGAGGTGTTGCGAGGGGCCCTGACGAAGAAAACAGGTCAGATAGATTGTAAGAAAGTGGGAGAATAAGGGAGTAAAACTTGTCAGGAAAGTGAAATAAATCTTTAATCTTGAGTAGTGAAGTGCTTGTGGAGTTTTTCTGTGTGTCACGTGCGATCATTCTCTGCCCCGCGTAATTGCAATCGGTAAGCGTGCCGACCCTGAGGCCATTGGAGTCAGGGAGTCTCGAAAGTGCTCCTGACTGAGGTGGCTGACACTTACACATTGTAGTCTATGAAAGAGGTTTCTAGAGTTGACTGCACTGCCTTCTGTTAACAACTAACGGAAAGCAGTTTATGCATAATTTCCGACAGATGTCACCACAAACAACAGTAGTTACATCCGATGACCAATAAGCGCAGATACCATTTTCATTGGCTCATTCGTCTCATACTCTGCTTGACCGTCAAGCAGTTCAGTCCGGTTTTCGCTCGCTCTGTCGAGTTGTTCGTTAAGTTTCCAATTTGTTCCAAACGTTTGTAGCTGAGGGAGGGTTGCGATGAGAGAAAAATGGAACGTCAAATGCAGCCAGACGGCTGCTGTCACGAATTGTCATTGGGGGCCAAGAAATTTTATGATGCTTTTCTTACAGTTGAACAAGAATACACAAGGCGGTATTGAAATCTTGCGTAAAGCAATGGATGACAAACTGTTGTTTGCGGCTATTTTATTGAATGGGACTCCGTTTCTTTTTAATTCATTCAAAATACACACAAATCAATGTTGAAAGATACCATTAACCAAGGTTTTGTCAAAACATCTTATGGCATAATTAAATATCAAACAGCAAAGTATAGTTTCTCACTGCACACTGAACAATCTCAAACAATCACTACACGCTCAAAGCAAAACACGCTATCTTGCTACGCCTGTTTTGATTTGTCTGGTCCAATAGGTTCACATGATAATTTTACTGAAGATGGCAACTTGTCCGATGTCCACTTAAGCAAGCTATTAGAATCAAATGGCACTAGAGTTGAGTGAAATGTTTAACTGAGAGGCTCACACCAAACTGCACATTAGCGTTTCATCATGAGTGAATTCTGAACTGAGCTGTCCACCATTCAATAGGTCTTTATTAAAAACCTCCAACTTCTATCTAGTCTTGCAACCTTGACAAGCAATCAATTAGAAGTCAAATGGCACACCACTGTGTTACCGACTCATAACGAATATACATTCTATCAGCGGTAATGTAAACCTCGTCTTTTTTAACATAGTATAATGAACGTAGAATTAGACTAACTCGTGTTTTCCCCCTTAATACGTATGTACGTTTACAGCTAGGTAGCACAGTATCGTATTTTTAAGTGTGATGTACACCATCCAATAAGTCTAATTCACAAAAAAAATGCCTATGACAAGAACTTTTCATCGGGTCAAGACATCATAATAAGCAAGTAAATTCTGACTTGAGGCAATCATCATCCAATAGGCCTTATCCATCTGTCTAAACAACTTTGATGAAGACCACTTCACTCTAAATCGTAGAAAGTGGGGTTGCTCACTGAGTGAGTACATTTTTTCTCTATTTTCCTAAAAAATCTGCATGGCCGATGAGAGCAACTCAGAGTTCAGTCAAATTCGACTAAAAAGTTGCGAAAAGTGAGGCTACTTAGTAGACGTGTAAAATTTTCCTCAAAAATCGACTCGAATCGATTAACACTTTACTCAGTCTATGAGTATACTCGTAGACTGTGTTAAATGTTCCTCGATTTAATATTCGCGCCGATGATTGAAGAAAATCGAAGAAAATTTTACTCATCCACTAAGTTACCTTACTTTTTAAAATTTTGAGTCGAATTCGAGACAATGATGAGTTCAGCCGTGTGTTTGAATATGATGAAAATTAAGAAATTTTTTATTCAGTTTTCGAGTATACTCACATAAGACATACAATTTTTCTCATATTCAATGATAAACACTGTTCGAAAAAGTAGTGTAAATTTCTGTTCAATATGATGCACATAAATGGAGCGTCACATATCATATACGTTTACATTATATATCATGTGAAGTTCTGAGACATTTCATGCAAAGTAGCAAATATTGAGCTTGAGCTTGAGCTTGATTGACCGCCCACGGTTGCTACTCTGTTATTGCCAGATCAGCTGTAATTACACAGAGAACCAATAGACGATGCTTGGGACTAGCAATCATCCTCAATGTGTAAAAACTGGTGATCTTGAATTAGGCAATACCAGCGCCGGCCGCGCCCGAACACAGGTCAAGAAAGGAATGGGAAGGATTGTGTTGACATGACACTCGCTTTGATGGAAGCCGAGAACACCTCTGCACTTCCACGAGGAATCACTGGGATGTTGGATAAGAGGGTTGGGTTTGCAGCAGAGTTCGTTTTGGTAAACGATAAGCTGAATTAATGTCCTAACGATCATATAACGCGAAGGAGCTTGGGACTAAACCCACGGTCTTCTGCTCAGTAAGCAAAAACGTTTGCCACTAGGCAGACGAGCACCTTTTTAATCACCGAGTTGCTGTTATTACCATGTAGTCATATTAACAAATAAAACAAAATGAAAACAAACAAAATAAAAATAAAATAAAATGATTGTGGATGGGCCTGAGATTAGACTCATGATGTTCTGCTCAGTAAGCAAAAACGGTTGCTCTAAGGCCACCGAGCCCCTCATATCACATAATACCGTTGCTCAAATTTTTGTATCCATTCAAACCCGGAACCAACGACAACAACGAGTTTCGCAAAATACACGATACACAAGCGATTTTACTATAAATCTCTTTGATATGTAAGGACCTGGGACCGCGTTTTTCTGCTCAGTAAGCAGGCCACTGTAACCGACGATCTTTCAAATCCGAAAACTAAAAACTACGAAAAAGTACTTAGGCCTTCATTAAGTTCCACATTCACGCGACGTACAATGTTTCAATTTGCTCTTTACGTATTGTTCAGGCTAGGCCCTTTTCAAAATTTACGCGAGAAATACGCACAATCGTCACCTACCTCGCAAAACTGGTTCCAAACGACAACAAAGGCATAAGCAACGATGGATTGTTGAACTTTGCTGGCTCCGGTGGTGTAGTGCACAGCAAAAAAAATGTAATATCGATCAACGTAATTCAAGCTGATGTATGGAATAATGATGTAGGGTAGATGTACCAGTCATGGCTATACGCTCCTATTATGATGTGTTCCAATTATGGCATATAGGATTTCCATAGGCCATGACTGGAACACACCACAACAGGAACGCACAGCCATAACTGGTACATCTACCCTAATTGTAATTTTGTAATTTATCCGCACACACCCTGGTCGACCACTGTAAACCAATCTGCCGTTCAGCGTTTTCGGTTTTTGTTTCTGGATCTTTAGTTGCCTCTGTGATATACTTACTTGCGGCATACTATTTTGGGAGTGTATATGAGCGTGTACCATGTACGGTAGCTCATCTCTCATCGTGATGGTGGGACATAGCAGACAAATTAGAGAGAAAACAAGGAGGTATTAGTATTAGTTATATGTAAACAAACAAAACAAAAATTAGATAATGCGGCACTGTAACAACTACTATTTTAGAGGTATGATTCGTCATGTTTAACTCAATGTTTCAATTGAGGCAAACTATCTATCTTACAATTACAAAAGAAAACCTAAACTTACAATTATATGCAAATGCAAAATGAAACTTGACAAATCATCGTCAATTCCCTTATTCCAGGGCAGGGCCTGACGATTTGAATCTAATTTTGATCAGTGAACGGGCACCATATGGTACATTTTCTCACCATGAACCTATCATTTCCAGCCTATCTGAACTATTTAATAAATGGAAGCCATAGCATGGGTTACGCTCCCCCTAAGCGGGCCCTCCGCATCCTGTCTCTGTCTTATCTCAAATACAAAATGCCAATGGTATGAATGTATCTATATATAACTTGGAAATGACGTACAATCAAATAAACCCGTAACCCACTCACTTGGTCAGGCTTCAGAATCGTCCAGTGGCAGTGCACTCTACACTCCAAGTTCCCTTTTTTTCAAATTTACCGCAAATTTGATATTTTACCCATTTAGTGTTGATTAGTCACAATGAAACATTGTGACAGAAGTTGAGGTTACTAGTGTATTAAATAATCTAGGTCCTATTTAGGATTATATCTGAAAAATCCAAATCTGGCCAACGCCCACCCTAAACCTAAACCTGTTCTAATCCACCTGAAATGACTAACGAATGGAAGACTTTGACTACCCAGCCATGCAATAGTCTCATTCCGTGCCTTATGGCAACTTGATGATTCTATTGCGCTCATCTTCGGGCACCACCCAGGGGAGACTTGGTCCTGTACCCAATGCTTAACTTATCTCCATTCCACTCAACTACTCGCAATTTCGTGTGATATAGTGGGCGGAATATTATTATATGAGACAATTCAATGCAGACGTCTTTCCAAATTTGGCAGATCGACAGGTAATCGGTGAGTTAGCACGATAGTTGCTATTCAACAACTCGACAACGTCCCATCGTCAACGCCTGCTATGAGAATTTCCCATAGCAGACGCCAACGAAATGACGTCATCGAGCTATCGATCAACTACCCTGGTTATCGCCTGGTACCTTATAGCACGATGCTAGGAGACGAACCGGAAGAATCGATGAGCTACCTCCCCCCATTTCATGCAAAGTAGCAAATATTGTATACAAAAGCCCATCTTTGTAAACAACATTGTTTGCAAGTTGCTCGGTTGCGTGAAATGTAATACAGGGCGGACTCGATTATCCGGAGTCTTGAAAAATTTTCACTCCGGATAATCGAGCCCTCCGGATAATCGAGCCATCAAAAAAATATTTTTTTTTGGTCTTATGTGGTCTCATTTTATGTTTTTAGTGGTCCCATTGAACGCTATTGAAGGATTATGGAATCGGACCACTGGTTTTGTAGATATGGCCGGAACAAGTTTCGGAGCTTATGGGCCATGAGGCTAAATTTGACTTGAAACGAACAAAACCCATTAAGCGACACATCAAATTAAATCAAAATTTGATATCAAGATCAATGGTGGCAAAAATTAAGTACCTTGGACCATATTGGCCATTTCCGGGCAAGTTCCGGGTGCCTCCGGAAAAGTGGCCAGAACCAGACTTGAATAATAACCTATCATGAGACACATTAAAATACATCAAAATTCGATAAGAAGATCAATGGAATTGAACCCATGGACCATCCGCTTGAGAAGCGAACGTGTAGCAAACTACGCCATGGGACCCCTCAACTTGAGAAAAAACGTATTAGTTCCGGTGCTCTAGGGATGATAGTGTAACAATTCAACTGATGGTTGCTGATAAAGCGGCTGCAGGTAAAAATGAAGACGAGAATGCGGAATTCGATGTCATGTCTGATGCTGACAAAGTCAATGCTGTTCTTAATCATGATTCACATTTATATGAAGGAAAAAGCGTGATGAAGACCACTCTGGATGAAACTGCAAACATTTCTACAGCAGATGACAACCAAGATGAGGAATACGAACCAGTTCCAGATCAATCAGCGCTGAACAGTATTGACACTATCATAACATGGGCTGAGGAAAACCAATTGCCGTTTTTACTTCGTGAAATCAGGGGAAATATTCTTGATAAAATAGTCAATAAGGATTTATTTATGATCAAATTTGCAATTCTCTTTGTTTTTACTGAATCACTTTACTGATGAACTACTGCTTTTACTGAAATGATGAATAAATGAATTGATCTACAAAATAAGATAAGAAAATTGATGTAAATTTTCAGTTATGAAGCCACCAAAAGTCCAATTCTCACGAAACCCCCCTTTAACCCTCCGTTACTCGCGCCAAGTTTTATAACACGAGTACTCTCGCGTTGTACTTTATTCAAGACAGTTACTTTCTATCTGGTCAAGAACGTGAGATATTTTATATGCGATAATTTCACATGTATACTAGTATCATGAAGTGAGAAAATTCTGAACTACTGTCCACCAGCCAAAAGCTTTTGACCTCCTTAACAACTTTCTATCTGATCAGGATCTCTAAATATAGCATATGCGAGAAGTGTACATGTATACTAACGCCACGAGGTGAGAAAATTATTAACTACTGTTTACCAGCCAAAAAGTCTTGACCCCCTAAACAAGTTTGCCGAAAAGAGCAACTTTCTAGCTGATCAAGATCTCGAGCTATTGAATATGGGAGAAAGACACGTATATACAAGCACCGCAAAGTGAGAAAATTCTAAACTATTGTCACCCAACAAAAATATCTTGACTTCCTGAAAAACATTGCTGAATACATTTACTTTCTATCTGGCCAGGATCTAGAGATATTTTATATGCAAGAGTTTCACATCTATAGTAGCACCGCAAAGTGAGAAAACTCTGAACTACTGTCCACCTGCGAAAAAGCCTTGACATCCTGAACAACTATGCCGAAGACAGTACCTTTCTATCTGGTTGGGAACTCGAGATATTTTATATGAGAATTTCACGTGTATACTAGTGTCACGTAGTGAGCAAATTCTGAACTATTGAGCACCAAGCAATAGGCTTTGATCTCCTGAAAAACTTTGTGAAAGACAGTAACTTTTTATCTGGCAGGATCTCGAGATATATCACATGCGAGAATTTCACATTTATTCTAGCGCTACGTAGTGAGAAAATTCTGAACTACTGTCCACCAGCGACAAGGCTATGATCTCCTGAACAACTTTGTCAGAGACAGTAACTTTCTATCTGGTCAAAATCTTGATATATTCCATGTTGTAATCAATTAAGTCAAATCCCACGTAGTATGGTCACAGTTTTCGCGGTTTCCATTTACATTTTCCCTATTATCCGCATTTTTTAGGTGTTTACTGTAATCAAAGTTTAGCTTGTTTCGATCAAAACAAGTTTTTTGAGGAATACTCGTTGGTTTCAGATCGATTGGTAACTCAGCAACAAAATGGCAATGGAAAACTCATGTGTGTTGTACAAAGTACAGCGCGAGTAACGGAGGGTTAAAGGCCCTTTCGTACATTTTTTACGGATCTTCAAAAATTTTGTTCGGTTGCCATTTACCCCCCCCCCCCCCTGAAAGGTGACGTAATTAGTGAACGGACCATCATGGGATTCAGTTTTTGTATGTTGTTGTGGCACATGATATGTTTGATTCCTTTCAGGTCAATGTTAATCCAAAACCCCTTAATGCCGGATTTTGTAACAAAGGCACACAAACACTTAAATATAGTCATTTCCCGATCTTGTCAGACTGAGTCGAACGATGTATGTTACTCGTCCTCGGATCAAAAGTCGGTTTTCCAAGTGGTTTATGAAAAATAATTTGCAAGATAAGTAAAAAAAAATATGACTCCGGATAATCGAGCCATTTTCTCCGGATAATCGAGCCTCCGGTTAATCGAGCCTCCGGATAATCGAGTCCGGCCTGTACAAGTCTAGGTGTTTGAATGTTTACATCACAATTAAAATTAAGAATTTTTATCTGTGAACGATTAAGGGGTTTTCCATTAAGCGTTTCCTACCTTTAAGTTGAATCAAACAAACTGTGTGTGAGATATTGACGAGATTTATTTTTCCATGAAAAGCCCCTCAATACCATTGTGTACGGAATATTACATCGTTCAAATGGTCGCCTCGGCTTCGCTTGGTGGTTTATATCTGAGAGGTTCAAGTTTGACGCACAAACCAGCCTGAATCTCGATGAAGGCTTCGAGGGCATCGGTGTTAAATCACACGATCTTGGTGGCCAGTTGACATCGCCTCCGCGCGAAATAATCATGCCCAGAAATCGCTCATGCATAATATCGATTGTTTCGTGCACTGGCACGTTGCACCGTCCTCTTGGAACCACATTTCGTTCACATCCATATCGTCCACTTTAGGCCAGAAGTCGGTAATCATTGACCTGAAGCGCTCTCCGTTGACGGTGATGGCCTCGCCAGCGTCGTTTTTTTACACCTCCGACCCAAAATGCACACCAAACAGTGACTTTCTGGGGATGCATTACCACTTGGTGGACCTCGTGTGGATTGGCCTTGTTCCAAATTCTACAATTATTCTTGTTTACATATCCATTCATCCAGAAATGGGCCTCGTCGCTGAAGGAGATATTTCCAACAGCTCCCAAAACCCAATCAACGAACACACGGCGCTGTCTATGATCGTTAAGCTTGAGTTCCTGGGTCAATTGGGTCTTGTATGGGTGCAGACCCAAGTCTCGACGCAAAATTCGCCTAGTTGAAGCCTGCGAGAGACCCAGTTCTTGTGCGGGTTCTCCTGCATCTTTTCGCGTAGAGTGGCGATATTCCCTGCAGACCTTGCGTTCCGTTGACGTACAGGTGGTGGTTGCGCGTTCACCGAACCAATTTTCTCGAATTTGTTCACCACATTGCGAATAGTCCTCTCGGTAGGACGATTATTGCGACCGTAAAATGGGCGTTGCGCTCGGAACGTTGCTAGCAAAGAACATTTACTTGATAAAACAATTTTATCATTTGCACGTGCTGTTGAACGCTTCAACTCTCCATGGTAATTTGGCAAGACACACTGAATAAATGACAGCTAATTTGACACTTGTAGCTTCAACAATAAGGCCGCAATGAACTGTCAAAGTAAGGAAATCCCTTTTGTAAATCCCTTATAATATTTATACCAAACGAATTATAATTTAAAAATCTGTGTTATAATACTTTTAATCTTTTCAAAAATGGCCAAATTATAATCGTTTAAAACCTGACACTATTTAACTACACTTTTTTGTTTCTTCCCCAGTATATTCCACAAAGACATAGTCCTACAAAACATCAACAAACGAACAAATACAGAGTGCTATTTTTGACGTAGACGAAAATCTAAAATTGCGACCGTCCCGAAAAGGTGTAAAATATACAAGTACATGCTATCAATTGACGTTTAAGTGGTTCATACAACCCCGTGGTGTCGTGTCGCTCCCAGGGGGACCCTTTTCCTGTCAACCACATAAAGATACACCACCCAACAAACATTGAATGTTAAATACGAGCTTATTCAAGGAAAAATTAGCTTCTTCAGCTAAAAAGTGGCTTATTCAGTTGTTGATCAACTCAAATTGTTTGTTGGGCATAGCTCACATAATTTTGACATTTTTGGACAATCTGACACTTTTGGGCATACTTACAGCGGTAAAGCTGACGAAGGTACGAAAGCAAAAAAAAAGCTTACTCTTTCACACTTGCATCGCAGTGCTGAATGCTAGAAAGAGTAGTCTGTTACAGTCATCCTCACCCAAAATATTCATCGAAATCGTGATTGTTGCTCCTGGATATCCGTGCCCTCAGATAGTGTAAGCCGTACGCCTACGAAGTCGGATGACGGACGCAACGATAGGCCTAGACGATAGCATATGAATAGAATCCAAAAAGTCATCGTTATTAAAAGAAACAGTGAATTTCAGATTGATTATTCTCGTAAATTACGTTGTTAAACTAAGATTAATTCCTTTAAATTATTGATTACATCCAAGTAAGGATGATTATGTTTAATATGTTATTCCAATACAATTTATTGCTATTTCAATACAAACTAAACATTCTATTCTACACAGCTAAAAAAAAGTAGTGTAAATTTCCGTTACTATGATGCACATAAATGGAGCGTCATACATCATACAAATTCACATTATAAATCATGTAAATTTATGAGACATGTCATGCAATATTCCATATATTGTATGCAACTTTCCACCTTTGTTTGCAACATTTCTTGCAAGCTGCTAGTTTACGTGAAAAGGAAGTTTACATGCATGAATGTTTGCATGCGTGGATGTTTACATCACCAGTAAAATTCAGATTTTTTTAGTGTGTAGATTACATGTTGTTCTCTATCAATTGAACTAAAGGTATAGATATTTAACCCTCCGTTACTCGCGCTGTTGTACTTTGTACAACACACATGAGTTTTCCATTGCCATTTTGTTGCTGAATTACCAATCGATCTGAAACCAACGAGTATTCCTCAAAAAACTTGTTTTGATCGAAACAAGCTAAACTTTGATTACAGTAAACACCTAAAAATGCGGATAATAGAGAAAATGTAAATGGAAACCGCGTAAACTGTGACCATACTACGTGGGATTTGACTTAATTGATTACAACATGGAATATATCGAGATCCTGACCAGATAGAAAGTTACTGTCTCCGACAAAGTTGTTCAGGAGATCATAGCCTTGTCGCTGGCGGACAGTAGTTCAGAATTTTCTTACTACGTAGCGCTAGTATACTTGTGAAATTCTCGTATGTGATATATCTCGAGATCCTGACCAGATAGAAAGTTACTGTCTTTCACAAAGTTTTTCAGGAGGTCAAAGCCTATTGCTTGGTGCTCAATAGTTCAGAATTTGCTCATTACGCGACGCTAGTATACTCGTAAAATTCTCATTACAATATCTCAAGTTCCCAACCAGATAAAAAGGTACTGTCTTCGGCATAGTTGTTCAGGAGGTCAAGGCTTTTTTGCAGGTGGATAGTAGTTCAGAGTTTTCTCACTTTGCGGCGCTACTATAGATGTGAAACTCTTCCATATAAAATATCTCTAGATCCTGACCAGATAGAAAGTAAATGTTTTCGGCAATGTTTTTTAGAAAGTCAAGATCTTTTTGTTGGGTGACAATAGCTCAGAATTTTCTCACTATGCGGTGCTAGTATATACGGGCTTTTCTCGCATATTCAATAGCTCGAGATCTTGATCAGCTTGAAAGTTGCTGTCTTCGGCAAAGTTGTTTAGGGGGTCAAGACTTTTTGGCTGGTAAACAGTAGTTAAGAATTTTCTCACCACGTGGCGTTAGTTTACATGTGCACTTCTCGCATATGCTATATCTCGAGATCCTGATCAGATAGAAAGTTACTGTCTACGACAAAGTTGTTCAGGAGGTCAAGGTCTTTTGGCTGGTGGACAGTAGTTCAGAATTTTCTCACTTCATGGTGCTAGTATACATGTGAAATTCTCGCATATAAAATATCTGAAGTTCTTGACCAGATAGAAAATTACTGGCGTCGGCAAAGTTGTTCAGGATATCACAAATTTTTTGCTCGTGGACAGTTGTTCAAAATTTTGTCTTTACGTAGTGCTAGTTGAATGTGAAATTCTCGCCTGTGATATATCTCGAGATCCTGACCAGATAGAAAGTTACTGTCGTGAAAAAAGTTGTTCAGGAGGTTAAAACCTAGAGTTTGTGAGAAAATTCTGAACTAATGTTCACCAGCCAAAAGACCTTGACCTCTTGAACAACTTTTTTGTAGACAGTAACTTTCTATCTGATTAGAATCTCGAGATATAGCATATGCGAGAAGTGCACATTTTGAAAATATTGAACTATTGTGCACCAATAAATAGGCTTTGATCTCATCAACAGCTTTTTCGACGACAGTAACTTTCTATCTGGTCATGATCTCGAGATATACCACATGCGATAATTTCACATATATTCTAGCGCTACGTAGTGAGAAAATTTCCGAATTACTCTCCACCAGCGAAAAGATTATGATCTCTAAAACAACTTTGTCTAAGACAGTAACTTTCTATCTGGTCAGGATCTCGAGATTTTCCATGTTGTAATCAATTAAGTCAAATCCCACGTAGTACGGATACCGTTTACGCGGTTTCCATTCACATTTTCTCTATTATCCGCATTTTTGGGGGTTAACTATGATAAAAGTTTAGCTTGTTTAGTTCATAACAAGTTTTTCAATGAATACCCGTTGGTTTCATATCGATTGGTAGCTCAGCTGCAAAATGGAAATGAAAACTCACACTGTTGTACAAAGTACAACGCGCGAGTACTCGTGTTACAAAAGTTGGCGCGAGTAACGGAGGGTTAATGCTAATTACAACGTGAAATACTTTCGAATTTATCCTTAGACCCAGCAGCGACTCTGGTCGCAGAAAGTAGTTAGGGAAGGAAGTAGCCAGGAGAGGATTGACTAAACGTAAGTGACAAAAACAATCTATAATGTTACCTAAATCTAAACTATGCTATATTTGAAATCACGGACACATCCTCTTTCTTCTCCATCGACGAAAAGTAACAACGGTTTTTATGATTTTTTTATGAGTGCGTAAAAATACATGATAATCTCACGATAACACGTGAATTTGTTCTCCCAGGATGGTTAAATTAATGAGATTTGAGAATTTTTTTTCTGAACACTGCCAACAACACTAGCAACACTTCCAGAATACTCGCAACCAACCACATTCAACAAGTGGCGGTACGCATCTTCATTCCCCACACCATCTCTCACATCACAGAAGTCTAAAAACAACGAGCGAACTGCGAGAGACCCATCCAAAACAAACGTCATCGCGAATAAGTGCATAGAGCACCATTCGCGGGACCTCGTCGCCAGTCATCGTGGTTCACGTAAAGCCGCGCGCGCTTTTTTCGATATGGGCGCGCGGTCGGAGAGAGTGAGAGTGCCGTTAGAGCAACCGAAATGACTACAACGACGACGACGACGACGACGACGGACGGGGTTCAAACTCCACTCTGGTATGAGGAAACTCTCACTCTCAAAGTCATACTGTCACCGTCGACCGACGACCGGTGAATCGGGTCCGTCCGTAGGCCGTAGCGAGGCCGCCCTACCCCAAACTCGTCGTTCGTTGATGGGATGATGCGATCGACCGTCTGGCTGTTCTGTGCCATAGTCCGGAGAGAATTTTTTCGTTCGCGAGAAAGAGTGTTGCTTTTTTATTTCGATTGATACCAGGTTGCTTAATACTGTTTTGCCTCACTTAAGTCTAGGCTATCCGACTGTCAACAACGAAAATTGCGCGCGCTCTCTCTCGGTTGAAGGCTGCGGTGGGTTCTTTCTCTTCCTGCAGTGGTTTGTTGGATAGTTTCGGCTTTTGGAGTTTTGGTTTTTGGCGTCTGATTCGGACGTTTAGAAGTGTGGAAAAGTCGTTCGTGGTGCGAAGAAGAGTGGTGGGGAAGCAGAGCAGCAGCGAGCAAAACAGAACGACCCCTCTGCCTGTGGAATCCCTCGGGTGGCAGCAGCAGTAGTAGTGGTAGTAGTAAACCTATACTCAAAGGGGGGACTACTTACAACCGAGTGTGTCAGTTAGTGAGAAAGTGCACAAACGGCTCTCGGATCGGTGGGTGCTTAGTGGGACAATGTGCGAGAGAGACACCGTGATTGGGCTGCGAAGAAGAAGTTGTTAATATATAACAAGTTGCATCATAGTCTTAAGACTTCAGTCTTAAGAAAGTGAACCGCCAATAAACATCTTTCGCAAAAAAAGGAAAACACGCCGCGACGTGAGCAGCAAGTCAGCTTTGGAATTCCGCGCGTGCAATCTCAAGCTATTTTCGAAGTTTTGCAATCCTGACGGTGGTTTGTTTTTGCGATAACCGTATGCTACGCGGACGAGTTCTCAAGGATTTTCCGGGATCTAGCAGCAGCACTGGCAGGAAGCTGAATCATTCCGTCGGAGTTTTTAGCGAGGATTACAATGGATTATTTTTACTTTTGGATTTACAACAAGAGGAAATGAAGATGAGTGTTTTTTTTTTTGAAGAAATGAAGATTCTGAAGATTGTGATTTAAACGGCCTGCTGATTTTTTTTTCTGGATAATGTTTAATGGACTAAAAAGGACTGAAAGTGAACCAGTGCAATAATTTCTGGAAGAACAAAAGTGCAATCAGGACATTTCTGGAAACTTGTGTGCAATCATAAAAGTACGGATTTTAGAAGCTGCATGGGAAGAAACAAAGAGTAGTGTTCAGAAAAATATGGAATCGCCTCAAATGTACGATACAAACCAAATTCAAGTGCGAAGTGATATCAAAAAGTTAACAATGGCAGCGAATAACAACAACACCAACAACAACAATGCTTCGACGCCAAACAATAACAACTCCCCGACGGCGGTCAACCAGAATACGTTGGCTTTGAAGCAGCAGCAACAACAGCAGCAGCAACAGCAGCAGGTTCAGCTGAATCAACACGCCCAGTCAAATGGGAATGTGTTGACCAACGGGAACATTCTGTCGAAACAGATGCTCCAGCAGATTCAGTACTCACAGAGTGAACTGGATGAGCTTACATCTCAGGAAATTTCACTGGACCTCCAACATCTGATCGATGATCAGTTCCGTGATCCGGAGGCCCTTGGTATCTTTACCGAAATGGTTACCGTCGGCAGTACCAACGGTAGCTTAACGAATCCATTGGTTCAGACAGCGGCTGCTAAAGCCCTCCAGCTACAGCAGGCCCGGTTGTCCCAGCACACAAATGGTAACAACTATCAACGATCTCTGGCTTACATGCCACAACCAGTTCATACTGGTGCAACCTACGCGAACACTTCAAGTGACGAGAACAGCAGTGTTGGATCTTCAGACACTGCTAACATCAAAGAAGAACCCGTAGATTCAAATGAGTACCGCCGTCAGTTACAGAACAGTGGCGCTCAGTTCATGGGTAATACGACGTATCAGCTTGCTGGCGGCGGTACAGGAGGTGGAGGTGTCGGCGCAGGCAACTACGTTACCAACGGTAATGGAAATACCTTCTCGAACCTTACTCCGGCTACGGTGTTGCATCACCAGGCCTTGCCACATCTTGCCGGAGCAGCCCATCTGGCGAATCTTACCAAACACAACAAGATGCTACCGCACGTAGCTCGAAAGACGTCACCAAAGTCCGTCGACAAAGGTACTGACGAATATCGGAGGAGACGCGAGAGAAACAACATCGCCGTTCGAAAGTCCCGCGAAAAGGCCAAGGTGCGATCGCGGGAGGTCGAAGAAAAAGTGAAAACTCTTATCAAGGAGAAGGACCTTCTAATTCGGAAGATCGAAGAGAAGAACAACGAAATCCAGCTCTACAAGCAACTCTACATGCATCTGATGAACCACAGCAATCCAGAGATCAACCAGATCTGTCGTAGTGCGCTAAATCTATCAAACATGGGTGATCATATGTAGGATTAGTGTGATTTTATGTAACCAACCTCACAACCCTCTCCTGTTCTTCATTACTTGAAGTGGTCTGTCAGTAGCTTATAGTAAATTAAATCGCAAAACGCGCATTATTTAGTGAAAAATGTAGATTGGAAATCTTGTAAATATAGACAAAAACCTGGCAACGGGGAAGTTATGAACGATTTACCTGGGAACTGATGGATATAGTTTCACTTAAAATTGGGACCATTTTTTGATGAACGTTGAACCAAAGACAGTATGTGTAAAAATGTGCTAATTTCCCACCTTGGATGGCGGGGATAAAACCTGTAAGTGCTGAGCTATGCGAGGCAGAGCAGCACTTTTTCGGATGGAAATGGACTACCTGTAAATAGACTTAATCTTTGTTTTTTTTTATTTACTATCAGCTGCTAAAGTGCGAGAAAGTTATATTTTCTACTTAACACAGGACAGCTTCGATAAGACTTGTTTTTTATTATTATTACCACCTCCTTTTTTTAAAGAGTAATATTTTATTCGTTTGTGAATGTTGAATAAATGTTTAGAAAACGGCTTATAAACCAAGTGTTATGTTTGACCGATGGAAAGAAATATGTTCTTCTAAAGTTTTGTTGTTTCCTTTTCTCGTTCATTCATAATTGGTGTAGATTTGTTGTATAGAACATTGTAAGATGCAGCACGAACCCAAGGTCAGTCGCAATTTGCCTCAGTTTCTCTTTTGTTTCCCATCGAATGCTCCCTGTCTGTAAAAAATGTACACAACTTGCATGTTGAAAATTACGTGATCGCTTAGAACCGAAGTTACCAATCTCAGCTCGTTAGGATAAAGTGTGCAAAAAATCTCATCCATCCAATCAGCTATGTAAACCTATCATACAAAAATCGAAAAAGACATTTGTTTATACATACCTAATTTTGTACCAAGCGAAGTACCTAGCGTGAAGAACAATCAATGCACTGTATAAAGAAAAATTCGCAAAATCACACGGAAATCGCTGCAATAATAATTTTAATAGCGGAACGAAACCAGAAACCGCGCTCCACGCTGCTCTGGTTCCGTTACCCGGTGGCAAAAGGTGTAAGTAGACTAATTTTGCATAGAGAAAGTGATCTAGAATTCTAGTTTGTAATAGACAAGAACGCATAGGAAAAAAAAAAACCGAAAGTGACAAAACTCGATCGCCCGTACTAAATATTGAAAATCAAAATCATTCATCGAAACACAAGGTGAAAAAGTACCTACCTACATTTCCTCTTTATTAATATTAATGCCGAACGGAAAAGAAATGCAAACGACAGCTTCTATTTAACCATCAGCAGTGAGAATCGCTATACAAACACAAACACACACAAACACACAAGCATACATACACAGCTAGGGAAACTTAAGAACTAGAAAGCCTGAGACGGATTTGTTACCAAGTTAGGATAATGATAAATTGTAAACACGTGGACTACTAGTAGCAAGTAAGTGTTCTCTCAAATTAACGAAAGGAACAAGAAGAAGCCGTTTTTTTTTGACGTTTTATTGATTCTTTACCAAGTATTTTTTGCTGTTGTCAAATATCATTCTGAAAACCAAACAACCGGGGATGCGAGTTTATCTAGTTCTTGAAAGATGAAGACTCTGAATTTTCTATTAATATAGCGTTAATACACAAACAAAAAATATCGAAAAGAACACACACATACAAGTACTGTATTTTTCTCAGCTTGAAAAGTCTGTTTTGAAAATAAGAAATGAAATAAAGAATGTATTAAAAAGTGAATAAAACAAAAGCATGTTTTCTTCCTTACGATCCCCTTTTCCCTTCCGCACCGATCACCTCACTATCTATCTCGTTCGCGAATGGCAACTGCACGGGAGGATGGCAAGCTCACACCCTTAGCAAACTGCAAAGTCATCGTCGCTGGCAAAGGATTGGTTGACTGGGTAAATAACAGCGCATAATATGTAGGTACGTATCTCTAGAATAATAATAAAAAAGTACCCCACAGCAGGGTCGATATATTTAGCTCAAGTTCAGAATACTTTCTCTTGCTGTTATTGCTGTTCGTTGTATGCCTATCAGTTTTGGGGGTTTATAGCTGATTTCACCACTTTACTAACATGCATGCTGATAAGATCACTCACAAGACTACATTTCTGTATCAATAAGTTCATTGTAATTTTGGCATAATCCGGTTACAGGTCATCGTACAAAATACCGCATTTATACACAATTAGAAATAACAACATTTACGCGAAATGTAATCCATCTTTGACGTAGATCATTGCCGTAATCAGCAGGCCAGTGACAAGGCCTATACCAACAGCAGCGTTTGACAGTAGGCAGCATGTCCCGGGCTCAAATCGTTTATTTTGCTGTGCTGGGCCCGCTGTCATGGTATAACATGTTGCCTACGCGCCTGCCACTGGGCTGGTAATCAGCGTTAAGTGTTCTGAAACCAAAACAAACGAAACTCCATGAAAACTGCGGATGATTGAATTGATAGTATCGTTAAGTGTCCTGAAACCAAAACAAACGAAACTCCATGAAAACTGCGGATGATTGAATTGATAGTATCGTTTATTTCAATTGATTCTTATGGGATAATTGCCTCTTGTATGTGTCGGTAACAAGACACCAAAATTTATATGACTTTTTCGTACACAGCTAAAAAAAGTAGTGTAAATTTCAGTTACTATGATGCACATAAATGGAGCGTCACATATCATATAAGTTTAGATTATAGATCGTGTAAATTTATGGGACATGTCACACAATATTCCATATATTGTATGCAACGTCCACTTTTGTTTGCAACATTTCTTGCAAGCTGCTAGTTTACGTGAAAAGGAAGTTTACATGTTTGAATGTTTGCATGCATGGATGTTTACATCGCCAGTAAAATTCAGAATTTTTTGGTGTGTAGGTTTCGTCGTCCATTACCACGCAGTCAAACTTCGTCAGCATCGTCGTGTACAGCCTCCGGGATCGCGCTTTGGCCGTCGTATTTTGTTTATCATCGCGATTTGGAGTCACTACCTTCTTGTAAGTCGATAGTCCGGCTCGTTTTTTGGCTCGATGCACGGTTGTAGACGATACACCCAGCTTATTTGCGGCATCTCGGAGAGAGAGGTCAGGGTTTCGCTTGAAACTACCGGCAACTCTCTTTGTCGTCTCAGCGGCTTCCGGTTTTCGATTTCTCCCCGATCCAGACTTCCTGGCTGTCGACAAACGTTCCCCAAACACTTTAATTACATTTGTAACGGTTGATTTGGCAACTTTTAGCGATTTTGCCAACTTTGCGTGCGAGTAGCTCGGATTTTCGCGATGCGCGAGCAAAATTTTGATACGCTGCTCTTCTTGCTTGGACGGCATTTTGACAACTGAAGAGTGAATTCCAAAATCAAAATAGGAGCAACATTCTACACACACACACCTTCAAAATGAGGGGTGTTCAGGTTTTTTAAATGCAAAATTGAAAGAAATACGTCAAGTTGATATTGACCAAATTTTGACCGTATCACCCTTTACATATTAAAAAAAATACACAAGGAATGCCTTAATGGCAGCGCTTTAAATGTATCCGGATTTTTTTTCATGTTCATTTTTTATGATTCATGACGCTCCATTTATGTGCATCATAGTAACGAAAAATTACACTACTTTTCGAGTTGTGTAGTCTCAAAATACAGGGTTAATTATGTGTCTTCAAATTGGGATTTAATCCGAAGGGATTGTAGGTCGAATATTTGCAAATATTATAAACTAACAAGATGGTTCATTCTCCTATTATCCCCAAGACACGACTGCTTCAGGAAAATTTGGTCTACAGCACAACGAAAAGTTAAGAAGAAAGTTGTGCAGAATCTAATGGGCGGTATCAAGAGAAAAGTCCGAGCGTTCATCAGAAATGAGAAGCAAACATTCAAACTCACGTGAAATCGGTCATATGTATGTTGATTTTCATTTATATAAAGTAAACTTACGAATTTGTTCGAAAAAAATATTATCCTTTGAGAAAAAGGTGTCTATTTTCATTAATGAACAGTCCTTATCCGTGTGATCACCGGTCGAAAAAGATTCTTATCGTTACTGGCTTGGTGGAGATTATATGCACATCGAATGTGTATTCATTATTTATACTATCAGTGTATTAATCAATTTTATACTAAATTAATATTCTCTACCTTCATACCGAGCTAAGCGTCGGGTGGGAGAGCTGCGATTTGGTGTAGCTTTTACTTATACTATTTTGATTTCAATATTTTGTGTGTGTAATGTATCGCGGCTACGATGGTCATTTTCAGGTTTGTTTGAAGCGAACCTTGTACAGCAGCAGCAATAATATCCGGCAGTTGGCTTGTCACTGGGGGTCGAAAAACGCCGTATTTTGGGGTAGTTAACGTTCGACTGGTTACTAAATTGGTAAGAATTGTATGTAGTAATCAATGGTTTCGTTTGAATTTAATATGTATTTTTCACATTAAAGATTCAAAACTTCCAAGGACACGATGCTGATGATTAACGATTACAAAAACACTCCTACTGTTCTCATTCTGTCCCATAAAGTGGAAACCACGACAGGAGAAACTTTCAGACTACCAAGACGGAAAATATTTGTCATTGTCGAGAAAATCAAAAACTGTCTTTTTTTTTTAAATAACATTAAAGCAGCTCTAAATCCCTCCATAAACTTGTCCTGTAAATCATAAACTTCATAAGCAATTGTTTATTCATGCCTTGATAAAATACTCTATAAATTTGTTCTATCATTATAAAAGCAACCAAAAACCAATCGGTTTTAAACTAGACCAAAGAGCATATATTGTTTTTGTTCAGACTTGTTAAAGTGTATCATAAAATCCCCAATTACAACGTTTACACATTGAACTTAAAAGTTGGATTCTGATAGTGAATCCCAAGTAACAATTCCGTAACCATTTGACATCCACGCTGATTTATGATGGTTTTATAACGGCAACGAACAATCCATTGAGTTTAAATACAGCATTTCAAAGTTAAAAATATTCCTGTTTAGTAATTCAGCTTTCTGCTGTTTTTAAAACCTTTTATAGTCTGGCAAGAAAATCAAAAACTGTCTTGTTTTAAAAATAAATTTAAAACAGTTTTCAAACCCTCCTTAAAACTGGTTTGTTATTCAACATAAACGTCATTAGCAATCGTTTATTGATGTCTTGATAAAATATCTTATAAACGTGTTCTATCATTATAAAAGCAACCATAAAACCATTAGGTTTTTCATTAGACAAAAAGCATTTATTTATGCTTTTTATGCTTTTTTAAAGTGCATCGTAATCTCCCCACTTACTCTGTTTACAAATTAAGCTTAAAAGATGGTACTTCATACTTACTTAATAATAGCCAAATTTATCACAAGGAAATCTCGAAGGATTCGTCTAGGATGGAAAATTCAAGTCAATTTCAGCAAAAAAATTTCTTTAGAAGAACCAGCACACCATCAACGACTGACCATCTGGCGGAGAAGAGTAAAGTGAGCGTGGTCCTCGAATTCAAAAAACATTGTCGCAAGTTTAAAAACATACCAGCCATCTCCAGATCTTGCGAAATAACAACCGAAAGCAAACCACTGAAACTGTTAGTTAGCGGAGATTAGCTGGTTTCCGATCCATAGCAGAGATTTTATTCGGCAAAAGAATCAACTCTTCGAAAATTTCATTTAAGCGTACATCCCTGCATCGTTGGATGGTGCACTTCTGTAATTATCCGGAAGAAGGGGATCTTTTTCGGGGACGTTTGCACTTCCAGCTGTTCGAAATGCGAAATGTTGTTAAACAGTATCGCAAACTATCTGAGTAACTGCTCCCAATCCATCGGGAGAAAACCGCCTGGAAGAATTCTGGATCCCACAGTGCAACTATCGAAAGATAAACAAACTTTGACATTTATCTTTTTGCAGGCAACTTTGCCTCCATAAATGCTGCCATAAATCTGAACGGGTTAGGATTAAGCAAAATGGTTTTAGATAAATACAATTCAGCCTGCAATTATTCTTCATAAAAGCCATTTTAAAACCTTATGGCTTTGTTAATGATTTCTTGAAAGCAAAACAACTTTTTCACAAATGACCCATGAAAACCAACTTTTATGCCACCACCATTTTACAATTATTTTGCTTGTTTTGTTACAATCTTCGATTTTCAATCTTTATTTCCTTGGATATAACTATATTTTGGTTGATTTAACAATGAGCAAACATTTAAAAAATTTAAGTGCAGAAATCATAAAATAAAAAATCCTTGGCCTAGCTCCATCTGAAGAATTTTTTTTTTTCAATGTAAAATTAGTCAAATCGACATTTTACGAGGGCAGACTTATTTTTTCGATGTTTTCACGTACATTTCACATAACATTTAATAAGGCATTTAAAACTAGGCCACTTAATGAGAACTATTCTAATAAATTTGGATAATCAAACAAGATTTTCATACCAATAGAATAGAAACTTCTAATTATTTTGATAAGATCGGATTTTTAAATCCTTTTCTATCTTGATTGATGCTTTCCTTGTGGATTTTTAGGGTTTTTGTTGTTGCTAAATAGCTTTTGTTGTAGCTTTCAAATGGTTCTCAATGCGTTCGTCAAACCACCTTTTGCAGTAAATCAATCTTGAAGAGCTTCGAGAATACATCCTTCAGAACCTTCTCCAGGGTGGGCCAACTAGACATATTCTAGTCTTAATGAGGTTTTGGTGGATGCATTAATGACAAAATAGCCTTGACCAGGGTTTAATGAATGTCGACTGACCCAAGTAACATTTTAAGTTTTATGAAATACTACAAAGCAACTATAAAACAACATTCATAAAACCCTGGTGTGGTGGCGGTGGCATAAAAGTTGATTTTCATGGGTCATTTGTGAAAAAGTTGTTTTGCTTTCAAGAATTCCTTAACAAATTAATAAGGTTTTAAAATGACTTTTATGAAGAAAACTTGCAGGCTGAATTGTATTTATCTGAAGCCATTTTGCTTGATCCTAACCCGTTCAGATTTATGGCAGCATTTATGGAGGCAAAGTTGCTTGCAAAAAGTTAAACGTCAAAGTTTGTTTATCTTTCCATAGTTGCGCTGTGAGATCCAGGATTCTTCCAGGCGATTTTCTCCCGATGGATTGGGAGCAGTTACTCAAATAGTTTGCGATACTGTTTTACAACATTTCGCATTTCAAACAGCTGGAAGCGCAATCGTTCCCGAAAAAGATCCCCTTCTTCCGGATGGTTACAGAAGTGCACCATCCAATGATGCAGAGATGTACGGTTGAATGAAATTTTCGAAGAGCCTTTCGCCGAATAAAATCTCTGATTTGGATCGCAAACCAGCTAATCTCCGCTAACTAACCGTTTCAGCAGTTTGCTGTCGGTTGTTATTTCGATTGTCATCGCAAGATCTGGAGAAGGCTGGTATGTTTTTCAACTTTAGACAATGTTTTATGAGTTCGAGGGCCCGCTCACTTTACTCATCTCCGACAGATGGTCAGTCGTCGGGAACAATTGAGCTTCCAGCTGTTCCATTATGTTGCTTTTTACGCAAGTGATACGTCCGGCGTAAAAAAAAACCGCCTAAAAAAAACCACGTTAATTCCGGAATCCGCGTAAAAAAACCGCGTAAATTCCGAAATCCACATAAAAAAACCGCGTAAAAAGCGACTCTAGTGTATAACGATAGACCGCGTAAATTCTGAAATCCGTGTAAAAAAAACCAAAATCCGCGTAAAAAAACCGCGTAATTTCCGAAGTCCGCGTAAAAAAGCCGTGTAAATTCCGAAATCCGCGTAAAAAGCGACTCCAGTGTATATGCAGAATGTTGCAAAACAGTACCGCATACTTCCTGAGTAGCTGCTTCCAATCCAGCGGGAGAAAATCGCCTGGAAGAACGCACATCGCACATCGCACAACGCAACTATCGAAAGATGAACAAACTTTGGCGCAGGCAACTTTGCTTCTATAAATGCTGCTATAAATCTGAACGGATTAGTATCAAGCAAAATGGATTTAGAAAAATACAATTCAGTCAGCTAGTTTTCTTCATAAAAGCCATTTTAAAATCATATGAATCTGTTGGGGATTTCATTAAAGCAAAACAACTTTTCACAAATGGCCCATGAAAACCAACTTTTAAGCCACCGCCATATAACGATTATTTTGTTTGAATTTTACAATCTTCGTTTTCAATGTGTATCTCCTTGGATATAACTTTATTTTAATTAATTTAGGAATGAGCAGATATTTGAAATACGATAATCATAAAAATATGTCGGCTGAGCTTATTGATCAATCTGAAGAGTAATTTTTGTTTTGTCAATTAAAAATATTATTTTTTTCGATGTTTTCAAGTACATTTCATAAGAGATTCAAAATGGCATCTAAAACTAAGCCACTTTACGAGAACAATTTTAATAATTTTGAAATTTGAATAGAATTTTTATATGATCAGTTTATATTTCAATTATTTTGTTACGATAGGATGGTATTAATGAATCCTTTTCTATCTGATTCATGATGTGTCTAGTGAATTCAGCAAGCGGCTGGGGGAAAATGGCTTGAAAAAGGTTTTTATTGTTGCCAAATAGCTTAAAAAATACCCTTCAAAACCTTCTCCAGGATGGGCCAACTAGACAGAGTCTAGTTTTAATGAGGTTTTGGTGGATGCATCTATGGCAAAGTAGCTATGATACCCGACACCAATCTTGATACCCGATCCAGGTTGGAGCTGAATAATTAACGAATTCGCTATTGGTTTTGGTTTGAGTTTAGGTGTTTTTGTGTGCTAGCGGCGCCGGTGGTGCAGTCGTAAGCGTGATTAATCCCAGTTGGCGCCGCCGGGATATTCTAAGGCATAACATCTCTGATCACGGTTTCCTTCGGAAGGAAGTAAAGCCGTTGGTCCCCGGTTCATGAGTTGATGAGTCGATAGGTAGGATTTAGGTGTGGAAGCTGCCTCCCTGGCGTTGGTAGCATTGGTGCTCAGCACGGAAAACAAGATCGACGAAAAACAAATCAAGGAAAAAAAAATGTGTTTTTGTGTACAAGGCAGTAAATACAAAGTTTAGAATCGGAGATGGTTTATTTATGTTTGAGCCGATATAATATATTATCTTTGAAAGCTGTAACTTGAAATATGAGTAGCAGACATGCTTTAATCTTACAGTGAATAATTGCAATTAATGTGATACGTGTTTGACTAAATAACTGCAGAATTACTTTTCACTAATGTTTAGGGTAATATTACATCGATTGGTTTAGCTAAGAATCAAAATTGAGCAAAAACTATTGTTTAATTGCTACTACGAAAGTAAATATTAAATAAACAATCGACTTATGTTTGAATGTATGTCTAGCTTTAAAGAGTTATCCTAATCAACAAACGGAGCTGTTAAAAGAACAGTGAGTATACCTATTTAGCCATGACTACAGGTACCATTTGGACAGTATAGTCCACGGGACTATACACTTTGGGTAAAAAGAAACGTAAAAACAATGAAAACAGAAATTAAATACGAAACGCGTGCCACACAAAATCGCTGTATTATAAATGGTAGGCGTCTGTGGCCGCCTAGCATTTGTGCCAGTGTAAGAAAGAACTACATTACTGCTCATCGCTTGGCGAATAAATAGACACAAATTATAAAAATATATAGTGTCGGCTTTTTGTTTGCTGCAGTCCGATGCAGGATGGCAGCGCATTAATGAATGTTTGTATGCAGGTATGTAGTATAATTGCAAAGAATCGTCCGAATACACACTTACTGATGATGGTGCCAAAAGATTGAAAATCAGGAAAAAAAAAATCAAAGCAAATTTACGCTACTTACTAATTTTGCGTTACGAGCAGGAGATAAATTATATTAAGTGAAATTAGTGTTGGCAATGAATTGCGAGCTAGTTTCATTCTGACAACGGTCCGATGTTTTCGAGATGACTCAAAGCTAATGGTTTCGTGTAAAGTATTAATTTGAAAAATGACAGCAGATGAGAATCCCACATTAAATCTTGCCTGAACCACTGGATAGGTTCAGCTCACGTGGATAGTGGAAGCTTCACATAAAAAACATCGAACGCACGTTGCTTTTATGCAAATGTCAACTTTCATTTTCGATGAGCGACGCCGAAAAAAAGCAACCAAAACAAAGTGAACAAAAGGCGACGCATTTATTTGACAAGATGTCATTTCGATTGTGAACCTGAGTCTACTTTGGAACATGTCCGTAAATTGTGGTTGATTTATGAATGCGACCCATAATTTGATTTGATGCTTTTCCGGAAAATATTATGATCGATGTTGGATTGCTAAGAGTAGTCAGAACAAGCTGCATATTTTAGCGTGGATAAATCACTTCGAGGATCTTATCCGGTATGTCCTGTTGTAAATACCCATCATGTCTATTTTGCTGAAGAACCAGCAGGTGGCAAGTTGATCAAAAACGCATATTTGCTGTGAGTCACACACCGCACGCACCATCATTAAACTATTCAGTTTATGAAAATAAATGCTTTTTTGTTGGCGATGACACGGCGTTTCGATTTTCGGGGGTCTCAACGCCGTGTCCACCAATTTGAATAGAGACGCGAAATGTGCGTTCCGTGTCGTCTGGTGACCGAAGTGGAAAGGCTTTAAACTTTCACTTTAAATCCAAATAGTAAAATTTTTTGACAATAGGAAGCATTCAAATGAACACTATGGCCCTTCCACATAGGTAGTAAAAATTTGACTACGCTCTAATAGGATTAAGCTTTTGAATGTTTCTTATGAATATTTTTTTGATTGAATTAACTCGAGTCACTGAGATAGAGCTAAAGAGTGACCTTCCTTAGCCCTTTATGGTAGTGGTAGTTAAATGCTTGTGATCAGTAAGCGTCTTCTTCTGTATCTGTCTTCACGCCGGTAAATGGAGAAGGAAGCGTTGAATGCTGAGTTGCCATATTGAGCATACGCTGCCAAAATTTCCTGCTGCCACGCACTGACCTACTGCCCGCCTGGTCCATACCGAGCCGGACGGGCCGGATGCATCCGAGCAAAGGGACCTAAATTCTAATTATAGAACCTATTTATGTTTTGCTTTCTTCGCTTGCATTTTTATTTTCCTCATCATCATCGTCGAATTTTCCTACGCTTCCCGAAACTCTCTCAGGCCAACCGACAGACTGATGTTTGATGCTTTGGATGAAAAGTATATCGTCGGATGCGCGTTATGCGTTCTGCAACGGATCTCAGCCGATTCAACCGGAATGGCTTAAGTGGCGTAAGTGTCTTAGATGTCCAACGACCGAAATCTAAATGAACAGCCCACGAAGGACGTTCATCCCACCAATCAACGATGGTGATGCACACTCAAAGGAGGAACTATGGCAAGGAATCAAAAAGTCGCACGAAAACCGACCATGTCGGATATGCTGACGGATAGACATCCACTGCTCTGAAGCAGCGAAAAATGGTCAGCTGTTATGGTGGGGGTGTGACAGACATTTACTCGAGGTTTGAGTATTAAATTTAAATTTAAAGAAATGGCATATCAAAAGCCAAAAAAATTGAACCTATTTTAGTGTAATTCGAAGATTTTTTTAAGATAGTGGACTAACAATCCGTGTATGGCTACTGTTGATTAAAGTCATTGTGTTTGTACACTCAGGTCTTTTTTTACACGGGGGATACGGTCCGTGTAAAAAAAAAACGTGTAAAAAAAAACCTACGAGATTTTGATTTTTCGCATGCTTAAATGTTTTTAAAAAATCGGATTTTGATGCCATTTGTAATTAAAGCATGATATGGTCCATATAGACATATTTTAAAAATTTCTGTACTTACACCAAAAATTGTGATTTTTTTAAAGTATGCCATTCGATTACAAATAGCTTGAAACGGATAATGTGATTGGAATCAAGTCGATAAGTTGTATCGTTGTCGAGAAATCGTTAAAAACGTACCGTGTAAATCGTGGAAAACCGTGTAAAAAAAACCGCGTAAAAAAACCGTGTAAAAAAAGACTTCAGTGTATAGTGTTGTAACTTTTCGGGTAACAAGCTAGAAATACAGTCAATAATTTCTCCAAATAATCCATCCTGGATTTAATTTATCCATTTTATTATCTTTTTTTCCTTACCTTACCATTCTGATTCAGACACATATGTATCTGTCACACAAAGTTGATTGTGACTAAAATGAGTCCTATAGGAGTTAAATTAACCGTGTTGTGACAAGTGTGCTACTAGGGTGGGTGTCCCTTGCTTTACACAAAAGTCGTCTCCATTCCACTCGATCAATGGCTGCACGTTGTCTTCCACCTAGTCGATCCATCTGACCCGCTGCGTGACTCATCGTCTCATTCCAGTCGGTTCGTTATCGAGAATCATTTTCACCGGGCTGTCGTCCGACATTCTTACGACGTGGTCTCATTTGGATGTTTAACTGACTTGGACAAAAATTAACATGCAACACTTTAAATCACATAAGAATTCAAAATAAGTCCAATATACTATAGTAGCTGTAAAAAGTGCCAAGACCACATTGGTCGCATGCAGACATGTTCTGACCACCGGGAAAGAAACCTGTTGGGAAACGTAGTACTCACTTCGATAGTCGATATTCCTTTTCGTAAATTGAAACCACCACTCGACATCATTGAATTCAGCTGAATCCGCAAGGTAGTTGCTGTTTCTTCGTCGTCTGCTCCTGTAATGACAGCATCCATGTAGGTGTCTTCAAGAGCCGCTCTCGCAGCGAGTAGATATTTGCCCTCCTCATCCAAAGCCAGCTGTTGAAGCGTTATAGTGACCAGGAAAGGTGCCGATTTAGTGCCATACGTCACCATGTTCAGCTCGAAGATTCGAATAGTTTCGATTTTTCGGAATATTTTCTCAACGTCCGCCACAAGCATAATTTGTTTATCCGACTGCAGAGTATAATGGAGCAAAGTTCCTCCTGAAGAACTGCCCCTGTCATTAGCACGTCGTTGAGTGACACTCCGCTTGACGTCTTACACGACGCGTCGAAAACCTATCTAACCTTGATAGTGGTACTTGCCTCCTTGATGACAGGATGGTGTGGAAGGTAACATCGTTTTAACAATCCTACGTCCATTTCCTCCACCTCACGCATGTGACTAAGCTTGATATAGTCCTCCATAAATGCGTTGTATTGTTCACGAAGCAACGAATCCCTAGCCAGTCTGCATTCCGTTCCTAGGAAACACCGGTATGCGATGTCCCTTGAGATGGCGTCTTCATCCTTCGGTAATGAGACGGTGTACCGACCATCAGAACCTCGTTATACTGTGCTGAAAAAGATATCAACACACTGTCTCCCCTGGCGAGTGAGCCGTGCCTGACACAACATCCTCAGAGGACCAATAACGGGAGATCAATGCATCTAACTCATCCAGCGTCGATATATTGCATGTGATTTGTAGAGATAGAACAGAGACACCGCCACTTACTATCGATCCGAACACGAACTCATTTAGAGCTGGATTCCCTTATCCTAGGGACATTCTCCGACCGGTTTCGAAGAAATCGAAAAAAATGTTCCACTCCGTTCGGTTAAAAAAATGCAGGGTCAACCAATTTTATCCCGCTGGGAAATGACCATCCCTTCGTATCCACTCTGATTGTTGGCAGGTTCACCGAGACACTCGTGAGCGCACCAAAGCGTATATCCTATGTTTGACTTTGGTGAGCTTTTGCCCTATCCCGAGCACCGAGATATCCACTCCGTTTCGAGTTACCTTCATCCGCTGACTCAATCTCTCAGTGATGAAATTATGTACTTTCCGAAACTGAGTCGAGAAGAGCGCAAGCGTGATGCTGACAGCCATCGTTATCCTCGATTATAACGACAGCCGTTGCCAACAGTACCTTTGTTACATGCTGGTGTGCCGCACCAGACACCACCCAGACAACCAGAAGACTTAGTCGTATAACAATGTACAGACAGTATCGTAAATAACTTCAGTTTAAGTCAATATTGCATATAAGTATGACATACATCGCATTGTGTTTAAGTTAAATCGTATAGAATGCAAATTTCCGACTTATATGCGATGAATCATTTTTTCCATCGTAAGACTTTTTAAATTGAATTTGTTATGACAGATTAAATCGTATATGATGTCAAATCAACTCGTTTAAAAAGAAATTAAAATTTGCACGTATATGGCCTCCACTTTTGCTGGTATATTTAAGCTCGTTTTGTGCATTCTATACGATTTGATTGTTTGTATATATGTTTGTATATCACAAAAACAATTTCGAATATACGTACATTCTGGTTGTCTGGGCAATGCATTTGTACCTGCCATGTTTGCTACTTGGATGGAATGAGAGTTGGATAGATCCTTGGGAGGAGAAGGTTTGTTGTTTTCAGGAGCCGATACCTTTTTATCACCTTCTCCCTTCGGTTTGAAACACACCAATGTGTGGTGCAATGTCGACAAGAGTATTTGAATTGGCATTCCTTAGCCAAGTGTCCAGCGTTGAAACAATTCCGGCAGAGTGAGTGCGTCTTTAGGAGAGCATTTCTGTCCGAAACCTCCAACCGTTGAAAAGCGTTACACTGATAAAGCGGATAATTTGATGAGCAGACCAAGCAGTGTCCCCCAGACTATAGCTGGCCTTCACCGATGATGATTTCTGCTTCTGTTGTGATTGTGCCTGCTTAACACTCCTAGTGTTAACAGACTTCGATGGTAGACAGTTCAATACCTGGATTCTACGATGCAGAAATTCAGTCAGATCCGCTAGCAAATCTTGCTCCTTCATAGCAGATATCTCCTCCCATCCCTACATGTTACAGGATCCAGTCGAGCAGTGAGGATATTCAGCAGTAGAAGATCCTTATAATATGCTGGCTGGATAATCTGATCGAGAGTCTGCACAATCCTCTCAAAGCCTTCCACGGGAGTGTACAGTTCGGCTCCAGATTCCTTCGAGAGCGTAGGCAGCTTAAACAACGACAGTACCTGTCACTTTTTCAGGTGCTTGCTGTTGTTGTACCGGTGCAATAGTGATTCCTAGGCCACCTAGTCATTGGCCTTCGTGAGCGGTAGAGAATCGATCAGGTTCCTTGGTGCCCCTTGCAGACACCCTTTAAGGTGGTGGAACTTTTCCACTAAAGAGAGATCTGCCTTCCAGTGGATGAGTGACGTTTACAAATCACGGAAGCTAAGCCATTCATCGATGTCACCGTTGAAAGTCTGCAGTTTGATCACTTGTTCGCATGGACTGTTCCAATGCCTGTGCTCCCTGGAACTCCTTGGCTTTATCCATTTAAAACGACTTCGCTTCATAGTAACGATCGCTGAACTCCATACACTCCTTCTCTAGCGTGGCAATTTCCAGTTTGTAGTCATCGTGGGCGAAGATTTCCACTAAGGCCTCACTATAACCTTCCCAAAGCTGTTCCTACTTACACAGGTGTCCTCAACCTCAGTAGTGGTGTTGGTTTCCTTTAAGGTTTGCACAAGCTGCAAAATATCGTTGAAGGACAGATTGATCTTCTTCAAACGAGCCGTCAATGCCCTCAGCGACGGTGGCTTCTTGGTACCGGGTAGCATGGTAATATGTCACGATAATTGAAAACCGAAGAGAGAAGCGTTGTGTTGCGAGTAGGTCTAGCTTTGCTAGTCATATACTGCATTAATTTACCCGAGAAAACGCATAGTGGTGCTCCAGTTCAATAGAGTAAAGATGACCAACCCAAACAAGTCGTATGACGTTAAAAAATTTGCTGGAATGCAGCAATAACGTAACCGAATAATTCGACTTCGGCCGGGCATATACTGAGGCAACTTATTAACTCGTATAAACCAACAGCAGTACAAATCCTGGTAAAGCCCGAAAATTCAAAACCAGAACGTATAATGTGCACATAAATCGCTCAAGGATATTCAGGGCTCAGCAAATTAATGGAAAAGCAAGGACATATACATATTCGAAGCACTCACCCAGGCAGATAAAACACGATGCTTCCTCTTCCTGCCACCGATCCGAAAACGGCTTCCTTCCTATGTGACGGATGCGACCGGATGATCGATTGATTAGGATACCCAGTAACGAGAACGCAAGCCAGGAGAGCGTTGACGGCCGTTTTAGTACCAGTGATCGAGGCCAGGAACGTGTAGTTGTCCACCAACGGTTGTTGAATGAGTTGTACACGGACAGAAAATTGTTTGCATTGAACCAAAAAAAAAACTTTATTTATATTTAAACCGAGGGGGGCGTCACATCTAAATCTCAATTCTAGATGCTCAAAAAATCTCACACTAGCGAATCAATCTTCGAAAAATCATCTTTCATTTCTCGCATCTACTTGCATCGCGCTTAATCTTTTTGCAGGAAATCTTCAAAATCGACATAAATCTTCTTTCTATCTACTCAGCGTGCGTGCAGCTAGCCACAGCAAAACACAATCTTTTCTGCATCGTAGATAGAGTCGTCCCCCTCGATTTAAACAACTAATTCCGGTTGAAATTATATTACATTTTATTGTTTCGATAATATTTATTCAAATAAATTCAAAATAAGATTCTTTTTGTTTTAATAAGCCACTCTTCAACTGCAACTATTGTAAAAATAACAATATTCTTTTATTGAGCCAACAATAGTTAATTTCAATTTAACATTTATTTGTTGTGTCTGTTCTTCGGGAAATGAATGCAAAAATAACTACCAACCATTCCCTTGTTTTCACCCGGACAAAAATGTAAACAATAACAAAAAAATTCTCGTTTGATTCAGATCTAGAAATAAGTAAGTATGCTGTAGTTGCAAAATATTAAGAGTTTTTCTTTTTTATCCTTGATTTTATCCGTCAATCTTATTTTCAGTACTGAGTACCAATGCTCCCGACGCCAGAAAGGCCGCTCCCACACTTGGACCCTACCTATCGACCCATCAACTCATGAACCGGAGAGATTTTATGCCTCAGAATGGTTTCAATTGTTATTCTGTTTGTTACAAATAGAAAACAAAACATAAAAATAATCGCAAATTATTAAATAATGAATCAATAAACATATTTTTATTTCTACTGCGTATATTTTCAGGCATAATAAAATAAATATGATTGAATCAACAAGAAATCTCTTTTAAAAACAAACATATTTTTTTGCTGACCCAGCTGCCAAATTTGACAGCTTACGTCAAAACCATAAAAGCTCTTGTAAATTCGAAAAGATTTTCTTTTTGATTTAACAATCCATGGGTTTTAAGAAACAAAGATACTGGATTGTTGAAATAATAATTATTTCTTTTTGCAGCCAAAACAAAATGAAATTCTTAGTAAATTTACGTCAAATATTATTACGTTTAAAATATTTTTTTCTGCGTGTAAGAAGAAACGTCGATTTGGTTGTGTTAGTTTCGTGAATGGACTAGCAACGGCTGGACATATATTTAACTAAACGTAATTACCTGAATAACCAGAATTGTTTCTGGTTCAGCAGTCCAAGGAAGTTGTCGGGATGATGAGCGCTGGCCGCCTTTACGATAAAACTGAATTTCGGATTCCGTGCATCTCAGTCGAAAGCAGAGTCATGCAAGCAAAAATCGTTGCCTACCGATCGCAGTGATTGATTCCTCGAAATTAGGTTGATTCATGCAATTGTAGAAAGCGAGTGTCAGGATCACGTAATCTCCAAGCCTCGGCTGGACATAAAGAACTGATTCCACTTACCCACGAAAAGGTTCCAATCGATGGATGTCCAGACCGAAGTCACGTTGTCCTTTAATCCTTTTATTCAGTGCAGTGATGATGAACCGCTGATTTTTTGCGGTACAGATGGCTACCGCGACGATTGTTCGCGAATGTGCGATGGCTACCGTGGTTGTTGTCCGCAGGTGTGATGGCTACCGCGCCGATTGTCCACCAGTGTGATGGCGATCGTCCCAATTTTCCCGAGAGAGATGATGAAAAGGCATGCTATGGCGCCAAATCGTCAACAATACCTCACCAGAATGTTCCACTAGTTAATTACCGATTCCAAGCCTCATCCGATCTAGCCCATCCGGTTCGAAGAACAAAATGTTGGGGAACGGAGTACAAACTTCAATACAACCTCCAATGTTCGTCCAACACTCGAGCCTTATCCGTGACCTTGCCAAGGTGCTTGGGAATGTAATGATTTTTCTTAGTATACCTGCTGCATTCCTTGATTTTGGAATCCAGGGTTGTAACGTTTTACGTTTTTTGTAAATAGTTTTTCGTTGAAATCAAATTGAATTAACAATTAAATCTTTTTTATGTCAAGTTTGCTTAGAATAAATGTGTAATGCGTGTAAATAAAATCAGACCATTGCTGTGTCGATTTTACGACTTTGCCATATTTACTGTGTCTAGGCTACAACTTCACCATAAAGGCTCAAACTTATAGTGAGCTGTATTATATTGTACATGCTTTCTGGAGGCGCCATGAAGTCCGTCGCCATTTGAAAGGTTTGGCGCAACTCTCGAATAAAAAGGGAGTTTTTAAAAGATGACCTATTTGAATAGGAAAAGGTCCTGCTCGCAAAATTATTCTGACTCGTCCATTTCGCTTTCGAATCGGCTGGTGAACAGAAGTGCTCGAATTACTCTACGTTCTCGAGTTATATTAAATCAGCTTGGCGCTTTTTTGTACGGGATGGATATACGCTAGGTTCCGTTCGGCTATCGTCAACGACGGATCAGGGGTTCCATCTGTGGCATCGCCATCATCCTTCGTGGGAGACAGACATTTCCTCTGACTCGTGCGCTCTGCTAAGGCCCGCCTTTTCGAAGGTAGCTAAACGGAGGTGGGTGAAGTTCGCTAATATTCGAAGCGAAATATCTTCCGACGGTCGTCAATCATCCGTCGACGAGGTCCCTTCGACTACAACCCACGTGGACCATTGTTTCCGAGAGCTCGGACCGTGTGAGTGCGTCGCCAAAAGCGTGCCGCGGTCCGGATTCAATCCGACGGGAGAGGGGGTTCATTTCATCACGGGTGGTCATAGCGGAAACAAAGTACGCGAAGCCGTCCGAAGGTACGTTGACCTCTTCTTTCTGCGGAGCGAATCTCCCGGGACAGCACGACTTCTCGTCGTAGTTCAGCTCTCGATTGCCAAATCGGAAGTCTTCCGTCTATCCGCCACTACCTCCGCAACTCTAATTTGGCCATATCGCGTACGAGTCACCTTGCGTCGGTGCGCGCCATACTGCAGCACGGGAGCGGCACCATGACGTTTACGCCGCCATCGCCACACCGTCTGGAAAGTCGTCTATCGCCGCCATCATCGGGTCGTCGAGCCCTCATCGGTCATCAGCCACCGATTCATCGCATCGTCAAGTAAAACCTGCGCAGGTATGTTAGAGCATGTTTATTTCATGACCATGATTTGCTCTTCTCCGTACACCCCTCTCAGAAATCCAATGCGAATGAATGCTAAAATATAGTTTAAAGAAAAAGATGATGATTAGTTTTTCGAACGTTTTGAATGCTACTCCCTGAATAGAACACACTACGTTACGTTCTGTTTTCTTTCGTTTCCGCTTGAGTAAGCATTCCTTCGTTCTCTTTCCGTTTCGTTTCGTGGGTGATTTAGAGTATAGATTCCATAGATAAGCGGAGGCAAAGTATAATGTAGCCAAACGAACTGTCAGTTAGTGTAGCCAAACGAGCAAGACGTTATCATGGTGTTGTTTGAGGGTGAAGTATTGTAATATTATGAGCACAAAACGCTTTCCACACTCCACATTCCGATTTATTTCGCGGCCAACGGAAGAAGGAAAGATAAAGCAAACTATTCCTCGACTCATTGTTGCAAAGATTTGCTTTGCACTTCATTTTGAACTTTCACGCACGAAACAAATCAAAACGGCACAACGAAGAGCTCTATGATGGCATGAACTTTTTGCACGGATGCCAGTGAGATCATTTATTTTTCATGGTTGCCAAAACAAATTTTTGTGCCTCCGCTTATCTATGGTATCTATAAGTTAGAGTAATATCTTCGGTTTATTTATTTGGTCCATGCGCTCCATTTCCCGTATTACTGAAGGACTTTGCATTTCAAAAAATGTGTATGTAGTTTTTTTTAATGCCGTTAGTAACCAACGACCGTTCAAGAGGTCCAATGAAAGAAAAGTCTCATTTGTCGGGTAAGGTTTTAACGCGACCAGTGGTCTCTCCTAATCGAGAGTGGCGCTTAAGCCACTGAGTTAGATCAACACCAGAGTAAATGGTTCCAGGGAATCCAATAAAAAAACACACACGCGTGGTTACAATAAACACTACGTACAATCATAGCATTTATTCTAGCGTTAAGTCTAAACATACGACATTTAATTATTCTAAAAACGCGTAAGGTCTACTGACGTGTTTGACCTTTGATGCACAAAAACCAACTGACGAGCTCTTCCACGAACGGTTATCATTCAGCCTGGGATCGCCACCTGCGATGTTCTTCGATCGGTCCTCTCCCGCCGTTATTTTGTCCAGCCGAAATTCACCATCATGATCTTTGTCGGCGCGCTATCCCATATATTGCAGCAATCGAACAACCAAGCAATGCGAAACAATGACCACACAGTTGAATTGTTGTGATGCTGGATGCTGGACCAGGGTTGAAGTTTCGGGTGGTTGTAGACTCTAACAGAACTTGTATCTGACTTTATCCACCATGCGACAGCTTAAATCACCCGAAAAATGAAAACCAAATTCAATGGATGTTATATTAAATGGCCAGAACAACATTGCCCTGTCCGGACATTTTCCAAGTAGTTTTCATTTTATGGCGTGAACAAAGCCCATCATACAACACTATAAAATCACATGAGAACTAATGAATACGATAACTTGTGGTCATATTGAGTGCCTAGTTCCAGATTGGTTATATCAGGACATGTATCAGGTACATTCGGGGAAGCGAAAACCCAACTGCACCATAATCGTGCATATTACACATCAAATCACATAAGAACGTAAAATAATTATAGCTAACTATTATTTGTCTCGGGAGCCCCTCAGAATGTGATCAGAATTTTAAAAAGGCAGTTGGCACCGTCTTCAATTAAAGGTTTCACGGACATTGCAACGCATTACGCTACCAGAACAGGGTGTCTACTTAAAATCCCAATTGAAATTCCTTGATTTTCAAGGTCCGTATAACTAAATTACAAGTTAAAATGTTATGGTGGTTTTCAATTAAACACGCCCCTAAAGTACTTCTACCATAGAGGCTAGAAGCCTAAGAAATGAAGTACATTTAATATTGATGACATTCACAAACGTTTTGACAAAATTATGCAATATAATTCTGAAAAAAAAGCAACTTACTTTCAAGTTTGCATTCCATAATCTAGTAAATCAATAGTAATTTAACAAATCATGTTTTCATAACATCATGCGTGCAAGTTAACATACAAAGTTACATAGTTGGAGATGCTCAACGTCAAAACACAGACAAACAGACATAACACATTGAATATTTCTCACTGTAAAACATCGTCGCTAAAACATTACCGCCATCTGTTGAGTACACTGTGTGGGTAGTATGCTGAACAGATGGCGGTAGTGTGTAAACGTCAAACGCAAGGGAATTGACTATGCGCGCCACAGGTGGCGGTACTACCAACTACGATACTTTTAAATTGACCGTTAAATGCTTGTTCGCGGTTTCTTTAAATAACGCGGTTAAAGAGTCAATTAACTCTATATATCTTCTGAAGAATGGACTTAGCCAAAAAAAAAACAAACTTGGAAGTGTACTTCGAGTGGGTTCACCGGACAATATGGGTACATATTTTCGGAACGGGAACAACATTTAGAGACCGAAAATCTATGATTCACGCCATTTTGGAATCCAAGATGGCAACTTCCGGATTTGTGAAAAACTATCAAATACCTTACAATACTGGTATTAACACAACGGGGAAGACGTGTAGAAACCGGAAACCGGACCATCGAGTCAACGCCATTTTATTGGAGTCCAAAGAAAGTTGTGAAAGTTTCAGATAAATGTATGCAATAAGTTTTAAATATCGTTTATTATCAATGATCTAGAACGAATCTTCTTACATTTACAGGAATTTCATATATTCAATGTTGAATGACATGTGATATCAGCGACTTGGTTGTGGAATACATGTAGACTAGAGAGAGAAGGATTAGTATTTTCCATTTAATTCCACTACTTTATTTGCTTATCCTTGACAGATACGCGTATTTCGTCTACAATGTGCAGACTTCTTCAGTGTCTTGTACTAATACTCGACTGTCGAGTATTAGTACAAGACACTGAAGAAGTCTGCACATTGTAGACGAAATACGCGTATCTGTCAAGGATAAGCAAATAAAGTAGTGGAATTAAATGGAAAATACTAATCCTTCTCTCTCTCATTATACAGGTATTCCACTAAGACGCCCACATTCATCAGGATGTAGACTAGAGGTTATACAAGTACAAGTGGTAATGGCCTCAATTGCACCTAACAGTGTTGAGAAAATATCAAAAAATCAAATCTCACCAACGCCCAAGATCACTCTTGATTTTCGTAGACTAAAATCAACAAACAGACAACTGCGGTTGATTTTGCAAGCTGTGATATCGCAGCTCGGAATATCAAGCTAACAAAACTCACCAACTGCAAATCTCACCAAACTGTGGTGCGATTTTTGCTTTACACCCGAATGCAACTGAAACTTCCATAACGGCTTGCAGCAGTCCATTCGCGTCTGCCATCGGTGAAGATTAAAAAGAGATAGCAAACTATGCAATCAACTCTCATGTTGATTTTTGCACATTGTGACAGTCTCGCAATATCAAAGCAGCTTGTAAAATCAATATCAAAAATGATATTTTGTTGCAATATCACGCGTGAGCGCATGAGAACGGAAGAATATCAATTGATTTCTGATTTTGCCAACACTGGTACCTAACATAACTAGAACTGGAATTGAAGTTGTCGCTGGCGGAATAGTCAAAGTCATGAATTCCAGTGAACGAAGAATCCTTGTCACTGAAATCTATTTTTAGCCAATTAGACATCATGGACGTTAACTTAAACTCTTCAGTAATATTAAAAAAATGATACTGTTACACAAAAAAAAGTTGATTTATTGGGATAATAGTAAGATTTTCAACTTTTCCATACTGATATTCATATAGATATCAATAACAAAACAAGACCGCCTGATATCCCCCTTTGTACGAATATCAATGTCGGAAGTGAATTCCATTGTTGACATCATTGACATCGTTGACAGCACGCAGCACTGCTGGAGCGTTGTCAACCAAAAGCAGGTCGTGGAACTTCAAACCTTTTCCTTCCAGGTAGTTTTTCACTTCCGGAACGAACATTTTTTCGAACCAATCTTGGAAAACTTTTTTGGTCACTCAGGCCAAAAACAGTGTACAGGCAGATTTTCAAAATCCATCCCTTTCATCGAACGTGGTCTCATAACTTTGTTCAGGATGACAGGCTTCAACAGTTTATCGCCCGATGCATTTGAGCATAAAAGAAGTGTCACGCGGTCTTTAGCGGCTTTGAATCCAGAAGCTGAGCTCTCCATCGATGCTAGGTACGTTCTACTGGGCATTTTCTCTCCAAAATAATCCAGTTTCATCAGCGTGATACAAACCTTCGTCAATTATGTTTGCCTACTTGGCCGGAATTTCGGTAGCAGCTGTAGTATCCTCAGAAGCACACTCTCCTTTAATTCGAACATTTACAATATTGTTTTTATTTACAAACCCGTAGAACCATCCTTTGCTCGCAGTGAATTCCGATTTCCTGCTGGCTGAAAAAAAAATGTAAAAATGTAAATGCCCATCTAAGCAAAACCTCAATTAATGTGTGTATGTACGTTTTGTTGTTCTGCATGATGATGGTAAAGCCGAAGTGTCTTTTCAGTAATAAGTTCCATATCTATCAAAATCCGTTTTTGCGCATGGTCTTCTATCCAGATAAGCAAGGCTTTTTTCATTTTATTTAAGATTGGATCACGGGCGTACGATGATTTTTTTCTTACTGCAATTGCTGCTGTTTATGACTGCAGCTCAGATTTGAGTCTGGTTTCTTTTCAATATTCGAACTCAGTAAAAAAAAAACGCTCGTGCTACTGCAGCACTGCTGCAGTCCTGCTGCGAGGATATCCAGAAACTTTATTTTTGTTTCAAGAGTTAATGCTTTTATGGGTTTTATTTGGGTTTCATTTTACGTCATCGTGTAGTGTTTTAAATGAAATTATATAATTTCGAATACATGAATACATCAACAATACAGCGACTTACTTGATGACTTTTAGATTCACAACAGAAACACAAGGATCAGAGTACTATGTAACCCGGAAAAAAAACTATCAAAGGCTTCTACTACTTCTTTCGCTCACAAATTTGGCAGACAGGCTGCTTGATAAATTCTTTATTCATAGAATCATAATCAAAAAACCAACTTTGATTAGGAAACTATTATCCGGCAAATATAATTGAGAAATACCACGTCTATCGCACAAACGTTAAAAGTGCACGTTAAACTCAAAATACTCAATGATGAATAAACAGTACGCAAAACTGACTACACGGATAGAAATCTCCTTATACCTTTTGGCAAATTTCTATTGCTGTTTATTCATAAAATGTATAAGTCAACTAATAAGCAGACGCCTTGTAAAAAGTTAATGAAGCTGATGTGTCAAATGAAATGTGTAAGCGGTCTCACATACCTTTTATGCATTTTTATAGGACCTATGTGGTTTGTCTTCTGGAATGTTTAAGGTTGATGTTTTGGCAAAAATGTATAAGTGAAACACATGAATAAAATAATTGAAGTATCTAATATTGAGTTTCATTCACCCAGGTCAAAGATTGCGTGCGGGAAGTTTATTTTGAGTTAAAAGGCTCGAAGTAGTCGTTATTCGCGCACATGAAAACAAACAACTTACTACTAAGATGTTTTCTCCCAACGTCAATTTCAAACTTCTCAAAATTTAGTTGAGCATAACATACTCATCTTAAATTAACATACGAAAGACCCCTGTTGGGAGGTTTTGCTCTCCTTTTGTGACAACAAATGTGAGAGCGAACGAGTGGCATAACTTAATAGTATGTTTAAAGAACTTAACCGTTCGGTAGTTTTGTTTTTCCGTGTATGCATTTTCGATAGAAAGTGGGACCACCCATATAATGGGTAACATTTTACTATTTTTGTGATAACAGTAAATAATGTAGTAATGATTACACATTTTAGAGTAAAATTATGCAGATTTATTGGATGGTCCCACTTTCCCTCGAAAAGGCGCACTTTATAATCAATCTTCAGAATTTGGTGGCTACCTTGTGGATAGCGCACCAAGTAATGACATCTAGAATTGGACGATCTATCATTATATCGTGATTCGATAATGACAATTTTAACCTACTGACAGGCAATGACGTTTATATAAGGTCCGAGCCAACAGGCACTTGCTGGTGTTAGAGGCAAAAATATTGTAAACATTGCTGAGCACTCAAATGACGACGTCACTATACCATAACATTCCATACTTTGAACAGTGAGATTTACGTCACTGCCAACCAATGAGCTACAGGGAGAGGTGAAGCAGATCGTGAAATATGGTTGTATAAGTAAACCAAAAAACAGCGTAAACGCAATAAGTGACGTCACTAATTGCATTTACCGTACAGTGGTTTCACTCACACAACTTAACCGATTGCTTCACCTCGGTAATCCAGCTTATTGACTGCCAACAGTTGTTTCGTGTAAAAAAAGAAACATTGAAATGAAATACGAGCACCACTAAAAATTTGCACATTTCACTAATACTAATAAACCTGTTGGTTTGGACCTTACATAAAGAACATTAACTGACAGGGCCTAAAGCAGCAGAAAGAGGTGAAGGAGATTGTTGTATTAGTATACCAAAAATCACCGTAAACGCAATTTGTGACGCCACTAATTGCTTGCATCGTATAGGGATTTCAGTCACACAACATAAACCGATTGCTTGATCTCGGTAGCCCAGCGCTCATCAAATGATTCGATAAAGTTGAAATTTGGTTTGATTAGAAGAATTTTAGAAAATGAAATATCGAGCATAACATTTTACAACTAATTGTTGAGTAAAAAAACAAATGACCTGACAAAGATTTTCGTAATCTCGGATATAATAAATTCAAATTGTACGAAAATGTGATTGTTTCTTCAGTAATTTTTTTTGCAGGTTTGTCTTTCATTACTGGGATTTGGTTTTTGTATTTTTAGACTTTTAGAAAAGATAAAAATCACTCAAACAAAAACCAAAACTCAAGATTTCGAGGTCTTTTAAATAGATTAATTCTTTAGAAAGCAAGCTGAAGACTTTCTTCAATTTATACAGATTATTTTAGAGATTTTTGTCAGCCAGAAGTAGGTTAAAAACTACAAGGGACAGCCCTATGAGGTTGTACGCAATGGTGACGTCTACTAAGTGGTCTTCTATAATAAATCTTATTTGTTAACTGCAGCAGGAGCTTGTGTTCTGTGTAGGAATAGGAATTTGAGCGGGGTTCTCTCTGTTTAAAATCTTTAGTATGACGCGCTTGACACAGATGGCCCCCAGCGACTCACGAAGAGCTACTGATTCCGATCAATAGTGGTGCGGCTTTTTCCTCCTTCTGTGGATACTCATGTGGGCTGCAGTTCGCTGCTGGCAGGCAGCCTTTTGTTGTGTACTGGATAACGGTGCGGTGATCGATTAAACACTGGTAAGACCTGATGGAATTCAACTTTGAAATCTGTGTTAGGGAAATCGGTTTTTGCAGGCAATCGGTGATCATTTTAATTATCATAGCAACAGTTGCACATTCGTGCAATTTTCAATAGAGACATTTTGAAAAATGATAAAGTCTTAATTTTAACAGACACGTAGATAAAAATTCTTTGGATTGGCATTATAAGAATTAAAATCCATCATCTCTGGATCAAAATCAGACCAATTTCATGCCGAGACCGACTATGGTTTTTGAAATTGCACCCCCAATTTTGCCTTCGATAGCATTGTATGTTAGATTTAAACATATCTAGATAGAGCTGGAATTAGGCGTAACAGCTTTTGTAAACAATGACTTCTCTCGATGATTTTTAGGAATTCAAGGCACGCCTACGCAAACCAACATTACCGTTGGGTCTTACCCTGCCTGATGGTGAAGTTGATTTGCGTGGGCGAGCCTTGACTTTCAATACATCATCGAAAGAAGTCATTGTTTACAAAAGCTGTTACGCCCTAATTCCAGCTTTATCTTGATATGGTAACTGACATCCGATTGATGACCTTGACAAATCCGGAGTGATTTGAGATTTGGGCGTAATTTTATTTTTTAACAAACAGGTAAATCACCGATTTCTCGTGAATAAAAACTCAATCTTATAAAAAACAAAACTATACCAAATGATAGAGGAATCATACCTCTACTTCATAGTGTTATTAGTTTTCTAAATTGAGCTTTTATTCGCGATAAATCGGTGATTGACGTGTTTGTTTACAAATACACTTACGCCCAAATCTCAAATCACTCCGGAAATGTCCAAAAAATACTCTTTCACAAATTTATGGTGGTCTTGAAAAGAACCGTTTTGTCGTGATGGTTGAGTAATTCTGAGCTAGTAGGGTGTTAAACACATATAAGGCTGGTGAACTGTGTGTTGTTTGGAGAAAGCGTGAGAGTCTTCCTCCTTCTATGGATGCTCATGTGGGCTGCAGTTCGCTGCTTGCAGGCAGCCTTTCGTTGTGTACTGCAGAACAATATTGAACGCCACGCGTCGAAAGCACTGATGATGCCGACGACCGGAAACCACCACACACGGTGATTGGAACTGAATCCGATCAGCGGTTGTGGGTAGCCTTGATACCTAGCTGCTTGCGGGGAGCCTTTCGTTGTGTACTGGAGAACACCACCAATCACCACGCGGTGACTGAATAAACACTGTTTGGTGAGAGTGGATGGAATTCAATTTTGAAATCTGTGTTAGGGAAATCGCTTTTCACAGGCAATCGGTGATAATTTTAATTATTATAGCAACGATTGCCCATTTGAGCAATTTTCAATAGTGAAATTTTGAAAATTGAAAAAGTCCTATATTTAACAGATGCGTAGGAATATTTCTGATCGATTGGTGATAAAATTATTGAAACTGGTCCAGGGGAAGCTGAGTTATTAACGTTCTAAATCTTTCATAATTGTGTTACATGTTTCATTTTCGGTTTTCACAAAGTGTACCCCCATATAAAAATCACAGACGTAGTCCTACGTCAAAAGTTTTTTTTTACGGTGAAAATACAGATTCAAAATGGAAATAATGTGGCAACACTGCGTCGTCTTCGTATTGGTGCGATGCGTGCTGTTTCTCGTGTTCCACTCATACGTCATGTCCGTTGCTCGAAAGCAAATGACGAAGAAAACTTTTTTGATTTTGACTTTAATAGCGGTAAGCTCCATCGAGGATAATACGCCAATATTGTATTATCCTCGATTTTGCTAAGCACCATGGCGTATTATCCTCAATTCATATCTCGGATTACACTGTAATACCCCGATTTTGGAATATTGAAGAAAATCCTAGATTTTCAAAATGTATGCAGCCAAAACAAAATCTGGCTCGCTCTGCAATCACACACACATGCACAACAAATGTCATTGCATAAAAAAAAAACAAAGAACAGGGCTGCCGTGGTGTAGTGGTAAGCGTGACTGCTTTCTCACCCCAATAGATCAGTGCACGAAGATTTGCTGCACTCTTCTCTCACCCGTAAATTTTGAAAGTTTAGAGTGTACAGAGAGAGAGAGAGAAAGATTAGTAATTTCCATCGACAGTCGAGTATTGGTACAAGACACTGAAGAAATCTGCAGATTGTAGACGAAATACGCGTATCTGTCAAGGATAAGCAAATAAGGTAGTGGAATTAAGTGGAAATTACTAATCTTTCTCTCTCCCTCTTTATACAGGTATTAACTAAGACGCCCACATTCATCAGGATTCAGTTTTGGGTGGTTTGTTTTGGCTCCCATTCGGTACCATCTTTTTTACTCAGAGACAAAAAGATTGGAACCAAAAAGTGAGGTTACACACTTAGATTACTTTACCGAAATCTGCGAAATTTTACCGAAATGTCAACAGCTGAACGTTCGGTAAACAGGTCGGTGATTTTTCACAGATTTCCTGTAATTTTTCACAGATATTCAGTGAAAAATTACAGGAAATCTGTGATTTTTCACTGAACTGTTTACCGAACATTCAGCTGTTGAGATTTCGGTAAAATTTCACAGATTTCGGTTAAATAATCTTAGTGTGTAGGGACCGTGCACTGCTCTATAGGTCTGGGTTCAACCCCAGCTGAGGTCGTTGGGATTTTTCTGAGGTATTAAAATCTCTGGACACGTCTTCCTTCGGAAAGAAAGTAAAGTCGTTGGTCCCGGCCCGTGTGTGTTGAATGGGTGTGATATCCTACGCAGGTTTGGAAACTGCCTTCCTGCACATTTGATTGCGTCAATGGATGACAATCGATGTCCGTCGGTGATTGACACTATATTGCGGAACAGAGACCGACGTTAAATAAAGGAATGATGTATGAAAGAATGGGTCTAGTAATTCTCGCTTCACTTTTCAATAGGTCCTATCTGCATTGATCAGTTCTCTTCATAGACTTACTCTTTGAATCGTGGAAGTGTTAACATATTTTCGGATATTTTCGACATACAGTTCGATGGAAGAAGCAAAAATATAGCATCTAATATGACAAAGGCGACAGGAAATGTTTTTCTAGCCGAGTTATTTATGAAAGAGCGATTCAGTCAAGATAATCGATTAATGTAGATTGGTTTATTTGAACATCGACGCGAGAATTGTCCGTTAACGACATTCGTACACAGCTCTTATTATAACTATGAATCTTCTTTTAGAATATAACGCCCCATCTGTAACCCCAACTGCATACCTTCAACTAAATATTCTTCAAGCACGTCACTGATATCCTATCCTATCCAAAAAGCATCCCAGAACTATCAGCTGGTTGACAGCTCTATCGCGAACGCACTCACACATAGACACTCTCTACAATACGAGAGAGAATGGATGCGTGATTTCGTAGTTTAATCCACTCTTGGTGCTTACCGAATCGAGGATAAGGATTTAATCGAGATTTTCAAAAACCAGGATTAAATCGCGTATTATCCTCGATGAAGCTTACCACCATGAGTGACTATCGTGTTTGTAATTTCATGAGGAAAATAGGATTTTCCCGTTTAAACGTTTAGTCCAAAGCCAGCTTGCCTGATCCGTAAATCCTTTCTAGGACATTTAATGGACTCGCCCTTAGGAGAGTCTCAACCGGGCAAATCTACATTGGGCGTGGAGTGGCGCTTAAGCCACACGTTTTAGAGACGGATGGCCCAGGTTGGCTACAATTGGTTCAACCAAAACTAACTCCATGTCAAATAAAAAATAGAATAACTCAATAAGCTTTTGTAGAAAGACATTAAATGAACATTTCAAATGGCCCTATCTGCTTTGATCGATTCTCCTCATCGACTTTCTCTTTTGATAACCACTGCTATGCAAACAAATTTCGCGATAATTTTACAACATAGTTTGATAAAGGAGATTCTTATATTGCCTCTAAAACGTCAAATACAAAATGAAGGGGGTTTTGCAGCTGAGTTATTAACGGAAGAGAAAGTCGATGAAGAGAATCGATCAATGCAGATAGGACCTTTTGAAATGTTTATCTAGATTTAAAAAGTATAATCTGATATTTCAAACAGGGAGTTCATTCCTTTAATTTAAAATTTATGTTTAATTTGGGACTTTCATCTTGATTGTATATCTAACTCTGTGATTTTGAAAGTTAGTTAGTCTGAGGTATCGAATAAAAAAAATCTAAATGAAGGATTTACAATTTCCTTTTTTTTGTCAAACATTTGCATCTGGACATTTTAAAACCGGTAGATATTATAAAAAAAAAAAAAAATTAAATTAAAATAAATTATAATTATAATTATAATTATTATCTGATTCTTCTATAACTGCGATTCAAGAATTTCGAAGTTTTAAAATCTTAATTTTGTTGTTATTCACATCTCGAAGAATTTTCTTCTCGATAAATGATGTAAGTCACAGAATCTTCTTAAGTTTCCCAAGATCCCCAGAAAATTATCAAACATGAGAATTTTCTTAAGTTTGAGATCCTTAAAATCCTTATGAGATCCGGAAAATATGACATTTCATTACAAAAAGCTTGAACAAACGATCATTGATTGTTCAAAAAGAGTATGCTTATAAGGCTCCCGAAGCGTTGTTATGAAATGTTTCATCATTAAAAAATCGCCATAATAGGTCGTATTATTGTATGAAGTGGAAACGTATCCAACAGGAAAATGAAATAACAAATAGCCTTGACGCCTTTTGATTGAATTACAGTTCCAGAGTTTCTATTTAACCGTAGTTAAAAAAAAAAACAAAACAAAAATGCCACAAGCCACTCCCTAGGTCCCTTCCAGTAAATTTTGTTTTGCTACTCCAATGGGTGCCAGCGTCATGTAACTTTAAAAAATCTCGAGATGCCATTAATCATTGGCATAAAAATAAACAATACAATTGAAGTTCAATTCAATCAATGGTCTCCTGGGTCAGTACAGAATATGCGCACATGCTTTTGAATTTAATCACTGCCGACGTGCTACTGAACTTTCCGGTTCGATTATAAAATATACAGGGTAATCACGACTTAAACATATGGGTTGAATTAATAATTCGACAGCTTGTTACTGCTAAGTGCATATGATGATTTGACCAGTTTGTAAGTCGAATTGGTTTCGTTATATTTTTACAAAGTATCAGTGGTCAGCTAATGCATTCGAAGATGCGTTCTATTTTCACACGAATCACTATTGGATAATCGCTTCTTATAGGCGATTACGCTTTCATGATTAATTCAACACCTTCATTCCGGTTAGCAACCCGTTTGGAGACCAACGCATAACTCGCTAACTACCGGTTACCATCCAATGTCCATCCTTTCAATCGTACGCACTGGATACCTACGTGCATTGACTTGAACCACGACAGCACTGGACTGGACAAGAAAGAGGTTGATATTTAAATGTAGCCGATGACTATAGATCCCCAGAAGAAATGAATGAGACAAAAAACAATGTTCGTACCATTTGCGTACCAATATCGATCGAAGGGCAGTTTTTGGTTCTTCTCGAGATAATCCGATCGCAGCTGTATATCTCGATTATGTTAGGGGCTGTTCATAAACTACTTAGACCGTTTTTGAGAGGATTTAGACCTTCCCTTCACCCGCGTAGGCAATCATCCATACATTTTTTTTATGGAAATCTGCAGACATTTGCCAACCCCCTGGTTTATGAACAGCCACTTATTTACGGTTCCACGTTATTATTTTAAGATACTTTTGAACCAGACACTACTAGACAGCCGAAATGGCCAAAATTATAAAACCAACCACAGCTGGAAGCGTTATGTTCGGTATATTGTATATAATCGACTACTAAAGAGCCGCGTACACCTTCTGGATAAAATTTCCCCAAATAGAAAAAAAAGGCCAATACTGAGACCTCAATCCGAAAAAGAGCGGAAATTGTAATGTCTTTGTTAGGCAGAAATGATCTCCAAATCGGATACGAAATTCTAAAAATCAATAAAAGAAATACTACATATGCAACTTTGGGATTGTCTCAATTCTTTGCTGTAGTTTCACGCATATCAGCTTTTGATCAGGATGGAACGCAATCCTAATAAAAATGAAAAATGCATTTCGAACTCACGCACAATCGAATTTAACCTCAAAAGAAGAAAAAGTGGAAGTCGCCTGGGCCCACTCACACACTTATTTGCATGATGGTACGAACGAAATTCGAATAACGGACTTGGACTACGATGATGGGGGCTTGATCAGACCAACTGGCAGACGATTCGAAACGTCGGCCGAGCGGTGGTGGGTAGTTTACATGTACGCAGCACAAGACAGGAATTAAAATTTAAATCGACTTGGCTTAATATTATTTATTTGCGTCTCCCTATGTGGGTCAGTGAAGCACGGTAGTAGGTAGGAACAATTGGCGCTCAGTTTGTTTTTTTTTTTTGTTTCGTGGGTGCTTGTGAAGATGATGACCGCTGGTAATGGTCGCTGTTATTACCATTTATGTGCATCTTCGATTTTTTTCCATGGGAATTTCTAGAGAAGAAAAATTGAAGGGATTTCAGCATAAATAAAATGAGTCAAGTAGATTTGCCTTATGGCTTAACGATGATGCTAAATCACTAGGGTGGCTCAAAATAACACTTCTTTTCCGAAAACCTGTAGTTTTGTAAGGCGATAACTTTACAAACTGATTATAGCAAAAAGCTCGTTTTTGACGGTAATTGCAGACGAAATATTTCAATAATAATGCATCAAAATCTACACGGCCGCTGAGACTAACAGCGTTTTTAGACATTTCACGTACAACTGAATAAAAATGACTATCTCACTGAGTTAATATCAGCGATCGTGTCCTGCATCCCTGAACTGGCACTGTGGGTACTGCTGAGTCAGTCGATTTTATGCCAATGCAATATTGCTTGAAAATGTTCTCAAACAGCAAATTGTTTTGCTCTTCTTCAGCAGAGTCCCACCAAAAACTCTAAGCGAGGAGTGCTCAAGCCACCAAGACTCTCATAAAGTTTGTTTACATTCTTGTTTACCAAGAGTATATTTTATTGGAATTGCAACCCAGCTGAGACATCAAAACTGTACTGATTTTCTCCATTAAGCCTTTCGGCTTCTTCCGTTAAGGTTGCAATCAATTATTTTCTATCGAAAATACTGGACGATAAATATCTAGATAATTACTAAATTTGTGGGTTCAAACCAGGGAATCAAAATCTACGAACTCATGATCAGTACAAACTCAAAAATCACAACGGAAAGTTCTGGAAACGATAATGCGATTATCATTTGTGCTACAGATCACGATCATATGAAATAGCGATAATCTCCGATCATGATCATCAACTGTCATCACCGAAAATTCCCCATACATATATGGTATATGCTTCTATGCGGACAGGTATTGTGGCATTATTGCTATAAATATTGTTGAATTAGATTTCAATTTTTTTTTTAATTTACTCTTCAAGCTTTAAACAACAAAAAATATGATTTCTAAGATATTATCAGGACAAACAAGGCCAGATTTGAGGGGGAGGACAAAGGGGGTAATTTCCCTGGGCTTCAGACCGTATAGGCTGAGCAAATGTGTGTTGTATTATTTAATTAATCACATTTTTGCTGCTATAGAAAATCATTTTTATTTTACGCTCAATCATAAAGTTTACCTCTGAACTTCTGATTTAATGTTAAACGTTGATCTGCCAAAATATCTTAGCTTGTTGGTCACCAATTGTTGAGTTGAGAGGCTGAGTTCTTTATATTTGCTGAACCTCGAAAGTAATGTTCTTAAGAAGATTTATTGAGAAGCATTGACGTTTACATTGAAGCTAAATGTAGGCATCAATGATTAATGAATGTAATTTTTACTAATTTGTATTGTTTTAAAAATTTATTGCAAAAAAAAAAAAATAAAGGCAACTTTAAATTGAAATTCAGGAGCAAACTAATCACAAAAAACGTAAATATGGAATTTAGTTCTTACATTGAAGAAAATTTACAAACTTATAGTATTAAAATTAATATGCTTTTATAATTCTATCGTTCCGCATGATTTCTTATTATACTGAGTGTTTTGTAGCTTTTAGACATTCTTGAAATCCTAAACTGGAAAAATACATAATGAGTGAAATTTATGAACCCCTCAAATGGCTTTAGAGTGACATTCTATGAGATATTCTTATTAGAGTTCGGTTCCCTAAATCCTTGTACGAAATGTATTTTCAGAGGCTTTTATGAAAAAAATCAAGTTAAGGCCAACAATCGTGCCAATTAGTATTTGTTTGTCTTTCCTACTGGTCACCTTAGCCGGTCAAACTCCAGACGAATCTAGAACCGCACTACCGTTCATACTGGTGTCATCACTCTGATGAGACAACAAAACTCCCCAAGCTCCTTCTCTCCTCTAACCTCGGGTGAGCCGCGAGTATTTGGCACAACTCCTACTAGACGTAGAATTAAGTGAATTTTGTTTCAAACAAAGAACAATGACTTATCGGCTCCGTAAAGCTAACGCGATTGAGCCCTCCAAATAAACGAAAAAGAAACAATCGTTCTAACCCTATGATTTGTTTATTTTAAATCTGATATTGAATGCTGTTGAAGTCACCAACCAACAAATTTAACCAAGAAGATCAATTTTCACCTGGATCACAGTAGTTAATTTTTTTTTTCATTTATTTTTTTTGTGGTAAATTGTAGATTCCATATCTTTATTTGATCATTTGATCAGCCAATATCATCGTATCCTGAGGAACTGCTTAACATCGGATGGTAATCGATGTCCGTCGGTGATTGGCACTAGATTGCGGAACAGAGACCGGCATTAAATAAAGGAATGACCAGTCTCCATTTTGTACGTCAGTAAAAAAAAAACTAAGGGTCAACAGAGCAGCAACATGATGTTGAAAAAAAATAAAAACATCACACAAACAATGAACGATCACTCATTTTTTAACTTTATTTGTCGCGCTATCAAGCAGTAGATTTAGACTCACTTGTTAACGAATCATCCTTCTGCTCACAAAAACTGTGACACCAGCTAAATCACGTCTAACAAACCTGCTGATACGCATCATAACAATCAATTCCGTTCTACAATCTGGGGCCACGTTGCGCATCTCGAAACGAAACACTTTTTGTACGAATTCTTGTATGAAAAAGTTTTTCGTTTCGAGATGCGCAATGTGGCCCCTGCACGCTGCTTGAAGAATACCCATTAATGTACAATAAATACCCCCATTACTGCAAAAAGTGCCCCTCCTCATTTAATGATGTACTGTATGCGCTCTCTATCATAAAATGAAAATGTTTATACTTTACTTTTATTGTTATTTATTTATGACACTTTACCACATTATTGTGTGGCATTCGTGTCAGGATAATTAATACTACAATAGATTACTCTAACTTATCAGATTCCATTGAACAAGTTACTATCCCTAAGAAATTTTAATATTGCTTCTTCTTTATCGGTATTGTTAGCTAGTATCATGCATAGTGATCCGTTGATTCCGCAAGATTTCCTAATTTGTGCATATCCTCTGCATTCCACTGCAGGTACTGTTAAGAACTGTTATCTGCATATGTAAGAACTGTTATCTGCACTCCGCAGAACCTACATACAGGTGGGGGCTTGTGGTTCATCAAATGTGAATGGGTAAGCTGGGTATGTCCTATTCTAATTCGAGTTAGGACTCGTTGTTCTGAGGCGCATTTTCGATCGTTGTATCTATCAGGTGTTGACTTAATTCGTCGCAATAGGGCCTGAATTTGATGCCATTCCGATCCCCATACAGCCCAAATCCTACTTTTTATCGCATGTACAACATCTTGGGATGGTACCGGAATTTCGAGTTGCGGTTGGCTTCGTCCTTGTTTGGCCAGTTCGTCAGCTGTTTCGTTGCCAGCGATACCGGAATGGCCAGGGATCCAGCTAAACGTAATGTCTCGTTCCTCTATGTTTCTTTCGATGAACTGTATCCATAGGTGTTTGGACCGCCCTCCACTTAGTGCATCGAGGCAACTAGCAGAATCGGTTAGGATCAGAGTTTTTTCTTGGTCTTGGATATTCGATACAGCTGTTTTCAGGGCAAATGCTTCGGCTGAGAATACGGTGCATATGTCAGGCAAGCCGAAACTAACGTTTGTGTTTTGCACAACTATTCCAGCACCGGTGCGGTTGTTTTCTTTGGAGCCATCAGTATATATTTGCTCGTGGTCGTGATAACGAGTAGTTATGAATTCCTTAAACTTCGGTAGTACGATGTTCCTGTTTGCGCCTGCTCTGATGTTGTTCCTAAGGTTGTTGTCAATTTTTGGGACTGGTACATACCACTCTCTATCGGCAGCTCTTAGAATTCTGCATACATCTGGGAAACACCATGCGGTTGTTTCAAGAAGAAGGTTTTTTGTTCTTTTTGTCGAAGGATACTCGGTTGCTTCATGGATTTTTTCCGTTAGTCGGACAGTTAGCTGACATAAACGTTGGATAAGTGAAAGACGGAAGGGGAGACAACCAGCCTCAGCCATTATAGAAATTATGGGGCTAGTTGGAAATGCACCAGATGCCTGGCGGACTACTTCATTGTAAGTGGGCCCTAGGATTCGTTCCATTGCTTCGATGTTGGTGCTCGTGATTCCCATGCCATAAAAAATATCGAGAAGACCAGTGCTTATCCTATTCTAAGCAGAGTTGATTGATTATTCCTTTTGAGGCAATGTCCGAGTATTCGTAGAATGTTGATTCTCCTACGACAGCTTTGTTTAGTGACTGCAAAGTGCCTTAAAAAAATTTAATTTTGAGTCGAGTAGGACCCCAAGAATTGTCATACTTCTCACTAGTGGGATTGGAGTTCTGTTGATTTTTATAGCCCGACCGCGTTTTCGGTGTCGAAGGTGGCAGACGTGAAGTTGTTTGGATTCCCCTAGTGGTGCATATGGCCAACGTGGGTGGCTGCTCGCTTTTGCCTTGACCTGGACCCAGGTCAAATTCCTTTCGACTTCCTTTATTTCCTTATTGAGGCACCACCGCCATGAGCTGCCATGCCCTGCGCTTTGGTCAGAGTGCGTAACTATAGGGCGTCGTTGTGCCAATTTGGTCGTGGCACATTTCGAGTATGAGAGAGTGATTGCAGTTAGATCAAAAGTGTCTGAGAAAAATGAACTTTCGTGGATTATCCTATGTTGCGATAGTGATCACAGACATAATACTCATAAAATGTTCATTGAAATCGCTTTTAACGGTCAATTTAAATGTTTCTAAGTTGTTAGTATCGCCACTTGTGGCGCACATAATCAAATCCCTTGCGTTTGACGTTTACACTCTACAGCCATCTGTTGAGTGAATTGCCCATTACAGTGTATACGAAAGACGGCGGTAAGGTTTATAAAGAGAAATGTTCAATGTGTTGTGTCTGTTTTTCTCTGATATAACATTGAGGTAGGATGAAATCGAGACATTGAGAAATATACCGCATCACTTTCAGAAATACTTCACTTCGCAACCGATGAACAATTCTGACGGCCATCCCGAGCAAAGTCTGAGATCAAATTGAAATCTAAATTTGATGTTGTGATTTCGCTGATGATGATTACTCAGGTTGCTGTCATTTTGGTCGTTTTAACGGTTAAAATATCACATTTGAGAGCAACCAAATCTTCCTGTGACATCACATTGAAAACTATTTCTGCTATCAGTGAGAGCAAACTGAAAACTGAATTTGATATCCATTTTTCATGTTGATAACAAAACAAATATTCAATTTGATGTTATGCTAAGACCATGAAAACAAACCCTTAACAACATATTTCTGAAGAGCAGATGTACAGCAAAATGAAAACAAAATTAGGTATCAAATTTTTCAATTGCGTAAACTGAAATCAAATTATGATTTCAGTTTGATGTTGATATCAAAACTTGATTTCAATTTGCTGTCATTTTGATGTTGGACTTTGCTCGGGATATGAGTTCCCCAATATACAGTCGCAATATAGCTTGTATATACTTACTTTGCTTGAGTATGGTAAGTTGAGGAATCTGATGAAACTGTCACTTCTTGAAACTGATCCCTTTCGTATTTCTGTCATTCTCTTTTCGCACTATGATATACGGAGCGCTCATTCCGCGTGCTCGATGGACCAGCGACTTCGGACGTATGCCTCGTCCCAGATGACCATGGCAATACAGTGATAGATGGTGGACATGAAACCGACCACACCAACCAGCAAGGAAGGAGTCAACATCGAACCAGAAACGGAATAAGTGCGGATTTATCGCCCTCGGAAAACAAGAAAAACCCGGAAAAGGCGGAATCATGTCAAAACCGTCAGACTAGCGGAACATAGTGATACCGGCCAATAATTCTTTATAAATTAAACATCACAATAAAACTAAATACGCGCTAGGTTTGAAAAGAATATTTTCGAACCTGAAGTTGTGTATGTAATACCAGTATCCATTTGATAACGGTAATGCATACATGCGGGGCTTATTATGAGTGAAAGTAACCTCGGAATGGGGATGACTCTCCAGGCATTCTGAAATGGGTTGCTGGATCTGCAATAGAGCTATCACCTTCTAACTCCCGGACTAAATCTGTCTACAATGACCATAAATGTGACATTTTAGAGAGAGTTCTTCCATAATAACACTGACGGCCAGTGCGGATTTAGAGGAAATACACACACACACACACACACACACACACACACACACACACACACACACACACACACACACACACACACACACACACACACACACACACACACACACACACACACACACACACACACACACACACACACACACACACACACACACACACACACACACACACACACACACACACACACACACACACACACACACACACACACACACACACACACACACACACACACACACACACACACACACACACACACACACACACACACACACACACACACACACACACACACACACACACACACACACACACACACACACACACAGGGCTACAAATGGTGAGTTGACAACCTAGCTCTGGTTCTCACAAGTTCCTACCTCACGCCTCCCCGTGGTGTAGCCTGGGCAATGTTGTCCTTCTGACAATAGCAAAGTGAGGGGGTGCGACGCGAACACTGGCGCGGTAACCATAACACGGCGATAGAGGAAATGCTTCGTCAACCCGCAGGAGTGCCAACCGGCACATTACGATCGACGCCAGTAAGATCCTTATTACGGCATACTGGATACGGCATGGAACTATGGACACGACACGGTACAATGGATTGGATACCACGCTACAGGGCTGACAGTCGTGCTATTCTGCTCCCTAAGTAAAGAAGGGTGACACCTTCTTGAAATGGCGAGTGGGCTAATAGTGCGGCTGCCCCCGTCCCGGTAAAACCTTGGCAGGCCTCCGGATACGTTCAAAACTCGTCACCAATTGGTGATTGGTGAGTAGTAGGCTCAGATGTAACATTCCTGACTTACGCCGATCTGGCTCTGAACACGGCCCCCATGAAGGACCGTGTCAACCCTAGCATGGCCTCCCTGCTTGCATAGATAACCATGGGATCACGATAGGAGACTACATACAACGAGTGGAGATAGCGGCCCGAAGGGGGGACCCATCAGAATGGATAAAATTGGAGAAAAAAATAAAAATGAAGAAAATGAAAAAACCAAAAAAAATATGAAGAACGACGGCAATACGCCAGACAGTGAAAACGGAGGAGCAAACGTGTTCGCAAGGAGTGGGATATTGCAGAGATCACCAGTGTCGAACCTGGGGGTCACTGCGAGTTCCAGCAGCAGCAGTAAGTTTCAAGAAGAGCAGCCAGGCGTTGAGCTAAGCCAGATATTCACACCGATATCCAGCAGTAGCAAATCTCAAGAACTGCAGCTCGGGAGAACCAAAATGACGGAGGTCAGGAGGAAGATCGATGATCTCTATGTGTTCGTGAAGGATAAAAACAACGTACACAAAGAGATCAAGCAACTTGTGACCGGTATCAAATCCGGCATAACAGTGGCAGATCGGGAATGTCAAGAGTGGAGAAAAAGGGCCGAAAATGCCGAAAAGGCTCTGCTGGAGGCCAAGAAGAGCATAAGACTGGCTCAAGCACATGAGACTCCGAAGGGACCCACAAATCCACGTCCTGAAAAGAGAGATAGGGACACGCCAGGAGATGAGGAGGAGCCCAAAAAACGCAGGGACGACGAGGAAGGCATCAAGGAGATGGGAGAAAATGGTGCGTGGCGTAAAGTCGAGAACCAGAAGGAGAGGAAGAAAAAACAGAAGGAAGATGAAGTGAGGAAGAAGGAAGAGGAAGCGAGGAGGAAGGAAGAAGAAGCGAGGAAGAAGGAAGAGAAGAAGAAGGAAGACAGGAAGAATAAGGAGAAGCCTAGGCCTCGTAGGGAGAGAAGCAAGGGTGACGCTCTGGTTGTTGAGGCGAAGGACAAAACGTCCTACGCAGCACTCCTCCGGAAAGTGAGAGAGGATCCGGAGTTGAAACAACTAGGCGAGAATGTGGTGAAAACCAGGCGAACCCAGAAAGGCGAGATGCTATTCGAGCTGAAAAGGGACCCTACGGTTAAGAGCTCAGCTTTTAAGGAGCTCGTCGAAAAATCTCTTGGCGAGACGGCGAACGTAAGAGCCTTATCCCAGGAGTCAGTGGTCGAGTGCAGGGATCTGGACGAGATCACAACAGAAGACGAGTTGAAAAGTGCGCTGAAGGTGCAATGCAACCTGGGAGACGTACCGATGGCAATTCGGTTGAGAAAGGCGTATGGTGGCACGCAGACGGCGTCGATACGACTTTCTTCGGACGCAGCTAACGAGCTGCTGAAGACTGGCCGAATCAAGGTTGGGTGGTCAGTGTGCCCGTTGAAAGCTATTCCTCGGGTATCTAAGAAAATGGAGAGATGCTACAAATGCATGGGCTTCGGTCACCAGGCGAGACACTGCAAAGGCCCTGACAGATCTGATCTGTGCAGGAAATGCGGAGAGAAGGGGCACGTTGCAAAAGACTGTACAAAGCAACCGAGGTGCATGCTCTGCAAAAAGGAGGACGGAAATGGCCATATGACGGGAAGTTTCAGGTGCCCTGAGTTCAAGAAGGCGATGGTGGGCCAGCAATAATGAAGGTAACCCAAATAAATCTCAATCATTGTAACACAGCACAGCAACTGTTGTGGCAGTCAACAACGGAAACAAAGTGCGACGTTGCAATCATTGCAGAGCCATACCGAGTCCCTCTCGATAATGGTAACTGGGTGGCGGATAGAGCAGGAATGGCGGCCATACAAGTCATGGGCAGGTATCCCATACAACAAGTGGTGGCAAGCTCATATGAAGGTTTCGTGATCGCCAAAATCAATGGAATCTTTGTATGTAGTTGCTACGCACCCCCGAGATGGACAATTGAGCAGTTCCACCAGATGCTAGATGGGCTCACCGAAGAGCTCATTGGACGGAGACCAGTCGTCATCGCAGGAGACTTCAATGCTTGGGCAGTGGATTGGGGGAGCAGATGTACCAACGCAAGAGGGTATAGCCTGCTGGAAGCTCTGGCAAAGTTGAACGTCAGTCTGGCCAACGAAGGAACCATCAGCACCTTCCGCAAAGATGGTAGGGAATCCATTATCGACGTTACTTTCTGCAGTACGTCGCTAATGGCAAATATGAACTGGACAGTGTGCGAGGAGTACACCCATAGTGACCATCAGGCGATCCGGTACAGTATCGGCGAACGAACACCGGTGGAAATGCGGAGGACGAAAGTAAGCGAGCGGAAGTGGAAGACGAAGGCATTCAATAAGGATCTCTTCATCGAAGCTCTAAGGGTAGACAACAGCGTCCCGGGCCTAAGTGCGAATGAGTTGACCGAATTATTAGCAAGGGCATGTGACACAACTATGCCGAGAAAACTGGAGCCAACGAACAGGCGGCGTCCAGCCTACTGGTGGAACGAGGAAATTAGCACCCTCCGTGCTACTTGTCTTCTAGCCAGAAGGCGTGCTCAGAGAGCAAGAACAGAAGCAGACAGAGAGGAGCGCAGGGTGGTGTTCCGAGAGGCCAGGGCTGCACTGAAACGAAATATAAAGCTGAGCAAGTCAAATAGTTTCAAGGAGTTGTGCCGCGATGCCGATGCCAACCCCTGGGGCAACGCATACCGAGTTGCGATGGCGAAGATCAGAGGCCCAACGATGCCGGTTGAAATGTGTCACAACAAGCTGAAAGTCATCGTGGAGGGACTTTTCCCACAGCATGACCCAACGAACTGGCCACCTACACCATATGGCGAGGTAGATGAAGACAACGTTGAACAAGTCTCCAACGAGGAACTCATAGCAGCAGCGAAAGGGTTGAAAGCGAATAAAGCTCCCGGCCCGGATGGAATTCCCAACGTGGCGTTGAAGGCGGTGATCCAGACGTTCCCGGACATGTTCAGGATGGTGCTGCAGAAATGTCTGGACGATGGTCAGTTCCCTGATAGGTGGAAGGTACAAAAGCTTGTGCTGTTGCAGAAGCCCGGAAAACCGCCGGGGGATCCTGCATCGTATAGGCCCATATGCTTGCTGGATACTGTAGGAAAGCTCTTAGAGAGGATCATCCTCAACAGGCTGACGAAATGCACGGAGAGTGAACACGGATTGTCGGAGAGACAGTTTGGATTCCGGAAAGGGAGATCGACGGTGGATGCAATTCGGACAGTGATTGACAGAGCCGAGAAAGCTTCCAAACAGAAGCGGAGAGGAAATCGATACTGCGCCGTGATTACGATCGATATCAAGAATGCATTCAATAGCGCCAGCTGGGAGGCCATCGCCAAGGCGCTCCATAGAATGAGGGTTCCAGGCTACCTCTGCAGGATTCTAAGTAGTTATTTCCAGAACCGGGTCCTTGTCTACGTGACAGACACGGGGCAGAAATCGCTTAGAATCACGGCGGGGGTTCCCCAAGGCTCCATTCTAGGTCCTACGCTGTGGAACGGAATGTACAATGGCGTGCTGACGCTCAAGCTGCCCAAAGGAGTTGAGATCGTTGGCTTTGCGGACGATGTCGTCTTGACGGTAACCGGTGAGACGCTGGAAGAAGTGGAAATGTTGGCGGCTGAGGCGATAGATACGATTGGTAACTGGATGCAAGGAGCGAAGCTGCAGATAGCCCACCACAAAACAGAAGTGATGTTGGTCAGTAACTGCAAAGCAGTGCAGCGGGCAGAGATTACCGTTGGAGAGCACACCATTGCTTCGAAGCGCATGCTTAAGTATCTGGGAGTGATGATCGACGACCGGCTAAACTTTAATAGCCACATCGAATATGCTTGCGAGAAGGCGACGAAGGTCATCAACGCAATAGCCAGAATCATGCCGAACAATTCTGGTCCAAGCAGCAGCAAGAGACGTCTTCTGGCTAGTGTTTCCTCATCAATACTAAGGTACGGAGGTCCAGCCTGGATTGAAGCGCTGAAAACGAAGCAGAACCAAAGGAAATTGAGCAGTACGTTCCGGCTCATGGCCATGCGAGTCGTGAGTGCGTACAGAACCATTTCGATGGAGGCAGTATGCGTTATCGCCGGTATGATCCCAATCGGCATCACCTTGGCGGAGGACTACGAGTGCTATATGACGAGAGAAACCAGAGGAGTACGAAAAATGGTGAGAACGGAGTCGATGGCTAAGTGGCAGCAGGAGTGGGATGCAGCAGAGAACGGTAGATGGACACACAGGCTAATACCGACTCTTTCGACCTGGGTGAACAGGAAGCATGGAGAAGTCAACTTCCACTTGACGCAGTTCCTGTCTGGTCATGGCTGCTTCAGGAAGTACCTGCATCGGTTCGGACACACAACGTCACCCTTCTGTCCGGAGTGTGGGAATGTGGAAGAATCACCAGAGCACGTGGTCTTCGAATGTCCTAGATTTGATGATGTGCGAGAGGATATGCTCGCCCTTAGCACGGAGAATGTCGTCGAAGAAATGTGTCGAGAGGAGGGCACCTTTAACGCCGTCAGCAGAGCAGTAACGCAGATCATGTCAGCGCTGCAGCGAAAATGGCGGGAAGACCAACTAGAAAGTAGTAATGTGCTCACACAAGTGCGAACTGAAAGCCGAAGCCGGGAGAACTCTCCGTCAGAGTAGGCTGTATCCACCACCAGGGATAACCGAGTAGAACGTGACGCTGGGAGATAAATGGCTCACAAATTGGAGAGACGATCAGCGAACTGGAAGCGCCAATTAGCTGAGGTAAAGTGAGGTGCGTAATGCACGGCCCCCTCACACACACACACACACACACACACACATACACACACACAAACACACACACACACATATATACACACACACACACACACACACACACACACACACACACACGCACACACAGACACACACACACACACACACACACACACACACACACACACACTCTCTCACACACACACACACACACACACACACACACACACACACACACACACACACACACACACACACACACACACACACACACACACACACACACACACACACACACACACACACACAGACACAGACACAGACACACACACACACACACACACACACACACACACACACACACACACACACACACACACACACACACACACACACACACACACACACACACACACACACACACACACACACACACACACATACACAAACACCACCGCCATGGGCTACCATAGGTCTGCTCCTGGTGCTATGTCCTGCCGGGTTCCAATCCAGCGCTTACTTTCAGATTTCGATTCTGCCCCTTTGTAGTGTGTGGCGAACCCATCTCCACTTACATACGTTCTCGAATTTCTTTTGATATCGGTTTGTAATTACATCGACGATGGAGCTCAGCATTTGAGATTCAATTGTAAAGTCACCAGGCACGAATTACATACCAAAGGCATGGATTGATGAAAACCTGCGACTTTCTCCACTGCTTTTCTCGCTACAGTGAAGTAGGAAGGGTTGTCCGTGTTTACATTCAATTAATTGGTCTTGTTGACGTTGATGGTGAGACCGCCGCCGAGTGGCTTACTCTACATATTAGTGCGCCGTTGTGCTAATAGCACAACATCATGAGTCAAACCGAAATCCTTGAGGAGCTCCATAGTGATAAGCTGGCAAAGCAGTCCACGGTTCGGTACACGGTAAATTGTACCTACCACTCGTCGATTGCGATGCGCAACTGTAGCGGTGCCCCACATGTGCGACTTCCCGGATAGGGTCGGACCACAGACAAACAGACGTAACTCTTTGAAAAACTTGTTCTTGAAAATATAGTATCTCAAAACATATAACCTCAGTAACGACATCTCTCTGGCTTCTCGCGGAAAACAAGCTTGCTCGTTAACTCGTAAACAATATTGCATAAAAGTTCTATAGAATATATAGAAACGTCAAAGTGATCTGATGCCAGCGCTGCGGCGAGTAGTTCGCGGAACTGATAATATTCAAATCAACCGTTAAATGCATGAACGAAGATACACAAAGAAGAGTTACGTCTGTTTGTCTGAGGTCGGACTAGCAATCCTAGTATATAGGATTACTAGGTGGAACAACAGGACTCTACATGTGAAAGCCTCGTTTCAG